>NW_022681470.1:131469463-132069463 GCF_009764315.1 Trachypithecus francoisi | reverse complement strand
GGGGGACGGTGTTCCCAGTAGAGAGCACTGCACGTGCAAAGGCCTGATGGGGCGACCATGCTTGGGAAATTGAAGCAATAGCAAAGTGGCCAGGTGGGAAAGAGGGGGTCCCAGGGGAGACCTGCGAGGGAAAATGGGTGACCCCCTCCCTAACCCCTGCAGATGATGGCAGCGGCGGCCCCCTCATGAGCCCCCTGTCCCCGCGCTCTCTGTCCTCGAACCCGTCGTCCCGTGACTCCTCGCCGAGCCGAGACCCGTCCCCCGTGTGTGGCAACCTGCGGCCCCCCATCGTCATCCACAGCTCCGGCAAGAAGTACGGCTTCAGCCTGCGGGCAATCCGCGTCTACATGGGTGATAGCGACGTCTACACTGTGCACCACGTCGTCTGGGTGAGTGCCGAGTGGGAATGGCAGGGACCCGGGTTCTAGTTTGACTCTGCCCGGTCATGTCCCTTCTCAGAGCTGCATTTTGGACCCTGGCAGGATTAGGGAGACAGAGCTGGTGCCACCGAGTTCATCTTGGTCCCTGTCAGTTGGTAGGGAGGAGGTCGGATGAGAGAGACCGGGATGGATGGATGGAGGCTCACAGATCCCAAGTGACATTAACCTCCCAGCTCCATATGGGGACGCACTGGGCATGTTATCCTCCCTCCCCCAGCCCAGGGGCGTCGGGGCATGCCCTCCTTATCGGTTGCTCCCTGAATAGACAGAGAAGGCTTTCTGGAGGAGGGGGCATAGGAGCTGGGGCTTTGATGGGTGAGTAGGAATTCCCCAGGATCAGGGAAACTGAGTCAACACAAGAGGCAGCAGCTTGCTGGGGTCCCACAGCAGACCCAGCCTGGGCTGGGGTCTCCAGATGTGAGGCCCAGGCCATTAACCCCACTGTTCCCCTGTCTGTCCCCAGAGTGTGGAGGATGGAAGCCCCGCCCAGGAGGCTGGCCTGCGGGCCGGGGACCTCATCACCCACATCAACGGGGAGTCGGTGCTGGGGCTGGTGCACATGGACGTCGTGGAGCTGCTGCTGAAGGTGCGGCACCCCCACTGCCCACCCTCAGGGCTCCCTGGCACCCCTTGGCCACAGTTCTTGGTTCCCTGTGGTTCTCCCCACCCAGACACACAACCCTACATTCAATGTCAACTCCAGGCCTGGCACACCCGCTTCCTTCTGCCCAGAATACATGTCCTTCTTCAGCCCCCAACATCACCCCTCAGAGCTCCTCCTCCAAGAAGCCCTCCCTTCTCCCTGGGTACCCTCACAGCTGTTCCTCCCTCTGGCCTGAGGCCTGGAGGTAGGAGATGGGCTCAAGACACGAGGAAGGGCCGGGCGTGGTGGCACACGCCTGTAATCCCAGCACTTTGGGAGGCTGAGGTGGGAGGATCACTTGAGCTCAGGACTTTGAGACCAGCCTGGGCAACAGAGCGAGACCCCATCTCTGCAAAAAATTAAAAAATAAAATGAGCTGGGCATGGTGGCACACGCCTGTAGTCCCAGACACTTGGGAGCCTGAGGTGGGAGCATCGCTTGGGCCCAGGAAGTCGAGGCCATAGTGAGCCGTGATCGTGCCACACTGCACTCCAGTCTGGGAGACAGTGAGACCCTGGTTCTAAAAAAAAAAGAGGGCTCTCATGTGGGCAGCTGCATGGGTGGTTCATTGGATAGACGGACAGTGGGCAGGTGTCTTTGGCCTAATAACTCATGAGCCATTGGGTGAGTGATTGGGGGATGGAGAGATGTTGGGGTGGTTAATGGGTGGATACCAGATAGGTGGGTGACAGACCCCGGGAGGGTGGAGAGTGAAGAGGGCAGGCTTCAACGGGCGTTGACTGCAGAGGGAAGGATCTTGGCAGGAGGGGTGGTGCTCCCTGGGTCATTGTTTGACCGGATATAATGGGTAGGTCACTGGTTGGCTGGATGAATGGATGTTAGGGTGGTGGGTCCTATCTGGTGCCCAGAGTGAAGGGGACATAGCAGCTGCCTGGCAAGTGCTGGGCCCTGTGAGAGGCACAGAGGCAGTCCCTCACCATCCTTCCCACAGAGCGGCAACAAGATATCCCTGCGGACCACGGCCCTGGAGAACACCTCCATCAAGGTGGGCCCTGCCCGGAAGAATGTGGCCAAGGGCCGCATGGCGCGCAGGAGCAAGCGGAGCCGTCGGCGGGAGACCCAGGACCGGTGCGCGGCAGTGGCCACCAGGGAGCGGTACATGGGGCAGGCCCTGGGGACAGGGGTTCTTTTTTTTTTTTCTTTTTTTTTTTTTTTTTTTTGAGATGGAGTCTTGCTCTGTTGCCCAGGCTGGAGTCCAGTGGTGTGATCTTGGCTCACTGCAACCTCTACCTCTCGGGGGTTCAAGCGACTCTTCTGCCTCAGTCCCCTGAGTAGCTCGGACTATGGGCGTGCACCACCACGCCCAGCTAATTTTTATATTTTCAGTAGAGACAGGGTTTCACCATGTTGGCCAAGCTGGCCTGGAACTGCTGACCTTAAACGATCCATCTGCCTCGACCTCTGAAAGTGCTGGGATTACAGGTGTGAACCACCATGCCTGGCCAGGAGCAGGGGTTCTGAAGCCTCCAATTTTCTTACCCCAGGCGGAAGTCGCTCTTCAAGAAGATCTCCAAGCAGACCTCCGTGCTTCACACCAGCCGCAGCTTCTCCTCTGGACTCCACCACTCACTGTCATCCAGCGAGAGCCTCCCTGGCTCGCCCACCCACAGCCTCTCCCCCAGCCCCACCACTCCCTGCCGAAGCCCAGCCCCTGATGTCCCAGCAGGTGGGTACACCCCCCCACCCACCCCCCTGCCGCCCCAGCTACCCTGGGGGCAAGGGCTGGTGGGCCCCAGGAGGGAGGAAGGGGTTTGGAGGATGGAATGGGGGATGGAATGACACGATGTAGGGAAAGATGTGACCGGAAGGAACATCTTCCAGGATCCTGGTGTCTAGCAGGGAACCTGGAAGTACTCAGAGATGAGTGCAGGTGCCAGGGAAGGATGTGCCCAGCAGAGGAAACATCATGGACAAATGGGACTAGGCAGGAGGGTGGGAAAACTGAGAAGAGGCTGGGCGCGGAGGCTCACGCCTGTAATCCCAACACTTTGGGAGCCCAAGGCAGGAGGATCACTGAGCTCAGGAGTTTGAGACCAGCCTGGGAAACACAGGGAGACACCATCTGTACAAAACACTAAAAAATTAGGTGGGTGTGAGGCTGGGCGTGGTAGCTCACATCTGTAATCCCAGCACTTTGGGAGGCCGAGGCAGGTGGATCACCTGAGGTCGGGAGTTCGAGACCAGCCTGGCCAACATGGAGAAACCCTGTCTCTACTAAAAATACAAAATTAGCTGGGCGTGGTGGCACATGCCTGTAATCCTAGTGACTAGGGAGGCTGAGGCAGGAGAATCACTTGAACCCAGGAGGCAGAGGTTGCAGCAAGCTGAGATCGCACCATTGCACTCCAGCCTGGGCAACAAGAGCGAAACTCCGTCTCAAAAAAAAAAAAAAAAAAGGGCCGGGCGCGGTGGCTCAAGCCTGTTATCCCAGCACTTTGGGAGGCCGAGACAGGCAGATCACGAGGTCAGGAGATCAAGACCATCCTGGCTAACACAGTGAAACCCCATCTCTACTAAAAAAATACAAAAAACTAGCCGGGCAAGGTGGCGGGCACCTGTAGTCCCAGCTACTCGGGAGGCTGAGGCAGGAGAATGGCATAAACCCAGGAGGCGGAGCTTGCAGTGAGCTGAGATCTGGCCACTGCACTCCAGCCTGGGCAACAGAGCAAGACTCTGTCTCAGGAAAAAAAAAAAAAAATAGGTGGGTGTGGTGGTGCACACCTGTGGTCCCAGCTACTCTGGAGGCTGAGATGGGAGGATCACTTGAGTGCAGGAGGTCAAGGCTGCAGTGAGCCATGATTGCACCACTGCACTCCAGCCTGGGCAACAAAGTGAGACCCCATCTCAAACAAAAGGGGAAAAAAAACCAGAAGGGATACAGAGAAGGCTTTCTGGAGGAGGGGGAGTAGGAGCTGGGGCTTTGATGGGTAAGTAGTTCACCAGAGCTAGGCCAAGGAAACAAACCCTGAGCAGGAGGCAGAAAAGTCTGGCATGAACCAGCCATGGTGGCTCATGCCTGTAATCCCAGCACTGGGAGGCCAAAGCAGGCGGATCACTTGAGGTCAGGAGTTTGAGACCAGCCTGGCCAACATGGTGAAACCCTAACTCTACTAAAAATACAAAAATTAGCCAGGCATGGTGGCACATACCTGTAGTCCCAGTTACTCAGGGGGCCGAGGGATGAGAATCACTTGAACCTGGGAGGTGAAGGTTGCAGTAAGCCAAGATCACACCACTGCACTCTAGCCTGGGTGACAGAGCGAGACTCTATTAAAAAAAAAAAAAAAATTAGCCAGCCATGGTGGTGTGCACCTGTTGTCCCAGCTACTCAGGAGGCTGAGTTGTGAGGATCGCTTCAGCCCAGGAGGCTGAGGCTATGATTGAGCCAGTGCACTACAGTCTGGGCAACAGAGCAAGACCCTGTCTCAAAAACAAAAACAACCAGGCGTGATGGGTGGCCACATGGAAGGATGTGGGCTTTAGCAGTTTTCATCAGTCCCACAGCTCCACTTCCGGACTAGGGACATTGAGGCCAGCAGCCCTGACCTATACTTATCACCCACAGATACCACTGCATCCCCACCCAGCGCATCCCCGAGCTCCAGCAGCCCCGCCTCCCCAGCTGCTGCTGGCCACACCCGCCCCAGCTCCCTGCATGGCCTGGCTGCCAAGCTTGGGCCACCCCGCCCCAAGACTGGCCGTCGCAAGTCCACCAGCAGCATCCCGCCCTCCCCGCTGGCCTGCCCGCCCATCTCTGCGCCCCCACCCCGCTCGCCCTCACCCCTGCCCGGGCACCCACCCGCACCTGCCCGATCCCCACGGCTGCGCCGAGGCCAGTCAGCTGACAAGCTGGGCACAGGGGAGCGGCTGGATGGGGAGGCAGGGCGGCGCAGTCGTGGGCCAGAAGCCGAGCTCGTGGTCATGCGGCGGTTGCACCTGTCCGAGCGCCGAGACTCCTTCAAGAAGCAGGAGGCCGTGCAGGAGGTTAGCTTCGATGAGCCGCAGGAGGAGGCCACTGGGCTGCCCGCCTCAGTGCCACAGATTGCCGTGGAGGGCGAGGAAGCCGTGCCAGTAGCTCTTGGGCCCACCGGGAGAGACTGATCCCCCTGCCACGTCTCTCCCTGGCCTCAAAGTCACACGTTTCCTTGTGCAATGTTTTTCTGTAAAGTCACGCCTGGATGGGGACTGAGCCACCAGCCTGACACCCAGAAGGCAAGAAGCCATCTTGGTCCTTGCTGGAAGGTGGAGACATCACTTCCTTTGTGTTCTGGTGTCAATCAGGGGGCTGGATGGGGCAGGAATGGGGGATAAGGGTAGCTTTGTAAATAGCAGCAAATCTCTGCAACTAATTTATTACTTTTTTTTTTTTTTTTTTTTTTGAGATGAAGTCTCACTCTGTTGCCTGGGCTGGAGAGTGCAGTGGCGTGATCTCAGCACACTGCAACCTCCGCCTCCCGGGTTCAAGCGATTCTCCTGCCTCAGCCTCCAAATAGCTGGGATTACAGACGCCCGCCACTATGCCCAGCTAATTTTTTGTATTTGTAGTACAGACAGGGTTTCACCATGTTGGTCAGGCTGGTCTCGAACTCCTGACCTCATGATTTGCCCACCTCAGCCTCCCAAAGTGCTGGGATTACAGGCATGAGCCACTGGGCCCAGCCTAATTTATTACTTTTTATAAGCGATAGCCGGACTGAGCCGCCCCCTGCAGGCGGCTGCCAGGTCTGGCCCCAGGCACCTGGGACCCTGTTTGCAGGCCCTGCCCTTTGGGCTGAGAAGGAAGCACTTTGGACAAGTCATCTGTGTTTGTGTTTTCTAGTTTTTCTGTACTTTTTAAGTGTTTTATGTTACCTGGTCTCATTCCCTTCCCCATACCCACCCATTTGAGGGGATTGAGTTGAAGTCACCTGTACTGGCCCAGTTTGGATACAACCTGGAGTGTCCGTAAACGATTCCCCTCACCCACAAAACAATGTAATCCCAACAATGGACTGGATTCTGAAGGCCACTTCCCACCGTCATAGCTGCCATCCCCAGGCAGTGCCTACTCTATATATATAGAGTCTGCCTCCAATCCCCCTGGCTTCAGCCTGGAGAAGGGATGTGGGAGCTGGGGCTTTGATGGATGAATAGGTGTTCACCGGATCTGGGCAGAGGGGTCATCCGCTCCCAAGGTGGTCACTGATAAAGGAAGGCATAGGCCTCACCTGGCACTGCCAAGGCAGCCTCCGGAAATGCTCAGCTGTTTCGGGGCACACTCCAGTATGCCAGTCCTGCGGGATTATGTTCAGCTACTTCCGGAAACACTCGGTGTCCCCTCCCCTCAGGCTCTGCCTCAGCCTCACTTTGTCTAGTCTACCCTGGACAAGATGCCGTGTGTTTGAGGCCCCCAGCAGAGTGAGCCCTTGGCCGTGATGTGTCTGAAACACCTGTTAGGGGTTCCCTCCATATGTCAGAGCCTCTCTGGGATGAAGTTCAAGCAAGAAAACCCAGTTGAGGCTCGAGTTTGAATTTCAGCTTCACTGTGTGGCTCTGGGAAAATGGCTTTCCCACTCTGTGCCTCAGTTTCCTTGTGTTTACAAGACTAATCCCATTGACTGTTTATTAAGCACCTACTGTGTGCCAAGCGCTTTTACGTGGCTTCTCCCTCAGCCAGCCTTGAGAAGGCTGGAGGTGGTGTCATCACCTCCGTTTTACAGACAAAGCAGCTGAGACCCCAGTGAGGGGCGGAAACCTGTCCCATGATCACCCAGCAGGAGTCGTGGCAGAACAGAGCATCAGCCAGACCCTGTTGTGGGCATTGTCATCAAGGGAGCTTGAATGGAGGGTCTGGTGTCAGATACAGCCAACTCCAGCCCTAGCTCATCCCCCATGATGCTGTGTGACCCACTGGGCACTCTGGTGAGGGAGCTTTCCAGATATCAACAGCCCACTCTGCGTCCCTTTCTGAGTCCCCTGCCCAGCACTGCCTAGTGTTGGAGGGTAGACCAAGGCTGTGCATGACTCAACCCCTCCTTCCATCCTGGAGCTGGCAGTGAATAAAAGCCCGTATTTACAAAGATGAGCTCCAACGTCTGGATTTGTGAGGGGCTGAGAAAGGAGGAAGGGAAGAGTGGGGAGGGGGGCGGAGTGAAATAGACCCATGGCTTAAAAGTCATTGCAAGTGGGTTTTGAGGGCTGCATAGGAGTTTGCTGTTGAGATTCTTCCTGATGCTATCGCTGGTAGTGGCCTCCTGCTACCCTTTCCCTATGAGTACTCCATCATAGCTCTGCCCTTAAAAGCTTCCTCCAGACATCTGGGCCCTGAGCTATGTTTTTTTTGTTTTGTTTTGTTTTTTGAGACACAGTCTCGCTCTGTCGCCCAGGCTGGAGTGCAGTGGCGCGATCTCTGCTCACTGCAAGCTCCGCCTCCCAAGTTCACGCCATTCTCCTGCCTCAGCCTCCCGAGTAGCTGGGACTACAGGCACCCGCCACCACGCCCGGCTAATTTTTTATATTTTCGGTAGAGATGGGGTTTCACCGTGTTAGCCAGGGTGGTCTCGATCTCCTGACCTCGTGATCCGCCCGCCTCGGCCTCCCAAAGTGCTGGGATTACAGGCGTGAGCCACCACGCCCGGCCTATGTTTTTTATTTTTATGTTTTTGAGACAAGGTCTCGCTCTATAACCCAGGTTGGAGTATAGTGGCGCAATCACAGCACACTGAAGCCTCGACCTCCTGGACGCCTTGAGCTATGTTAATAAAATAAATAAGCGGCGGTGCGCGGTGGCACACGCCTGTAATCCCAGCACTTTGGAAGGCCGAGGCGGGCCGATCACCTGACGTCAGGAGTTCCAAACCAGCCTGACCAACATGGAGAAACCCCGTCTCTACTAAAAATACAAAATTAACCGGGCGTGGTGGCGCATGCCTGTAATCCCAGCTACTAGGGAGGCTGAGGCAGGAGAATCGCTAGAACTCGGGAGGTGGAGGTTGCGGCAAGCCGAGATAGCGCCATCACACTCCAGCCTGGGCAACGAGAGCGAAACTCCGTCTCAAAAAATAATAATAATAAAATAAAGCAATCGTCGCGTCCTTTCTATCCTGGTCTTAGCTTGCGCTCTACCATAAAACTCCCTGTAGCCGAACGCAGCCCAGCCCCAGAGCAATCCGTTACTTCCGGGGCGCTCAGCCGGCTTGCAAACCTTCTTGGCTACACCCCCATCTCCGAGAGCGTTCGGCTATTTCCGGAAACAGTTGGTATCTGGGCTCAAGTCCGCTAAGTTCTAGTGCCCGTAGGGGTCGAGATCGTTGGCTGTTTCTGGACGCTCTGGGTTGCCATGGAAACTCCTTCAACCCTGGCTTTCTCGGACCTCTGCTTTTTGCGGCAGGCCCTTTCCCCACTCTAGTGCCTCCTGTTTGCTGAGCTTGAGAACGCCTCATTTGCCCCCGGAACCATCTATGCTTCAGCAATTTCCATAAGCTGGCGGTCGCCTCTGAGTCTAAACTCCCAAGGCCTCCATTGGGCATTGAGCACATTCGGTTATTTCTAGAAACGCTCGGCGGTCTCGGGGATCGGCCTCCGTTGTGCCAGTCCAGCAGGAGAGAATGTTCGGCCATTTCCGGAAGCGCTCGGGCGGCTCTAAGCCCAGGCGAGCTCAGCCGAGCCTAGCCTCGGAGCCTTCGCCTACCCGATTGCACTCGGCTACCTCCGGAAATGCTCGGCTGTCTCGGGGCACCCTCTAGTCCACCAGTCCCGCGGGATTACGTTCGGTTACTTCCGGAAACACTCGGGTGCCCCCTCCTCTCAGACTCCGCCTCGGCCTCCGTTCACCCGCCCGGCCCGAATACGCTCGGGCATTTCCGCCGGGGGCGGGCCAGGCCGCTCGGAACCGTGGCGGCGGCAGAGGCGGGGATCCCGCGGCTGCGGCGACGGTGGCCGCTGTGGAGCCGCGGGGCGGGCTCGGTTTGGTGTGACGGCGACTGCGGCGGCGGTGGCGACCGCGACCAGGTGAGTCCTGACTGGCCCTCGTGGCGGGGGCGGCTGGGAGTGTGCTTAAACGCGGGGCGCCTGGGGGCAGTGCGGGGCCCCGGTGGAAGCCAGAACGCAAGCGCCAGGCTGCGTCGGGCCCCGCGGGAACTGGGGGGGCCGCAGGCAAGGGGGGGCCTCGGGCTCGGCTCCGCAGCGGTGCAGCCTCCCTGGGACGGTCGGGGCAGAATGGGGGTATTCCCCGCGTCCATGATACCGGACTGGAGCCGCGGCCCCAAATGAAGGGAGGCCCTGCCTGGAATGGGGCTTCGAATAGTACCGAGGGGCGCCCAGGCATTGTGCGGGGCGGAATAGGGTGCAGGAGGGCCAGGGGGGAGGTCGATCCCACTTCAGGTCCCCTAGCAGGGTAGTCGGGTCCATGCAGACTCAAGTGCGCGTCTGTGTGAGCGCGCAGGCCCTGCCTTCACCCGCGGAGCCCCCAGCCCTGCCTGCCCCGCCCCTCCCGCCTCCCGGATTCGGGGAGCGCTGCTCCCGGGGCGCGCACACCGGGGCGTGGGGGCGGGCTGGCAGGCAGATCTAGGCGGTTCCCTGGGCATCCCCTCTCGGGGCCTCAGTTTCCCCACCTGTAGATCGAGGGTAATAGAGACCTGGGAGTGGGTAAGTTGGGCACCCGAGAATGTGGCGCCCCTTCGCCCTGCTCGGACACCTCTTGGGGCTCCCCATGACTGAAGGATGCTCAGAGCCTCCACCTGACACTCGGGCCCCTTGGTGGATAGCACCTATCCTTATAGCCACCCTGAATCCTTGACAAGCAGCTTACCTGCTGCCAAGCCTTTGCATGTGCCGTTCCCTGTGCCTAGCGCGCCTTCCTATCCACTGTGATGATCCATTCTCTAGAACAGCACATCCATCCGTCACCCTAGCCCTGTCCATCACAGGAGGTCTGAACCTGCAGGGCTAGGCTGGGAATTTGTGCCCATCTCTGCCTCCCAGACTGGGGCTCCTGGGGAAATGATCAATGCCCTGCGGCCGGCAGCCTCCCCTCCTCCTCAGCTGCAGTACCCCCACCTTCTCCTGGCTCCCTGTCCTTCCCTGGGGCTAAGGTTCCCTCTAAGCAGCTCCCCATCTGCATTTTGCACCTACTCTGGGCCCCAGGCTGGAGCTACCTGCCAGCCCACTCACTCCTCCTCTGCAGAGACTGGAGGTCCATTTGCTTGGACTCACCTCTAGGCCTTTGCTTGTGCAGGGGCCTCTTCCTGGACTTCCTTCCCTATCTCTTAGTTCAGCTGGCCTGACCCCTCCATGGAGCTCCCAAAGCAACCGGAGTGGTCCGCATTGTGTCCTCCCTACCCTGGGTATCTGGCCACCTGGCTGCTGCCCCCTCATGTCCAACTGGGTCTTGAAGTCGGCAGATCCATAAGTCCTGGCTTCCTCCTGGCCTACCGCATGGCCCTAGACACGTCCCTGCTCTGAGCCTCAGTTTCCCCTTCTGTAACAGGGGCGATGAAAAGCTTGTTTACTGGCCGGGTGCAGTGGCTCACGCCTGTAATCCCAACACTTTGGAAGGCAAAGGCGGGAGGATTGCTTCAGCCCAGGAGTTTGGGACCAACCTGGGCAACATAGCAAGACCCCACCTCTGTTGAAAAAAAACAGGCTGGGCAAGGTGGCTCATGCCTGTAACCCCAGCACTTTGGGAGGCCAAGGCGAGCGGATCACTTGAGGTCAGGAGTTCGAGACAAGCCTGGCCAACATGGTGAAACCTCATCTCTACTAAAAATACAAAAATTAGCTGCGCGTGGTGGCATGCTACTTGGGAGGCTGAGGCAGGAGAATCACTTGAACCTGGGAGACACGTTGCAGTGAGCTGAGATCATGCCACTGCACTCCAGCCTGGGTGACAGGGCAAGACTTTGTCTCAAAAAAGAAAAAAAAAGAAAAACTGATTTACTGAGCATATAGTATACCTGGGGCAGTTTCTTGGGAGCTCTACTCCCAGCAGCTCCAAGGGAAGGCCGTCAGTAGACCCATTTTACAGATGGAGAAGCTGAGGCCCTGAGAGGGACTGACCCCAGGGTCCCCCAGTGATTCAGGGAATTCCAAATCAGGATTTGGGCCCATTTCCGTGTTGGGGGTGAGAGGAGTTGGCCTGGCTAATGCTGCCCTATCCCTGTCTCCCTAGGTCGGCGTCCTCGGCTGGCCGAGCATGGTGGCAGCCTGCACCCTTGGCTCCCCCGTCTGGTGCAGCCAGCAGAGCCGCCACCCTTGGGCGCCCATGGCCCTCCATGTGAGGGCGTGAGCGGCCTGCCCCAGCCTCACCTGCTGATGGAGGACTCAGTGGCCCAGTGACCTGACACCACGCCACTAACCCCCTCCCACCAGTTGACGAATGGTGGACCCAGCGACGAGTGGCCCTTGTAAGGGTCATGGAATAATTTGAAGCGAGGCATGAGCGGCCCCCGTGGTCGCCTGTGACTGCTGGAGATAGAGGTCCCAGCACCCCAAGCCAACCCAGCGGACCCTCCCAACCCTGCTCCAGCCAATGGGGCCAGTGGGACTCCAAGCAGCCACCTAACCATCCAGACCCCACCCCACCCACGCGGCCATGGCGGGCCCTGAGGGTTTCCAGTACCGTGCTCTGTACCCGTTCCGCCGGGAGCGGCCAGAGGACCTGGAGCTGCTGCCTGGCGACGTGCTGGTAGTGAGCCGGGCGGCCTTGCAGGCACTGGGTGTGGCCGAGGGTGGCGAGCGCTGCCCACAGAGCGTGGGCTGGATGCCCGGCCTCAACGAGCGCACACGGCAGCGAGGTGACTTTCCTGGCACCTATGTCGAGTTCCTGGGGCCCGTGGCCCTGGCCCGGCCCGGCCCTCGCCCACGGGGCCCCCGCCCACTGCCCGCCAGGCCCCGTGATGGGGCCCCTGAGCCAGGTGAGCAGCAATCAGGGGCACTGGAGAAGGGGGGTGGTCCCCTCGGACCCTTGGTCTCCTCTTCTGTCCAGTGAGGCAATGGGATCTCCAAGGAAGGAGGAAAAGGGACATTTGGTCATTTGACAAATGTCTTCGCTACTGTCAAGTACTAGGCTCAGCAGTGGACACAAGGCCTGGTCCTGCCCTCATGAGCTTCTGGTTCAAGAAAGGATGAGAGTGTGTTAGGAGGTGACACATACCATGAGGAAGGGGGCTTGCATGGAAAGATGCGAGAGTGAAGACTCCAGGCAGTGAGGGCAGCGAGGGCAGAGGCTGTGGAGTAGAACTCTAATGGCCGGAACGGCCAGCAGGAGGACCGGAGGGAGGCAGGGGAGGGCAATGTGCGCCGGCCTCAAGGGGTTGGTGGGATTGATTTTGAGGACAATGGAGAGTGTTCAGTAGGATTCAGAGGCTCAGCCTAGCTTCATCCTGCATTTTGCAGACAGGGTCCCTTGAAGAACCCCTTTGGAGACCCTGATTTCCAAAATGAAGCCACAAGGAGAGTGGGATGTGGGCTGTTCAGCTGAGGCCACATAGCACGGAGTATGAGGACCCCACATCCCTCCCCAAAGACCCTTGGCCCATTGCCACTTGCCAGGAATGTACCAGATGTGGAGACTCGAGGGCACCAAGGCCACTCAGTGATTGCTGTTTGATGGGCAGGGAGTGTGGGCACTGGCTGGGGAAACTGAGGCTCGGGTTGCAAGAAGGAGGCCGAGGGGTACTGCATGCCCCGCAGGGTCTGCTCCGACCCTCCCAGCAGCCCAGCAAAAGGCCCTATGTGCAGACCGGGAGGCCTGAGCGCAAGGCCGGCCATCAAATGCTGTACTTGGAACCAGTTGGTCACCCAGGGAGGCCAAAGCCCTGGGAGGTGCCAGGCCTGCTTTGTGCCAGGGTGACATTGCCCAAAGGCAAATCACAGTCCCTCAGCGCAGGGCGGAATAGGGGGTGCCGAGGTGGTGTGACACTGGCCCCGGCCTCCGGCATCTGATATCTCCAGGGTCCAGATCTGCGTCCTGCCTCGGCCTGAAGGAGCAGGAGGTGGCCCCATCCGGGCTCCCAGCCAGAATCTGCCTCTCCCCCTGGTAACAGCCACCTCCCTCCTCTGCCTGGCCTCTGTCCAGCCACCATACACGGCCCTACGTGGGGCGGCTGCCCAGCCCCACCCTCTGAATCTTCCAGGGTTATGTGACCTCGGCCAGAACCCGCCCCCTCGAGGCCTCAGTTTCCTCAGCCGGAAACAGCAGGGCTGGTCCCTGGGGATGCTGGGACCCAACCCCTCGGAAATGTGCTGAAGTCACCTGAGCCCCACCTGGCTGTGCACCTATAGGGGAGGTTGCAGCCCCTCTGAGCCACAATTCCTCACCTGTGAAGTCGGGCTGATGCGGTTCTGATGGGAACCCCTTCCCCATTCTGCAAACTGATCCCAGGCCACTCTCAGGGTTGAGTTTCCCAACCCACCAGCCAGAATGTCACCCACCTCCTCTCCCCTTGTCCTTTTTCTTTTTTTTTTTTTTTTTTTTTTTTTTTGGCGTTTTCACTGCAGCTGGGCCTTTCTCCAGCTTGAGGCGCCACCTGGCCCATCACTCAGGGAGGGCTCGCAGGCCCCAGCTTGCCCCTGCTGTGTGCCAGGGCGTCCCTGCCGAGGGCCAGAGCAGCGTCCAATGGTGGCAGACAGCGTGCTGCTGAGGCGGGGATGCTGCACACAAAAGGCCCTGTAGAGCTGGGAAGCCAGGGCTGGGGGGGGCTGGGCCCAGGATGCCGCCGGCACCCGCTGGGAGGGGTTTCGGCTTTTCCAAAAGGGGAGCAAGAATTTTCTTTCTTTTCTAAATTTTAACTTGGGGAGAAAATAATTTTTTAGAAGCAAAATGATTAAGAAAACGGGTCATGGTTCTTGGAAGGAAGCTGTTCTGACCCAGGCTGGGATATTTTCCTTTTCTTTCCTTTCATCCACTTTTTTGTTTGCATCAAGCAGGGAGAAGCGGGCTGGGCACAGTGGCTCACGCCCGTAATCCCAACACTTTGGGAGGCCAAGGCGAGAGGATCACTTGAGGTCAGGAGTTCCAGACCAGCCTGGCCAACATGGTGAAACCCCGTCTCTACTAAAATAACACGAAAATTAGCCAGGCATGGTGGCACCCACCTATAATTCCAGCTACTTGGGAGGGTATGGCACAAGAATCGCTTGAACCCGGGAGATGGAGCTTGCAGTGATCCAAGATCATGCCACTGCACACCAGCCTGGGCGACAGAGCAAGACTCCATCTCAAAACAAAACAAAACAAAACAAAAAAAAATTAATAAATACATTTCCCTTGTTTGAAGCCACCTAGTTGGTAATTTTTTTGCAGCAGCCACAGAAAGTCATATAGCAGGTTTGGGCTCTGCCACAACCTGCTGTGCAATTTTGGCCACAGGACCTGCCCTCTCTGGGCCTCAGTTCCTTCAAATGAAAAGTGGGGCCGGGCGCGGTGGCACAAGCATGTAATCCCAGCACTTTGGGAGGCCGAGACAGGCGGATCACGAGGTCAGGAGATCAAGACCATCCTGGCTAACACGGTGAAACCCCGTCTCTACTAAAAAATACAAAAAACTAGCCGGGTGAGGTGGTGGGCGCCTGTGGTCTCAGCTACTCGGGAGGCTGAGGCAGGAGAATGGCGTAAACCCGGGAGGCGGAGCTTGCAGTGAGCTGAGATCTGGCCACTGCACTCCAGCCTGGGCCACAGAGCGAGACTCCTTCTCAAAAAAAAAAAAAGAAAAGTAGGCCAATGACATTGCCTCTCATTTTTTTTGAGACTGGTTCTTGCTCTGTCACCCAGGTTGGAGTGCAGTGGCGCAATCCTAGCTCGCTGCAGCCTTGAACTCCTGGCCCCAAGCAATCCTCTTGCCTCAGCCTCCTCATTTTTTTTGGTGGTGGTGGTGGTTGTTTTTGAGATGGAATTTTGCTCTTGTTGCCCAGACTGGAGTGCAATGGCGCAATTTCCGCTCACTGCAACCTCCACCTCCCGGATTCTTTTTTTTGTTTTGTTTTGTTTTGTTTCGTTTAGTTTTGTTTTGTTTCGAGGCAGAGTCTCGCTCTGTCGCCCGGACTGGAGTGCAGTGGCCGGATCTCAGCTCACTGCAAGCTCCGCCTTCCGGGTTCACGCCATTCTCCTGCCTCAGCCTCCTGAGGAGCTGGGACTACAGGCGCCCGCCACCTCGCCCGGCTAGTTTTTGTTTTTTTTGTTTTTTTTGAGGCGGAGTCTGGCTCTGTCGCCCGGACTGGAGTGCAGTGGCCGGATCTCAGCTCACTGCAAGCTCCGCCTCCCGGGTTTACGCCATTCTCCTGCCTCAGCCTCCTGAGTAGCTGGGACTACAGGCGCCCGCCACCTCGCCCGGCTCGTTTTTGTATTTTTAGTAGAGACGGGGTTTCACCGTGTTAGCCAGGATGGTCTCGATTTCCTGACCTCGTGATCCGCCCGTCTCAACCTCCCAAAGTGCTGGGATTACAGGCTTGAGCCACCACGCCCGGCCTGTATTTTTTTTTAGTAGAGACGGGGTTTCACCGTGTTAGCCAGGATGGTCTTGATCTCCTGACCTCGTGATCCGCCCATCTTGGCCTCCCAAAGTGCTGGGATTACAGGCTTGAGCCACTGCGCCCAGCCCACCTCCCGGATTCTGATTATCCTGCCTCAGCCTCCCAAGTAGCTGGGATTACAGGTGCGCGCCACCATGCCTGGCTAATTTTTGTATTTCTAGTAGAGACAGGGTTTCACCATGTTGGTCAGGCTGGTCTCAAACTCCTGACCACAAGTGATATGCTCACCTCGGCCTCACAAAGTGCTGGGATTACAGGAGTGAGCCACCGCTCCTGGCCTCTTTTTTTTTTATTTAAGAGATGGGGTCTCACTCTATTGCTCAGGCTAGTCTTGAACTCCTGGACTCAAACGATCCTCCTGCCTTGGCCTCCCAAATTGTTGAGATTACAGACATGAGCCACTGCACCCCGCCACAACAGAAACTTATTCTGTCAGGTTTCTGGAGGCTGGAAGTCCAAAATCAGAGTCATGTCCCCTCTGAAGTTTCCTTCCTTCCAGCCACTGGTGCCTCCAGGCATTCATTCCTCTCATGCATGGGTTGATTATTCCAGTCTCTGCCTTGGCTTTCTCTTTTTCTTTTCTTTTTCTTTTCTTTTTTGAGACAGAATCTCACTCTGTCACCCAGACTGGAGTGCTGTGATGTGATCTCGGCTCACTGCAACCTCCACCTCCTGGGTTCAAGTAATTCACCTGCTTCAGCCTCCTGAGTGGCTGGGATTTTTTTGTATTTTTAGTAGAGATGGGGTTTCACCATGTTTTAACCTCAAGTGAGTGACCTGCTGGTCTCAGCCTCCCAAAATACTAGGATTACAGGCGTGAGCCACCATGCCCGGCCTATTGATTTATTTTTGAAACAGAGTCTTGCTCTGTCGCCCAGGCTGGAGTGCAGTGGTGCAATCTTGGTTCACTGTAACCCCCACCTCCCGGGTTCAAGTGATTCTCCTGCCTCAACCTCCTGAGTAGCTGGGATTACAGGCACCCACCACCACACCCAGCTAATTTTTCTGATTTTAGTAGAGACGGGTTCACCATGTTGGTCAGGCTGGTTCGAACTCCTGGCCTCAGGTGATCCACCCACCTCAGCCTCCCAAAGTGCTGGGATTACAGGCATGAGCCGCCATCCTGGCCGGCTTTCTGTGGTTACAAGGACATCAGCCAGTGGGTTTAGTGTCCACCCTAATGCCAGGCTGGTCTCATGTACAGATCCTTGCTTTCCTTACGCCTGCAAAGACCTATTTCCAAATAAGGTCACAGGTACCAGGGATGAGGACTTGGACGTATCTTTTTGGGGACATTATTCAGCGTACTCCACCTGTTCTGTGAAGCTGTGTGAACTCCTGGTATTTTAACCCAGAAAATTGTGTCCCATCAATTCTGCCCTCTCCTAGCCCCTCTACCCAAGGTCTTACAGCCTCCTGCGGATGGCAGTCAAGCTGCCAGGCACTTGCCTGAGCTGGGCCCTGCCGCAAACTGCCCTAGCTGAGGTCCAGCCGGCAAAGAGAGGGGCTGGGCTCCTTCCAGGAACCCCACCAACAGGCCACCCCCCTTCTTCCCCCACCAGGCCTCACACTCCCCGACTTGCCTGAGCAATTCTCCCCACCTGATGTGGCGCCCCCTCTTCTGGTGAAGCTTGTGGAGGCCATTGAAAGGACAGGTGAGTTCCAGCCTGGCTGCAGCCCCTGCATTCTGCTTGCTTACCTCTAGTGACAGGCGACTCATCCCCTCACAGGGCCTCCAAGCTCATGCTGCATGGAAACAGGCTGAGCCTGGATGCCCTGGGCCTCTGTGTTGACTAGGGCACAGAGTGACTCCTAAGGGAAGATGGGAAGGTGAACACGACCAGGCCACTGCATGTGCTGTGCCCTCTCCCAGCTCTCCCTCCCCACCCCTCCCATGCCCTTATCTCTGGGCGGCAAAGCGAGACTGCAGGGGATTTGAGCGGTCAGCCCAGGCCTCAAGGGGGTTGGGGCAGCATTTGAGAGCTGACTCGCCTGTTCCCCTCACCCTCAGGGCTGGACAGCGAATCTCACTACCGGCCGGAGCTGCCCACACCGCGTACAGGTGAAGGGGAGCCTCGGTGGGGGGGGGGGGGGGAGCCTGGGGGCCCCAGTATACATGAGTTGGACATGTCCCCCGCACTGCACCCGCAGACTGGACCCTGAGCGATGTGGACCAGTGGGACGTGACAGCCTTGGCTGACGGCATTAAGAGCTTCCTTCTGGCACTGCCTGCACCGCTCGTGACCCCCGAGGCCTCGGCCGAGGCGCGCAGGGCCCTGCGGGGTGAGCCTGGCGGTGAGCCCAGGGGAAGGAGGGACCTGTAGCGGGCGGGAGGGCCCAGGCCCGGCTCACCCTGCCCTGGCCATCTGTCCGCAGAGGCCGCGGGGCCCGTGGGGCCGGCGCTGGAGCCACCGACGCTGCCGCTGCACCGCGCGCTCACGCTGCGCTTCCTGCTCCAGCACCTGGGCCGCGTGGCCCGCCGCGCCCCGGCCCTGGGTCCCGCGGTCCGGGCCCTGGGCGCCACCTTTGGGCCGCTGCTGCTGCGCGCGCCGCCGCCGCCGTCCTCGCCGCCGCCAGGGGGCGCTCCCGACGGGTGAGGGGCGGGGCGCAGCCGGAGCGAGCAGGGGTGGAGTTTGGGATGGGGTGGGCGGGGCATGGCCAGAGTGAGCAGCGTCTGGACCTTAAGAAGGGAGGGGAGGGGGTCCAGAGTGAGTGAGAAGCTGCGTTCTTGTGATGACGGAGAGGGGACCTGGGTTTCTGAGTCATGGGACAGAAGGTGAAGGGGCCTAGTCCCGAAGCATGTGGGTGGAGCCTGCACCTTCCCTTCTGCTCATCGTAGCTCCACTACTACTCTCTTGCTCGCCTTTGTGTGAGGATTTATGGAGCACTTACTGCATACAGCTATGAGGGAGCTGGCCTCGCACTTGTCCCTGTATCATCTCCTCCCCCCTGCACATACCTGCACATACCGTCTCGTATATACCCCCAGGCGTGCAAACGCCTGTGCACATGTGTGGGCAGACAGGCCCCACCCAGCCCTCACCGCACCCCCCTTCCCCCTAAGGAGTGAGCCCAGTTCTGACTTCCCGGCGCTGCTGGTGGAGAAGCTGCTTCAGGAACACTTGGAAGAGCAGGAGGTTGCACCCCCAGGTGAGTCCCCTATATTGCTGTCATTTCTTCCCGTTGGGGGCGTGGTTGCTGATTCCTGGATGCTGCCGGCATCAGCAGGCCGATTGCAGTGGGAGGCAGCCACAGTATCCAGTCAGTGCTCAGGATGCATTTGTTTTCCTGTCCGTCAGCGCTGCCGCCTAAACCCCCCAAGGCAAAGCTGGCCCCTGCAGGCCTGGCGAATGGAGGGAGCCCACCCTCCCTGCAGGATGCCGAGTGGTACTGGGGGGACATTTCAAGGTAGGTTGCTGGCAGGGGGTCAGGGACCAAGGAGGTGTCACAGGTCAATCGGGGTCTCCAGGTGGCTCAGCAATCCCAATGTTGGATGTCCCCACAGGGAGGAGGTGAACGAGAAACTCCGGGACACTCCCGATGGCACCTTCCTAGTCCGAGATGCTTCCAGCAAGATCCAGGGCGAGTACACGCTGACCCTCAGGTGGGGCCCTGTCCCTGCAAGGATGGCCGGGGGTCACAGGTCATGGAGACTGGGAGTTCAGAGGGATGATGGGACATTTGTGGTTTCAAGGATGGGGAGCTGGACGTGGTGGCTCACACCTGTAATCCCAGCACTTTGGGAGGCTGAGGCTGGCAGATCACCAGAGGTCAGTTGTTTAAGACCAGCCTGGCCAACATAGTGAAACCCTGTCTCTACTAAAAAATAAAAAAATTAGCCGGGCATGGTGGTGGACGCCTGTAATCCCAGCTACTTGGGAGGCTGAGGCAGGAGAATCGCTTGAACCCGGGAGGCGGAGGTTGCAGTGAGCCGAGATTGCACCACTGCACTGCGGCCTGGACAACAGAGGAAGACTCCGTCTCAAAAAAAAAAAAAAAGGGGTGGACGGGGATTGAGGGTCAGGTGCTGGGTCCCACTGGGTGCAGACACCCCCTCTCCTACACCAGGAAAGGCGGGAACAATAAACTGATCAAGGTCTTCCACCGAGATGGGCACTACGGCTTCTCAGAGCCACTCACCTTCTGCTCCGTCGTGGACCTCATCAATCACTACCGCCACGAGTCGCTGGCCCAGTACAACGCCAAGCTGGACACACGGCTCCTCTACCCTGTGTCCAAATACCAGCAGGTCCGTGCTGACCTGGGAGCCAGGGAGGGTAGCACCTGGCCGGCCCCAGGCCTCAGTTTCCTAGAAAGACCCAACCAGGCCATGCATCTCCCCTGATTCCCCCATGTATCTCCAGGACCAGATCGTCAAGGAGGACAGCGTGGAGGCGGTGGGCGCCCAGCTCAAGGTCTATCACCAGCAGTACCAGGACAAGAGCCGCGAGTATGACCAGCTCTATGAAGAGTACACACGGACCTCCCAGGTACTCCAGGCCCCGCACATGAGGAAAATCAAGGCATAGAGGGGCAGTGGCAAGGCCGAGAGCAGGACGACCAACCCCAGAGGACTTGAGGATGAACATCCGGTTGCAGGTCACAGAGCAGGCACTTAGCACCAAGGGCTGTTCTAAAGACATAGAAATAAGGCCAGGCACAGTGGCTCACATGTGTGCACTTGGGAGGCTGAGACAGGAGGATCACTTGAGCCCAGGAGTTCAAGATCATTCTAGGCAACATAGGGAGACCCCTCTACAAAATATTTAAAAATTAACTGGGTGTGGTGATGCACGCTTCTACTCCCAGCTACTCAGGAGGCTGAGGTGGTAGGATCCGTTGAGCCTGGGAGTTTGAGGCTGCAGTGAGCTGTAATCACACCACTGCAGTCCACCCTGGGTGACAGGGGAAGACCTTGTCTCTAAAAACAAATAAAAACAGAATTAAGTGTACAAGGCTGGGCAGGGTGGCTCACACCTGTAATCCCAGCACTCTGGGAGACCGAGATGGATACCTGAGGTCAGGCGTTCGAGACCAACTTGGCCAACATGTTGAAACCCTGTCTCTACTAAAAATACAAAAATTAGCTGGGCGTGGTGGCAAACACCTGTAATCCCAGCTACTTAGGAGGCCGAGGCAGGAAAAATTGCTTGAGCCTGGGAGGCAGAGATTGCAGTGAGCCAAGATCATGCCACTATACTCCAGCCTGGGTAACAAGAGCAAAACTCCGTCTAAAAAAAAATAATAGACTGGGCGCGGTGGCTCATGCCTGTAATCCCAGCACTTTGGGAGGTTGAGACGGGCGGATCACAAGGTCAGGAGATCGAGACCATCCTGGCTAACACGGTGAAACCCCGTCTCTACTAAAAAATACAAAAAATTAGCTGGGCGTGGTGGCGGGCGCCTGTAGTCCCAGCTACTCAGGAGGCTGAGGCAGGAGAATGGCGTGAACCCAGGAGGTAGAGCTTGCAGTGAGCCGAGATCGCACCACTGCACTCTAGCCTGGACCACAGAGCCGGACTCCATCTCAAAATAATAATAATAATAATAATAATAATAATAATAAATAAGTGTACGAGCTTTTACAAAACCAAAAAAGGACAGATGAGAAGGGCCCAACCAGCCTCACAAGAGTTGCTGAGCCAGGACCTGGGGAGTGTCCAGGATGAGCCTATCTCTGGCTGGGCCTCAGTTTTCCTATCTGCAGAATGGAACCATGGATCTTGATTACTTCCATCCCCTTCAACCAAGATGTTATTCAAGATGAAATCATGCCAGGTGCAGGGCGTGCACCTCTAATCCCAGCTACTCGGGAAGCTGAGGTGGGAGGATCGCTTGAGCTTGAGCCTAGGAGTTCAAGACCAGCCTGGGTAACATAGCAAGACTTTGTCTCTTAAAAAAAATAAAATAAAATAAAAATTAAGTAAGAGGTTTTGTCATTCCAGGACTGTGCTAATAAGCTTCTTTTGCAACTTAAGAGGGAATAGATTCAGATGGAACAGCTAGGAATTCCTCAGTCCTCCCTAGTACCCTAGGAGTTTTCTTTCTGTCCTCTTTTTTATTTATTTTTTTGAAACAGGGTCTTGCTCTATCATCCAGGCTAGAGTGCCGTGGCATGATCTTGGCTCACTGCAACCTCCACCTCCCTAGTTCAAGCGATTCTCCTGCCTCAGCCTCCCGAGTATCTGGGACTACAGGTACATGCCACCGTGCCTGGCTAATTTTTATATTTTTAGTAGAGATGGGGTTTTGCTGTGTTGACCAGGCTGGTCTTGAACTGGTGACCTCAAGTAATCTGGCTGCCTCAGCCTCCCAAAGTAAAAAAAAAAAAAATTAATAAAAGCTGGGCCGGGCACAGTGGCTCATGCCTGTAATCCCAGCACTTTGGGAGGCTGAGGCAGGGAGATCATCTGAGGTCAGGAGTTTGAGACCAGCCTGGGCAACATGGTGAAACCCCAACTCTGCCAAAAATACAAAAAAATTAGCCGGGCCAGGTACAGTGGCTCACATCTGTAATCCCAGCACTTTGGGAGGCTGAGGCAGGTGGATCATGAGGTAAGGAGTTCAAGACCAGTCTCGCCGGCCGGGCGCGGTGGCTCAAGCCTGTAATCCCAGCACTTTGGGAGGCCGAGACGGGCGGATCACGAGGTCAGGAGATCGAGACCATCCTGGCTAACACGGTGAAACCCCGTCTCTACTAAAAAATACAAAAATCAGCCGGGCGAGATGGCGGGCGCCTGTAGTCCCAGCTACTCGGGAGGCTGAGGCGAGAGAATGGCCTAAACCCGGGAGGCGGAGCTTGCAGTGAGCTGAGATCCGGCCACTGCACTCCAGCCTGGGCGACAGAGCGAGACTCCGTCTCAAAAAAAAAAAAAAAAAAAAAAGACCAGTCTCGCCAACATGGTGAATCCCCATCTCTACTAAAAATACAAAAACATTAGTCAGGCATCATGGCATGCACCTGTAATCCCAGCTACTCGAGAGGCTGAGGCAGGAGAATAGCTTGAACCCAGGAGGTGGAGGTTGCAGTGAGCCGAGATCACACCATTGCACTCCAACCTGGGACAGAGCGAGACTCCATCTCAAAAAAAAAAAAAAATTAGCCAGGCATGGTGGCACACACCTGTAATACCAGCTACTTGGAAGGCTGAGGCAGGAGAATCACTTGAACCCAAGAGGCAGAGGTTGCAGTGAGCCAAGATCACACCACTGCTCCAGCCTGGGTGACAAGAACGAGACTCCATCTCAAACAAAAAAGAATTTTGAGGTGCGGTCTCACCATGTTGCCCAGACTGGCCTCAGACTCCTCAGGGTTCAGGAGATCCTCCCACTTTAGCTTCCCACTTTAGCTGGGATTACAGGCAATCGCCACCAGCCCTGGCCTCTGTCCGCTTTTTACTGATGTGTTAGCTGAGGCTCTAAATGGACAAGACAACTGTCCAGGATCAGTTAGGAGCACTGTAACTTCAGAATTGACTTTGGCCCTGAGCCTCAGTTTCCTTGTTAATAGTTGTTACAAGCCGGGCGCGGTGGCTCAAGCCTGTAATCCCAGCACTTTGGGAGGCTGAGACGGGCGGATCACGAGGTCAGGAGATCGAGACCATCCTGGCTAACATGGTGAAACCCCGTCTCTACTAAAAATACAAAAAACTAGCCGGGCGAGGTGGCGGGCGCCTGTAGTCCCAGCTACTCCGGAGGCTGAGGCAGGAGAATGGCGTAAACCCGGGAGGCGGAGCTTGCAGTGAGCTGAGATCCGGCCACTGCACTCCAGCCCGGGTGACAGAGCAAGACTCCGTCTCAAAAAAAAAAAAAATAGTTGTTACTTTGTTGGGGGTTGCTGGAAGGGTCCATGGGACAATGTAAGGAAAGTCCTAGTGCAGCGTCTCCCCCAAGAAGCACTGTGAGCTGTAGCAACTAGATCTCTCATTCATTCCCAGCAGTGTTAACAGGTCCAGGTGTTTGTGGATACCTATAGGAGGATGTAAAGAAGAAGAGGGTTTGGGGGGTGGGGTTTTGAAGGCTGAATAGGAGTTCATTTGGTACAGCAGGAGTTAGAAGAATGACACTCCGATAGAGGGACCAACTTGAGCAGTCTCCATATCAGAGTTGAGATGTGCCTTTACCCCTCACGAGGGCCTTTTGGGGAGTCCCAGGAGGTGCTGAGCTGCGCCCCCTCCTCCAGGAGCTGCAGATGAAGCGTACCGCGATTGAGGCCTTCAATGAGACTATCAAGATCTTTGAAGAGCAGGGCCAGACTCAAGAGAAGTGCAGCAAGGAATACCTGGAGCGCTTCCGGCGTGAGGGCAACGAGAAAGAGATGCAGAGGTGAGTCTGGCATCTCTGCCCTGCCCCACCCTACCCTGGATCTGGTGCGGTACAAGCGGGGAAGGGAAGGAAGTAGAAGGAGACCAGCCACCTGGAGGCGAAGAGTAATCTGTTGAAATGGGCTTTGGGCCTGGTGCAATGGCTCAGGCCTGTAATCCCAGCACTTTAGGAGGCTGAGGTGGGTGGATCTCCTGAAGTTAGGAGTTTGAGGCCAGCCTGGCCAACATGGTGAAATCCTATCTCTATTAAAATACAAAAATTAGGCCGGGCGCAGTGGCTCACGCCTGTAATCCCAGCACTTTGGGAGGCCAAGGCGGCGGATCACGAGGTCAGGAGATCGAGACCATTCTGGCTAACACAGTGAAACCCCATCTCTACTAAAATACAAAAAAAAAAAATTAGCCAGGCATGGTGGTGGGTGCCTGTAGTCCCAGCTACTCAGGAGGCTGAGGCAGGAGAATGTCGTGAACCCGGGAGGCGGAGCTTGCAGTGAGCGAGATCATGCCACTGCACTGCAGCCTGGGCAACAGAGCGAGACTCCGTCTCTAAAAAAAAAAAAAAAGAAGGCCGGGCGCAGTGGCTCAAGCCTGTAATCCCAACACTTTGGGAGGCCGAGACGGGCGGATCACGAGGTCAGGAGATCCAGACCATCCTGGCTAACACGGTGAAACCCTGTCTCTACTAAAAATACAAAAAACTAGCCAGGCGAGGTGGCGGGTGCCTGCAGTCCCAGCTACTCGGGAGGCTAAGGCAGGAGAATGGCTAAACTCGGGACGCGGAGCTTGCAGTGAGCTGAGATCCGGCCACTGCACTCCAGCCTGGGCGACAGAGCGAGACTCCGTCTCAAAAAAAAAAAAAGAAAAAAGAAAAAACGAAATGGGTTTTGAAGGATGAATAGGACTTTGTCAGAAAGAGAAATCAGAGGAAATAGCATATGCTTAGGCTCAGAGACTGGAAGCACATAGTCTGGTGCAAAGTAGGTCCTTGAGAAAATCCTGGAGGCCAGGTGCAGTGGCTCATTCCTGCAACTCTAGGCACTTTGGAAGGCCAAGGTGGGAGGATTGCTTGAGCCCAGGAGTTTGAGACCAGCCTGAGCAACATGGCGAAACCTATCTCTACAAAAAAATATTAAAATATTAGCCGAACATGGTGGTGCACACCTGTGGTCCCAGCTACTCGGGAGGCTGAGGTGGGAGGGTCACCTGAGCCCAGGAGTTTGAAGGTGCAGTGAGCTGAGATAAAACCCTGAGGCCTCTGCGCCACCCCACCCCTCCCACAGGATCCTGCTTAACTCTGAGCGGCTCAAGTCCCGCATTGCCGAGATCCACGAGAGCCGCACGAAGCTGGAGCAGCAGCTGCGGGCCCAGGCCTCCGACAACCGGGAGATCGACAAGCGCATGAACAGCCTCAAGCCAGACCTCATGCAGCTGCGTAAGATCCGAGACCAGTACCTTGTGTAAGTTGGCAGCTCCCCCATGACTGCTGCGGCACCTGGAGATCTCTCCAGGCGTCTCAGTCTCTCTCTCTCTCTCCACCAAATGGCCCTTCCTGGGCCCCAAGACACCTTATCTGTCCACAAGTCCTCTTCCTCTCAACCAGGCCCAAAACTCGGTTCCTCCTGGGCCCCTTGAAAGTTTTCCCGTAGGTCAGCCTCAGCTTAGACATGTGTGCAATGGGAGCGTCACTCCTATCCCATTCCATTTAGTGGAAAGCTGGGGAGCTTTCTACAAAAATTCCTGCTGGGCTGGGCGCGATGGCTCACACCTGTAATCCCAGCACTTTGGGTGGCCCAGGTGGGCGGATGGATCACTTGAGGCCAGGAGTTTGAGGCCAGCCTGGCCAACATGGTGAAACCCCATCTCTACTGAAATAAAAAATACAAAAACCAGCCAGGCATGGCGGGGTGCACCTGTAATCCCAGTTACTCAAGAGGCTGAGGCAGGAGAATCGCTTGAACCGGGAGGCAGAGTTTGCAGTGAGCGGAGATTATGCCAGTACAGTTCAGCCTGGGCAACAGAGCAACACTCTGCCTCAAAAAAAAAAAAAAAAAAAGAATTTGCCTGCTGTGCATCCTACCATGCTGGGTGACTGCGGCAGCCCTGTCCTGGGTTCAAATCAGTTCAAATCCTGCCTCCACCCACCATCCTCCTGAAGACCTCAGCCAGAGTGTCCACCTCCTTCCTGAGCCTCAGGGAAAGCACTGTCGCATGCCAGGTGCCATGCTAAGCACCGTGCTTGTTATGAGTTCATTTGATCCTTTCCAAGCCCTTTGTAAAGTTTGCCTTTTACAGCCGGGGAGACTGAGACACAGAACCTACATCTGCCCTGTGCAAAGGCCAGCAGTGCTGGAGTGAGCCTCTGGTGACGATGAGGTGCCTGGGCTGGCATCTTCTGGGGGGGTCCACAAGCATTAACAGAAACAGAAAAATGAGGGGTATGGGTCAGGGTTCCCCAGCAGAGCTGGGGCAGCCACCCTGGGTTCAGGCTGCCCTGAGCCAGGTCAGCGCTGCCCTCTTGTGGCAACCGGAGATATTGTACCCAGAACCCTCTCTTCTCAGCCAGACCCTGCCTCCCACAGGACAGGCCCACTGTGGGCTCAGCACCCACACAACTGCACAAGCCCACCTTTCCTGTTGCTTCTCAGGTGGCTCACCCAGAAAGGCGCCCGGCAGAAGAAAATCAACGAGTGGCTGGGGATCAAAAATGAGACTGAGGAGTGAGTGACCACCTGGAGGGAGGCAGGGAGGGTTTCCCAGAGGAGGGGGCCATTGGGGTGGGTTTTGAAGAATGAGTAGGAGTTCACCAGGGAGAAAGAGTTGTCCAGGCAGCTGGGGAGCCTTGGAGGCTGGCAGATGAGTGACCAGGGCCCTCCCCGCCATCCCCCGCCGCACCCCGACCCCAGCCAGTACGCACTGATGGAGGACGAGGACGATCTTCCGCACCACGAGGAACGCACTTGGTACGTGGGCAAGATCAACCGCACGCAGGCAGAGGAGATGCTGAGTGGCAAGCGGGATGGCACCTTCCTCATCCGCGAGAGCAGCCAGCGGGGCTGCTACGCCTGCTCCGTGGTGTGAGTGGACCGAAGCGCTGGGGATCCCCGCGTCCCTCCCAGAGCTTTCATTTAATGCCTGACGCGTGCCAGGCCTTGAGAAGGAGTCCCTGGTGGGGTAATCGGGCACAGGGGAGCACGCGGCCCTGGAGCGGGGAAAGCTTGGCCGGGAGGCCAGCCTCCCGACCCGCCCTCTCCTCTGTCCTTACAGGGTGGACGGAGACACCAAGCACTGCGTCATCTACCGCACGGCCACCGGCTTCGGCTTCGCGGAGCCCTACAACCTGTACGGGTCGCTGAAGGAGCTGGTGCTGCACTACCAGCACGCCTCGCTCGTGCAGCACAACGACGCGCTCACCGTCACCCTGGCGCACCCAGTACGCGCCCCGGGCCCCGGCCCGCCGCCTGCCGCCCGCTGAGCGCCAAGGACCCCCCCCAAGCGGAGCTGCCCCTGGGCCCGTCTGCACCGGAGGCTGCGGCGGCAGGAGCCACGGACCAGACCAGCCACATCCAGGGGTCCTCATTTCTACGGCTCTGGCTTTTGTTTGGGGTTCTCTCACCCTCTTTCTCTTTCCTTCTCTCCTTCCCTCCCTCCCTCCTTCCCTCCCCCATTCTCCAGATCTCCTGTCTCCTTTTCTCTCTCTCTCTCTTTCTTGGCCCTTGTCTTTCTCCATGTTGGGGGTCCTGCCTCCCCGACCCCATATCTCCCTGTTCCCCGGGCATTGCCCTCTCCATGGCTCTGGTCACCCTGACCCTCTGCCCTGCCCACCGCAGGTCCCCTGGGGCCCCGGAAGCCCCTTCTGGCTGCACCTGCCATGTTTACAGAGGGCCCCTGGGCTGCGCGGCCCCAGCCTGGGCACCCTGATTTTTAAGCCATAGACCTGGGGTCAGGGCAGGAAGGAACTTCACTCCGCTGCTTCCGAGAACCTCGGCCGTGACGTTCGGGGCCGGGCGGGACCCGCCCCACAGACTCCAACTTCCCCTCCAAACCCCGAAGTGAAACGCGACACCGGGTTATCCCCACAAATGGGGCCGCTGCGAGAAGGTCCGCCACCCCTAAAAAATAAGTAAACTCGCAGGCCGGGCGCTTTGGCTCACGCCTGTAATCCCAGCACTTTGGGAGGCCAAGGCGGGCGGATCTTTTGAGGTCAGGAGTTGGAGACCAGCCCGGCCAAAATGGCGAAACCCCGTCTCTACTAAAATACAAAAATTAGCTGGGTGTGGTGGCGGGCGCCTGTAATCCCAGCTACTTGGGAGGCTGAGGCGCGAGAATCTCTTGAACCTGGGAGATGGAGGCTGCAGTGAGCAGAGATTGTGCCACTGCACTCCAGCCTGGGCAACAGAGGGAGACTCCTCCGTCTCAAAAAAATAAGTAAATAAACTCGTGAGCTGGTCCCAACCCCCCCTAGGAATCACAGCTCCCCGTACTGGTGCCGCCGCAGTGGCCAAGTTGCGACACTGCCCACGGCCCTTCCGCCTGATGCAGATTCAGGGCTTCTCTTCGATCATGTTGGGTTTTGACTCTGTTTTTCCTTGACTGCAAAACCCTCTTTC
Source organism: Trachypithecus francoisi (assembly GCF_009764315.1). Taxonomy (NCBI): domain Eukaryota; kingdom Metazoa; phylum Chordata; class Mammalia; order Primates; family Cercopithecidae; genus Trachypithecus; species Trachypithecus francoisi. The sequence continues at coordinate 132,040,920 of NW_022681470.1, read as the reverse complement.
CTCTCCTCTTTTGGGACAAGAGCCCTGGTTTTCTACGCTGCCCTTGGCCACCACACTGCCTGCCCGGCGAGCTGGGAGGCAGGTTTTGTACGGTACGTTGTTATTGATAAGATATAAAACATCAAACGTCGTGGGTGATTCTGTTGTCAGTGACTGGGCTTCAGTACCATCTCTGCGTGTCGGGGACCATGGTGTTTACGGGGTCACAGCAGGTCGGGCCCATGGGTTTAACTCCAAGCCACCTCTGAGACCCGACAACCCCTCCCTCCCCCAGTTTAGCTGCTCAAGCCCGGAGAAGTTGAGGCAGTACCCAAGGTCATACAGGAGAGAGACTCAAATCCTGAGCTCCCAACTGCTCAGGGTACCCCAGACCCCATCCAGCCACTCAAGTGCTTCCAAGCTGCTCCCCTCCACCACCCCCAAACTTGAATCCTGTCGCAGCCATCAGCTGTGCCGTTGGAAAAGTCATATCCCCTCCCTGATCCACAGCTTCCTCATTCATTGCCAAGTGGTGTCAAAATCACAACCCTCCCATGCCACAGGGAGGGGTCTCCTGTGTCTTTGATGTTCTCAAGGCGTCGGCACCTCCATCCAGCACTGGAGGCTCTTTTCTGATCTCAACCCCTCCCATGCACAGACCGCCAGGTCCCAGGAGACGCTGAGCAGAAGCCCTGTGGGGTTTTTTGTGTTTCTTTTTAAAGAGTCAAGGTCTCGCTCTGTCACCCAGGCTGGAACGCAGTTGTGTGAACACGGCTCGCTCATGGCTCACGGCCTCAAACTCCTAGTTTCCAGCCTCAAGCAGTCCTCCCATCTCAGCCTTCTGAGTCACTGGATTACAGGTGCGTGTCACCATGTCCAGCTAATTGTTTTTAAATCTTTTTAAAAACAAGATCTTGCCGAGTACAGCGGCTGACACCTGTAATTCCAGCACTTGGGAAAGCCGAGGTAGGCAGATCACTTGAGGTCAGGAGTTTGAGACCAACCTGGCCAACATGGCAAAACCTGGTCTCTACTAAAAATCCAAAAAAAAAAAAAAAAAATTAGCCAGGCTTGATGGCACGTGCCTGTAATCCCAGCTACTTGGGAGGCTGAGACAGGAGAATCGGTTGAACCTGGGAGGTCGACGCTGCACCAAGCCCTGCACCAAGGTTGTGCCACTATACTCCAGCCTGGGTGACAGAGTGAGACTCTGTCTCAAAAAAAAAAAAAAAAGATCTTGCCCTTTTCCAGGTAGGTTTCAACTCCTGGCCTCCAGCGATCCTCCTGCCTCAGCCTCCCCAAGTCACATGGGCCACCATGTGTGGCCTCATGGCATCTTTGACCTGGACTCCTGTTTACCACCCTCCCATCAGACCCAGAATCCACACCACCACTGCCATGTCCTTGTCCTTTCAGCCCTCCCCAACCCTGGGGCCTTGCTGTTCTTGTCTGTTCTGTACAGCCACCTCTCAAGGCCCAACAAGGCTGAACCTGGGGCAAGTGCATAAACAAACCTCCCCTCTGACCCAGTCTACTGCTGGGACCTTGGGACAGGAGCTACCTCCCTTAGTCTCAGAGCCCCCCAACCTTGCCAGGCACTGTCCCTGCCATGTGTCCTGTCTGGAGACACCCCGTAAATAACTCCAGCCCAGATAGTGCATCTCACTACTTAGGTTCTCACAGGAGAAAGGTTGCCGTCTTCATGGCCCCAGCTATGTTGAGCTGGGGGTGGAAGAGAATAGCCCATGTGGCCTCTAAAAACACTCAACCACTGGCTGTGTGGCCTTGGCAAAATAGCCTTCCCTCTCTGATCAGCCATTTATTTGTTACCAACTGGAGTCAGCAGCCCCTACCCCCAGCCCCAACTGGATGCTTCTGAGGGTTCAATGATAAAATGGGTTGCGGGCCCACTCTATGCCTGGCAGCAAGCCAGAGAACAATACATTGTGGAGTTACATTTACGATTTCTTCCAATAGGGCTGGGCTGGTAACTACTGGAAAAATTGTAGCAATTATATTTATGGTTATTTCTTCAATCCCACCTGGCATAGGGTAAGCACCAAACTTGAGGCGGTGAGTCTTGGGGAGGCTTTGAGAAGGAAAAGGGCTTTGCCAACGGTTTGGTTGTCTGAGGGATGGGTTCGGGGACCATCCAGCCCCTGGGACTTCAGGGAAACTCCGGCTCCCAAACCAGCTGCTGTGTATGTGGTCGGGGTCTTCCACACAGCTAGAAGGGGGCACAGCTGGGGACTCAGCTGTATCTTCCAGCCGTCTTTGGGACATTTTCTTCCTTAGGATCCGGTGTGTCTTGCCCTGAATGTGAGGGCCTGCAGGGTCGGAATGTCTCAATTATTTCCCCAACACTCCAACCTCCATCTGCGCCTTTTTTTCCAGGCTATTCTCTCTGCCTTCACTGCTGGGGCCACTGTCCTGTGTAGGCACCAAGGCCTGACCATGCCACCCGGAAGCCCCAACCTGGGACAACTCTCCCCCACCTGCCTCTGAGCCCTCCATGGTGACTCTTGTCTCCCAAACCTTATCCTTCTCCCCATTACACAGAAGGGAAAGCTAAGGCTCCGTCACTCAAATCCAAAGCCAGGCGGACTCCAAGCCGCCCCACCCCTATCCCAGACAGCACAGGCCCCCGCTCTCCCCACTGGGTGCCCCTTGAAGGCCAGGTTGACCCCCACCCCCCCACAAGCCTTAGATGGTGAAAAGAAGGAAGGCCAGTTCTCTTCACCCCAAGTCGGAAGTGGGGCTGGGAGGGTACCCTAGAAAAATGACACACCACTCCCTGTGCCAGCTTCTGCTTTCTGGCATGGCTGTGGTCAAGCCTGAGTCAGTCCCACGGGACCACGGAGCGGAGTCTGGAGCATCAGGGTCAGGAGCTTGAGGGGGAAGGGTCAAGGGGCAGGACATGGGGGTTGGGCGTGAGGGAGGTCACGGGCCAAGCTGGAGGGAGGGGACCTGGCCACACAGGCCTTGCCCACTCTCAGGGGGCTGAACATTTCAGTTACTCCCCCACACCCCAGCCTCCATCCCATCCCCAGCCTCCATCCGACGTCACCCCGTTAGATCACAGGCCCACTCTGAGAGTGGGTCCCAGGCCTCAAGTCCCCTAGCCGCCCCCAGAAAGTCTAGGAGTACATGGACACACCACCATTCCTCTCAGCCTCTCTGTGTCTGTCTCAAAGGCCCCACCTCACCTCCCCTAAAGGTACTCTTGCGCCAGGGCTCACATGCCTGGGCAGGGCTGATTGCCAAGGGGCCCAGTGACCTCGTGACTGGGGACCCAGCACCTGGCAGGGGTGGGGGTGGGACACCCAGAGGGAGGAGTGGAGGAGGGAGAGACGCTGGCCCAGGGCCGAGGGGCGTGGGCACCGGGAGGCGGGCCGGGTTAGGGGCGGGACCACCCCCAGTTAAAGGCGCTCATTTCCCAGGCAGCCGCTCCAGCCGCCACACTTTTGCCCCCGCAACGATGTCCCTGTCGCCACTTCTGCTGTTCCTGCTACCACTGCTGCTGCTGCTGGACGACCCTACGGCAGCGGTGCAGGCGTCCCCTCTGCAAGCGTTAGACATCTTTGGGAATGGGCCGCCAGTTAACTACAAGGTAGGGACGGCGACAGGGCGGGCAGGCTGGAGGGGACAGGCGCCCTGTCGAGGCAGGTGGCTCCTTCTTTCTCCCGAGACTTCACAGGGGAAGACCAGGGCCCCGACTGGAAAAACCCCGTTCATTTCCCGGCACTGCGGCCAGACTCCCTCCGTGTCGTTTCGCTTTCGCATCCCGCATCTGAGACGGGGCAGTTGCTTCCACCCGCCTCCTCCCGCCCAAAGGTTCATTGAGCGCCTACTGTGTACTTTTGGGACAGGAGCTGGGGTCTCCTTTTATGGTCCAGGGCACAAGTTCAGCAGCTGGCCGAGGGCCACCGGCATGCGTTCTTGCTGCTACCCTTGGTGCATTCATTCCAGCCAGGGCAGGGCTTGCATGTCTCTGGGACCTATTAGGCAGATGCCCTAGAAGCTGAGCGACTTGCTCAGGGCTCCAGCGACACGGGCCGCCCGCCACCCCTCAGCTGAAGCCGGAAGTCAGCACCTATTAGGTGCCGCCTCTATTTGGTCAGACTTGGAAAGGGTTCACGTGGGTCCCTTGCTCAGCTCAGAGTCAAGGTCCTCCTGGTGAAGTGGCAAGAAATAGGCATGGGCCAAGGCCGGAGGCGGTGGCTCACGCCTGTAATCCCAGCACTTTGGGAGGCCGAAGTGTGTGGATCACCTGAGGTCAGGAGTTCGAGCCTGGCTAGCCTGGCCAACATGGTGAAACCGTGTCTCTACTAAAAATACAAAAATTAGCTGAGTGTGGTGGTGGGCGCCTGTAGTTCCAGATACTTGGGAGGCTGAGGCAGGAGAATCACTTGAACTCGAGATGTGGAAGTTGCAGTGAGCCGAGATCACACCACTGCATTCCAGCCTGGGCAACAGAGCAAGACGCCCTCTCAAAAAAAAAAAAAAAGGGTCAGGCTGGGCGCAGTGGCTCATGCCTGTAATCCCAGCACTTTGGAAGGCTGAGGCAGGCAGATCACGAGGTCAGGAGTTCGAGACAACTCTGGCCAACATGGAAAAACTCTGTCTCTACTAAATATACAAAAATTAGCCGGGCGTGGTGGTGCGCGCCTATAATCCCAGCTACTCTGGAGGCTGAGGCAGGAGAATCGCTTGAACCAGGAAGTCGGAGGTCACAGTGAGCTGAGATCGCACCACAGCACACAGAGTGAGACTCCATCTCAAAAAAAATGTCTCAGCTGGGCGCGGTGGCTCACGCCTGTAATCTCAGCACTTTGGGAGGCCGAGGCAGGCGGATCACAAGGTCAGGAGATCGAGACAATCCTGGCTAGGCTTACACGGTGAAACCCCATCTCTACTAAAAATACAAAAAAATTAACCGGGTGTGGTGGCGGGCGCCTGTAGTCCCAGCTACTCGGGAGGCTGAGGCAGGAGAATGGCGTGAACTCGGGAGGCGGAGCTTGCAGTGAGCCGAGATGGTGCCACTGCACTCTAGCCTGGGCAACAGAGCGAGACTCCGTCTCAAAAAAAAAAAAAAAAAGTCTCAAAGTCAAGATTCCACCTGGCAAGCTCTGGAAGGCGTGCAAGATGAACTGCCTATGACAGCCTCCTTTCTACAAGAATACCAAGTGGGGTTCAGAGAAGTGGGGAACTGCCCAGGGCTACACCTGCCTCACATCCCTTCCTAATCCACAGATGGGCAATCTATACCTGCGGGGACCCGTCAAGAAGTCCAATGCACCGCTTGTCAATGTGACCCTCTACTATGAAGCACTGTGCGGTGGCTGCCGCTTGTTCCTGGTCCGGGAGCTTTTCCCAACGTGGCTGATGGTCATGGAGATCCTCAATGTAACGCTGGTGCCCTACGGAAACGCACAGGTGCATGGGCGCTGGGGAAACTGAGGCACGTGGGCAGGGGAGCAGGGGACCCAGCCTGCCAGCCAGCTCTCACCCTGCTGCCTTGCAGGAACAAAATGTCAGCGGCAGATGGGAGTTCAAGTGCCAGCATGGAGAAGAGGAGTGCAAACTCAACAAGGTGGAGGTGAGCGTCCCCAGGGCCCCACACCAGGGTGGGGGAAAACAGGAGGTAAATATGAGGATGCCAACTCTGTCTTCTGCCTGGTGTGCTCCCATTTAATCACATCTTTATTCCCTATCTCCTGGGTGGGTACTGGTGATTATGACGAGAGGGTATCAGGGTACCCTGGGCCCTCTTCATGCCCTCTCCTGCCCCCTCTCCAAACCCCAGGCCTGCCTGTTGGATGTACTTGACATGAATCTAGCCTTCCTGACCATTGTCTGCATGGAAGAGTTTGACGACATGGAGAAAAGTCTGCCACTGGTGAGTGATGCCCCTCACTCCTCACAAGGAGGGGGACAAGGGTGGTAACCTTCCCTACACCCAGGCAGACTCAAATTCAAGTCTTAGCCCTGACCACTGCTGTCTGTGCAGCCCAAGAAAACAACTACCCTTCTTTATTTTATTTATTTATTTATTTATTTTTTCTTGAGACGGAGTCTCGCTCCGTCATCCAGGCTGGAGTGCAGTGGCACAATCCCGGCTCACTGCAACCTCCACCTCCCGGGTTCAAGTGATTCTCCTGCCTCAGCCTCCTGAATAGCTGGGATTACAGTTCTGTGCCACCATGCCAGGCTAATTTTTGTATTTTTAGTAGAGACAAGGTTTCACCATGTTGGTCAGGCTTGTCTTGAACTCTTGACCTCGTGATCCACCTGCCTAGGCCTCCCAAAGTGCTGGGATTACAGGCATGAGCTACTGGCTACTGTGCCTGGCCCTTTTTTTTTTTTTTCTTTTTTGAAACAGGGTCTTGCTTTGTCACCCAGGCTGGAGTGCAGTTGTGCGATCTTGGCTGACTGCAACCACTGTCTCCTCAGTTTAAGTGATCCTCCCACCTCAGCTTCCCCAGTAGCTGGGACTACAGGCGCGCACCACCATGCCCGGCTGACTTTTGTATTTTTAGTAGAGACAGCGTTCACAATGTTGGCCAGGCTGGTCTCAAACTCCTGACCTCAAGTGATCCTCCTGTCCCAGCCTCCCAAAGGATTACAGGTGTGAGCCACCATGCCTGGCCCCAGCCTCCCCTCTTGAAACTTCCATCTCTGAATCAGGGGAATGAATGCAGGTCTCTTAGGAGCATTAGTGATCACGGAGGACTTACTGGAGGAGGCATTTCTGAGCTGGTCATGGAAGGATGAGCAGGAATGTGCAGAGAGACAAAGATGATAGGATGTGGAGAGGATAGGACAGACCCCACCTACTTCCTCAGGGGATTGTGAAGAATGACTTCCAGAGAAGTGACTCATTGGCTCCAATCATTTATTCATTCATCAAACATCGGGGTCACCCGGCCAGACGCGGTGGCTCACGTCTGTAACCCCAGCACTTTGGGAGGCCGAGGTGGGTGGACCACAAGGTCAGGAGATCGAGACCATCCTGGCTAACACGGTGAAACCCCGTCTCTACTAAAAATACAAAAAATTTGCTGAGTGTGGTGGCAGACGCCTGTGGTCCCAGCTACTCAGGAGGCTGAGGCAGAAGAATGCCGTCAACCCAGGAGGCGGAGCTTGCAGTGAGCCGAGATCGCACCACTGCACTCCAGCCTGGGCGACAGAGCGAGACTCCGTCTCAAAAAAAAAAAAAAAAAAAAATCCAGGTCACCCAAGAGGCCTCACCTAGCGACACCCTAGTCCTGCAGGGTTAGATCAGGGCTGAGAGCGTGGCAAGGAGGAGAGGGCACTGAGGACACACAGTGGAAGGAGAAGGAAGGGTGTTCCTGGCAGAGGGATCAGCCTGTGTGGAGGCCCTGAGTAAAGTGAGATACCAAGGGGGGTCAGAGACAGTGGGGTCTGGTCTTAGGGATGAAACCAAGGGAGCTAGGAGGCAGGAGCAGCCTCAGCCCTGCCTCAGGGGCCTCCACTCAAGCATGTATTGAGCGTCTGCTGTTTGTGGGCATTGTCGCATCACTGTGAAGCCAACCCTCTTCTCAGTGACGAAACAGGCTTGACTCAGGGCTGGTGGGGGGACCGTTGAGATAACGGGGAGGAAGCTGAGGCAACCCCCTGCTCCCTACCCACCCAGTGCCTGCAGCTCTACGCCCCAGGGCTGTCGCCAGACACTATCATGGAGTGTGCAACGGGGGACCGCGGCATGCAGCTTATGCACGCCAATGCCCAGCGGACAGATGCTCTTCAGCCACCGCACCAATATGTGCCCTGGGTCACCGTCAATGGGGTAAGAATCTTTTTAGCCCTCAGCTTGACACTCATAGTCCCATGGAGTCAGGGATGGACCAGACAGAGGGACCAGGGATAAAGGAGCCCAGACAGAGGTTGCAGTGAGCCGAGATCGCGCCACTGCACTCCAGCCTGGGCGACAAGAGCAAAACTTGATGGCTTTGCATAGGGAAAAAGGGCATTGGGGCTGGAGTTTTGAAAAGTGAGCAGGAGTCCATCAGGCAAAAAAATGTATGTATTAATTGGAAGTAGTAAACACCGTTAGCCACCCCCGCTGGAACAGGTGTGCCACTGATCTGCGAGGCGGGAGGCGGGGGCCAGACTTGGAAACGTGTGCAGCCTGGTTTCTGGGCTGAAACCAGGGTGCATGGGTTGGGGCAGCTGCTGGGAGTGTGTGACCTCTGTCTTGCTTTGTGCAGAAACCATTGGAAGATCAGAGCCAGCTCCTGACCCTCGTCTGCCAGTTGTACCAGGTAAGCTGGGAGGGGAGCAGTGGGATTCGGGTGGTGGGGGTAGGGTCTGCTTCCAGGACTCCAACTCGTGGCCTTCCCCTCCAGGGCAAGAAGCCGAATATCTGCCCTCCCTCAGCCCGCTCCCTCAGGGGTGTCTGCTTCAAGTGATGGCCGGTGCGCTGTGGAGAGCTGATGGAAGGCAAGCGGGAACCCGGCTTTCTGCCTTTTTTTCTAATCCAGACCCTCAGCACCTGCTTCTCACCAACCGGAAAATTTCTATGCATCCCATGAAGACCAGATACACAAAATTCCACCCCATAATCACGAATCTTGCTCCACTAAGAATGGTGCTAAAGTAAAACTAGTTTAATAAACCTTTCTGGATGGTGTAATTAATTTGATAAGTCAGCCATTCCCCCTTCCCCAGGCCTGGCGAAACCCCCTCTCTACTAAAAATAGAAAAATTAGCTGGGCATGGTGGCGGGTGCCTGTAATCCCAGCTACTCGGGAGGCTGAAGCAGGAGAATTGCTTGAACCCAGCAGGCAGAGGTTGCAGTGAGCCGAGATTGCACCACTGCACGCCAGCCTGGGCGACAAGAGCAAAACTCCGTCTCAAAAAAAAAAAAGTGACTGGTTGTAGCCAGGCGAGGTGGCTCATGTCTATAATTGCAGTGCTTTGGGAGGTCGAGGTAGGAGGATTGCTTGAGGACAGGACTTTGAGACCAGCCTTGGTTGTCATCATAGCAAGACCCTGTCTTTACAAAACATGAAAATAGAAGGAATTAGCGGGACATGGCAGTGAGCAACTGTGGTACTCGGGAGGCTGAGGCAGGAGGATCACTTGAGCATAGGAGGTCAAGGCTGCAGTGAGCCATAATTACCCCACTGCACTGCAGCCTGGGCCAGAGAGCAAGACTCTGCCTCTTTTTTTTTTTTTTGAGATGGAGTTTCGCTCTTGTTGCCCAGGTTGAAGGGAAATGCATGATTTCAGCTCCCCACAACCTCTGCCTCTCTGGTTCAAGTGATTCTCCTGCCTCAGCCTCCTGATTAGCTGGGATTACAGATACATGCCACCATGCCCAGCTAATTTTCTATTTTTAGTAAAGACGGGGTTTCTCCATGCTGGTCAGGTTAGTCTCGAACTCCTGACCTCATGATCCATCCGTCTCGGCCTCCCAAAGTGCTGGGATTACAGGCGTGAGCCACCGCACTGTGCCAAGACTCTACCTCTTAAACGAAAAAGAAAGGAAAGAGCATGTTCAGTGTTGTATTTTTTCCTGCTGATGGACTGGTCAAATCATAGATGTATATATTCTTCCTTCAAAGAGGTGAGGCTTAATTGCACTCCCTACAAATACCTTTGTTTCTCTTTATTTTGAGATGGGGTCTAGCTGTGTTGCCTAGGCTCGTCTCAAACTCCTCAGCTCAAGGATCCTTCTTGAGGATCCTGAAGTGCTGCGATTATAGACGTGAGCCAATGCGCCCGGCCCTACAACCACCTGGATAGTGAACTGCATTTAGTAACTTGATTCCAAAGAGTAGAACAGGGAAAGTGAAAAAGAATACAGTGGCTCACACCTGTAATCCCAGCACTTTGGGAGGCTGAGGTGGGTGGATCACTTGAAGTCAGGAGTTCAAGACCAGCCTGGCCAACATGGTGAAACTCCGTCTCCACTAAAAATACAAAAATTAGGCTGGACGCGGTGGCTCACCTGTAATCCCAGCACTTTGGGAGGCCCAGGAAGGCAGATCACCTAAGGTCAGAAGTTCAAGACCAGCCTGGCGAATATGGCGAAACCCCATCTGTACTAAAAAATACAAAAGTTAGCCAGGCGTGGTGGTGCACACCTGTAATGCCAGCTACTACAGAGGCTGAGATGGGAGAATGGCTTGAACCCAGGTGGCAGGGGTTGCAGTGAGCCGAGATCACGCCACTGCTCTCCAGCCTGGGCAACAGAGTGAGACCCTAGTCTCTAAATAAATAAATAAATAAATAAAAATCATCAAGTAGCAAAGATGGCATGTTTTGAGGTGGCACATCCTGAACTTCCTCATTCCCTGGCTGAATTGGTGGTGGACAGAAATTCAGGGTAGAAGTTCTGAAGTAGATATCCATAGAAGGGGTAGAAAAAGACAGATTAGAACAAATAGAAAGGAACAAATGTCAGCACACTATGCCAAATATTGTCGAATCAGTATCTTGGTCCTGAGAATAGGTTAGCTTGGTTACACACTTGTGTCTTATTTTATTTTATTTATTTTTTTGAGACAGAGTTTTGCTGTTCTTGCCCAGGCTGGAGTGCAATGGTGCGACTGTGGTCTCGGCTCACCACAACCTCCACCTCCAGAGTTCAAGCAATTCTCTTGCCTCAGCCTCCTAAGTAGCTGGGATTACAGGCATGCGCCACCATGCCCGGCTAATTTTGTATTTTTAGTAGAGACGGGGTTTCACCATGTTGGCCAGGCTGGTCTTGAACTCCCAACCTCAAGTGATCTGTCTACCTTGGCCTCCCAAAGTGCTGGGATTACAAGCATGAGCCAGTGTGCCCGCCCTTGTGTCTCATTTTAGAAGGGGGTGGCTTAGGAGGGAGTTGGGAACCTATCTAAGTCAGGTCTCTAAATGGTGCGAGCCATCAGGCATTTAATGAGCATTTCTTCTTTCTTTCTCTGTCTCCCCACCCTCACTCTCCTTCCTTCCTTTTTTTTTTTTTTCTTTTTGGTGACAGAGTCTTGCTCTGTCACCCATGCTGGAAAGCAGTGGTGCGATCTCAGCTCACTGCAGCCTCTGCCTTCTGGGCTCAACCAGAGTAGCTGGGACTACAGGCTGGTGCTACCACATCCGGCTAATTTTTTGTATTTTTAGTAGAGATGGAGTTTCACTGTGTTATCCAGGATGGTCTTGATCTCCTGACCTCATGATCCACCCGCCTCACCCTCCTAAAGTGCTGGGATTACAGGCGTGAGCCACCGCGCCCAGCCACACCTGACTAATTTTTGTATTGGTAGTGGAGACGGGGTTTTGCCATGTTGCTCAAACTAGTCTCAAAGTCCTGGGGTCAAGCGATCTGCCCACGTTGGCCTCCAAAAGTGCTGGGATTACAGGCATGAGCCACTGCGCCCAGCTCTTCCTTTCCTACTCGACAGGATCTGGCTCTGTTGCCCAGGCTGCAGTGCAGTGGCACAATCACAGCTTACCGCAGCCATGACCTCCTGGACTCAAGCAGTCCACCTGCCTCAGCCTCTTAAGTCAATGGGACTATAGGCTGGAGTGCAGTGGCACGATCTTGGCTCACTGCAACCTCCGCCTCCCAGGTTCAAGTATTACTCTTGCCTCAGCCTCCCAATATCTGGGATTATAGGCACATGCCACCACACCCAGGTGATGTTTATATTTTTAGTAGAGACAGGGTTTCACCATTTTGGCCATGCTGGTCTTGAACTCCTGACCTTGTGATCCACCCACCTTGGCCTCTCAAAGTGCTGGGATTACAGGCGTGAGCCACCGCACCCCACCCCAAAGTACACATTTACAAAAAGATTTTGAAAACAATATTTAAGCCTCACGGATCACGAGGTCAGGAGATCGAGACCATCCTGGCTAACACGGTGAAACCCTGTCTCTACTAAAAAATACAAAAAACTAGCCGGGCGAGGTGGCGGGCGCCTGTAGTCCCAGCTACCCGGGAGGCTGAGGCAGGAGAATGGCGTGAACCCGGGAGGTGGAGCTTGCAGTGAGCTGAGATCCGGCCACAGCACTCCAGCCTGGGTGACAGAGCGAGACTCCTTCTCAAAAAAAAAAAAAAAAAGAAAAGAAAAGAAAACAATATTTAAGCAGGCATATTATAAAACATAATTATTGTTGAAAAGCTTATTTATAAGCTTTCATCTCACTTTCATTTAACTTACTTGTGTTCAACAATTATGCTTAATTACTCAGGAACATTTCATGAAACACTGAAAAAATCACCATCATCTTAAGTTACTTTTCTTTTTTTTTTTTTTTTTTGAGACGGAGTCTTGCTCTGTCCCCCGGGCTGGAGTGCAGTGGCCGGATCTCAGCTCACTGCAACCTCCGCCTCCCGGGTTTACGCCATTCTCCTGCCTCAGCCTCCAGAGTAGCTGGGACTACAGGCGCCCGCCACCTCGCCCGGCTAATTTTTTTTTGTATTTTTAGTAGAGACGGGGTTTCACCGTGTTAGCCAGGATGGTCTCGATCTCCTGACCTCGTGATCCGCCCGTCTCAGCCTCCCAAAGTGCTGGGATTACAGGCTTGAGCCACCGCGCCCGGCTAAGTTACTTTTCTTGTTGACAAATCAAGTATCAAAAATCAAAGAAACAAAGAACCAAAAAAATTAAACATAGGGGGCCCAGCACCATGGCTCACACCTGTAATCCCAGTACTTTGGGAGGCCATGCAGGGGAATCACTGGAGGCCAGGAGTTCAAGACCAGCCTGGCCAACATAGTGAGATCCCATCTCTATAAAAAATACAAAAAGTGGCCAGGCATGGTGGCTCATGCCTGTAATCCCAGGACTTTGGAGGCTGAGGCAGGCGGATCACCTGAGGTCAGGAGTTAAAGACCAGCCTGACCAACATGGAGAAACCCCATCTCCATTAAAAATACAACATTCACCAGATGTGGTGGCAAGTGCCTCTAATCCCAGCTACTCGGGAGGCTGAGGCAGCAGAATCGCTTGAATTTGGGAGGCAGAGGTTGCGGTGAGCCGAGATCACCCCAGTGCACTTGAGCCTGGGCAACAAGAGCAAAACTCCATCTCCAAAAAAAAAAAAAATTAGCCAAGCATGGTGGCTCACACCTGTAATCCTAGCTACTTGGGAGACTGAGGCATGAGAACCACTTGAACCTGGGAGGCTGCAGTGAGCTGAGATCATGCCACTGCACTCCAGCCTGGGCAACAGAGTAAAACCTTGTCTCAAAAAATAACCATCCAAGCAACCAAAAAAGAAGAAGAAAAAAAAAACACATATAGGTCTCTCCTTTACTTTTTAAAATTAATTTACTGTCAGGCTTGACATCCATTAAGCAAGTCACCTTTTTTTTTTTTTTTTCAGACAGGGTCTCGCTCTGTCACCCAGACTGGAGTGCAGTGGGGTAACATCACAGCTCACTGCAACCTCTGCCTCCATGGCTCAAGCGATCCTCCCACCTCAGCCTCCTGAGTAGGTGGAACAACAGGTGCGAGCCACAACACTCAGCTAATTTTCTATATTTTTAGTAGAGACAGGTTTTCAGTGTGTTACCCAGGCTGGTCTCAAACTCCTGGACTCAAGCAATCCGCCCGCCTTGGCCTCCCAGAGTGCTGGGATTACAGGCATGAGCCACTGTGCCCACCCTCAATTCACTTTGTAAAAATTTATTTATTTTTTGAGACAGTCTTGTTCTGTCACCCAGACTGGAGTGCAGTAATGTGATCACGGCTCATTGCAACCTCCACCTCCAAGGCTCAGGCGATCCTCCCGCCAAAGCCTCCCGGATAGCTGGGACTACAGGCGAGAGCCATGAGCCAGCACGCACGGTAAATTTTTGTTTTTGTTTTTGTTTTTTGTTTTTTTTGCAGAGATGGAGTTTTGCCATGTTGCCCAGGCTGTTCCTGAACTCCTGGCTTCAAATGACCCACCTCCATCAGCCTCCCAAAGTGCTGGGATGACATATCTGAGCCACCACCTGGCCAAGCAATTCACTTTTATTGCATGTATTGTTCTTACATTTAATTTACAGTTTTATAGTTTACACTTTTATAATCTTCAACATCTAAAAATAACATAAACCTGTTTGACTAGTCTTAATTTACATAAGCGAATGTGGTTTTCTAAAGTCAATGAAATAGAGCTCCTTCACAAGTTAATCTTTAGGAATTCCATCAAGAGGGAGAAAGTGTTACATACCTATAACATATACATATAAACATAAATAGACAGGTGCAGTCAGAGATCTTAGAGCTTTCATTTTAAAACTATAGCTGTGAGACAGGTGTGATAATACAAAACTCACTAGTTTAAAAAAAATGGTGGAGCCGGGCACGGTGGCTCACGCCTGTAATCCTAGCACTTTGAGAGGCTGAGGCGGGCTGATCATTTGAGGCCACGGAGTTTGAGAGCAGCCTTGGCAACAAGGAGAAGCCCCATCTCTACTAAAAATACAAAAATTAGCCAGGCACATTGGTTCATGCCCATAATCCCAGTACTTTGGGAGGTCGAGGAGGGCTGATCACCTGAGGTTGGGACTTCGAGGCCAGCCTGACCAACATGGAGAAAACTTGTCACTACCAAAAACACAAAATTAGCCAGGTGTTGTGGCACATGCCTATAAACCCAGCTACTCGGGAGGCTGAGGCAGGAGAATCACTTGAACCCGGGAGGCAGAGGTTGCAGGGAGCCGAGATCATGCCACTGCACTCAGTCTGGGTGACAGAGCGAGACTCAATCTCAAAAAATATAAATAAATAAATAAATTAAAAAGGGGCCGGGCACGGTGGCTCATGCCTGTAATCCCAGCACTTTGGGAGGACAAGGCGGGTGGATCACAAGGTCAGGAGATCGAGACCATCCTGGCTAACACGGTGAAACCCCATCTCTACTAAAAATACAAAACATTGGCCGGGTGTGGTGGCGGACACCTGTAGTCCTAGCTACTCGGGAGGCTGAGGCAGGAGAATGGCGTAAACCCAGGAGGCGGAGCTTGCAGTGAGCTGAGATCCGGCCACTGCACTCCAGCCCCGGCGACAGAGTGAGACTCTGCCTCAAAAATAAAATAAAATAAAATAAAATAAAATAAAATAAAAATAAATAAATGAGGTCCAATTTGTCTCTGCAGATGAAATGAGTTACGATTACCTACTCAGATCATGAAAGCTTTGTGCTAACATTTGTGAAGACTATTAAAAATTTTCACTTGCCAGTTGGTTTCCAAATTGCCCTCTGAGAACACAGTTTCAGTCCATTGCAGGGGAGCCCCAAATTTTGGGCTTAGCCCAGGAGGGCTCTTGGCTTCTTCTAGGAAAGAATCCAAGGGTGAGCTGATGGTGTTATACAGCACCTTTTTTTTTTCTTTTTCCTGAAAGACAGAGTCTTGTTCTGTTGCCCAGCTTGGAGCGCAGTGATGTAATCATAGATCACTGCAGTCTCCAAATCCTGGGCTCAAGAATCCTCTTTGCCTCAAACTTCTGAGTAGCTGGGACTACAGGCATGAACCACCAAGCTGAGCTAATTTTTTTAGTTTTTGTGGAGATGGGGTCTTGCTATGTTGCCCAGGCTGGTCTCAAACTCCTGAGCTCAAGAGATTCTCCTGCTTCAGTCTCCCAAAGTGCTGGGATCACAGGCGTGAGCCATAATCCCAGCCTGGTAAAAATTGGTACTTTTTTTTTTGAGATGGAATCTCACTCTGTTGCCCAGGCTGGAGTGCAGTGGTGCTTTCTCGGCTCACTGCAGCCCTTTCCCAGGTTCAAGCAATTCTCCTGTCTCATAGAGACAGGGCTTCACCTTGTTGGCCAGGCTGGTCTCGAACTCCTGACTTCGTGATCCGCCTGCCTCAGCCTCCCAAATTGCTGGGATTACAGGTGTGAGCCACCACATGGCCTTTTTTTTTTTTTTTTTTTAAGACAAAGTCTCACTCCGTTGCCCACACTGGAATGGAGTGGCGCTATCTCAGCTCACTGTAACCCCAGCCTCACAGGTTCAAGTGATTCTCGTGCGTCAGCCTCCCGAGTAACTGGGACTACAGGCACACACCACCACACCCAGCTAATTTTGCTATTTTTTGGTAGAGATGAGGTTTTACCATGTTGTCCAGACTGGTCTTGATCTCCTGACCTCAAGTAATCCACCCACCTCAGCCTCCCAAAAAGCTGGGATTACAGGCATGAGCCACCGGGTTCGGTCAAATTCTTACTTTGCATTGGCTTAGTCAGGTCCCAGGATTTCTCCCCTGCAGACCTCAGAGAGAGCAGATTTTCCCAGCCAATTGTAACCCATCCTTGTCATCAGAAACCGTAGCAGGGCTAGAGTTTTCCTCCTCTCTCTGGTGTCTGGCTCAGACTGACAGATTAACAAAACAATAGCACACAAAGCTTATTCATTGCAGATGGGAGCCCTCACGAGAAAAATGGAGACCCAAAAAAGTAACTAGACCGAAGTGTTTGTTTTGAGACAGGGTCTTGCTGTGTCACCCAGGCTGGAGTGCAGTAACGTGATCACAGCTCACTGGAGCCTTGACTTCTGAGGCCCAAGCAATCCTCCTGTCTCAGCCTTCTAAGTAGTTGGGACTACAGTTGCACACCACCATGTCTGGCTAATTTTTTAAAAATTTTGGCCAGGCACAGTAGCTCATGCCTGTAATCCCAGTACTTTGTGAAGCAGAGGCTGGGGGATCACCTGAGGTCAGGAGTTCAAGACCAGCCTGGCCAACATGGTGAAACCCTGTCTCTAGTAAAAATACAAAAATTAGCCAGGCGTGGTGGCGGGCACCCATAATCCTAGCTACTTGGGAGGCTGAGGCAGGAGAATCACTTCAACACAGGAGGCGGAGGTTGCAGTGAGCCGAGATCACGCCACTGCACTCCAGCCTGGGCAACAGAGTGAGATTCCTTCTCAAAAATAAAGAGAAAATAAAAAGGAAGATCACAGAGCCCTTCTGGGCCGGCCATGGTGGTTCACACCTGTAATCCTAGAACTTTGGGAGGCTACGGTGGGCAGATAACTGAGGTCAGGGGATCAAGACCAGCCAGGCCAACATGGTAAAACCCCGTCTCTACTAGAAATACAAAATTTAGCCAACCATGGTGGTGCATGCCTGTAATCCCAGCTACTTGGAAGGCTGAGGCAAGAGAATCACTTGAACCCGGGAGGTGGAGGTTGCAGTGAGCCAAGATCGTGCCACTGCACTCCAGCCTGGGCAACACAGTGAGACTCCATCTCAAAAAATAAATAAATAAATAAATAAGAGCCCTTCTTGCATCCACTGTTTGCAAGTGTGTTTAACTCAAAATTCTCCATATCAATATGCCAAAGTTGTATGTTGGCATGTTATGGGTGACATGTCCTGAACACCATCAACAGAAACATATACAAATCACAGCCAGGTATCAAAAGCCGTTTTTCCTGGAAAGCAATAAAGTCTCTTTTATTTGTTTTGAGACGGAGCCCGGCTCTATCACCCAGGCTGGAGTGTAACGGCAAGATCTTGGTGTAAAGGTAAACTGAGGCTGGAACCGAACCGGGAACGAAGACACAAGGCAAATGGCAGTGAGAATAGCCTTTTATTAGGACTCGCGGGCAAAGTTCCTTGGTCCAAAGGTGCGGGCCGAGGAAGTCGCCCTGAGGGAGGAGGGTAGCGGCTTTTTTATAGCCCAAGAGGTAGGGAAGCTGGTTGTACAAATAGAGCCTGGGGGTCTTGAAACTACTAGGGCAGGAGTCAAGTAAGGGTCATGAGGAAGGGGTCTTGGGAAACTGTTAACCGAAACCGCTGTTTACGAACTTGTGAAATGCAGGTGAGCTGCAGGTCATGGGGGAAGATGGTTGCCCAGCCAGACCCTCTGACGTATGCAGGTCTGCGGGTGTGTTCAAAGAGGAAGGGAAGTCTGGAACAAAGGGCCTGCTACGCCAGGTGGCGCCGCCATGTCGGGTCTAGATCCCTGCCTAACATTCCGACCTCTTTCTAATAAGAAAAAAGGGGTGACATGTTCATCTGGCTGCTTCCTGCTGGTATGGGTCGTCGAGGGGTTCTTCAGAGGTTGGAACTCGGGTATACGGGTGGAGCAGCATCTGATTGAAAGTGATCCGGGAGACTTCTTTCATGCGGTCCTGGATGAAGCGGAGGATACAGGGAGCTATGAGTAGTAAGAAGCCAATGATTAGTAAGGGGCTTAAGAAGGGTAGGACCCAGCCAGCCATGGACGACTCTCACCACCCGAGTGGGGACTCTAATCCTGACGTTTTTCTGTGGAGTCCTTCTTGGACTTTTTCTAGAGTGAGGAGGTTGGTTTCTACTAGTCCTGACTCATTGATGTAGTAGCAGCATTCTTCATTAAGGAACATACAGATCCCGCCTTTGTCAGCCGTAAGGAGGTCGAGTGCCCTGAGATTCTGGGCTGCCACCTGGGCAGCTGAGGTGATCTGTCGTTGGAGGGAAGCCAGGGATTCTGCCGAAGCTTCAATTGCTACTTGTAATCGGGCCATAAGGTCTTGAGAGGATCGGACAGAATGAGTTAAGGCTCCAGTTCCAAGGCCAGAGGCCATGGGGGATGCGGCTAAAGAGACTCCAATCATTAGCGGAAGGAATACTGCCCTTGCCTGGCAGGGGCAGGCAAGGGACAGAAGAGACGATAGCTCGGCTTCACTGTACAGGGTGAGGCTGGGGACTAGGGAAATGGGAACGTCTACCTTACCAGACGACTGCGGATGGTAGGGAATGTGGAGCTGCCAGGTAATCTGGAGTGCGGCTGCCACCGGCTGGGTGAGTTTGGAAATGAAAGCCGGACCATTGTCTGATTGGATGGTTCGGCGGAGACCGAACCTGGGGACGATGTGCTCTAGGAGAATAGTTGCCGCGACTTCTGCAGTCTCTCGAGTGGTGGGGAAAGCCTCAATCCATCCTGAGAAGGTGTCAACTAAGGTCAGCAGGTAGTGAAATTTTTTATGTCGGGGCATGTGGGTAAAATCAAGTTGCCAATCTTCTCCTGGCTGGTGGCCTCTTAGTTGATGAGTAGGCCCTGAGTGTCTGAGTCTACCTTGGGGGTTCGTAGCCGAACAAGTGGCACATTGCTGATGTACTTTCTTAATTTGGGCCTGCAGTGAGGGAAGGTGAAAGATGGGTTCTAGGAAGTTATACATAGCCTTGGGTCCTATGTGGAGAGAGCAGTGTATGTCGGTTAGTATATGTATTGCCTGAGTCTCAGGGAGCGCTATTCGGCTGTCAGTGAACACCCAGCCATCCTTATTTCGGGTAACACTGGGGTGGGCCATCAGGGTTTGAATTTCCTGGGAAGAGTAGTGGGGGAAAGAAAGAGTAAAGGCGCTCCGGGAGGGGAGGAAGTGAGGGCAGTGGCCCGTGCGGTGGAGTCAGCTAGGCTGTTACCGTGCAACACAGGGTCCTTAGAATGCTGGTGGCTTTTGCAGTGGATGATGGCTACCTCTTCGGGGGCCTGGAGAGCATCAAGCAACCTCTTTATATATGGTCCATTGACTACTGGCGTCCCTTTGGTGGTAAGAAACTCGTGCTCTTGCCAGAGAATAGAGTGAGTATGTGCAATAAGGTAAGCATATTTAGAGTCTGTATAGATATTAAGCGTCTGCCTTTCGGAGAGAAGTAAGGCACGGGTAAGGGCAGCGAGTTCAGCCTTCTGGGAGGTGGTGCCTAGAGGCAAGGGCCTGGTTTCAACCGTTTGGATTGCTGTTACGACAGCGTATGCTGCCTGTCGGCGTCCATTGGGGGTTAAGACAACTCCCGTTTACGAACAGGGTACGGTCTGGGTGTTCTAATGGCTGTTCGGAAAGACCAAGGCGGGCGGGTGGCAGGGTGGTGAGAACTTTTGGGCAGGAATGTGTGGGGGGCGGAATCGTATCCTAGAGTGGGCAAGAGGGTAGCAGGATTTAGAGGGGGTGAGGTGGTGAGAGTGATGTGAGGGTTTTTCAATGAATAGCAGGTGGAACTGTTGAAGCCGGGACGGGGTGAGATGGCTGAGACACTTGTGTGTGATGAGATCTGACAGCCGGTGAGAAGAGTAGACTGTGAGAGGATGCCCTAAGGTAAGCTTGAGGGCCTCTTGGGTAAGTTCTGTGGCAGCCGCCAGGGCTCCCAGACAAGGTTACCAGCCCTGGACTGTGGGGTCTAACTGCTTGGAGAAATAGGCCACAGCCTGGTATGTGGATCCAACCGGCTGGGCTAGGAGGCCAGTAGCTACCGTCTGGCGCTCCTGGGTGAATAGAAGAAAGGGCCGAAGTGGGTTGGGGAGAGAGAGAGCAGGGGCAGAAAGGAGACAGCCCTGAAGCTTCTTGAAAGAGTTGGCAACCAAGGAGGGGTTGGACAGCGGTCCAGTGGGTGTCTCCTTGGCAGCTTGGTAGAGGGGCTTGGCTAAGACCCCGAAGTTGGGAATCCAGTGCCTGAAATACCCTACCAGTCATAGGAAAGACAAGATCTCTTCCGCATCCTGAGGAGGCTGGAGAGTTTTGATGAGGCTCATTCTATCTGCTGTGAGGCTTTTCGTAGTGGGTGTGAGGAGTACACCCAGGTAGGTGACAGCAGGGGTGCAAAGTTGAGCCCCTGTTTGTTGTCTGTGCACTTTGTTCAATTCTTTGTTCAAGATGCCAAGAACCTGGACACCTTCAACAGGTAACAACCCACAAGCAGTAGTTTGCTGCTCTAGTAGAGAATGCATAGGGGTTTCCATTGAAAATCACTTTTCTTTTTTTTTTTTTTTGAGACGGAGTCTTGCTCTTTCGCCTGGGCTGGAGTGCAGTGGCTGGATCTCAGCTCACTGCAAGCTCCGCCTCCCGGGTTTACGCCATTCTCCTGCCTCAGCCTCCCGAGTAGCTGGGACTACAGGCGCCCGCCACCTCGCCCGGCTAGTTTTTTGTATTTTTAGTAGAGACGGGGTTTCACCGTGTTAGCCAGGATGGTCTCGATCTCCTGACCTCGTGATCCGCCCGTCTCAGCCTCCCAAAGTGCTGGGATGACAGGCTTGAGCCACCGCGCCCGGCCTGAAAATCACTTTTCAAGCCAGTTGCAGTGGCTTACGCCTGTCATCCCAGCACTTTGGGAGGCTGAGGTGGGTGGATCACTTGAGGTCAGGAGTTCGAGACCAGCCTGGCTAACATGGCAAAACCGCTGTCTAGACCAAAAATACAAACTTAGCTGGTCATGGTGGCCCGTGCCTGTTGTCAGGCCTCTGAGCCCAAGCCAAGCCATCGCATCCCCTGTGACTTGCACGTCTACGCCCAGATGGCCTGAAGTAACTGAAGAATCACAAAAGAAGTGCAAATGCCCTGCCTCATCTTAACTGATGACATTCCACCACAAAAGAAGTGAAAATGGCCGGTCCTTGCCTTAAGCGATGATATTATCTTATGAAATTCCTTTTCCTGGCTCATCCTGGCTCAAAAAGCTCCCCCACTGAGCACCTTGTGACCCCCACTCCTGCCCACCAGAGAACAACCCCCCTTTGACTGTAATTTTCCTTTACCTACCCAAATCCTATAAAACAGCCCCACCCTTATCTCCCTTCACTGACTCTCTTTTCAGACTCAGCCCGCCTGCACCCAGGTGAAATAAACACGCATGTTGCTCACACAAAGCCTGTTTGGTGGTCTCTTCACACGGACGCGCATGACACCTGTAATCTCAGCTGCTTGGGAGGCTGAGACACGAGAATCGCTTGAACCTGGGAGGCGGAGGTTGCAGTGAGCCGAGATCGCGCCACTGCACTCCAGCCTGGGTGACAGAGCAAGACTCCATTTCAAAAAAAGAAGAAAAGAAAAAAATCATTTTTCCCTACGGGAAGGGTATAATTAGGATACAATTGTTTCTGCAAGAGCACAAATTCGCTTGGAAGGAGTCAACGCGAATCGTATGCCGAGAACAGTGACTAACACTTCAATTACTATCATTATTCGAAACCTGAGATAAGAGAACCAGTCAAGGTCAGGCCCAAGGTCATTTTCTGGACCGGGCTCCAACTGGGCTGAGCCGCAGCAGAACTGTACCCCACCCCAAGTTCCATGAACGTGTTTTACAGGATTGGAGTCCACCTCGGTAGCTGTCGTGGTCACAGATCACATCCCTTCTGGTTAAGTCCAGGAGAATCTGGAAATACGGAAGGCAACCAGGCCAGAAGGGGTTGTAACTTCCTAAGATTGTCCCACTTCAAAGCGGGAGGCGGGACGACGGTCACTGATTTGCCCGCGTGACACCAGTCTACGATTGGCCAGTGCCGTACTGGGCGGTTCGGTAGCTGCGACGGTTTCCCATAGGCTGGCACAGAAAGGGGCGGGGCAACAAGAGTGCAGCTTTACCAATCGGCATGCAGGACGTAACGCAATTCTTTTTCCGATTGGTCTGTGAAGCTCGGGCGGTCACTGGGAGATCGACCTTGGGATAGAACGCCTGCCTTTTATTCGTCAATACGCTTCGGGGCGGGCAAGGTGGCGCTCCGAGGCTGCCTGCGATTGGTGGACGCGGCGCGGCTCAGGGCGGACCTGCGGACTGAAGCTCCCTATGCATTGGTCGGGACGCCGGAGGGGCGAGCAATTTGGGATCGACTGTGACTCGCGACTGGTCGGCGCGGCGGTAGCAGAGCGGCGCGCGAATTCCTTGGCTCCCGAGGGCTATGGCGCGGGGTGGCTGGCGCCGGCTGCGCCGCCTGTTATCCGCGGGGCAGCTTCTATTCCAGGGCCGCGCGCTGCTCGTCACCAACACGCTGGGCTGCGGCGCGCTCATGGCGGTCGGTGATGGCATACGCCAGTCATGGGAGATCCGTGCCCGGCCCGGCCAGGTTTTCGACCCGCGGCGCTCCGGTGAGGACGCCACGCTACTTAGCCCTTCACCCCGGGCGACCTTTGATCCCGATACCCGACTGCTGGCCGTGACCCCTGACCCGTGGCCTCAGTCCCCCGCAGGACCCTTGCCCTGACCGCGCCTCTTCCCGGGTGTCTGTCTCCCGCAGCCCTGGGTCTTCATCACCTCCCAACCCCCGGGGGTCTCTGCCCACTACCTAGGAGCCTCTGGAGCCGCGCCTGCTGGTGGGGCTTGTAGTGGAAGAATGCACGGGTGGGCTCTTCCGGTTTTCCCGGTGAGGCTGAGGCTCCGGGATGGCATTGGACTTACCCAGGCCTTAGCCAGGGAGGGAGGGAGTGGACTGGAGAATTTGCCGGCCCAACCCAGCCCCCTGACTTACACTCTTATAGCGAGCATGTTTGCGGTGGGCTGCAGCATGGGTCCCTTCCTGCACTACTGGTACCTGTCGCTGGACCGTCTATTCCCTGCGTCTGGCCTCCGAGGCTTCCCAAATGTCCTCAAGAAGGTCCTCGTGGATCAGCTGGTAGCCTCTCCCTTGCTGGGCGTCTGGTACTTCTTGGGTAAGGAACCTCCTAAGCCTAGGCTTTGCCTCTCATAGGTGGCGAGGGGTGGAGCCAGCTTTGTGTTAAGAAGGATGCAGAGGTGCATTTCCAATGTGCCCCCCGTTTGCGTGGCCCCGGACTAGGAGTCAGGTCACAGCGGGGACGGGACAGATTCGGCCGATGTGAACGCTGGCGAGTGTAGGAGGGACCTCGTCCCTCCTACAATATCTGCTGGGGCCGTCCTGGGCGGGAGGTTGAGAGCATTTCCCAAAGAAGGGGATGACACTCAGTTGAGACGTGAAGAGGGAACCAGAGGGCAGAGGGAACAGCTAATGCAAAGACTCTGAGACCTGAAGGAAGAGAAATTGAGGCTGGCCTTCATGAGGTGCAACCGTGCCAGCCCTAGGCTCGGTAAAGATAGCAGTATTAATAGAGGAGTCTCTCATTCTCCACCTCCCAGGCCGGCTTCCTGGTCTGTGATGGAAAAGTAATACAACTGCCTCAACTACAGGGTGTGTCTCTTGGGGCACGTGTTTATGTGTTTATGACCTCTGTCCCTCACTCGGACTGACTTGCTCTGTTTTGTCCCTACACCAGCTACCCTAATTCTCTGTCCATCCCATCTGAAAGTCCCTGGGGTGGGGGGCGCGGCTCTCTGGGGTAGAGGCCCGGGGTAGAGTCCCTGGGGTAGAGGCCCGGGGTGGGGGGCGCGGGCTCTCAGGGACCCAACCCCGCACCCTCCATCGTCAGCCCATCTTGTCATCTCAACAGTACTTCCTGGCCTCTAACACTCTGATTTCTTGGTTTCCTTCCCAGGCCTTGGCTGCCTGGAGGGTCAGACAGTGGGTGAGAGCTGCCAGGAGCTGCGGGAGAAGTTCTGGGAATTCTACAAGGTGGGAGCACCCTCCCCTTGCCCATGTCCAGCCTCGCCCCTTCATGGACGCTCCGCCCCCACCCAGCTCCGCCCCACCCGTCATGCCCCGCCTCTCCCCGCAGGCAGACTGGTGCGTGTGGCCTGCTGCACAGTTCGTGAACTTCCTCTTCGTGCCCCCCCAATTTCGAGTCACTTACATCAACGGCCTGACGCTGGGCTGGGACACGTACCTGTCATACTTGAAGTACCGGGTGAGTGTGGAGGGCTTACCAGGCACCCAGGGGACTCCCCAGGGGGCTACACGTGTGAGCGCCAAGTGGCAGTGTAGCCAGCCACCCTGAAGGGTGGGAGTCTCCTGTGCTCCAGACAACCCTTACCCAACAGTGGGCTGGCAGAGAGCTCCTCACTAGCCGTTAAGACCCAGCCCCGGCTGGGCGCCATGACTCATGCCTGTAATCCCAGCACTTCGGGAGGCCCAAGCGGGTGGATTGCCTGAGATTCGAGAGCAGCCTGGGCAATCTGGTGAAACCCCTTCTCTGCTAAAAATACAAAAAATTAGTGGTACCCACCTGTAATCCCAGTTACTTGAGAGGCTGAGGCAGGAGAATCCCTTGAACCCAGGAGGCAGAGGCTGCAGTGAGCCGAGATCATGCCACTGCACTCCAGCCTAGGTGACAGAGCGAGACTCCTCTGTCTCAAAAAAAAAAAAGACCCAGCCCTTCTGTACTGTCTGATGCGACCTCAGCCAGGTCCCTGCCATGTCTGTTGAGCAGGGCTGATGTCTGGCCCAAGGGCAGGTAGGATAGGGCTCAGTTAGGAGGGACCAGGAGGGATGAGCCAGGCTTCTGACCAGATGCCTTGTCTTGTGTGGACAGAGCCCAGTTCCTCTGACATCCCCAGGCTGTGTGGCCCTGGACAGCCGAGCAGACTGAACTGTCCACCTCCGGGACCAGATGCAAGACTGACTCCTGGGAGACCACCCCCTCTACCAGAAGGGGAATGGGCTCCTGCAGTGAGCTCGGGTCCAGGACCACGTCCCAGCGCCACTCCAGCTCCCGGGCATTGGGCTGAGCCACCCTTTCCAAGCTCACTTCTGGGACTCAGTTTCCCCAACTGGAACACACCCATGAAGATGGATGATCATCCCCTAGCCCTTCTCAGCAGGAACCTCATACGACCTGTGACCAAGATGTCCCACTTGGGACTCAGCACGGGGCTCACCCTGCCAACCAGTCCCAAGCCCCAACCCCTCAACACGGCCATCCACCTGGCTCTGGGCCAAGCCACCAATCCAGAGCTCCCTCAGGTCCTGGGACTAAGGCGGGGATGTGGCCAATCCCCTCAGAGCAGGCTCAGGCCTGGAGTCGGCCCGCAAAAGTTTCAGGCAGGGCCGGGCAGCCTCTGTGTTTCCTTCCCTGGTCGTGAACTGTGGAAATGCCATTAAATTATCTCTGTAATGTAATTGAAACTGCTGGCTGGGCGCCGTGGCTCACACCTGTAATCTCAGCCCTTCGTGAGGCTGAGGTGGAAGGATTGCTTGAGGCCAGGTGTTCGAGACCAGCCTGGGCAACACAGCAAGACCCTGTCTCTATTTATATTGAAAAATAAAAATAACAAAAGAAAATGCTGTGGATGATCAAAACCAGGGTGGGCAGGGCCGGGTGCTCACAGGAACACACGTGGTCCATTCGCTTTATTGGGTGTGTGTAGTGTTGACATCTCCTAAGGAACTAGGGGGCACGTTTGACACTCATGAGGTCAGAACAGGTCTGGTGGGTAGGAGGAGGGGTCCCAGGGTGGTGAATACCCACAGCACACCCCCCCACCAAAAGAGAAAACTGGGGGAGAGGAGCCCGGCAGGCCAGACTCTGACCCCCATGGTCTGCACAGGGGAAACCCCCAACAGCGGCCTCGGCCCACTGCGGCAGAGCCGAGGGGCTGGCAGGCCTGGCCACCTCCCATTGCCCGATCAGCCTGCTCTAGGGTGTCATCTGGCCCCCTCTTCACAACTGACAACTGTGGTTGGGGGTGAATTTAAAAAAAAGGCAAGGGGGTTTAGGAGGGTGAGCGGTGAGTTCACGGGGCCACGAGACACCACGGCTGAGTGGGAAAAGGGCTATATGTACAGGACGGGCAGGGCTTGGGGTGGGCAGGGGAGCCCGGGCCCCTGGGGGACATCTTCGATAAATAAATAAATAGCTACAATAATAAATAAGGGTGACGGGCTAAGTCAGGAGCAGGGGTCTTGTGCCCATGGCTGGTAGGGGCC
Source organism: Trachypithecus francoisi (assembly GCF_009764315.1). NCBI lineage: Eukaryota > Metazoa > Chordata > Mammalia > Primates > Cercopithecidae > Trachypithecus > Trachypithecus francoisi. The sequence continues at coordinate 132,014,464 of NW_022681470.1, read as the reverse complement.
AGGTCAGGCCCGGGTAGTTGGGGGAAGGTGGGGAAGATGGGGAAGAGGGCAAAGGGTGGGGTGGCTCTCAGCAGGCACAGTCCTGGTGAGGTGGCACCTGCTGGTCACTGAGCTGTGGGCCCTGCTTGGCGCCTGTGACCGCAGGGTCTGCCGTGTCCAACGACTCGGACATCTTCTCGCAGATGACGTCCACCAGGCGCTCAAAGGTCTGCTTGACGTTGATGTTGTCCTTGGCGCTGGCCTCAAAGAACTCGAACCCTGTGGTCAGGGAAGGCAGAGATGAGGACCCTGGCCACGCCCTATGCCAACTCCTAGAGATGCTTCTCTGAGGAAAGGAAACACCTGGAGATTCCCAGTGCCAAGCAGCTTATTGAAGATACTGACAAATCCCACAGAGAAGCAACGTTGAACTGGGTCAGCGCTGCATTTCCTGCTTTTCTTTTCTTTTTTCTTTTTTTTTTTTCTTTTGAGACAGGGCCTTGCTCTGTTGCCCAGGATGGAGTACGGTGGTGTGATCATAGCTCACTGCAGTTTCGACCTCCTGGGCTCAAGTAATCCTCCATCTCCACCTCTCAAAGTGCTGGGATTATAGGCGTGAGCCAGCGCACCTGGCCTCCTGCCCTTCCTTCCTAAAACTGTGTCTTGTTGTCCTTAGGTACCTGGCAAGACATGCCCTGCAGCGTCCAGCCCAGCACCATATACTGGCCCTGGAAGCCTCTGACACTCAAATCCAGCCATGACCTCCCCCTGCTCACACACCCTCTGTGGCTCCCTATTGCCCTCCAAAGAGTCCCAGCCTCTCAGCATATGGTTGAGGCCCTCTCTGATCAGCTACATTTCCTCCAGCTGACCCTCATGTTTCAGTCTTGTGAAATTATCACCAAAACACACAGGATCTTTCTCACCACAAGCCTTTGCCCAAGCTACTTCCTCTGCCTGAAAGACCCTTCTTCCAAGTTCTAGAGTCTACTGCCCACCACTCCAGGAAGCCTGGCTTCTCTCATCCAGGCCCCTCCTTCCACCTCAGGGATCCCTTGAGGCCTCCCTAGATGCCTCTCGAGCCTAGCAACACCCAACAAAGCATTGGACAATGAGTGTCAGAATAAATCCTTAAACTTTCTGCATGGTGAACTCCTACACATCCCTCAAGATCCAACACAAATGCCTCCTGGATGAAGGCTAGTTTGCAGAAAGTGTGAATTACCTGGCTTAGCTGTAAGACCTTGGGTGTGAGCCCTCCCCTCTCTTAGTGTCCTTTTTCTAGCCTTGTGGGTCTCTGGCCCAGCTGGGCACTCACCAAGGTGGTCAGCTAGCTGCCGGCCACGTTCTGATGACACCACCCGCTCATCCTCCATATCACACTTGTTTCCTACCAGCAGCACCTGGGCATTGTCCCACGAGTAGGTCTTGATCTGGGTGGACCTATAGGATGCAGCGAGAGGGGGACAGGTTATTGCTTGGAGGATCCCAGCTCCACCCTGACGGTCTGGTGTGGAGCCCATGTCCTTGTCTGAGGGAGAAAGACCCTGAAGCTTGGCCCTCCATCCTCCCCACCATCCTTTCCCCCCGTGTGCCCCTCGTTCACCCCACTCCACCCCCTGATTGACCCATTATTGCTTTTGTGTGTTTTTTTTTTTTTAGATAGAGTCTGGCTCTGTTGCCCAGGCTAGAGTATCTGTCTGCCTTGACTTCTCAAGTGTTGGAATTATAGGCATGAGCCACCCAGCCCAGAAATTTTCTTTTTTTGAGATAGAGTCTTGCTCTGTTGCCCAGACTGGAGTGCAGTGGCACGATCTAGGCTCACTGCAACCTCTGCCTCCCAGGTTCAAGTGATTCTCCTGCCTCAGTCTCCCAAATAGCTGGGACTACAGGCATGAGCCACCACGCTTGGGTAATTTTTTGTGCTTTTAGTAGAGACAGGGTTTCACTATCTTGGCCAGGATGGTCTAGAACTCCTGAGCTCAAGATCCACCCACCTCGGCCTCCCAAGGTGCTGGGATTACAGGTGTGAGCCACTGTGCCCAGCCCAGAAATTTTTTTTTAAATTATTATTTCTAGAAAAAAAAAAAACAGTTATCACTTCTGAGCAGAAAATTGAAATGTTTGCAACCTCTAACCTATGCCAACTCTCCTTTTTTTTTTTTTTTTTTTTTTTGAGACAGAGTTTTGCTCTTGTTACCCAGACTGGAGTGCAATGGTGCAATCTTGGCGATTCTCCTGCCTCAGGCTCCCAAGTAGCTGGGATTACAGGCATGCGCTACCATGTCTGGCTAATTTTTGCATTTTTAGTAGAGATGGGGTTTCTCCATTTTGGTCAGGCTGGTCTGGAACTCCTGACCTCAGGTGATCCACCTGCCTTAGCCTCCCAAAGTGCTGGGATTACAGGTGTGAGCCACTGCGCCCGACCATGCCAACTCTCCTTATAGTCTCTATATTCTCCACCCTATGCTTGCAGATATTTTTTTCTACATGGTTATAGTTTTACTTTTCCATCTGATATGCTTCCCAGACCCCTACCTTTTATTTGTTATTTTTTGAAGAAAGTTTGGCTCAGAGACAATGGCCCCAGAATGAGTGTGGAAGGCCAGAAGCGATCACTTGAGCCGAGGAGTTCAAGACCAGCCTGGGCAACATGATGAAATCTCATCTCAACTAAAAATACAAAAAATTAGCCAGGTGTGGTGGTATGTACCTATAGTCCCAGCTACTTGGGAGGCTGAGACAGGAGGATCACTTGAGCCGAGGAGGTCGAGGCTGCAATGAGCCCTGATAGTGCCACTGCACTCCAGCCTGGGTGACAGAATAAAACCCTCTCTCAAAGGAAAGAAAAAAAAAAAAAAAAAAAAAACAAGTGGATGCACTCACCAGTCCTGCACTGCATTGAAGGACTCCTCATTGGTGATGTCATACATGAGAATGAAGCCCATAGCACCCCGGTAGTAAGCGGTGGTGATGGTCCGGTACCGCTCTTGCCCTGCTGTGTCCTAGGGAGGAAGAGATGAAGGTCAGAGAGGACCCACACATAAGGCCCTGGGAGAGGAAATAAGCTCTGATATCATCCAGTTCAACCCCCTGAGAGGAGTAGGAGCTTGTCCAGGGGCACAAAGTGTCAGGAAGAGCAGGTTGGGTCACCAGTGCTCGGAATATTTGATTGCTCCATTATTCTACAGAGTCATTCAACAAACATGTACTGTGCCAGGTGCTGTGGCTCACACCTGTAATCCCAGCACTGTGGGAGGCTGAGGTGGGCAGATGGCTTGAACCCAGGAGTTCCAGACCAGCCTGGGCAACATAGTGAGACCCCAACTCTACAAAAAATACAAAAATTAACAGGGTGTGGTGGCTCACACCTGTAGTCCCAACTACTCAGGAGGCTCAGGTGAGAGGGTTGCTTGAGCCCAGGAGGGTTGCTCAGAGGTTGCAGTAAGGTGAGATTGCACCCCTGCAGTTCAGCCTGGTGACAGAGTGAAACTCTGTCTCAAAAAAACGAACAGGGGGCCAGGTGGAGCGGTGGCTCACACCTGTAATCCCAGCACTTTGGGAGGCCAAGGTGGGTGGATCACCTGAGGTCAGGGGTTGAGACCAGCCTGGCCAACATGGTGAAACCCTGTCTCTACTGAAAAAAAAAAAAAAAAAAAAAAAAAAAAATTAGCTGGGCGTGGTAGTGAGACCCTGTAATCCCAGCTGCTCAGGAGGCTGAGGCAGGAAAATCGCTTGAACCCGGAAGGCGGAGGTTTCAGTGAGCCAAGATTGCACTACTGCACTCCAGCCTGGGTGACAGAGCGAAAACTCTGTCTCAAAAAACAAACAAACAAACAAACATGGACTGGGCACTGATCTTTGCCATACCCTGAACTGGACACTGGGGACACAGTTGTTAACAAGATGGGCAGAAATCCCTGCCCTTGCTAAGTGACACCCAGTGTGGGAAATAGAAAATAACGGTGTAAACTGGGCGCAGTGGCTCACACCTGTAATCCCGGCACTCTGGGAGTCCGAGGCAAGTGGATCACAAGGTCAGGGGTTCGAGACCAGCCTGACCAACATGATGAAACCCCCGTCTCTACTAAAAAGACAAAAATTAGTTGGGCGCCGGGCGCGGTGGCTCAAGCCTGTAATCCCAGCACTTTGGGAGGCCGAGACGGGTGGATCACGAGGTCAGGAGATCGAGACCATCCTGGCTAACACGGTGAAACCCCGTCTCTACTAAAAACTACAAAAAAACTAGCCGGGCAAGGTGGCGGCGCCTGTAGTCCCAGCTACTCGGGAGGCTGAGGCAGGAGAATGGCGTGAACCCGGGAGGCGGAGCTTGCAGTGAGCTGAGATCCGGCCACAGCACTCCAGCCTGGGTGACAGAGCGAGACTCCGTCTCAAAAAAAAAAAAAAAAAAAAAAAAAAAAATTAGTTGGGCATGGTAGCAGGTGCCTGTAATCCCAGCTACTCAGGAGGCTGAGGCAGGAGAATTGCTTGAACCTGGGAGGCGGAAGTTGCAGTGAGCAGAGATTGTGCCATTGCACTCCAGCCTGGGCAACAGAGCGAGACTCAGTTTAAAAAAAAAAAAAGAAAAGAAAAGAACAGTGTAAATGTATCCTATATTGGAAAGTGACAAGCACCAAGGAGAAAAATCAAGCCAAACGAAGATGGAGAGAATATAACTGTAGGTTTTAAAACTAAAGGAAGCCGGACTCAGTGACACTTGCCTGTACTCCCAGCTACTAGGGAAGCTGAGGCAGGAGGATTGCTTGAGCCCAGGAGTTCAAATCCAGCCTGGGCAACAGAGTGAGGCTCTGTCTCTTAAAACTAACAAGGCCAGGTGGGGTGGCTAATGCCTGTAATCCTAGTACTTTGAGAGGCTGAGGTGGGAGGATTGCTTGAGCCCAGGAGTTCAAGACCAGCCTGGGCAGACATAGCCAAACCCTGTCTCTACAAAAAAGAAAAAAATTAGCAGGCGTGGTAGTAGGTGCCTGTGGTCCTAGCTCCTCAAGAGGCTTAGGTGGAAGAATGGCTTGAGCCTGGAAAGTCGAGGCTGCAGAAAGCCGTGATCACTTAACTGCATTCCAGCTTAGGTGACAGAGTAAGACCACCCTGTCTCAAAAAACAAACAAAAAAAGAGAATGGGGACCAAGATCCAGCTGAAACCTCACACATGGAAGAACTTGAAGATGGGGAAACTGAGGGACTGGGATTAGGCGCTTATGGGAGAACACAGTTGCTGTCTGTTTCTGCCCCTGGTATACAGTGGGCACCTGATAAATGCCCAGTGTGTAAGTGAATGACTCCAGTCAGGAAAGAGACAGACAAGGCTGGAGCTGCTTTTCCAAGGACAGGAATCCAACCGAGCCAGGCAGGAGCCCTCCAGCTAGGACCCACCCAGATCTGCAGCTTGATCCTCTTGTCGTTGCGATAGATGGTCTTGACCTTGAAGTCGATGCCCACAGTGCTGACGAAGGCAGGCGTGAATGAGTCGTCAGCATAGCGGAAGAGGAAGGACGTCTTGCCCACGCTGCTGTTGCCGATGATGAGAATCTTGAACATGTAGTCGAAGTTCTGATCCGAGGACTCCTTCTGCCCATAGCGTGAGTCTGTGGCGGATGCCATCTGGGGATACCGGGTGTAGGAGAGCCGTGAGGGGGGCTCTCTCCATCCTCATGTGCCCAAGCCCAGGCAGAGGATGGCGAGGGCTCCAGAATACGGCCGGTGTATGGAGAACACCCTTATACTATCAGGAACCCCAGTATTAATTGGTGGTGCCCCCAGCAGAGGGCAGCCTGTGACCTTGAAATCCTGGACGTTTCGGAGGAGGGGCTCAGAGAGTAGCCGATGGGGACACTCCAGCAGCCCCCTCCAAAGGCCTGTGTCCCAGGTGGGGCTGTAACCCTAAACCCAGGCCTGAGCCCAGAGGGGATGACTGCAGCTGGCTCCGCCCCCCATCAATCTTTCATGGTCCTCAGAACCCGGCTGCACTGCCCCACGTGCACCGCGTGCATGGTCCCTCGAGGACGCGCATCTGCAGCCCCCGCTTCCCCCAAACCTCCAGGCTGGAGAGCTCCGGCCAAGGCCGCTGCATCACATGATACAGGCGGGGCAAGCACACGCTCACGTGCACACAGCCTCAAGCACGCTCATCCGTACATACAGGAGTGTGTGAACGCACTGGGGTGCACAGGACAAAGACATAGACACCTGTTTGCACACTCACTCGCCTATAGAAATGTGCAAACCACCCGTGCGCACAGGCCCCTCCACCCATGCAGGGTGTGCACATCACCCACACGGACACGGATCCCCGTGCTTGTATGCACGGACCATGCATGCACAGGCGGTCCACACGTCTTTCTCCACGCGCGTGCAACACGCACACACTTAGGCCCAGACCCCCACGGGGTCACACGAGCATATCCAGGTACACACGCAAGGGTACACACAGACCTGCTGACACAGGCAGGCGCGCACACGCGTGTGCACACCACGCGCACGCGCACGCAAAAGCCTCCCGCGCGCACAGCTTCCCGCAAGGAGCTCGCCTCCCCTCCCCCTCCGCCGCAGAGCAGGGGGGTTGGGGGGGTTAGTGGTGAGGATCAGACAGGAGTAAGGCGCCCAGGCCCTACCCATTCCTAGCCTCGCGACCGCCGCATCCTTACCCTCATTCAACCCTAGTCAACCCATCAGTCAAATGAAGGTTATGCAGGTGCTTGGAGTCTGAGCACACCCGGCAGCCCAGGAGCTCACCTTGCCCTGAACCGATGCAACGGCGACCCTAGCGGCAGTGACTTTTTTGGCGGTGGCGGTGACGGGGCCCCCTGTGCGTTGATGTGGGGCTGTGCGGTGGCGGCGGCGGCAGCGGCTCAGGCCCCTGCAGTCCTCGGTGACGTCCTGCAAAGGGAGGGGCGGGGCTCACATGTAGATAAGTCCGTGACGCCATCCGGAGGCGGAGCCGCGCGTAGAGATGTGGCCCATTGACGCACGCGGAGCCAGATGGGGCGGGGCTCCTACGAAGATTGACGCGCAAATGGGGCGGGGCCTAGAGTTTGCATCCAGTAGGGGCGGGAGCGGCGCGGGGGCCGACTCCGCCTCTCGTCCGCCTCGGGGAGGCGGGGCCCCTCAGCGTTCTCTCACTGGCTTAAGCCCTCGAGCGACGGGCGGAGTAGCCAATCAACGATTGTCTACTCCCTCCTCCTGTCCAATGGTGGCATCTGGGCGATTGAAGGGTCGAGAGTCTGAGGCCTTGGCTGAGCCCAGGTCTTCGAGGGGCGGTTCCCTTACCCGCCCGCGCCCACCCCAGGTAGGGACTCTTGAGGCCACCGTCTAGTCCAAGGTGCTGTGACCCCTGGTAAATGCCCCTGACTCCCAATTGCAGTAAAGAAAAACCGAGGCCCAAGAGATGTTTTATGCCCTCACACAAATGGGGTTCAAAATAAAAACAAAAGAATAAACAAGGGTCAAGAAGGATCCCTGTCCCACTCCCGAGGCGTAAGACCCCCACTGAGGGAGGAGCTAGTGAAGACTCCACCCTTCCCCCCGTTTCTGAGGTTTGAAAAGAAAGAAGTAGAGGTCAAGACAGCCACCTCTCCCCACCGTTCCCAGAAAAGGAGGAAGGGGCTGACGGACTCTCTGGGAACCCCTCCCCTCCCTGCGCCCCGTCATCAAGAGGAAAATTCGAAGAAAAGGTTTAGCAGGAACAGAGAAGCGACCTGTCCTGGAAACCCCTTAAAGCCTGCGGTAAATGTCCCGGGAAACAGGGAGGGCACCAGCCGAAGCCTCCAGTCCTTCAATGCTCGGGTTCAAAGACCCGGGGGCTGGGAGACGCCCCTCCCTCCATCCTGGGAAAGCAAATGGAGCCTTTTGGGAGCTAAGATGGTCCATCGTTTATTCCTCCAAATCTTCAGGGAAAGAAGTCAGAATTTGGGGAGGGGGGAGGAGCCCGAAACCCCAGCCCCCACTTTGGGTCTCCTGCGCCCTCTACTCCAGCTTTCAAACCCTCCAGGGGTGTGTGGCCCCCAGGAGAGTCCTGATCCCCTAGATTCTCCCCCCACACCTCCCAGTAGGCGGGGCTGGAGTGTGTGTGTGTGTTGGGGGTGACTCGTCCTGTTTATAAAAAGCTCGCCAGCTGCGGAGGCGCCGAGAGACCAGAATAACTTAGCGCCTCGAGGCCCAGCCGCCGCCAACCCCGTCCCCAGCCCGCCCCCAACGCCCTGGAAGTACTGGGACGCCCAACCCCATGTCCCCGCACCGTTTGCATTTGGGAAATTTATTTTTTCTTTTTAGGGTAACATGTTTGCTCCTTCCTCCCCCACTCGGACTATAAAAGTATCACGAATCCACTGCGGAGAAATTGGGAAAATTCAGAAAAACAAAAAATAAAATAAAAAGAAATCCGCCTCCCATTCTCCCCGCCCTCCGCGCCCACGCGGTAGTCCGTGCTCTGTGGGGGCTCCAGGGCAGCTGGTCCAAGCCCTTGCCTGCGGCCCCGATGGAGGGAGGAGGTTTTAGGCTGCTCAGCTCCCTGATCGCCCAAAGGCACGCTTCCTACATGGATGGTTCTCTTGGAAATACCTCCTGCCTTTTTTCCCCAGGAAAAGAAAAGTGAGCCACGAGAATGTGCAAAAGCTTCTGTCACTGACGTAGTATTTTAAAGTAAAAATAGCCGGGTGAGGCGGCTCACGCCTGTAATCCCACCACTTTGGGAGACCAAGGCGGGAGGATCGCTTGAGCCCAGGAATTGGAAACCAGCCTGGGTAACATAGGGAGGCCCCGTCTCTATAAAAAATTTAAAAATCAGCTGGGTGTGGTGTCGCGTGCTTGTGGTCCCAGCTACTCCCGAGGCTGAAGTAGGAGGATCACTTGAGCCCAGGAGGTCGAGGCTGTAGGAAACGGTATCGTGCCACTGCACTTCAGCCTGGACGACAGAGTGAGACCGTGTCTCAAAAAATTAATTACTTAATTTAAATTTAAAAAGAATGCAAGCCCTTGATTATCCAGAGCAGCACTGGGATCTGCAATTAGAAATGGTTGAGCTGGGGGAGGGGCTGCGGGCTTGGGGCGTTTTCTGTGTGGCAGGGGAGACAGAGCTGGTGGGAGAAGGGGCTGGGCTTCCAGGCCGGCCCCACTCAGAGGAAAGTCCAGAGGCCTCCCCATGGCCCCACCCTATCGTCTACACTAGACAAATAAAAATAAAAATTTGTCCAGGCACGGTGGCTTATGCCTGTAATACCAGCACCTTGGGAGGCCGAGGCAGGAGGATCACTTCTTGACCTTGAGGTCAGGAGTTTGAGACCAGCCTGGCCAACATGGTGAAACCCCATCTCTGCTAAAAATACAAAAATTAGCCTGGTGTGGTGGTGCCTGTCCCAGGAGGCTGCTTGGGAGATTCAGGTATGAGAATCGCATGAACCAGGGAGGCGGAGGTTGCAGTGAGCTGAGATCGCACCACCACTGCACACCAGCCTGGGTGGTAACAGGGAGACTCTGTCTCAAGAAAAAAAAATAAAAATAAATTAAAAAAAATAAAAGTATCCCAGATATGGGTCCAGGGATGACTTCTTGGGGAAGAAGACCCTAACTTAAAACCCAATAGGGGGCCAGGCATGGTGGCTCACACCTGTAATCCCAGCACTTCGGGAGGCCGAGATGGGTGGATCACCTGAGGTCAGAAGTTCAAGACTAGCCTGGTCAACGTGCTGAAACCCCGTTTCTACTAAATATACTCCATCTCAAAAAAAAAAGAGAGAGAGAGAAAGAAAGAAAAGAAATATGAATATCTTATAACAGATGGAGAAAAAATGGAGGGAAATAAGGCAAAATACTGCAGATAATCTATGGGTGGAGATACAGCAGAATTTTATTTCCTTCTTTTTTTTTTTTTTTTTTTTTTTTGAGACGGAGTCTCGCTCTGTCGCCCAGGCTGGAGTGCAGTGGCCGGATCTCAGCTCACTGCAAGCTCCGCCTCCCGGGTTTACGCCATTCTCCTGCCTCAGCCTCCGAGTAGCTGGGACTACAGGCGCCTGCCACCTCACCGGCTAGATTTTTGTATTTTTTAGTAGAGACGGGGTTTCACCGTGTTAGCCAGGATGGTCTCGATCTCCTGACCTCGTAATCCGCCCGTCTCGGCCTCCCAAAGTGCTGGGATTACAGGCTTGAGCCATCGCGCCCGGCCCACGTATTACTTTGTAAGGGGACTAGGGGAAAAATCTAGGGGAAAAAAATTCCCTAAATCTCTGCCTTTTAAAAGTCTGGAAGGAAATGCACCAAGTTCGTGAACCCGGATGACTTTTAGTTCTGGCACTGTGGAATTTTATCATTAACTGTGATGATGATGAATTCTGAGTGGTTATAATATTTACGAACGAAGCCAGCTGCTCTGGAAGCCGAGGGCGGCTGTGATGACGCCTGTATCTTGTATAAATATTCAGGAACGCGAAGAGGGAGGCAGAGGGTAGGGATGGATACTGAGGCTTCCGGAGGCGGGGATTGAACCCTAGGCTTGAGCATGGTGCTCCCAGTCCACTCGGAGTCCCGACCAGCAGGAGGAGCTCCTCCCGGCGAGGTGCGGTAAGTGGGACCATCAGGGCGGGAGGATGCCACCCCTCCAACCCACCCGCCAACCCCCGAGAAGCGCGCCCCACCGTGTCTCCCACGCGCGCCACCAGGGGGCGCTGCTGGCTAATATTGGGCGCCCAAATGCTTGACTTTGTGCTGGCAAGAGGACCGCTCTGTGCCTCAGTTTCCCCATCAGTGAAATGGCCAGGACGCTCAATTTGGTCAATCGAATGTCTTAAGATGTAAAGATTTTATTTAACCCCAGATAAATGCTCAGTACCCCAAATGTCTAGGATATTTCAGGGAGGTAACAGACAACAACTCCTCACCCCCAATCGGAGTTTATCCAAGTACTAGGATCAGGTTACAGAGGGGAAACGGAGGCCCAGAAGGGGCTATGATGGCAAGAAAGCTTCAGGGGCCTCCCTCCCTCTAGGGGGAGTCTGAGGCAGTTTCAGGAATCAGGAGACTTAGAGACCCGCTAGGGAGGGGAAAATTGTGTGTTTTTGTTGCTGTCCTAGGGAAGGAGCAACATGTTGGGGACCCAGCATGGAGTTCTGAGGACAGAGAAAGCAGGGGGCTCCTACATCCAGAGACACCGAAGACAGAAAATACAGCGACTTAAAGCAACAACTGGTGCATAAGTTAAATCAGTCTTCAGAGACATGTCGGGCACAGAGCCCCTTCTTTTTGTTGTTGTCACCCAGGCTGGAGTGCAATGGCATGACCTCGGCTCACCAGAACCTCCACCTCCCAGATTCAAGCGATTCTCCTGCCTCAGCCTCTCAAGTAGCTGGGATTACAGGCGCCCACCACCACACCCAGCTAATTTTTGTATTTTTAGTAGAGGTGGGGTTTCACCATGTTGGCTAGGCTGGTCTTGAACTCCTGACCTTGTGATCTGCCTGCCTCAGCCTCCCAAAGTTCTGGGATTACAGGCGTGAGCCACCGCGCCCGGTCTCTAATTTTGTGTATTTTTAGTAGAGACAGAGTTTCACTATGTTGGCCAGGCTGATCTCGAACTCCTGACCTCAGGCAATCCACCCCCACTCAGCCTCCCAAAGTGCTAGGATTACAGGCAGGTGTGAGCCACCTGGCCTGGCAATTTTTTCTTTTCTTTTTTTTTCTTTTTGAGACAGAGTCTTGCTCTGTTGCCCAGGCTGGAGTGCAGTGGCACGATCTCGGCTCACTTCAACCTCCACCGTCTGAGTTCAAGTGATTCTCCTGCCTCAGCCTCCCAAGTAGCTGGGATTACAGGTGCCCATCACCACACCCAGCTAATTTTTGGTTTTTTTTTTTTTTTTTTTTTTTTTTTTTTTTTGAGACGGAGTCTCGCTCTATCGCCCAGGCTGGAGTGCAGTGGCCGGATCTCAGCTCACTGCAAGCTCCGCCTCCCGGGTTTACGCCATTCTCCTGCCTCAGCCTCCCGAGTAGCTGGGACTACAGGCGCCCGCCACCTCGCCTGGCTAGTTTTTTGTATTTTTTAGTAGAGACGGGGTTTCACGGTGTTAGCCAGGATGGTCTCGATCTCCTGACCTCGTGATCCACCCGTCTCGGCCTCCCAAAGTGCTGGGATTACAGGCTTGAGCCACCGCGCCCAGCCTAATTTTTGTATTTTTAGTAGAGATGGGGTTTCACCATGTTGGCCAGACTGGTCTCGAACTTCTAACCTCAGGTGATCCACCCACCTCAGCTTCCCAAAGTGCTGGGATTGCAGGCATGGGCCACCGTGCTCAGCCTCAGAGCCCCCCTCTCTTTCCTTTCCTTCTCTTTTCTTATTTTTATTTTTATTTATATATTTATTTTTTGAGACAGCATGTCGCTCTGTCGCCCAGGCTGGAGTGCAGTGGTGCGATCTCAGCTCACTGCAAGCTCCGCCTCTGGGGTTCATGCCATTCTACTGCCTCAGCCTCCCCAGTAGCTGGCCCAGTAGCTGGGACTACAGGCGCCCACCACGATGCCCGGCTAATTTTTTGTATTTTTAGTAGAAACAGTGTTTCACCATGTTAGCCAGGATGGTCTTGATCTCCCAACCATGTGATCCACCCTCCTCAGCCTCCCAAGGTGCTGGGACTACAGGTGTGAACCGCTGCGCCCGGTCTTTTTTTTTTCTTTTAGACAGGATCTTGCTGTGCTGCCCAGGCTGGAGTGCAGTGATTCAATCATAGCTCTCTTCAACCTCCAACTCCTGGGCTCAAGCGATCCTCTTTGTCTCAACCTTCTGAGTAGCTGGGACGACAGGTACACACCGCCATACCTGGCTAATTTTTTTTTCAGAGATGGGGGTCTTGCTATGTTGCCCAGGCTGGTCTCAAACTCCTGAGTTCAAGTGATCCTCCCACCTCAGCTTCCCAAAGTGCCGGGATTACAGGCATGAGCCACCATGCCCTTGCCCAGCCCCTTTTCTGCTCCTCTTCCTGCCCCCTACCACAGTTTCAGAAACAAAATTGGGTATGAATGAAGCTTTGGTGCTGAAAATTTCCCCACTCACATTTCCATGCTCTTGCAGAGAGCTGCTTGGTAGAGGAAGACGATGAGATGCCTTTGGGATGGTCTCCTGACTCCCCCACCCCTTGTGCAGGGCTACTACAGAGGCATAAAGCTGGTATGAAGTAGATGGGCAATACATATTTGACAAAGAAGGAAATAATTAAGTGACAGATGTGGCTCAAGAGTGACCACTGGAGAGGGTGGGCTAGAGGCTCTAGCAGACAGCACCTCTCCTCGCAGGGATAGAAGCCCAGGAGAAAGATCCCAAGGGCATTCTAAGAGGCTGCCCCTTGGAGAGCTCTTTTAGGCAAGTCTGGGGTCAGAGTGGACCCCAGCCAGGTGCCTCCAATTAGACCCTGAGAGCCACCTATGACTAAGAACTTGATTGTCTCCCTCAGTGGGTGGGAAAGTGAAGCAGAAGCCACATGGAGCCACTTCCTGGAAAGTCTGCCTGCCAAGAGCTAAAGAGATTAACCATGCATTGCCCCTGCAGTTCACGCAGGGCTGGCCCTAAGTCCTCTGGTTGTCGAGGGGTAAGTCCTTAGGGTCTGGGCCAGCTTCCAGGGACAGGAGTTCAGTGTCAGGCAACTCCAAGGCCTCTTTGTCTAAAGCTGTCTCTTCCCCGTCCTCTTCCTCCTCCTCATCCTCTTCCTCTGCCTCCTCCAGAGTCAGCTCAAACTGGAATCTGTCAGGCCCGCCCCACTCAGGGTTGGTGAGGTCTGAGGGACTTCGGGGGATCTTGCTCTGGTACCACTCTCGATTGTCCTCCAGCGTGTCCAGCAGGTCCTGTGCGTCTGGGTGGACCAGGTCAGCCCAAGTCTCCCACAGTGGGTGGGCAATGTAGTCAATGAAACCCACCTGTGGCAGGGGGTTGGGCAGGTAGGCATTTGGTGAGTCACAGTGAACCCTAGACTCAATCCAACCTCCAGATCTTCAGCTAAGTTGTTCCCTCTGCCTGGAATGCCGCTTCCCAGCTCCTACTCATCCTTCAAAACCGTTTTCAAATAACTCACTGTCTAGAATGCCTCCTTTAACCCTTCTGGCCTCCTCCAACCCCAACTCTGACCCCACAGGGCTGAATGTACATGTCCCCCAGACTGGAAGCCCCTCCAGGGTCCTGCATGTCACCCAGAATAGATGTTTCCAAACCCCAGAAGTGCATGTCCCTCTCCCTGAAGCCCAGAGAGAATGGATCCCAGGTCTAATTCGGCCCAGACAGCACCCTTAGGACACACTCCCTGGCTAGCCAGCCAGGGCCAAGCCAGGGCTCATGGGATTGGCTCAGCCCCTCCCTTTTACTCTCTCCCAGTGTCTACCAGCTCAGCCCAGTCCCCCGCCAACCTGGGACTTCTCCACGGAGGCCGTGTGCTTGTCACACATGGGACTGATGTCCAGGCCCGACTCACGCTCGCGGTCTCCCTGATGGAAGAACTCGGCCATGATGCGGTCTGTCCACTGGCGGTACAGGGGCAGCGGCTTGGTAGGGTTGCTCAGGTCAGCGCAGTGCACCAGATTCTGCAAAACCTACAGACAGCGAGGCTCGGGAGGGCACTGGAGGGGCCCAGCCACATCTGGACCTGGCACCCCCACAGACAGGCTTGGTGCCATGGACACATTCATCTTACAGGTGGAGAAACTGAGGCTTGAGACCTGAAGAAGTGGTTAAGGCATAGGCATGCGACTCTTGACATTTCTTCAAGTTTGGCATACAGTCGGCACTTCATAAATGAAGCTAAATGAGAATTGCAAAAATGGAGGCCCTCTCCAATTTTTTTTTTTTTTTAAATGAGATGGGGTCTCACTCTGTGACCCTGGCTGGAGTGCAGTGGCAAGATCTTGGCTCACTGCAACCTCTGCCTCCCAGGCTCAAATGATCCTCCCACCCCAGCCTCCCGAATAACTGGAACTATAGGCATGTGCCACCATGCCCGGCTAATTTTTGTATTTTTGTAGAGACAAGGTGTTGCCCAGGCTAGTCTTGAACTCCTGAGCTCAAGCGACCCGCCCATCTCAGCCTTTCAAAGTGCCAGGATTACAGGTGTGAGCCTCTGAGCCAGGCTTCTTTTTTTAATTTCTTTCTTTTTTTTTTTTCTTTTAAGAGACAGGGTCTCACTCTGTTGCCCAGACCAGAGTGCAATGGTGCAATCACACCTCACTGCAGCCTCTAACTCCTGACCTCAAGTGATCCTCACGCCTTAACCTCCCAAAGTGTTGGGATTACAGGTGTGAGCCACTGCCCCCAGCCTTCACTCAAACTAATGTGTAAGAGGCCTAGCTAAAATTGCTTTTAAAGTAAAACCAAAATATAAAAAGGAGGCCCCAGGGCCCACCCAGCTACACACCTGGATTCGGTCGGAATAGTTGTCCAGGAGGAGGACACCGAGGCTTGTCACCTTCTTGGTCTCCACCATGGTCTTGAGGTCAGCCAGGAGGTTCATGTGTTTGGACATGTCTGTGGCCAGCACCTGGGGGCAGGCAAGGGAAGGTGACAGGTGCAAGGACCCTGCCCACCCTGACCCTCACTCCCAACTCCTAGATGCCACTCCGGCTCAGAATCAGCCTTCTGGGCCTCAGCATACTCATCTGTGAAATGGGAGGATGGAACGGCATTCACTGCAAACCCTGCTCACAAGAGGGGCTCAGTCAGGAGCCCCTTTTGGGAGGTTGTTTGGGTTGGCCATGAATTCTACATGTGTGACAAGGTGGGGGGGAGGTGACCAAACCTGTGCATCTGGGACTTGTGAGCCCAAGTCTCCCACAGTGGGTGGGCAATGTAATCAGTGAAATCCACCTGTGGGGTAGGTGGGGCAGGTAGGCATTCGGTGAGTCACAGCAAACCCTAGAACCAATCCAGCCTCCAGATCTTTAGCCAGGTTTTTCCCTCTGCCTGGAATGCCACTTCCCAACTCCTACTCATCCCTCAAAACCCTTTTCAAATAATCCATCCTCTAGGATGCCTCTGTTGACCCTTCCGGCCTCCTCCAACCCCAATTCTGATCCCACAGGGCTGCTTACGTGCTAAGGTGAGTTGTACCTGAGGACAGCGTGGAGGATGAGGTGTGTGCAAAGGGACTGGAAGAGTTGGGTACATAAGAGGAACCTAGAAGAGGTGGTTGTGGCTGGAAG
This sequence comes from Trachypithecus francoisi, assembly GCF_009764315.1. Lineage (NCBI taxonomy): Eukaryota > Metazoa > Chordata > Mammalia > Primates > Cercopithecidae > Trachypithecus > Trachypithecus francoisi. Next base: position 131,998,312 of record NW_022681470.1, on the reverse strand, counting down.
AAGTGAGCTCAAGAGAGATGGAGGTGAGACTGAGGAGGCTGAGGGCCTCTGGCAGCTGGAGGACCTTGTCCAAAGCTGCAAGGGAGTTTGCAGCTCACTGTGGGGAGGGATGTGACTTCATACCCCTCAAACTTCCATGTGGCTGCCATGTGCCCTGGAGAGCTGTTTCTTTCTTTTTTCTTTTTTTCTTTTTTTTTTTTTAATTTAATTTATTTTATTTTATTTTTGTGAGACGGAGTCTTGCTCTGTCACCCAGGTTGAAGTGCAGTGGTGTGATCTCGGCTCACTGCAACCTCTGCCTCCCGGGTTCAAGTGATTCTCCTGCTTCAGCCTCCCGAGTAGCTGTGATTACAGGTGCGTGCCACTGCGCCCAGCTAATTTTTTGTATTTTTAGTAGAGACGGGGTTTCACCATGTTAGCCGGGATGGTCTCGATCTCCTGACCTCGTGATCCACCTGCCTTGGCCTCCCAAAGTGCTGGGATTACAGGTGTGACCCACCATGCCCAGCCTTGGAGGGCTGTTTTTAACTCTGGGCACAAATGTTTAAAAACCAGAATGACCACCAGGCGCGGTGGCTCACGCCTGTAATCCCAGAACTTTGGGAGGCCAAGGCGGGTGGATCATGAGGTCAGGAGTTCGAGACCAGCCTGGCCAACATGGTGAAACCTCATGTCTACAAAAATACAAAAATTAGCTGGGCATGGAGGCGCGCGCCTGTAGTCCTCACATGTGGTTCCCACTGCTGGGAACACAGTTCCCCGTCCCGTAGTCTTCCTCATTCTGCACATCCTGGCTTTAATGTTCCCTCTCCAGGAACCCCTCTCTGATCTCTTTGGCTGGTCTGCGCTCTGAAAGCACCTTGAACCTCCCTCCTCACCGCTCTGCCTGCAGGTCCCCAGTCACAGCTACCACCTCTGTGGCCATCTGCCCTACAGATCATGAATTTCATAAAGGCCGGAACTGTCTTTGCACAGATCAAGCACATAATAGGTGCTCAATAAATGCTTGTTAAGTGCATTAATGAGGCATGAGACCCCAAAACCTACTGATGTGCCCCTACTTAAAAAAAAAATCAAATGGACAGATGTGCTTAATTTTTTTTTCTTTTTTTTTTGAGACAGAGTCTTGCTCTGTCGCCAGGCTGGAGTGCAGTGGCGCTATCTCCACTCACTGCAACCTCCACCTCCCAGGTTCAGGCGATTCTTCTGACTCAGCCTCCTGAGTATCTGGGATTACAGGTGCGTGCCATCACGCCTGGCTAATTTTTGTATTTTTAGTAGAGACGGGGTTTCACCATGTTGGCCAGGATGGTCTTAATCTCTTGACCTCATGATCCACCTGCCTCACCCTCCCAAAGTGCTGCGATTACAGGCCTGAGCCACTGTGCCTGGCTGCTTAATTATTTTTATTTTTTTTGAGACAGAGTCTCACTCTGTTGCTGAGGCTGGCGTGCCGTGGTGCAATCTCAGCTCACCGCGACCTCCACCTCCCAGGTTCAAGCGACTCTCCTGCCTTAGCCTCCCAAGTAACTGGGATCACAGGTGCCCACCACCATGCCTGGCTAATTTTGGTATTTTTAGTAGAGATGGGGGTTTCACCATGTTTGTCAGGCTGGTCTCGAACTCTTGACCTCAAGTGATCTGCCTGCTTCAGCCTCCCAAAATGCTGGGATTATAGGCGTGAGCCTGTGCCCAACCCAGATGTGCCAAATTTAAGGCTCAGCAAAAGTTGCACTTGAGACCCCAGAAACAGTTTCCATATCACCTGCATACAGCCAGGATCTGCTGAGCCCAGCAGAGGGCTTGCGGTTTGGACAGTTACTGTCCCTTTTTTTTTTTTTTGAGATGGAGTCTCACTCTGTTGCTGACACTGAAGTGTAGTGACATGATCTCAGCTCACTAGCTCACTGCAGCCTCTGCCTCCTGGGTTCTAGCAATTCTCCTGCCTCAGTCTCCCAAGTAGCTGGGATTACAGGTGCGCACCACCACGCCCAGCTAATTTCTGTATTTTTAGCAGATACGAGGTTTCACCATGTTGGCCAGGCTGGTCTTGAACTCGTGACCTCAGGTGATCTGCCTGCCTCTGCTTCCCAAAGTGCTAGGATTACAGGCATGAGCCACCGCTCCTGGCCCCACTGTTCCATTTCACAGACGAGGAAGCTCAGACTCAGAGTGAGGACATGCCTGGGTCTGGATGAATGGCCGGCCATGCTAATATTGCCCCACCCTGCTGTTGGCAGATGAGAAGGATGCCCCCCTCCCCTCTGCCCCTCCCTCCCCTATTACTGCCCTAGCCTCACCATGTCAATGACCATCCTGCGCAGGCTCAGTCGCTGCTTGGTGCTGAGGTTCTGGAAGATATCGCAGTTCTTTGCCTGCAGCAGCTTGAAGCCCACAGCCAGGTGGTGGTTCTCCAGCACGGAGGCATCATTGTACATAAGCGCCAGCTCTGAGTCTGCGGGGATATGGGACTGAGAGCCCCAAGATCCACCCGCCCCACCCACTCTACCCAAAAGCAGCTTTCAGAAATCCTTAACAAACTCCTACCTATGCATTGAAGGCCCAACTCTAGCATGCCCTCCTGTAAGAAACCATCCATGTCCCTGGTCCTTCCCTGACTGCAGGGCCAGGGGTATCTGTGTTTGACTCTGCCTACCCAAGACTGGGAAGGCTCCTCACGGACCCACTATGGCCAGAGACAGTGAGTACTCAGTAATTTTGTTTGTTTGTTTGTTTCTTTTTTAGAGACAGGGTCTTGCTGTCACCCAGGCTGGAGCACAGTGGTGCAATCATGGCTCCCTGCAGCCTCAACCTCCCGGCCTCCTGAGTAATTGGGATTACGGTGTGTGCCACCACACTTGGCTAATTTTTTTTATTTTTTGGAGAGACAAGGTCTCACTGTATTGCCCAGGCTGGTCTTGAACTCCTGAATTCAAGCAATCCTCCCGCCACGGCCTCCCACAGTGTTGGGATTACAGGTGTGAGCCATGATGCCCAGTTTCTCAGTGCTGGTTAAATAAACAACTGAGTTTTTGTCTTATTGGACTCTAGGCCCTTTGAGTGAGGGGCCTCCACTCTCACCCCCAGCACTCCAGGGCTTATACACAGAAGGTGCCCAATAATTGCCTGTCAACCGAGTTTTTCAGATTCCTCATATGATCCTAAACTTTAAGATCTTGGTGGAAGTGGCCAGGCGTGGTGACTTATGACTGTAATCCCAGCACTTTGGGAGGCCGAGGCAGGCAGATCGCTTGAGGCCAGGAGTTTGAGACCAGCCTGGGCAACATAGCGAAACCCTGTATCTATGAAAAATACAAAACTTAGCCAGGCATGGTAGCACGCACCTGTAATCCCAGCTACTCCGGGAGTCTGAGGCTAGAGAATCGCTTGAACCTGGGATGTAGAGGTTGCAGAGAGCCGAAATCGCACCACTGCACTCCAGCCTGGGTGACAGAGCAAGACCCTGTCTTAAAAAATAAATAAATAAAGACCTTGGTGGAACCAGATCAGCTCTGCCACAGCTCATTATTCTGTCATTTATTGAGCACCTACTGTGCACCCAGACCTGCTCCAAGCCCCTGAAGGGAGGGAAGACTGTCATAGTCATTTCATAGACAGGGAGACTGGGCTCAGGACAGATGGGAACCCCCTGAGATCACCTGGTAGACAGGGTAGAGGCGGGGTCTGCCTCACCTCCTGCACCCACTTCCCACTCCTACTTACTGGTGTTAATCAGAAACTGGTTAGAGACCCCAGGATGGTCCACATCATGGATGGCGCTTGCAAAGAGGGCAGCCAGGATTTCCAAGTCTGTGAACACAGCCTGAGCAGGCAGAGAGCACAGGTGAGAGGGGCGGGTTCTCTGGGCCCTGCACCCACCCGCCTGCCTGCAATCATAGCGCAGTACCTCGAGGGCAGGTGTAGCCAGCAACACATGCGTGGACTGGGTCACATCGGCGGCATGTAGGCTGTTGTGATAGGCCACATCAGCATGGTAGTGACCCTCCAGCATCAGCAGATAGGTGGCCAGTGTGTCTGCCGGGATCTGGAATGTCTTCAGCAGGTCCCGCTCCTGGTCCATCACAGATCCTGGCTCAGGGCCTTGGTCTTGGGGCTGCAGCACACGCTGTTCCTACTCCTCTCTTCTGAACTCCTATCCATGCCTCAAGCACTCACTCCTCTGAGACGCCCTCCCTGCTCTCCTGAACTCCTCCACTCTGTGTTCTTTGGTGGTCCATCCCTGACCCTACAGGACTGGGGATGTCTGTGTCCAGCTCTTCTCTCCAGATTTCTCTCCTCTTCAGGGCCAGGGGCCAGGGCTGAGGCTTCTGGACAATGAACTGTTCATCTGTGTGAACTCCTATTGATCCTTCAATACCCTGCTCAAATTATCCCCTTCAGAAATGTCAGAAAGGATTTGAAAAATGAGTGTCCCTGAGGTCTAGGGTAGGAAGTGGTGAAGGAAACCCCAGGAGTTTTTCCTTGGAAGCCAAGGGCAGGGTAGGTACCTGAAAAATGCTGAATATGATAGCTGTAAGGGGCCGGTTCCCACTTAGCTCCGCCACCTTGAACACGTCAAGTCCCCACCTGTTGGTGTCTTCTAGCTCCTAAGATGTGAAGGACTGGAGCTTAATTAACCCCAGCCCAACTTCCCCAGACTCTAGAGCCTCCATCCTCCCACCCCAGGTTCCACAGTGAGCCCCAACTGCCTAGTATATAGGTGGGCAAACAGGCAGACAGAGCCAAGGGCCAAACCTTGATCTTGGCATTGTGGTTGAGGACCCACCTTGGCCAGCTGTTCCTCCTGGTCAGTCTGGACCCCAAAGCGTGGGACAGTGGCTGAGGAGAGGCTGGCACCATGGCAGAACCCATGTAGGCCACTGATCCGGGACATGGGCTGCGGGGCCTCCTCAGTAGTCACCTTGGGCAGCTCCACCTCAGTCTGCTGGTCTGCAGATGGGCCAGGGTGAGGCTTACAGAAGCTGATTTCACCTGTTGGGGCCTGGCCTCAGGACCTGAACTTTGCCAAACCCCAGGATCAACCTATTTCCCTTTCTACAGGAACCAAAGTAAGTTTGGGGTAAAGACCCTGTCAGCCGGATGCGGTGGCTCACGCCTGTAATGTCAGTGCTTTGGGAGGTCAAGGTGGGTGGATCACTTGAGGTCAGGAGTTCAAGACCAGTCTGAGCAATATGGTGAAACCCCATCACTACTAAAAATACAAAAATTAGCCAGGTATGGTGGCGGGCACCTGTAACCCCAGCTACTCGGGAGGCTGAGGCGGGAGAATTGCTTGAACCCAGGAGGCGGAGGTTGCAGTGGCTGAGATTGCACCACTGCACTCCTGCCTGGGCAACAAAGTGAAACTGTATAAAAAAAAAAAAAAAAAAATCCTGTCTTGCCTATAGCTACCTACCCCTCTCCTCTGTTCACAGCTGATTTCAGTAAACCCTTCTGTTAGGCATGGCCCTGGGGCTCCGCATTTCCCCCCAAACAGCCTAGTGTCCTTTCCATCTCCCAAGCTGGTGTCTGGTTCCCTCTATCTCCTCCTAGGCAAATTTCTACTCATGCTTCAAAACCCTAGCTTTAATGTCCCCTGCTCCTGGAAGTTCCCCTTGTTCCTCCCTCTGATCCAGCCCTAACTCATGGGGCTGAAGGTGTCTGTGTCAGGCTGTATCTCCCCTGGACTGAGGTCTATAATAGAAATATTTATTTCTCTTGCTTCTTAGTGCTCCTATAATATCGTCCAGGCAGTGACTCAACAAAGCTCACCCAGGAAGGTCCGGGAGATGTACTCGGACACCTGGTTCCCGGAGCGGCTGGTTTCAGACAGGTGGGTCAGCTCCCGGTTTAGGATCCGCTTGAACTGGGGCAGAGGGAAGGTGAAGACAGTGATGATGGGGTACCGTGGGCTGAGGCAGGTGAGCTCAGCGATCTGCCCCACCTCACCTTGTTGGAGGCCATCTCCCCCACCGAGTGCCGGGTCTGCAGCGTCTCCAACTGATCCAGGCACCAGTCCAGCTCGTCTAGCGTCTCCAATGCCAGCTTCTGCCCCGTGTCCTCTGGGAGCCGAGGCAGTCAGGGGCCTGCCCCACCCCTGCTCAGGGACCCCACGCCTCTCACGCTTTCGTCTCTGCATCTGGACCCTGAAACTGTTCCCACGGGGGCCACCCAGGACTCCTGAACCCAAGTTCCAGATCTGTCCCCTGAGTGGCTGTGTGACCATGAGATCTCTGGGCCACAGCCTCCTCATCTGTAATATGGGTGTGGTGGGGTCTATCCCCGAGGGCGTTATTGTTTGTTTTTGCAGGGGTGGGGCTACAATTAGCCCCAGTCTAAGGGCTCATGGACTGGGGAGGTCACTATGGAAAGGAAGCTCCCAGCTGTCCTCAGCAGGGTAGGGAAGGAACAGGTACTTTACCTGCAGGCGGAGGGAGCTGATTGCTGGATGAAGGGTTTCCGACGGGTCCCTGCCTGCGGTACAGCAGCCTCAGGCGTGGCTGGCCCGCCCATCTCGCACCGCCCCTAAGTCCTCCAGGCCCCGCCCCTCAAGCCCACCCTTAGGCGCTGGAGTCCCAGCCTCAATTTGCAGCCCGCTTTCCGCCAGGCCCCGCCTCCGTCGTCTGCCGGCCCCGCCCCTCCCCGCCCACCTTGTCTCTGCCGGCCCCGCCCCCGCCCCGCCCTCTACCTACTTGGCCGCTCCTAGGCATTGCAGGCGGGCAAGGGCCGCCACGTTGCTCCGAACCGTCCGCAGACTGGCCAGGACCTGTTGGGAGGAGGTGGTAGGCAGTGGGAAGGAAAGGCCGGATCCGGAGGGGGTCAGGGCAGGGAGGGCGGGGGACACCCACCTGGGCAAAGGGCGTCACAATCATGTCCTCTCCATGTCTGCGAGGAGACGTGCCATCAGGAAGAGTTCTCTCCCATCTTCCAGCTTTTACCCACACCATATACCCTCAGCTGAGGGGTTCCTGTTCTCAGGACTTCTCCTCCGGGCGCCTTCTTAGTCCCTGGGCTCCCTTCATGCGACTCTCCCTGAGACCCACCACAGCCCCTCCACAGCCCCTCCAACCATTCACTCACTTTATCGGCATCTCATAAATGGGGAAACTGAGTCCCAGGGGCAAGGAGGTATTTCCCTTTTCTTTTCTTTTTTTTTTTTTTTTTTTTTTTTTTTTTGAGACGGAGTCTTGCTCTGTCGCCCAGGCTGGAGTGCAGTGGCCGGATCTCAGCTCACTGCAAGCTCCGCCTCCCGGGTTTACGCCATTCTCCTGCCTCAGCCTCCCGAGTAGCTGGGACTACAGGCGCCCGCCACCTCGCCCGGCTAGTTTTTTGTATTATTTTTTAGTAGAGACGGGGTTTCACCGTGTTAGCCAGGATGGTCTCGATCTCCTGACCTCGTGATCTGCCCGTCTCGGCCTCCCAAAGTGCTGGGATTACAGGCTTGAGCAACCGCACCCGGCCGGTATCCCTTTTCATTATGCCCACTAGGAAGGTCAAATCAAAGTATTTCTTCATTTGCCGCTAATTAGCCTTAATGTGTTTGTTTTTTGGGGCATAGTCTTGCTCTTTCACCCAGGCTGGAGTGCAGTGGTACCATCTCGGCTCACTGCAACCTCCACCTCCTGGGTTCAAGCGATTCTTGTGCCTCAGCCTCCTGAGTAGCTGTGACTACAGGCGCCCGCCACCACACCTGGCTAATTTTTGTATTTTTTAGTAGTGACGGGGTTTCACCATGTTGGCCAGGCTGGTCCTGAACTCCTGACCTCAAGTGATCGGCCGATCTCAGCCTCCCAAAGTGCTGGGATTACAGGCGTGAGCCACCATGCCCGGCCGACCTTAATGTTTTTGGATTACCACCCCCACCCCAGCAAAAGGCCAAGTTCTCTACACACTTGATTGAATAAATGAGCTGCCTGGCAAACTCCTACCTGAACTTCAAAACCTTCCTTAAATGGCTACTTGAAGGAACTTGCTGAATAGAGGAACAAAGGAAGGAGGGAGCGTAGAGGAGGTGTCATTCCACCAGCCCCAGACTCACAGGTCGCTGGCCACAGAGGAGTTCCGAGACATGGCCTTGGGTGAGAGTTCATAGTCACTATCTGAGCGGTACAGGAAGGACTCGCGCCGCTGGCTGTGCGGGACTGGAGCCTGCATGACCTGGCCCAGCCCAGTGCTGGACTGAGGGTCCAGGGCCCTCCTCCCGCATGAGAGCCCATTTTCCAGGTCAAAGCTGAAAGGAGAGAAGACATGGTCAGAGATGAGGGTCATGACAATTGGGTGCCGGGTTGTGGCCACCTTGTCTGGTGCATCCTCCCTGGGGCTGCTTGGCAGTCAGGCAAGTGTGGTTTCCAGCTTGTTCACCTGACCCCAGCTGCACCCTCAGGAAACTGCACCCCTCACACTTTGGTCTTTGAGTCTACACTGGACTCTCCAGGACCTCATTTCCAGATCTTCCTCAAAGTGGCTGTGTGGCCATAGACAGGTACTGACTTTCTCTGGACCTCCACCACCCTGTGTCTTTTATTTTTCTCTCTTTCTTTCTTTTTTCTCTTTCTCATTCTTTCTTTCTCTCTCTCTCTCTCTCTCGCTCTTTCTTTCTTTTCTTTTCTTTTTTTTTGACAGGGCCCCACTCTGTCACCCAGGTTGCAGTGCAATGGTATGATCCTAGCTCACTGCAGCCTCAATCTGCTAAGCTTAAGCTATCCTCCAGCCTCAGCCTCCTGAGTAGCTGAGACTACAGGAGCACGCCCCAACACCCAGGTAATTTTTAAATTTTTTGTAGAGACCAGGTCTCACTATTTTGCCCAGGCTGGTCTTGAACTTCTGGCCTCAAATAATCCTGCCACCTCCGCCTCCCAAACTGCTGGGATTACAGGAGTGAGCCACTGCACCAGGCCTCCCCTGTTTCTTTTCATTCTGTTTTTTGGGGGGTTTTTGAGATGAAGTATCGCTCTGTTGCCGGAGCTGGAGTGCAGTTGTCCACACTGGAGTGCAGTGGGGCCACAATCACAGCTCACTGCAACCTCCGCCTCCTGGGTTCACGCAATTCTCTTGCCTCAGCCTCCCAAGTAGCTGGGATTACAGGTGCGCACCACCACGCCCGGCTAATTTTTGTATTTTTACTAGACACGGGGTTTCACCGTGTTGGCCAGGCTGCTCTTGAACTCCTGACCTCCTGATCTGCCTGCCTGGGCCTTCCAAAGTACTGAGATTACAGGCATGAGCCACAGCACCCGGCCTCCCCTGTTGCTAACATGTGCGTGATGTAGCCCATCCCCAAGAGCTCTTTGAGGGAGTTACAACCGAACATCCAAGGACTGCGACAGGATGACCATATTGCAAAAGGACAAACTGAGATCTAGCTCACGTGGTGGACACGTGGACTGGAAACAGCTTCTTGGACTCTTCTACCTGGAGAAGGCCCGGGTTCTGCCTAGCTCCTGCGTGTGCCTTAGTCTAGAGAGACCCTACTCCCAGCCAACTTGACCACACCCTTGGCCACCTGCCACGCCCCCAGCGTTCCAGGCTCCACCCTCAGCCCATAAGGCTCCGCCCCACGGCCGTCGACCACGCCCCCAGCTAACTAGGTCCTGCCCTAGGCTCCCCCCCTCCTCCACTTCATCTTCAGCCTGAACTTTCCGCCTGTTCTCTCCCACCTCCGGGTCTTTGCGCAGGCCGTGTCCTCCGCCCGGAGCACTCTCCTCCTTCTCCACACTACTTCTCCCGTTCTATCCTCAAACCCTATCTTTCCCTCTGGCCACACCCTCTAGCCCCTCCTCTTTGGAGTCACAGGTCAGAGAAAGGGCATAGGGCAAGTACTGAGGCCCAAGAGAAGGTGGTGATCTGGGGGTGGGGTTTTCAAGAAGGGCAGGCGGAAGCAGCACCGACAGGAAGACAACGAGGACCGCCCGAGACTCGCAGCTTCCGGCCGAGGGCCAGTGTCCAGCTGGTCCCGGCCATGACTTTTGGGTCAAACGTCACCCTATCCCCGTCCACGGGCTGGGTCGGCACCCCCGCGTAGGCTCAGATCTGGGTAGAGGTGAGGGATTCGGCAGCATTTGGTCAAGTATGACCGGGTCTAAATTGGGTCTGATCACATCGAATTGGACTTCGTCCCGAAGAGTTTGTTTGATGAATTCGGGAGAATTCGGCTACGTCCGATTAAGCTCGGGAGAGTTCGGATAAGTTCGATCTTGTTCGTCTAAGTCCGGTTACGCTCGGTCTGCTTCGAACAAGTCCGGGTGACGCTCGGGCCGGGTCGGGCATGTTCGGTCACGTCCGGCTACATGCGGGCTAGTTCGGGCATCTCCGACTAAGACCGGCCGCGCTCGGCCAGTTCCGTCCGACTCCAGCGGGTTTAGCGGGACTGGGATGATCCCTCGGCCAGCCGAGGCGGGGGGGCTTCTTAACCCTTCCCTGGCCAGTCCGGGGTGCGCCGTGGGCTTTGTGGCGCAATGGGAGACGCTCTTAGGGGAGGGCTGGAGGCGGCGGACACCCCAAATCTGCCCCTCGAGGGGTAGGCATGCGGGTCGCGACCCCCTACCCCTCTCTCGCCTCTCCCCAAGGGTTCCAGAAAAGCGCGTCTATGGACAAATAGGGAAACTGAGGCCAGGAGCGGCCACAGGGTGTGCAAATCCGGATCCCGGGCGCAGAGGGTTAAGGGCTGGGCCCGGGTTTTCTTGGGGCGAGGGAGGCTGTTTTTCTTTCTGCTCTAAACTTAGCCGGGAGCGGCGGGGTCAGGCTGTGGTTCCATGACGCGGGCGGCGCGGGGGTAGGGCCCCTTGGCTGTGGGAACGGCGCGGCTGCCCATTGGCCAGGGAGGTAAACTGAGCCAGAGAGGCTCGGACTTGGGTTCGGGTCCGGCCTGCGCGGGGCCCGCCCTCGTTCATCCTCACTTCTGGGTACCCGCGACGTGCCCTCGACGTCCTTGCGCTCTCTCCAGCGCCTTCAGAAGTGACCGTGCTTCGCTCGTGTTCGGTGCCCCGAGGTCGCTCTCCAGGACACGGAACCCCCACTCCCCCACTTCCTGGCTGAAATGAAACCACCAGGAACTACGATCATGCCTTCTCCCTCCAACCCCAGCTATGACCTTGCAGAGGGACCTCCCTCCCCTCTCAGCCTTTGGATGCCAGACTTACCAAGTGGGTGCCAATTCGGCGCGGACCGAGCGCAGGATGCCAGTCACAGTCGGCGCCCACAAGCCCCACTCCTGACCCCAGTCTCGCCCCCACCCCTCCCCACGAGGTCACAGTCGTTTCTGGAAAGGCAGGGATTCGAACCTAGAGGGGTGGAGGATGCAGAACCCAAGCGCTTAGAGGATGCAGCGCAAGCAGCTGCGGGGCGCGGGCGCGCGCTCATCCTGGGACTCCCGAACGCCCTGCCTCGAAAACCCCCTCAATTCAGGTCTTCCTCCGTGGACACCCAGAGTTCATTGTGAGGCCCCCAGGGCATCTCTTTGCTGGCACTGGGACGGAATGGTGGTGGGAGGGGGCGCCAAGGGGAGAAGTGCCCCTTCCCCTTCCTCCCATTGCCAGGACGCACAGCCTGCCTGCCCTAGGCCGGCGAGGGTCAGGAGGAGACGTGAGCCTCAGCCCGTCCCACTCTGGGCCTCACAGCTGGAAGGAGACAGACGGCTGGTCCCCTGGGCCTATATCCAGGCGGCGGGTGGAGACAGACAGAGACAGAGAGAGACAGTCACCAACTGCGAGACAAAAGTAGAGTAGGGTGGGGGAGAGAGATACAGAGAAAGCGAGGGAGAGGCAGAGCGTCCATGCCCTGACTCCGGCCCTGGCCCAGCTGTCCCTGCCCTTGTCCCTGTCCCTGCCCTTCCCACCTCCACACCGGGCGTCCCGGTGACCCCGCCAGGCCCTCTGTCCCGCCTCACCACAGCGGATGGGCCACCGTGAAGCGCCGCTGCAGGCGGATGCTCTGATTCACCAAAAGCTTCCTGAAGAGCCCGGGGGAGCCGCGGGGGGATCCCCGAGGGGAGCTGGGCCCGGGGGCCGGGGCGGGCGCGGGGAGACCCTGCATCGCCAGGACCGCGTGGAGGCTGGACTGATCGCCGGCTGCGCGGGACCTTTTCTGGACAGCTGCGGGGGCGGGGCCCAACGGGGAGGGGGCAAAGGGCGCATCGGCCCCGCCTCGCGACGGGCGGCTCCCTGACGACCCCCGAGACAAACGGAGAAACTGAGGCACAGAGTCAGACGCAACTCTCCACTGCTTTTTTTTTTTTTTTTAGACAGGATCTCACTGTGTTGCCCAAGTTGGAGTGCAGTGGCACAGTCCTAGCTCATTGCAGCCTCAACCTCCTGGGCTCAAGGGATCCTCCTACCTCAGCCTCCCGAGTAGCTGAGACTACAGATGCACACCACCACGCCCGGGCTAATGCATTTTCTGGAGAGATGGGGGGGGGGGGTCTCCTTATGTTGCCCAGGCTGGTCTCGAACTCCTGGACTCAAGTGATCCTTCTGCCTCAGCCTCGCAAAGTGCTGGGCTTACAGGTGTGAGCCATTGCGCCTGGACCAACTGCACTTCTTTAGGGGGCTGCCCCTAAGATCTCAGAGCCGCAGGTTGCGGTGGCTCAAGCCTGTAATCCCAGCACTTTGGGAGGCCGGGATGGGCGGATCACGAGGTCAGGAGATCGAGACCATCCTGGCTAACACGGTGAAACCCCCTCTCTACTAAAAAATACAAAAAACTAGCCGGGCGAGGTGGTGGGCGCCTATAGTCCCAGCTACTCCGGAGGCTGAGGCAGGAGAATGGCGTAAACCCGGGAGGCAGAGCTTGCAGTGAGCTGAGATCCGGCCACTGCACTCCAGCCCCAGCGAGAGAGCAAGACTCCGTCTCAAAAAAAAAAAAAAAAAAAAAAGATCTCAGAGCCTGGATCTTACTCAGCCTTCCTCTGCACGCCCCTGGTTAGTGCAGTTTGCTGGGCCGATAACTGCTAAAAAGTGTAGAATGAGGGAGTCAGAAAGCAAGGTGCCCAGAGAAACAGCTGTCCTACCTTCCATTATGAGGTCGTCACCAAGGTATAGAGTTTGCCAATGTCCGATCCCACTCAATGTTTCTAATCCTCCTCTACCCATTTTCCAGATGGAGAAACTGAGGCCCAGTGCCACCAAACAGCCCACCAGAAACTACAAACCCTTAATCCTTTGCCAAGTGGGGAAACTGAGGCTTCCATGGAAGTGGTCACAGGCATGAGTCTTTGTTGCAGGGCAGCGAGACTCAAACTCAGGTCCCCTCTCCCAGCACCCCTCCACACAAGTCCCCACGTGATTCCCCACCTGCTCTGACATTCCCCAGGCCCTGTCTCTGGATGCCTTCACCTCTCCTGCTGTCTCCTCCTAGACAAACATCCGCACACCACCTCTGCCAAGTCTTCCGTCCTGTGAAGCCTCAGCCACCCACCCCTGCCCTCGGAGGACCTCACTGTCCTAGGACTTGGGGTGGCCTCTGGTCAGTGTCTGGGAGGATTCCCAGAGTCTGTACCAGGTGCTCTACCCTTGGAATGCTGGAGTCAAGCTGGCCCTGTTCCACTCTACAGAAAAGGAAACCAAGGCTTAGCATGTGTCACACAAGGAGGAGGGACCTAGAAACAGCCATGTCACGGGCAGAGGCCCAGGGGACCTCCCAGCAACTGAGGTCTGACCATGCCCCTTGCTGTGGAATGACCTCTGGCTCTCAGCCTGGGCCTTTCTCCTGGGGGGGCTGCCTCAGTCTTGGTGTCCCCAGACATGGTACGCATGTTTCTGGCAGTCCTGGAGAAGCCCATTGATCAGGGCTCCTATAGGAGATCCTGAGGCAACCATGCTACGGCCAGATACATGAGATTCTCCCCATTCTACAGATGAGAAAACAGAGGCTCAGAGGAGGAGTCACACAGCCCAGAAAGACAGAGAGCCTCAGGTATCTGGCCAGGAAGCCCCCCTAACCCCCGCAGCCTTGCAACCAGACACCTGGTGGGAACCGGACCTCGCTGTCCCCAAGACAAAAATACCATCGTGGCTGCTGGGGCCAGACCTAATTATAGCCATCCCTAGGGGACAGAGGCTGCTAGGATTGTCCTAGTGGGGACACAGGAGCCAAGGTCTGAGCAGTCTTGACACCACCTCCCCGCCACTGTGAGAGAAGTGACAAGAGTTACATGTCCCCAAGGAGAAATCAAGGCACAGAGATTCAGCCCCTCCCCCAAAGTCACAGACATAAAATAGGAGGTTAAGATTAAACAAAATGATATAAACTGAGCGCCTCAAAAACATGCAGCACTCAGCCAACAGCAGTGAAGGGAAAAATCATTGGATTTTCAGACGAAACCTGCAAAATGTGGACTACTATTCCCATTTCAAGGATGGGGCTACTGAGGCACAGAGAGGCACAGTCATTTGCCCAAGGACACACAGCCATAAGGTGCAAGACTGGGGTCATTTGAACCTGGACAGGCTGTGTTCTTCCCAGCCTGGGTTCTCCCACACTGGATGTGTTAACTCACTTCATCCCCTCTGTAGTCGCAGGGGCGACTCCCACATTAATATTTTATCAATAGTTTTACTATCATTCATAGATTTAATTTTAAATATTTTATTAACAGTTCTAACAAGAAGGTGTTAATTTATAGCTGTTTGGATGGAGAAAGGGTCACAGCAAGGGGTGGCCACAGAGCCAGGACTCAGCATTCAGAGTCTGGCTCGTACCTGACCCTGGGAGGCTCTCCAAGCCCCACTGGGTAAGGGTCAAAAGCTGAAAGAGATTTGGACAGAAGCACCCCCACCCTGACTCCGTCCCTGCATTACTGCATGACCTGTAGAGGTGCCCAGTAGTCTCTGGTGCCTTTATTTTTATTTTTAACTTAATTTTATTTATTATTATTATTATTTTTGAGACAGAGTTTTACTCCTGTTGCCCAGGCTGGAGTGCAATGGGGCAATCTTGGCTCACTGAAACCTCCACTTCCTGGGCTCAAGCAATTCTCCTGCCTCAGCCTCCCAAGTAGCTGGGATTACAGGCATGTGCCACCATGCCCAGCTAATTTTTTTTTTTTTTTTTTTTTTTTTGGTATTTAGTAGAGATGGGGTTTCACCATGTTGGTCATGCTGGTCTTGAACTCCTGACTTCAAGTGATCCACCTGCCTCGGACTCCCAAAGTGCTGGGATTACAGGTGTGAGCCACTGTCCCTGGCCTGACTTTTTTGAGACACAGTTTCACTCTGTCACCCAGGGTGGAGTTCAGTGGCGCAATCTTGGCTCACAGTAACCTCCGCCTCCCGGGTTCAAGTGATTCTTCTGCCTCAACCTCCCGAGTAGCTGGGATTACAGGCATCTGCTGCCATGCGGAGCTAATTTTCGTATTTTTAGTAGAGACAGGGTTTCACCATGTTGGCCAGGCTGGTCTTGAACTCCTGACCTCAGGTGATTTGCCCGCCTCAGTCTCCCAAAGTACTGGGATTACAGGTGTGAGCCACCACGCCCACTCTGATGCCTTTAGGACACCACTGCCTCAATTTCCCCCATTTGAATGTCCCTTCTCTGGGCAGGCACTTTTCCCCAGGGCCACCAGGTGGCCCCAGAGAATTTTTTTAAATGGGTGTTTTTGCCCATTTTACAGATAAGTAAACTGAGATGTGGAGAGAGAAGATGACTTGCCCAAGTACCCATGGAGGAGTTAAGCAGAACGAGGAGGGTGGGGGCCGAGTCGCATGTGTAGATGCTCACATGAGTCAAATCACACACTCCTTTGCTCCGGACCCTCCCATGACCCCCCCCCATTGCCCTCAGATCTGAATTCACACCTCCCCAGAGGTCCCATGTGGCCCATCCCCACCTCACTTCTCTAGGGTTACGCTGCTCCAGGCTCTCCCCACTCCTCACTGTTGCCTGAATCAGCCAGGCTTATTTCCACCCCATGACGATTACCTGAATGCTTGCCGCCTGCTGATGCTTTGTCTTTTGGGTTACAGTCTGAGAGTCACCTCCTCCGAGAAGCCCTCCCTGACTAGCCAGGTAAGTGCCTCAGAGCACCCTCCAGCCATGGGTACAACTTCACATTTATTGTCATGACTATTTGCCTGTGAGTCCGTGGAGAGCAAGGCCAGGTCTGCCTTGTTCCCTGCTGTTCCCTCAGTACTTGGCACTTAGTAGATGTTCAATCAATGCTTGTAGTGGCTGGATGTGGTGGCTCTTGCCTGTAATCCAACACTCTGGGAGGCCAAGGTGAGTGGATCACTTGAGATCAAGAGTTTGAGACCAGTCTGGCCAACATGGTGAAATGCTGTCTCTACTAAAAATACAAATATTAGCCAGGTGTGGTGGTGCGCACCTGTAATCCCAGCTACTGGGGAGGCTGAGGTAGGAGAATCGCTTGAACCCAGGAGGCAGAGGTTGCAGTGAGGCAAGGTTGTGCCACTGCACCCAGCCTGGGCAACAGAGTGAGAGACGCTGTCTAAAAAATAATAAATAAATAAATAAATAAATGCTTGTAGCATAAATAGAGAGCCTCTCCTTCCATACTCCAGCCACAGTGATCCGTTTTCAGCTCCTCACATGACTGATCCTCTTGAGTCTGAGGCTTTGCACATTCTGTTCCTTCTACTTAGAATGCCCTTCTTGCACTCACCCTGGCTGACCTCTTTTCTCTTGCAGGCTAAGCTTAAATGTTACTTCTCCCAAGCAGTCCTCCCTGACTTCCACCCCACTGCTGGGTCTGGAGCCTTCTCTGTGCTTGTTCTCTGACCTTTCTCTATCACCCTGTGCCTTCTCCACCATAAGCCTTAGGGAACACAGCCTCTTATCCATGGTTGTGTCTCCAACACAGGGCCTTCCACCCATTAGGTGCTTAAATGCCTTCTGAACAAAATGCTTGGACCCTCCCATACCCCTGTGATCCATCTGAGGCTCTGGGGAAGCACAGTCCTCCAACAGTTTCTAGGGTTGTGAAAAGAGCCACAAGCTGGGGACCCAGTGTGTACCAGGCTCAGGCACAGAATGTTCATCTCACTGATGAGGACGCTGAGGCCCCAGCAGGCACCACCGCCTGCTCAACACTACACAGCAGGTTGGCCTTGGGGCCTGGCCTTGAACTCAGTTTCTCCGGGCTTCCCCCTGGGGTGAACCCTTCCCCTCATATCAGCACAGAGAAGCACAGTGGGCCACATGCATGCACACCCACATATGTGTGACTGCAGTGCACATGATGTGCAGAACGACATGTGTGTGCACACACACACGTGCACAGGGACACCCAATCCACCGCTCTTGCCTCCCAGAGCCAAGCGGGGGCTTCCCCTAGAAGAGCTCACACCAAGGCTCTGTTTGTTCTTTCTTGAAAATGGAAAATCATGAGTCACCAGAAGGGATGGGGCAGCAGGAGCTAGAAGCCGGGGCGGGAGAAGGGGCTCCTGGGTCACCTGAGTACAGCTCCAACCCCTCTGGGCTGTGGGAACCATCTACCTGAGATGCCTCTCAAGCTGCTGGAGGGCCAGGCTGGGGGTGAGAGGCCAGGCTTGCTGATGGAGTCAGAAGCCAGAGGCCCCTAGGGGATCTACGCACCAGGACGGGAGAAAGCCAAGCTCCAGAGCGGGGAAGCAACGCTTTCAAGGCCACCCAGCCTGGACTGAAACCTGGGACACTGGTCCCGCTGACGGCTCTCCCTCCAACCTAAGGAGGGCTTGGAGTTCCTGGACCCTCCTCCCCGGCCCTGGAGCCTCCACCTGGTAGCTGGAAACACTTATGTCAGGCCTCCTGAGGATTCTACATTATTTTTCCATGAGTCTCTTCTTCTGTCTCTGTCCTGACCCCACCCCATTCAGCTTACACGAAACAGGAGAAGCAGCCCCTCCTTAAACAAAAGAAACCTCCGGTGCACAAGCTTCCCAAGGGACTTCCCTTCCTCCTACAGGGGAGCAGGGTGGAGTGATGGAGCGGGGGTGGAGGAGGGAGCAAGAGGAGGCTCCTCCCCACAACACTGGTGGCAGCCTGCCCTGGCCCTTATATATCTATAATATGTGAAATAGGCTGAGTGCAGTGGCTTACACATGTAATCCTAGTACTTTGAGAGACTAAGGCAGGAGGATCACTTGAGGCCAAGAGTTCAAGACCAGCCTGGGCAACATGGCAAAACCCCATCTCTAGCAAAAATACAAAAATTAGCCAGGCGTGGTAATATGCCCCTGTAGTCCCAGCTACTGGAGACTGAGGTGGGAGGATCGCTTGAGCCTGGGAGGCGGAGGTTGCGGTGAGCCGTGATCAAGACACTGCCCTTCTACCTGGGGGACAGAATGAGACTCTGTCTCAAAAATAAAAATGTGTGTGTGTGTGTGTGTGTGTATTTATATCCAAGCACCCCAGGGTTACCTCGGGTGCTTGAGGTGATCACAAATCTCCCCCACAGGCCTGCGGACATTCCACAATCCTGAAAACCTTCGGACCCCCAGCCGTGTTAGCTCAAGGACAGTCACAGTCAGTCACACACCAACAGGCACCACAAGGGGAGACACACCAGCACACCCACAACTACCTGGGACACATGGAATCATATCCAAGCATGTAGGCACAGGAGCACCCCAAACACATCTGGTCACCCCAGTCTCAGCGCGCGCGCGTGCACACACACACACACACACACACAGAGTCTTTCGGTCCCAACCGCACGTGGGCACACCCGGTCACACAGACCCACAAGCCATGATGACACCAGCACCCTCAGCTCCACCCCTACGTAGAAATAGCTTTTTCCTTCCAAGCGCCAGCCTCAACCAAGCAGCAGAGACCCCCGCCCCCTGGAGAAGCAAGGACCCTCCCCCACTCCCGCCAGGCCCCGCGCGCCCCTCCCCCGCGCTGCAGGAGGCCCGTGCCCCGGCCACCTACCGCCTGCAGGAGGAAATGGGCCAGGAAAGCCGCGAGTTCCTGAGCCCGGGCCGCGGGCTCAGGTCCCGCTCGCGGCAGCCCGCGGACTTGTCCGGATCCGAATAGAAGCGCTGTTGGATGCGGATGGGGCGCCGGGGTTGCCGCCACAGGTGCTTTGGGGCTCTGGTCATGCTGTGGCGGCCGCGAGAGCGACTCAACCTGCTGCAGGCCTCTGCCCCTTCGCTGACCCCCAGGGTCTCCATGGCCAGAGAAAGGAGTCTGGGATAGCAGGGTGCAGGAGTCGTCCCCGTGAGCGGGCGCCGAAGAGCGTCTGCTCTCGGGTCCGGCCCAGGGCCGGGAGTGGAGGCGACAGCGAGGAGCTGTCCGCGCCGGAGGTGCTGAAGCGGGAGAAGGTGGAACGGGGGCTCAAGGTGGGGCCGAAGCCGAGGAGCTGTCGATGCCCAGATGGTGCTGAAGGGTAGAACAGGGGAAAAGAACGTGGCAAGGGGTGTTGAAGCTAGGGGCTGAAGAGACCTCCCACCTCAGCCCTGAGAACCGTCTGCCGTACCCTCTAGCGCTGCATGGGAAAGAACCAAGACAAGGACTTGGAGTGGAGAAGACAGAAATCGTCCACTGATCGCTGCTAAATGGAGAGCAGGGAGACAGGGTCTCAGGAGACCCCCAGGGCCGAGACGCTGTCCCTCGCACCGTACTGAAAGAGAAAAAGGTAGCTTTAGGGGCTATGGGTGGATGAGACAGCGAGGAGTTGTCCGCGACCTGATGGTGCTGAGGGGAGGGGAGGGAGATAGGGGTTCAGAAGCACCCCCCAGACCAGGGCGTCATCCGCCCAGGAGGTGTTGAAACCTGAGCAGTGACGGGCCCTCAACCTTCCCCAGCAACAATGGCAACAAGGAGTCTGGAAGCAGAGTCAAGGGTCTGGTCTTTGGAGGTACGTACAGATAGCGGTCTTTCTGCCAAGCCCAGGAAGACAGGCTCCCCGGTTCAGCCCCAGAAGGGGTCTCTTTGGAGCCCTAAAACCCTTACCCATGCCAGGCAGGGATCTGAGAAGGACAGGGAAATTGGCAAGGCTGTGACGGGGCCTCCCATGTCTGGGATGGGCACACAGAGGTTACCTCTGGCTGGAGCTCCAAACAGCTACCAGAAGGGATGGGCAAAGAGGGAAGTCAGGTCTCTCTAAGAAACATCCTAGTTCTGCTTCTAAGACCCTCCCCCCCAAGCCATGGTGCAGCTCAGTTGGGGGAGGACTAGCAGAAAACCCACCTTTTGTGGAAGCTCAGGACAGGCAGGAGGAGTATCTCTGAGACTCTCATGCTTTTAAAGCCGCAGCAACACTCAGACCCTCAGCGGAAATGGCAGGATCTCATTCGCCCTGAGAAAGTCCCAGGCCCCACCTCACAGGCACGATTCCTGCCCTCAAACCCCAGGCCTGCCCCTCCCTCCCAGTTCTGGAAACTCAAGTCCCCACCCACCAGGCATCTTAGTCTCAGGGGTAATTTCCTGGGAAGTGCAAGGATGGGTGAGAACATTTTCCATCATGGTTAACTGAAGTAGGCATGAACAGCAGCAGGGCTGGGCCGGTGAGTGTGGTGCAGAAAGAGGTAAGATTTCCTACTCCCAGGGTCATGACTCGGTGGAGGCCTCCTGTGGGCTCTGGGCTTGGGCAAGGAGTAATTTGGGACCATTAGGGTGCCACTTGCTGCAGCAGATTTGGGAAGAGCCCCGATGTTTTTGGAAGTCTCAGAAGCACTCAACAGGGTCTTCCCCATGGAGACCATCTCCCAGTGACCCCAGCCATGTCCCCAGCTTGGAGAAAAGGAAAATGTTTAGACCAGGATGTCAGAAAGGCTGAATTCAAGCCCAGTACCATCATGTCTTGCTGTGTGACGCATGACAAATGACTCCCTCTCTGTTTTATGCTTGTGTGGTTCAGTCGCTGTTCTCCACCCCCACACCACCCCCAAGAACTGACTGTGGGAGACAACTTGGCTCAATGGTGAGGTACATGGTCACTGGCTGGCTCTGTCACTTCCCCACCCAAAGCCTTTTTTTTTTTTTTTTTAATATCCTGGAAAAGAGGGATAATAATGGTGTCTCCAACTCTTGGCATCATTGCGAGGACTAAAAGTGATGCCAGATATAAAGGGTCTGAGACCAGGAGCTGCGCATACCAGTGCCCCCTCTCCCCAGCTCCTGCT
Source organism: Trachypithecus francoisi (assembly GCF_009764315.1). Lineage (NCBI taxonomy): Eukaryota > Metazoa > Chordata > Mammalia > Primates > Cercopithecidae > Trachypithecus > Trachypithecus francoisi. The sequence goes on along the minus strand of NW_022681470.1, from coordinate 131,977,256 downwards.
AGCATCCACCAACAACTGGTGTGTCTAGTTGGTTTGTTTGTTTGAGACAGAGTCTGCTTTGCCCAGGCTGGAGTGCAATGGTGCAATCTCGGCTCACTGCAACCTCTGCCTCCCAGGTTCAAGTGATTATCCTGCCTCAGTCTCCCAAGTAGCTGGGATTACAAGCACCCGCGACCACACTCAGCTAATTTTTGTATTTTTAGTAGAGACGCAGTTTCACCATGTTGTCCAGGCTGGTCTCGAGCTCCTGACCTCAGGTGATCCACCCGCTCGGCCTCCAAAAGTGCTGGGATTACAGGCGTGAGCCACCGCGCCCAGCCCTGGTGGTGTGTCTACTTTGTAAATGTCATCCAAATCTCCTCACTTCTCTCCAGCCCATGGCTCCCACCCTGGTCCAAGCACCAGTATCTCCTGCCCAAGGCTCCTTCCTAGTCTCCTTGATCTCCTTCCGTTCTTATCCCTGACAGTCAATGCTCCCCAACAGCAACCACAGGGAATTTTTTAAATGTCAATATTGACCAACTGTCTCTCTGGAAAACACACCTCTTACTCTCCAGGGTACCCCATGAGGTCTTGTGTGTGGTTTCAGCTCCTGCCCACTTCCCGGGGCTCCCCTCTCACCCTCCAGCCACACTGATCTGTTTTCACCTCCTCACACACCTGATCCTCTTGAATCTGAGGCTTTATACATTCTGTTCCTTCTGCTTGGAATGTCCTTCCCTGCACTCCAACTGGTTGATTTCTCTTCATCCCTCAGGCTAAGGATTTGTTTTACTGTTTTTTGTTTGTTTGTTAGTTTGTTTTGTTTTGTTTGTTTTGAGACGGAGTCTTGCTTGGCTGCCCAGGCTGGAGTGCAGTGGTGTGATCTCAGCTCATTGCAAGCTCTGCCTCCCTGGTTCATGCCATTCTCCTGCCTCAGCATCCCTAGTAGCTGGGACTACAGGCACCCGCCATCATACCCGGCTAATTTTTTTGTATTTTTAGTAGAAACGGGGTTTCACCATGTTCGCCAGGATGGTCTTGATCTCCTGACTCCATGATCCACCCGCCTCGGCCTCCCAAAGTGCTGGGATTACAGGTGTGCGTCACCGCGCCTGGCCTGTTTTTATTTTTTTAAGATGGTGTCTTGCTCTGTCACCCAGGCTGGAGTGCAGTGGTGCAATCTTGGCTCACTGCAACCTCCACCTCCCGGGTTCAAACAATTCTGCTCCTGAGTAGCTGGGACTACAGGTGTGCCCCACGACTAATTTTTGTATTTTTAGTAGAGACAGGGTTTCACCATGTTGGCCAGGCTGGTCTCAAACTCCTGATCTCAAGTGATGGACCGGCCTCAGCCTCCCAAAGTGCTGGGATTACAGGCATCAGCCACCACACCCAGGCCCTCAGGCTAAGTTTAAATGCCTCTTCATCCAGGTAGTCCTCCCTGAGCCCCCTCCATGTGGGGTCAGGAGCCTCCTCTGGGCTCCTCTGGTCTTCTCCATCATGGCATGATTACTTTGTCCTGTCTCTGGTATGATCTGTCTCCACCATCAGCCTATGGGCACCTCCTTGTGCATGGCTGTGTGCCTACTGTGTGCCCAGTACAGGGCCTGGCACACAGTGGGTGCTAACTTAGTAAATGCTTTCTGGATGAGGTCAAGAAGGGTTCAGATGAACGAACTGCTCTTCCTCTCCTGGGGCCGGCCCCTTTAATCCCTATCAGCCTTCTCACCTACCTGGGACCACTCTGTCTTTTTTCTGTCCCTTCAGCCTCAGTGGTGAACACCACATGGGTACTGGGCTCAACTTCTCCAGGTGGCACAAGGCGACTTGGCAGCGATGGCAGTAATGGGGTCCCCGAGAAGCCTCTCCGGATGATACCACCACCAAGGGGGGCTCAAAGGGGCGAAGCCAGAATCCACCAACTCCCAGATCCACTGGAAGCAGAAAGACATGAACAAGTTCTTGGTCACGGGACCTCTCTAGGACCCTGAAATGCCCTCACCCAGACACCTGGACTGGCCTAGAGAGCTGTATCTCAATCCTACTTTCCTGAGGGAATTTACGTCTCTGAGCCTCAGTTTCCTCATCTGTGAAGTAGGGATCTCAAACGTGGGGGTATATAAATAGTGCCTAGTCCAAGCCAGGTGCTGTGGCTCATGCCTGTAATCCCAGCACTTTGGGAGGCCAAGGCAGGTGGATCACCTGAGTTCGGGAGTTTGAGAACAGCCTGACCAACATGGAGAAACCCCACCTCTAGGAAAAATACAACGTTAGCTGGGCGTGGTGATGCATGCCTGTAATTCCAGCTACTCAGGAGGCTGAAGCAGAAGAATCGTTTGAACCTGGGAGGCGGAGGTTGCAGTGAGCCAAGACTGTGCCATTGCACTCCAGCCTGGGCAACAAGAGCGAAATTCCATCTCAAATATAAAAAAATAGGCCTAGGCCGGGAACGGTGGCTCAAGCCTGTAATCCCAGCACTTTGGGAGGCTGAGACGGGCGGATCACGAGGTCAGGAGATCGAGACCATCCTGGCTAATACAGTGAAACCCCGTCTCTACTAAAAAATACAAAAAACTAGCCGGGCGAGGTGGCGGGCGCCTGTAGTCCCAGCTACTCGGGAGGCTGAGGCAGGAGAATGGCGTAAACCCGGGAGGCGGAGCTTGCAGTGAGCTGAGATCCGGCCACTGCACTCCAGCCTGGGCGACAGAGCGAGACTCCGTCTCAAAAAAAAAAAAAAAAATAGGCCAGACGCGGTGGCTCACATGTGTAATCCCAGCACTTTGGGAGGCCGAGGTGGGTGGATGACCTGAGGTCGGGAGTTCTAGATCAGCCTGACCAACATGGAGAAATAATGTCTTTACTAAAAATACAAAATTGGCTAGGCATGGTGACACATGCCTATAATCCCAGCTACTAGGGAGGCTGAGGCAGGAGAATAGCTTGAACCTCAGAGGCAGAGGTTGTGGTGAGCCAAGATCATGCCATTGCACTCCAGCTTGGGCAACAAGAGTGAAACTCCGTCTCAAAACACTAAATAAATAAATAAAAATAAAAATAAAAGATATAAATAAATAAATAGTGCCTGGTCCAGCTGGGCGCGGTGGCTCATGCCTGTAATTCCAGCACTTTGGGAGGCCGAGGCACGCAGATCACGAGGTCAGGAGATCGAGACCATCCTGGCTAACACAGTGAAACACATCTCTACTAAAAATAGAAAAAAATTAGCCGGGCGTGGTGGCGGGCACCTGTAGTCCTAGCAACTCGAGAGGCTGAGGCAGGAGAATGGCGTGAATCCGGGAGGTGGAGCTTGTAGTGAGCCGACATCGGACCACTGCACTCCAGCCTGGGTAAAAAGTAAAACAGTAAAACAGTAAAACATGCAGTAAATAAAACAGTAAAACAGTAAAAAAGTAAAACACTAAAACATGCAGTAAATAAGCACATGAATAATAACGATAGTACTAATGGCTAACATTTTCTGCACAATCACTCTCTATGAATGCGGTTCCAATAGTACGTGGATGGGCTCATGAAGGCATAATAAAGCCATTTAGCACCATTATTTCCATTTAACGAAGGAGGAAATGAAGGCTCAGAGGTTAAGTAACTAGAGCCCAAGGTTGCAATTCATAAATAAATGCAATTCTGAGCTACAGTGCTGAGTTCCTTGAAGGAAGGACTGAATGAGAAATTAAATGAGATGCTGTTTCCCAGCAGGCTCTGGATAAATGCTGGGTACATTTTAAGAACAGGCAGAATCAGGCTGAACAGATGCTTTGGGAGTGAGCTCTTCAGCGCGGCAGATCTGGGTTCAATCCAGGCCACGTGGTCTAGGGCAAGGGGGCCTCAGTTTGAGCATCTGGGAAATGGAGATGAAAGGGGTACAATACCTCAGAGGTGTTGATGATAGAACAATGGGACCCACGTGTGCCAGACACAGGCTGCGTGCTGTCCGCGGTGCTGACCCCAGAATGGGGTACGAAACTGGAACTCACAGCTTTGGGGTAAGGGAATCAGAGAAGACAAGTGTGGAGATGGGAGAGTTGGGGTTCAAAGAGATGGCCCAGCCTTCCCCTGCTGTACTCCTGAACCTCACCAATGAGCCTATCTCCACCACCAGACTGAGCATTAAAACTGGGAAACTGGCCAGGCGCGGTGGCTCACGCCTGTAATCCTAGCACTTTGGGAGGCTGAGGCAGGCGGATTGCTTAAGGTCAGGAGTTCAAGACCAGCCTGACCAACATGGCACAACCCTGTCTCTACTAAAAATACAAAAATTAGCCGAGCATGGCGCTTTGCACCTGTAATCCCAGCTACTTGGTAGGCTGAGGAAGAATTGTTTGAACCCAGGAGGTGGAGGTTGTAGTAGAACTATCTGGGCACCAGATCTGGGCAACAGCACTCAGGCTGGAGTGCAATGGTGTGGTCTCCACTCACTGCAACCTCTGCCTACTGGGTTCAAGTGATTCTCCTGCCTCAGCCTCCCGAGTAGCTGTGACTACAGGCACGTAGTCCTCATCTCAAAAAATAAAAAAGTAAAAATAAAAATTAAAAAGCTGAGAAACTGCCAGGCATGGTGGCTAACATCTCTAGTCCCAGCACTTTGTGAGACTCAGGCCAAAAGTGAGTTCAAAAACCAGCCTGGGCACCCTGTCCCTACAAAACATTTTAAAAATTAGCCAGGTGTAGTGGTACATGTGCCTGTAGTTCCAGCTCCCAAGGAGGCTGAAGCAGGAGGATCACTTGAGCCCAGGAGGTTGAGACTGCAGTGAGATATGATTGCGCCACTGCTCTTCAGCCTGGGTTACAGAGGGAAACTCTGTCAAAAAAAAAAAAAAAAAATGGGGCTGGGCACAGTGGTTCACGCCTATAATCCCAGAACTTCAGCACTTTGGGAGGCTGAGGTGGGTGGATCACGAGGTCAAGAGATCGAGACCAGCCAACATGCTGAAACCCCATCTCTACTGAAAATACAAAAATTAGCTGGAATGGTGGTACACACCTGTAGTCCCAGCTATTCGGGAGGCTGAGGCAGGAGAATTGCTTGAAACCGGGAGGTAGAGGTTGCAGTGAGCCGAGATCATGCCACTGCACTCCAGCCTAGTGACGGAGTGAGACTATGTCTCAAAAAAAAATGGGGAAACTGAGGTCCAAGACCATACCACTAATCAGGACCAGAGCCAGGGCAAAGCAGGGTGGGAGGAAGAGGGTGAGGAGAATGGATGTGAGTTGAACTTGAACTTCTGTGTATGTAGGGGATGCAGCATAACTCATTTCCTTGCCTGTGAGTAGGGGATCCTCTGACTCTTGTGTTGCAGAGGAAGACATCAAAGCTTGGAGAGACAATGACCTGCTTGCTGGGAGTTACACAGCTTGGGGCTTGAGCCCCACTCAGACCTAATCCTTCTAGGACTGGTCCCCATATCTGAGCACAATTCTTCCCCACCCTCTCCCAGGGGCACCTGAATTTGAAGGCAGAAATGTAAGTGTTCTACAAGAGGTCTCCCTCGGGAGAGTTCCTGGTAGCTGGGAGGGTGTGTCGGGAAGGAAGAGGGTGGAGTGTGTGGGAACAGTGAGCACCTCCCAGATGGGAGGCCCCGAGATGTCAGCTGCTCATTTTCTTTTTTCTTTCTTTCTTTCTTTCTTTCTTTCTTTCTTTCTTTCTTTCTTTCTTTCCTTCCTTCCTTCCTTCCTTCCTTCCTTCCTTCCTTCCTTCCTTCCTTCCTTCAGATGGAGTCTCTCTGTCTCCCAGGCTGGAGGGCAGTGGCGCAGTCTCAGTCACTGTAAGCTCCACCTCCTGGGTTCACGCCATTCTCCTGCCTCAGCCTCCCGAGAAGCTGGGACTACAGGCGCCCGCCACCACACCCAGCTAATTTTTTTGTATTTTTAGTAGAGACAGGGTTTCACCGTGTTAGCCAGGATGGTCTCGATCTACTAACCTCATGATCCGCCTGCCTCCCAAAGTGCTGGGATTACAGGCGTGAGCCACCGCACCCAGCCAAGACAGGGTCTTTCTCTGTCACCCAGGCTGGAGTATGCAGTGGTGCAGTCTTAACTCACTGCAGCTTCGACCTCCCAAGCTCAAGGATCCTCCAACCTCAGCCTCCCAAGTAACTGGAACTACAGGCACACACCACAACTCCCAGGTAATTTTTGTATTTTTTGTAGAGACAGGATCTCACTATGCTGCCCAGGCTGGTCTTGAAACCCTGGGCTCAAGTGATCCACAAGCCTCAGCCTCCCAAAGTGCTGGGATTCCAGGCTTCAGCCATGGAAGCCAGGCTTGTCTGCCCATTTTCCTGCTGGGAAAACAAGGTTCCAGATGGGAGAACTCCCTGCACACATTTCTATTTGTTCATGTATTCATTGAACAAATGTAAAAAAATAATTCACCTCGTGTTAGAAAGAAAAGAAAACTGGACAACGGCCCGGGAATGAGGGAGTGGATAATGTTGCTGGCGTGAGTTAGGGAATTTTCTGAGGAAGTGACTTTGAGGTAAGACCTGAAAGAGGAGAATGAGCCGGCCAGGAGAAAGTTAGGGGAACAGCACAACAGGCAGAAGGAACAGCACTTGCGAAGGCCCGGAAGTGGCAGAAAGTTGGTAGGTTTAAGGAACGGGAGTTGGTAAGCCAGGTGCAGTGGCTCACACCTGTAATCCCAGCACTTTGGGAGGCTGAGGCGGGCAGATTGCCTGAGGTCAGGAGTTCGAGACCAACCTGGCTAGCATGGTGAAGCCCTGTCTCTACTAAAAATACAAAGTAGCCAGGTGTGGTGGCATGGTGCTGTAATCCCAGCTACTTGGGAGGCTGATGGAGGGGAATTGCTTGAATCAGGGAGGTAGAGGTTGCAGTGAGCTGAGATTGCACCGCTGCACTCCAGCCTGGGCCACAGAGCAAGACTTTCATCTCAAAAAAAAAAAAAAAAAAAAAAAGAATGGCAGTTGGGAGCCAAGGGCCAGAGTGGAGGGAAGTTCGTTGCTTCAGGTGCTGGGTGAGGACTTGGGATTTGATTCTGGGAGAATGTTGAGGCTTTGAGGAATGTGATCTACTTGGGGATTATAGGAAACCTCCTGTGGCCCACTTGGGGAGCAGGGCCTATCCCCTGGGGCAGAGGCTAGAACAGTGTCCAGGTGAGATATGGACCAGAGCGGGGCCTGTGAGTGGATCTGAGGTATGTTTTGGGAGCTGAAGGACAGGTCATAGCCACAGGGTGTGAGAAACAGAAGATTCAAGGGTGCCTGGTGATTTTTTTTTTTTTTTTTTTTTTTTTTTTTGAGACAGAGTTTCGCTGTTGTCCAGGCTGGAGAGTAATGGCGCAATCTCACTGCAACCTCTGCCTCTCATTTTCAAGCAATTCTCCTGCCTCAGTCTCCCAAGTAGCTGGGATTACAGGCGCCCACCACCATGCCCAATTAATTTTTTTCTTTTTTTTTTTTTTTTTGAGGCGGAGTCTCGCTCTGTCACCCGGACTGGAGTGCAGTGGCCGGATCTCAGCTCACTGCAAGCTCCGCCTCCCGGTTCACGCCATTCTCCTGCCTCAGCCTCCCGAGTAGCTGGGACTACAGGCGCCCGCCACTTCGCCCGGCTAGTTTTTGTATTTTTAGTAGAGATGGGGTTTCACCGTGTTAGCCAGGATGGTCTCGATCTCCTGACCTCGTGATCCGCCCGTCTCGGCCTCCCAAAGTGCTGGGATTACAGGCTTGAGCCACTGCGCCCGGCCCTAATTTTTGTATTTTTAGTAGAGATGGGATTTTGCCATGTTAGCCAGGCTGGTCTCAAACTCCTGACATTGGGTGATCCACCCACCTAGGCCTCCCAAAGTGCTAGGATTACAGGCGTAAGCCACCACACCTAGCCGTGACTGGTGATCATTAAGCATGATTATTCGTTTTTTAGAAAGCCAGGAGTCACACAGTTACCTGGGGAATGAGGCTGCCATTACTTGCATGGGGAAAATTGAGGGAAAGCACCAGGCTGTGGGTGGGTTCCAATTTCGCTGGAGCATCACGAGTCCCAGAGGGAGCCAGTGGAGGCGGCTGAATGTTTGGATCTGGAATTATGGGGGACCTGGCTCATTTGAAGGTGAAACAGACCTAACAGGTCTGGGGGCAGTTGCCAGCATCTGGCTGTTGGTCAGATGAGGGGCTGCTCCCGAGAGCCCTGATTCCTGGGACCCAGCTGGCTATCCCTCCCCCATCTGGAGTGGGGTGGGGGTAAGGATGGGTCTCCCAGGAACTAGGGATGGGGAATAGGGGTTTGTCCTCTGGTCTTGGCTGCAGCACACATCAACCTGCCACTCCTGATTTTTCATTTTTTATTTTTGAGACAAAGTCTCACTCTGTCACCCAGGCTGGAGTGCAGTGGCGCAGTCAGAGCTCACTGCAGCCTCGGCCCCCTGGGCTCAAGCAGTCCTCCCACCTCAGCCTCCCAAACTTCTGAGATTATAGGTGGGCACCACCACACCCAGCCGAGAGCTCCCTTTTGTTGTTGTTTTTTGTCGTCGTTGTTTTGGTTTTTTGTTTGTTTGTTTTGTTTTGTTTTTTGAGACAGAGTTTCTCTCTTGTCACCCAGGCTGGAGTACAATGACGCAATCTTGGCTCACCACAACCTCCACCTCCTGGATTCAAGCGATCCTCCTGCCTCAGCGTCCCAAATAGCTGGGATTACAGTCATGCACTACCACACCCAGGTAAGTTTGTATTGTTAGTAGAGATGGGGTTTCTCCATGTTGGTCAGGCTGGTCTCAAACTCACGACCTCAGGTGATCCACCTGCCTCAGCCTCCCACACTGCTGGGATTACAGGCATGAGCCACGGTGACCAGCCTTTTTTTTTCTTTTTCTTTTTCTGTTGAGATGGAGTCTCGCTCTGTTGCCCAGGCTGGAGTGCAGTGGCGCGATATTGGCTCAATGCAACCTCTGCCTCCCGGGTTCAGGTGACCTTCCTGCCTCAGCCTCCAGAGTAGCTGGGACTGCAGGCATACGCCACCATGCACTGCTAAATTTTTGTATTTGTAGTAGAGACAGGGTTTCACCATGTTGGCCAGGATGGTCTCGATCTCTTGACCTCATGATCCACCTGCCTCGGCCTCCCAAAGTGCTGGGATTACAGGCGTGAGCCACCGCGCCCAGCCTGTTGTTGTTTGTTTGTTTGTTTGTTTGAGACAGAGTCTAGCTCTGTTGCCCAGGCTGGAGTGCAATGGCCCAATCTCGGCTCACCGCCACCTCCACCTCCTGGGTTCAAGCAATTCTCCTGCCTCGGCCTCCCAAGTAGCTAGGATTACAGGTGCCTGTCACAACACCCAGCTTATTTTTTGTATTTTTAGTAGAGAGAGAGTTTCTCCATGTTGGTGAGGCTGGTCTCTAACTGCTGTCCTCAGGTGATCCATCCACCTCAGCCTCCCAAAGTGCTGGGATTCCATGTGTGAGCCACTGTGCCTGGCTTCTTTGCTGTTTCCTAAACCTGCCTTGGGGCCTTTGCACGTGCTGCGCCATCTGCCGGGAACGCCCTTCCCCCAGCTGTTGAAATGGCTAACTGCTTGTTTTGATTCATACTTCAGCTAAAATGTCAACTCCCCAGAGAAGGCCCTCCTGCCCAGCTCGAGCAGTCTCATGAGCGCTCACCCACCCCCACATTTTCTTCTTTTCTTGCCTCATGAGCCATGTCATTTCGGAACCTGTCACTTCAGTTCTGTGTCCTACACACTCAGCATGGGGCCTGGCACACAGCGGGTGCCATGTGCAGGCGAAACGACTGATGCTGTGAGCTGAGTGTGGGAGAGGCCATCGGAAGGTCCTCACTTTATTTTATTATTTTCATTATTTTTTGAGACGGAGTCTCGCTCTGTCGCCCAGGCTGGAGTGCAGTGGCGCAATTTCAGCTCACTGCAACCTTCACCTGCCAGGTTCAAACGATTCCACTGCCTCAGCCTCCCGAGTAGGTGGGATTACAGGCACTCACCACCATGCCCAGCTAATTTCTTTTCTTTTCTTTTTTTTTGAGACAGAGTCTTACTCTGTCATCAGGCTGGAGTGCAGTGGTACGATCTTGGCTCACTGCAACCTCCACCTCCCGGATTCAAGTGATCCTCCTGCCTCAGCCTCCCAAGTAGCTGGGATTACAGGCACCCGCCACCATGCCAGGCTAATTTTTGTATTTTTAGTAGAGATGGGGTTCCACCACGTTGGCCAGGCTGGTCTTGAACTCCTGATCTCAGATGATCCACTCGACTCAGCCTTCCAAAGTGCTGGGATTACAAGCGTGAGCCATGGCACATGGCCTAGAGCTCCCTTTTGATTTGTTCACCGTCAGCGGGACTCCGCAGTATGCTGGCCCTGGCCTTGACCCCAAGTCCCTGCTCTAAGAAACGCCCTAAATCTGTCCCTTGCCTGTTCCCAACCCTCCTGTAGCTCCTAGCACCCCTAGAACAAAATCCACACCCCCTTCGCTCAACCCCCAGGACCCAGTGTGTCCTGGCCCCTGCCCACTGCCAACTCTCACCTCCCTCCATTTCCCTTGGCTCACCGTGCCTCACCCAGCAGTCTCCTTCACAGTTCTTTAAACCTGCCTCAGGGCCTTTGCATGTGCTGTACCCTCTGCCAGGAACATCCTTCCCCCAGTTCTCGAAATGGCTGGTTGCTTGCTTTTATCCATTCTTCAGCTAAAATGTCAACTCCCCAGAGAAGTCCTTCCTGCCCAGCCTGGGCAGTCTCATGAGCCCTCACCCACCCCCACATTTTCTCTTTTTTCTTGGCTTAACATCTGTCACGTGAGCCCTGCCATTTTTGGGGCCTGTCACTTCCTCTGCCTCCCAGGTTCAAGCAATTCTCCTGCCTCAGCCTCCTGAGTAGCTGGGATTGCAGGCACCTGCTACCACACCTGGCTAAGTTTTGTACTTTTAGTAGAGATGGGGTTTTGCTATGTTGGCCAGGCTGGTCTCAAACTCCTGACCTCAAGAAGTCTGCCAATCCGCCTGCCTCGGCCTCCCAAAGTGCTGGGATTACAGTCATGAGCCACTCCGTCTGGCCTTTTTTTTTTTTTTTTTTTTTTTTGAGACAGGATCTCATGTAGTCTCCCAGGCTGGAGTGCAGTGGCATGATCACAGTTCACTGCAGCCTCGACCTCCCATGTTCAAACAGTCCTCCTACCTCAGCCTCCCAAGTAACTGGGACCTCAGGCATACACCACCATGCCTGGCTAATTTTTTTTCTTTTTCTTTTCCTTTTTTTTTTTTTTTTTTTTTGTAGAGATACGGGCTTACTGTGTTACCTAGGATGGTCTTGAACTTCTGGGCTCAAGTGATCTGCCTGCCTCAGCCTCCCAAAGCACTGAGATTACAGGTGTGAGCCACTGCGCCCAGACTACCCTTTTCCTCTCCTCTTCTACAGATGGCTGGAGTGTGGATAAATAAACTTTAAGGCATATGCAGCCTTGCCTGCCCTACCCGAGGCTCACCCTGAGCACCCTCATTCCACACAATGTTAGCCCAGTTTTTTAACACAAAAAAGCACTGGGTTCTGGCCAGGTGTGGTGGCTCATGCCTGTAATCCCAGCAGTTTGGGAGGCCGAGGCGGGTGAATCACTTAAGGTCAGGGGTTCAAGACTAGCCTGGCCAACATGGAGAAACCCGTCTCTACTAAAACTACAAAAATCAGCTGGGCGTGGAGACTTGTGCCTGTAACTCCAGCTACTCAGGAAGCTGAGGGAGGAGAATCACTTAAACCCGGGAGGCGGAGGTTGCAGAGAGCAGAGATCACATCACTGCACTCCAGCCTGGGCGACAGAGTGAGACCCTGTCTAAAAAAACAAAACAACAACAACAGAAACCACTGAGTCCTAGAGAGGTTACCAGCCACTCAGGTGACAGACCTGGAATTTGAATCCAGCCCCTGCAGGGTTTTCCTCTTGGCTCAGTTTCCCAGAATAGGGACATCGGCTGTGATACGAAGTTGTGGCCTCATAACCCACTGCCCTGGCCTGGGGGTAGCCAGGTCCCCTTTTCTTGGGTGAGTCAAAACCTTGTGTCTAGGCACAAGGGGTCTCCTGCTCCCAAAAGCAGTGGCCACAGCGCTGGGCTGGACACTTGGATCAGGTCCCCAATTCCCTGGTGGCCTCTCTGGGCTTCATGGGCCCCTGTGAGTTGGCCCCCAAGCAGCTCTACGTGTTTCCTTTTTTGGTGGGGTGGGGGTGGTGGGACGGAGTCTTGCTCTGTCTCCCAGGCTGGAGTGCAGTGGCACGACCTTGGTTCACTGCAACCTCCGCCTCCCAGGTTCACGCGATTCTCCGGCCTCAGCCTCCCAGTATCTGGACTACAGGCGTGAGCCACCACGCCCGTCTAATCTTTTTGTATGTCTAGTAGAGATGGGGGTTTCTCCATGTTGGTCAGGTTGGTCTTGAACTCTTGACCTCAAGTTATCTGCCTGCCTCGGTCTCCCAAAGTGCTAGGATTGCAGGCGTGCGCCACCGCGCCTGGCGAGCTCTGGGTGTTTCTGAGTAGGGGGTCTCTGGGATCTCCTCCCCTATGGCCTGGGGCCACCCCTATCCCCTACTCACCTTGCTCAGCAGGAAGGAGAGTGCCGTCCCGCTGTGCCTCATGCTGCCGGCATCTCTGGCCCTGCGGAGATGGTTGTGAGCCCTCCAGACCCCTGGGAGCCCAGGTACGGCCCTGTGGGACATCCCCTAGCCTAGACAGGAGCTCACTCCCACACGCTCTGCACCCTCCCTTCAGTCCTAAGGACATTCAATCAAGGCGGCATGGATCACACCACAGGCACCAGCGTGAGGAACCCACCCGGACCTTGCAGCGATCCCTATCCAGGGACAGCAGCCAGGTACCCAAAGCCCCTCCCCACACCCGTCCAGGTTCAGCAGCCTGGGTGGGGGCATCAGGACCGGCGAAACCAAGTCTCCTGGCCCCAGACCCATGGGAGACACATTCAGCTCCCAGAGCGGCTCTGATGGTTTCAGGGGAATGACAAGACCCCAGTCCCTCTCCTGAGACCCCCTCAAGCTCACGTAAGCTTGCTCCACGAGGCCCGGGCAGGTCTGGCACTCACCACCACTGCGGAGTCCCAGGACCTCCCGGGGAGTGAGGGAAGGAGAAGAGAACCTGACCTGGCCAAGAGGGAGGTCCAGGGCTCCCCCAACACCCACTCAGCAGAGCCCCTTAACTGGGCACCAGGCCAGGACATAACCCACACACTTTCCTTGGGTGAGGCTCCCAGTGGGTGGAGGGCAGAGTGTCCAAGAGGGCCTGATGGGGCAGGAGAGAGTGGCCAAGGGGGTGACCGGGTGTAGAGGGGGAGGGGTGGGAGAGGGCAGAGGAAGGAGGCGGGAAAGGAGGGAAGAGAGGCGTAGGAGTGAGGAGGCTGGGTGAGAGGTGTTTATTTATTTATTTATTTTGAGACAGAGTCTCACTCTGTCACCCAGGCTGGAGTACAGTGGCATGATCTTGGCTGACTGCAAGCTCTGCCTCCCAGGTTCATGCGATTCTCCTGCCTCAGCCTCCTGAGTAGCTGAGATGACAGGTGCCTGCCACCCTGCCCAGTTAATTTTTGTTTTTTTTTTTTCTTTTAGTAGAGATGGGGTTTCACCATGTTGGTCAGGCTGGTCTCGAACTCCTGACCTTGTGATCTACCCGTCTCAGCCTCCCAAAGTGCTAGGATTACAGGTGTGAGCCACTGCGCCCCGCCTGAGAGGTGTTAAGTTTAATTGTTCATGTGTTTGCATATGATGGCGGGGTGCACAAAGGAAGACAGTGGTAGGGGACCAGCAGCTCTGGGAATGGGGGGATTTTATCAACTTAGGGTCTAGTATATGTGCTTCCAAGCAGAGCCCATGGAGTGTAGCCTAGGGAGCTTGGGGGCTCCAGGAAAACTGCCCACTGCGCTGTGCCGCCCAAGGCAGACCAAAGACCCTCTCTGGTTGGCCCCCTATCCACAAACTGTTGGGGCTACAGATGCAGCTAGAAATGGGGCCCCCAGGAGGGTGATGGGTGGGGTGGGAGGTGGGAGGGGCTGTGGCCAGGGGAGAGGGGCTGATGTGTGGGACTGTTGGCCTCCAGACCTGCTGTGAGTTAATGTTTCCCCAGCATCGCCAGCTGCTCAGGAGGCCCCAACAGCGTCTCCCCTCCAAAGATATCAAAGCATGACCCAGCGTCAAGCCAGCGTTTGCCCCTCTGTGGTGGGTGACCTTGACCCCGTGGCCTCTCTGAATGTCCATTTAGGGGCAGCTCCAGGCTGGAGTCGGGGAGACGGCTTGGGGGCACCTCCCAGGACAAGGCACACAACTGACACCCAGCACCGAGCCTCGGTGTCCCCCTTCTGATAAAAACGTCTGGACAGGGGGTGGGCACAGTGGCTCATGCCTGTAATCTCAACATTTTGGGAGGCTGAGATGGGTGAATCACTTGAGGCCAGGAGTTCAAGACCACGTTACCATATTAGCCTGGCTAATATGGTAAAAATACAAAAATTAACTGGGCATGGTGGCGCATACCTGTAGTCCCAGCTACTCAGGAGGCGGAGGCACAAGAATGGCTTGGGGCCAGGCGCTATGGCTCATGCCTGTAATCCCAGCACTTTGGGAGGCCAACGCGGGTGGGTCACCTGAGGTCTGGAGTTTGAGAACAGCCTGACCAACATGGTAAAACCCCGTCTCTACTAAAAATACAAAAAATTAGCTGGGCGTGGTGGCAGGCACCTGCAATCCCAGCTACTTGGGAGGCTGAGGCAGGAGAATCGTTTGAACCCGGGAGGCAGAGGTTGCAGTGAGCCGAGATCGCGCCACTACACTCCAGCATGGGCAACAAGAGCGAAACTCTGTCTCATAAAAAAAAAAAAAAAAAAAAAAAAAGAATGGCTTGAACCCAGGAGTCCGAGGCTGCAGTGAGCCAAGATTGCACTACTGCACTCCAGCCTAGGTGACAGAGGGAGACTGTCTCAAAAAAGAAAAAAAGAGGCCGGGCGCGGTGGCTCACACCTGTAATCCCAGCACTTTGGGAGGCCGAGGCAGGCAGATCACGAGGTCAGGAGATCGAGACCATCCTGGCTAACACGGTGAAACCCCATCTCTACTAAAAATACAAAAAATTAGCCGGGCGTGGTGGCGGGTGCCTGTAGTCCCAGCTACTCGGGAGGCTGAGGCAGGAGAATGGCGTGAACCCGGGAGGCGGAGCTTGCAGTGAGCTGAGATCGCGGCACTGTACTCCAGCCTGGGCGAGACAGCGAGACTCCATCTCAAAAAAAAAAAAAAGGAAAAAAGAGAAAGAGATGAGGTTCTGCCACGTTGCCCCATCTGGTCTCAAACTACCAAGGTCAAGCAATTCGCCCACCGCAGCTTCTCAAAGTACTGAGATTACAGTGGTAAGCCGCCATGCCCAGCCCCCAAGTTTTGTTTGTTTGTTTTGAGACAGAGTCTCACTCTGTCGCCTCGACTGGAGGGCAGTGGTGCAATCTCGGCTCACCGCAACCTCTGCCTCCCAGGCTCAAGCAATTCTCCTGCCTCATCCTCCCTAGTAGCTGGGATTACAGGCGCCCACCACCACACCAGCCAATTTTTGTATTTTTAGTAGAGATGGGGTTTCACCATGTTGGCCAGGCTGGTCTTGAACTCCTGACCTCAAATGATCCACCTACCTTGGCCTTCCAAAGTACTAGAATTACAGGCATAAGCCACCATGCCTGGCCGCCAATTTTTTTTTTTTTTTTAAATTAGCCAGGCATACTATCCCCCTGTAGTCCCAGCTACTCAGGAGGTTGAGGCAGGAGGATCACTTGAGCCTGGGAGGTTGAGGCTGCAGTGAGCCGAGAGTGCACCATTGCACTCCAGCCTGGGCAACACAGCAAGATCCTATCTCAAAGAAAAAAAAAGTTACATCCTCAAAGAGGCCTCCCTACCTTCTCAGCAAACCTGGACACCACAACTCTTGTGGTTTGGCCACTGCAGCCCTTGTGGTTTGGCCACAGTCTCAGTCTGTGACTCCATGGCCTTCCGTGCCACCTGCAAATATCTCATGTGATCTCCTGATTCTTTTTCTTTTTATTTTTTTAGATGGAGTCTTGCTCTGTTGCCCAGGCTGGAGTACAGTGGGGTGATCTCAGCTCACTGCAACCTCTGCCTCCTGGGTTGAAGAGATTCTCTGCCTCAGCCTCCTGAGTAGCTGAGATTACAGGCACCTGCCACCATGCTCAGCTAATTTTTGTATTTTTAGTAGAGACAGAGTTTCGCCATGTTAGCCCGGCTGGTCTCAAACTCCTGAGGTCAGGAGATCTGCCCGCCTCAGCCTCCCAAAGTGCTGGGATACAGGTGGAACCACCATGCCCAGCCAAGTGATCTCCTGATTCTTATCTGTCCCCGCCTTGAGTCTGTGGCTCCCCTGAGAGTAAAGACATGGTCCCCACTGTGACTCCAGCACAGAGCCCAGCACATAGTAGGTGCTCAGCTAATGTTTGTCACACGAATCCATAACTCAGGAGGCCTTGGATGAATGGTAGAGGGTTTATTTCCTCAGGTTCTGCTCCTCCCCAGGCACCCCAGCCCCATCCACGCCCGCATCTCTGTTGGCTCCTCAGGGCTCACTCCTGGAGGTGGTGGGCAAAGGACAATCTGTCATTCATGGATCCCTGAGGAAGGAACACACAGGGAGGCATTCAGACCCAACGGGCTCTGCAGCCCAGGCTGGTCCTGCTTGGGAGGGTGGCTCCCCCAACCCTGCCTTGGCCCCAGGGCTGAGCCCCCAGCCAAGCTCCTACCTTACCATGGACACCTCATCCAGTTTCTCAAATGTGGACTCATCCCGGTGACAGAACCTCACAGCCATGACCACAGACCCGATGAGCAAAAGAGACACCAGCAAACACACGACCACCACCACAGCCGGGTTCCTGTGTAACTCAGGGGGCCCAGTGTCACCTGGAGCTGCGGGAAGGAGCTCAGAGTCAGCCCTGGGCCCTATTGCCCCCAAGCCTAAGACACCCACCAGGGCCCAGAGCCTTTTAAAATCTGTTCTCAGGAAGCTGAACTCTCTTCCCTCTCCAGTTGAGGCTGCCACATTTTAATCATTTATTTTAGAGACAGGGTCTCACTCTGTCACCCAGGTTGGAGTGCAGTAGTATGATCACAGCTCACTGCAGCCTCGATCTCCTGGGCTCAAGCGATACTCCCACCTCAGCCTCCCGAGTAGCAAGGATTACAGGCATGCACCACCATGCCTGACCAATTTTTTTTTTTTTTTAATTGAGACAGGCTCTTGCTCTGTCACACAGGCTGGAGTGCAGTGGTGTTATCTCAGCGTACTGCAACCTCCATCTCCCAGGATCTAGTGATCCTCCTACCTCAGCCTCCCAGGAGCTGAGACTACAAGTGTGTGCCACCACACCCAGCTAATTTTTGTATATTTAGTAGAGATGAGGTTTTGCCATGTTGCCCAGGCTGGTCTCGAACTCATTGACTCAGGTGATCCATCCGCCTCGGCCTCCCAAAGTGCTGGGATTACATGTGTGAGCCACTGAGCCCAGCCTAATTTTTAAATTTTATTTATTTATTTATTTATTTATTTATTTATTTATTTTTGAGACGGAGTTTGCTTGTTTGTTTTTTCCCTCCAAGACGGAGTCTTGCTCTGTCTCCCAGGATGGAGTGCAGTGGTGCAATGTCGGCTCACTCCAACCTCCATCTCCTGGGTTCAAACAATTTTCCTGCCTCAGCCTCCCAAGTAGCCTGGATTACAGGCACCCGCCACCATGCATGGCTAATTTTTGTATTTTTAGTAGAAATGGGGTTTCACCATGTTGGCCAGGCTGGTCTTGAAATCCTGACCTCAGGTGATCCGCCCACCTTGGTCTCCCAAAGTGCTGGGATTACAGATGTGAGCCACCACGCCAAGCCATTTATTTATTTGTTTGTTGTTTGTTTGTTTGTTTGTTTATTGAGACGGAGTCTCACTCTGCAGCCCAGGCTAGAGTGCAGTGGTGCGATTTCAGCTCACTGCAACCTCTGCCGCCCGAATTCAAACGATTCTCCTGCCTCAACCTCCCAAGTAGCTGAGATTACAGGCGTCTGCCACTGCGCCTGGCTAATTTTTGTAGTTTTAGTAGAGACGGGATTTCACCAAGCCAGGCTGGTCTTGAACTCTTGACCTCGTGATATACCCCCCCTTGGCCTCTCAAAGTGTTGGGATTACGGGCGTAAGCCACCGCGCCCGGCCATTGTTAGATTTTTTTGTAGAGACAAAGTCCTGCTATTTTGTCCAGGCCCAAAAACATAATGTATAACCTGTCTCCCCACCACAGCAAGTATTAGTTTCTCTCTTTGCCCATCGCTGCGTGCCCAGCCCCGACATACACTAGGCACTTAATAAATGCGCATAGCATGAAGGGCTTTAGACAATGGAGCAGAGACAGCAAGCCCTTCCTAGAGCATTCTCGGAGCTGTACCTCCCCCTAGTGGTCAGTTCTGAAACTGCAGTCTGTTACTCCCGCCACCTCCCTACAAACACCCAAATCTCTTAATACTTACCTGGGCCAGGGGGCTCCAAGGTCTGGTCAGTGGAGGTCAAGGGCTCCGTTCTGGGGCTGTGGGAAGTGGGACTCCAGTGCGGGGTCAGGGATTCGGAACTGGGGAGGGTGGAATGGGAAGAGGAGGTGAGCTCTCCATTGGGGGAACCAGAACTAGGGTGCGTGGTTGTCTCTGGTTGTGGGGACGAGGGAATCATCCTTGACTCTGTGGAGCTGGGGCTAGGCTGCATGGTAGGGGTTGCTCCTGAGCTTGAGGGGCTGAGGTGGGTCATGGAGCCTGTCTCCAAACTCAGGGGGCTGGAGTAGGTTTTGGGGGGTTCCCCTGAACTGAGGGTGTTGTGGGTGAAGGAAGAAGAAATCAGAGAGCTGAGAGATGATGTCTCCATACTGTTGTACTCTGAGGTCGTAATACCTGAAAAGAAAAACATCATTGGAAGCTGGGCTCGGTGGCTCACGCCTGTAATTCCATCACTTTGAGACGTCAAGTTGAGAGCATCACTTGAACCCAGGAATTAGAGACCAGCCTGGGCAGCATAGCGAGTCTCTCTCTCTCTCTCTTTTTTTTTTTCTTTTTTGAGATGGAGTCTTGCTCTGTCACCCAGACTGGAGAGCAGTGGCGCGATCTCGGCTCACTGCAACTTCCACCTCCTGGGTACAGGCAATGCTCCTGCCTCAGCCTCCCAAGTAGCTGGAATTACAGGCGTGCATCACCACGCCTGGCTAACTTTTGCATTTTTAGTTTCACTGTGCTGGCCAGATTGGTCTCGAACTCCTGAACTCAGGTGATTCACCCGCCTTGGCCTCCCTAAGTGCTGGGATTACAGGCATAAGCCATCGTGCCCCGTCTTTTTATTTTTATTTTTATTTATTTATTTTTTTTTGAGACGGAGTCTCGCTCTGTCGCCCAGGCTGGAGTGCAGTGGCCGGATCTCAGCTCACTGCAAGCTCCGCCTCCCAGGTTTACGCCATTCTCCTGCCTTAGCCTCCCGAGTAGCTGGGACTACAGGCGCCCGCCACCTCGCCCGGCTAGTTTTTGGTAATTTTTAGTAGAGACGGGGTTTCACCGTGTTAGCCAGGATGGTCTCGATCTCCTGACCTCGTGATCCACCCGTCTCGGCCTCCCAAAGTGCTGGGATTACAGGCTTGAGCCACCGCGCCCGGCCTATTTTTATTTTTATTTATTTTATTTATTTATTTTTTTTTTTTTTTTGAGACGGAGTCTCGCTTTGTCGCCCGGGCTGGAGTGCAGTGGCGTGATCTCGGCTCACTGCAAACTCCGCCTCCCGGGTTCCCGCCATTCTTCCGCCTCAGCCTCCGAGTAGCTGGGACTACAGGCGCCCGCCACCACGCCCGGCTAGTTTTTTGTATTTTTAGTAGAGACGGGGTTTCACCGTGTTAGCCAGGAGGGTCTCGATCTCCTGACCTCGTGATCCACCCGCCTCGGCCTCCCAAAGTGCTGGGATTACAGGCTTGAGCCACTGCGCCCGGCCTATTTTTAATTAATTTATTTGCCCAGGTCATAGGGAGACCCGAAAGATTTAGGACACCATATGAGCAATCAGTGGGAAACTGAGGCTCCCCCTCAAATTCATGCTCCTTGTCTGAAGTCCTACAGCCCGGTTTCAAGTGCAGATCAGCGTTCCTCTTGGCTCAGAGCTCTAGAAGCCCTTTGGATATGGGGAGTGACTGCATTCCAGGCAGCGCTGGGCAGCTCCTTTAAATTTTCTGGGACTCAGTTTTCTTTTCTGTAAAATGGAAATCACGTGGAGTTCGTGCCTCTGACAGTTCATCAGTGAGGTTCGTAGTGGGTGTACACAAGCCAGGTGCTCCCAGCTACTGGGGAGGCTGAGGCGGGAGGATCTCCTGACCCCAGGAATTCAAGGCTGTAGTGCACCATGACTGCACCACTGCACTCCCGCCTGGGAGACATAACGAGACCCTGTCTCTACAAAAAAATAAAACAAAAATTAGCCAGGCATGGTAGTACATGCCTAGTCCCAGCTACTCAGGAGGTTGAGGTAGGAGGATCGCTTGACTTCGGGAGTTCAAGGCTGCAGTAAGCCATGATCATGCCACTGAATTCCAGCCTGGGCAACAGAGCAAGACCCCGTCTCTAAAAAAAAAAAAAAAAAAAAAGCCAGGCGCAGTGGCTCAAGTCTGTAATCCCAGCACTTTGGGAGGCCAAGGCAGGCAGATCATGAAGTCAGGAGATTGAGACCATCCTGGATAACAAGGTGAAACCCCGTCTCTACTAAAAATACAAAAAATTAGCCGGGCGTGGTGGCGGGCGCCTGTAGTCCCAGCTACTCGGGAGGCTGAGGCAGGAGAATGGAGTGAACTCGGGAGGTGGAACTTGCAGTGAGCGGAGATGGCACCACTGCACTCCAGCCTGGGCGACAGAGCAAGACTCCGTCTCAAAAAAAAAAACAAAACACAATAGAATAGAAACATAGTGGGTGTACAGTGACACTCAACTATAAAGATCCACCTATGAGCTCAGAGAGGATCAGCCCTAATTTTCCCCAGGTACCCCTAGGCTAACCTCAACTTTGATGGAAGACACAAAGACACAGGCCCTGGGAACACGTCTCTGGAACACACCCTCCCGTACGGTAGTCCAACCACTTCCTGGCTCCCATCCCATCCCAGGCATGGAGTCCAGGGACCAGGCTGAGGGCGGGTAAATAGTTCATGAGCCACCTCCCACAATGACTTCGCACCCAGTTCCAGGTGTCTAGGCCTCTTAGGTGCTTACAAGTTCATTCATCAACTCTCTGCCCCACCCATCCACTCTGCTCTGGGCCAAACTTCGTGCTTCCTCCTTGACTCACCCCAGGCAGCAGAAACGCGGAAATAACACTGAACACTGGCCCTGAGAGGGGGCTGGGTCCATATGCTGCCCTCCCGGGATCTCTATGTAGCCCCCCAGTCCCTGTGGGGATGACAGCTGAGCCTAGAAGAGGCATGGAACTCGGGCTGGACTTCATTCCCATTTGACAGATGAGAAACTGAGGCCCAGAATAGTAGAGGGTCTGGCCTGAGGTGACTGGGGAGATGGGCAGAAGGCCCTTCAAGGAACTTTGTCCTCTGTTTCTGCTGAAATGAAGAAGATTCAGAGGCCATAGTGGACCCCAAGCCAAGTCAGAATTCTGGGGAGCTGAGTACTTAGTGAACTGAGGAAAAGCTGTGGACTTGAAAAAGGAAGAGTTGGAGGACACAAGCCCTGCTGAGTAGGGACTGAGTAGGCACTGGTGAGCTGCTGAAGAGTTGACCAGAAGGTAAAAATAAAGCTGTTTCTAGGCACTGTGTTGGGTGTTTGCTTTTCCCAGAGACTCCTAGACTGGGAGGCTCACATGAGCCAAGTCAACCAGTTCTAATCTGAGTCTGGGACAAGCTGGACTGAGCCTCAGTTTCCTGAGCTGTGAAATGGGAATACAAGTGGTGCCTTCTGAATGAAACCCTTCCCTGCAATGAGCATTTCAGCCATGGTGGCCTCTGCTCTGCTATTACAGGTCTGGGGGGTAGGACACCAGTCAGAGAGAGCGACGACACAGTGGCAGGTAAAGGGCAGAAGAAGGGAATGCAAGAAGTTCAAGGCTCCTCCCCTCCACCCTAGGCACTGTCTTATAGGAGAGCAAGAGGGAATTAAGTCAGACGCACAGAAGAAATTCTCATGGGAACCACAGATGTTTGATGACCAGGAAGTGAGTCCCTGTTCCCTGGAACACCCATGGCCCTGAGGTCTTCGCCATTCTCCCTTTGCGGATAGGCTAAAAGGAATAGATTTGAAAAGGAGCCTCAAAGTAGGTGTGAGGCTGTCTGTAGCCTCCAGCCGGTTCAGGGCTCACTGGAGTTGCAGAACCCACAGCCCAAGGGCTGGGGAGCAGCGGTGCCTCATCTGTCCTCACAGCTGCTCTGTTTCTAGGGGAAAGGCCAGCCTTCCCCAGAGCGCTGGCGGACCAGCGTGGCCTGAGGGAGGGGTCCAGAAGCCAGGTGTGTGACTGGGCTGTGCGTCCCCCACCCCCACCCTTCTGCTTTCTGGAAGCTGAGACTCCCTTTTACCAGCTCTTACCTGTGTAGGGAGTACTGTTAGTGTCACTCTCATTAGCTTTTAGTGGCAGCACCAGCACCAAAAGCAGAAGTGGCGGCAGCGGGGGGTGCGCCATTCCTGTGCCGGGAGGGCCTGCCACCGGCTCTGCACAGGTGTGTGGCCAGGCGTGTGCCCAGGTACCAGCTCCCTGCACCTGGGCGTGCGCTCCCTGCTGGCGGAGTGCGGGGCTGTGCAGGGGCGAGGCGTAGGTGGGGCTTCAGGGTGTGGGACCTCCCTGGGGAGCTCCTATTCCCCTGGGGTGTGGTTCTCACCCTCTTCACCTGGACTCCACCCCTTCTAAACATGACCCAGAAGCTCTCAAAGCCAGTCATCCACTAAAGACCCCTGCCCCTGACATCCCCTTTCCCCCTGCTTCTGGCTCCACAGCAGCCCGAACCCCTGCTGTCACTCCCTCTGCCCTCCTCCTGCCAGGCTGCCCCCTCTG
Organism: Trachypithecus francoisi; assembly: GCF_009764315.1. NCBI lineage: Eukaryota > Metazoa > Chordata > Mammalia > Primates > Cercopithecidae > Trachypithecus > Trachypithecus francoisi. The sequence goes on along the minus strand of NW_022681470.1, from coordinate 131,954,225 downwards.
GGAGCCCCTATTGCCCCCACCTCCCTCCTGTCCCTGAAACCGCAGGGCTGGGGATGCCCTTGTCCTCCTCTGTCCTCTGTCTCACCCAGACTGGGGCCTTTTGGGGACATGACTGAAACCTTCTAACCTTCTAGCATTTCTATTATGGATTTCTTTTTCTTTCTTTTCTCTCTTTTTTTTTTTTTGAGACAGAGTCTTGCTCTGTCACCCAGACTGGAGTGCAGTGATGCAATCTCGACTCACTGCAACCTCTGCCTCCCGGGTTCAAGTAATTCTCCTGCCTCAGCCTCCTGAGTAGTTGGCATTACAGGTGCCCACCACCACGCCCTGCTAGTTTTTGTATTTTTTAGTAGAGACGGGGTTTCATCATTTTCGTTGGCCAGGTTGGTCTCGAACTCTTGACCTCAAGTGTGATCCACCCACCTCAGCCTCCCTCCCAAACTGCTGGGATTACAGGCATGAGCCATGGGCCACTGTGCCCCCTTTTTTTTTTTTTTTTTTTTTAGAGACAGGGTCTCACTTCATTGCCCAGGCTGTAGTGCAGTGGCACAATCACAGCTCACTGCATCCTCGAACTCCCGGATTCAAGGGACCTCCCGCCTCAGCCTCCCAAGTAGCTGCGATTACAGGCGTGCACCCCCGTGCCTGGCTAATTTTTTTTTTTTTTTTGAGACTGAGTTTAGCTCTTGTTGTCCAGGCTGGAGTGCAATGGCACGATCTTGGCTTACCACAACCTCTGCCTCCTGGGTCCAAGTGATTCTCCTGCCTCAGCCTCCTGAGTAGCTGGGATTACAGGCAGGTGCCATCACGACTGGCTAATTTTGTATTTTTAGTAGAGATGGGGTTTCTCCATGTTGGTCAGACTGGTCTTGAACTTCTGACCTCAGGTGATCCGCCCGCCTCGGCCTCCCAAAGTGATGGGATTACCGGCGTGAGCCACCGTGCCTGGCCTTTTTTTGTTGTATTTTTTTTAGTAGAGATGGGGTTTTACCATGTTGGCCAGGCTGATCTCTAACTCCTGACCTCAGGTGACCCACTCGTCTTGGTTTCCCAATGTGCTGGGATTACAAGCATGAGCCACGGCACCCAGCAATCCCGTAGGATTTTTTAGGGGTGAGGGACTCGAGGTGGATGCTCTGGGCCAGGTCCCCGACACATTTCTAGAGTGCACTGGGGACAGTTTCCATCTGGGACGGGCTGGACACCAGCCCACTACCTGTAGGTGGATATGGCAGGGGCACAGCTGAGACCACATTGGTGGCCCCTGACCTCCAGGAAAGACTTGAGGTCCTCATCCTGGCCACAGACCCCAGATGCATATTGCATGGTTGGAGACTTCAGAGTTCTCTTCCCTCTGGGATGCTCCAGATTCCCCCACTATACCCAAGCCACTTCCATTAACCCAGAACACATCACCCAAGATGTAGGCTGTGGAGGACTTTATTCATCAGACCCAGAGAGCCACGAGTGCCTCCCATAAAGTCCCCACTGCAGGGAGCCGGGGTCCTAGATGCTGGGCCAATGCATGTGCTGTGAACTGGCCCAATGCATGTGCTGTGAGCTGGACCAGGGGTCTGCTGGTCCCAAGAGCGCCTCTGTGCTCTTCAGACAGCTCCGGGTATGGTGGCCTCGCCAGGTGGCTTGAACCATCTTCGCTGCCATTTGCTGCTGCCTCATCTGCTGGCGGATCTTAAAACCTCTCCAGGCGGACTGAATGGCTATGGCCGCTTTGTCCCGGCGACGTGGCTGCCTGGGACTCGGGGCAGCCCGCTGGTAGGCGGAGGCCCGAGACACTGCCCCGGGACCCCCAGCACCCCGGCCCATGCCCTGCACCACGCGGGTGGGCTGGGTGCGTCCGCAGGTATGACAGGTGCGAGGGCTGGAGCCCACTAGCATCACCACGCTGGGCGGGCTCCCGATCCTGGAGCTCAGGGAGTGGCAGACGCTGCAAGCTTTTGCCTGGCAGGACTGGAAGCAGCGATGGTCTGATACTGTCCTGGCTCTGCCATCCCGGACCCAGCTTCGGTCAGACATGACCCTGGCCCGGCCGCCCAGCTCCACCCACGTGACGGGGTGGAGCATCTGCCGGTGCCGGGCTTGGTCCCGGCGGGTGCTGTAGCCGCGCCAGGCGGCCTGGATGATTGTGGTGGCTCTGCAGAGGTGTGCCAGGTTCCGCCGCATGCGGTAGCCGCGCCAAGTAGCTTGGATGACCGTGGCCCGCCGGTGCCACACCCGAATCCTGCGACGCACCAGGTAGCCACGGACGCCTGCCTGGATAGTGGTCACTGCGAGGATGCGAATCTCCTCTGCAGCCTGCATGGACACCATCGGCTCCCTGGACCACCTGGGATGCACCACTGCCTTGTTGCGCCGGGTCTCCCAGGACGCAGCACCCCTGGCTGGCTCCCACACGCGTTTCCACGATTGGCTACTAGCCACACCAGCGTCCACGGGGCCCTGGAGTATAGTGGAGTTTAGGGATGCCTTGTGACTAATGGCAGGATTCTGGGGCTATAGGAGTCCTGCGATCCCCACGATGACTCCTGGTTAACAAGGGGCAGCAGGGAACCACTCCGGGAAGACTGGTAGCCTAGAGACACCCTCCGAACTCCCAGGGCCAGGGGAGGAAGGGCCGAGGAGTGCGCTATCTCCCCAGTGCGGATGACGGGCCTTACCTCTGCAGAGGGCATACCAGTGAAGTTTGTACCACCTCGGGCTGAGGCCTGGGATGGTTGTCTTTGCACATACTGAAAGGGACTAACCCTGGCCATAGAACTTTCTAGCAGTTCAGGAACAATACTACCGTGCACGGATCTGTAGGAGTTTTTCGGGTCCATGGAGTCCCAGCGGCTGCTCTGAGCCAGGTTTCCAGACACTGTTTTCTGGAGTGGATTGGGGACAGCTTCTGTCCGGAAGGGACTGGACGATGCCCTTCTAGCCGAGGACAGATATGGTGGCACATGTGAGACCATGCTGGAGGTCCCTGACTTCTGAGGAAGACTAAGATTCCCCACCCTGTCCACAGACCCTGAAAGCAATCTGAAAGCCTCAGTACTGCCACGGGCCAGCTGGGGTGATCCTGAGAATACATTAGAAGCCACTGTACCCCAAGAGTGATTTGGGGGTATGACATGAGCAACAGACTCCTGTTGATAAATGGAGAGGGTCTTAGTGGCTAAACCCGGGGCCTGGAAAGGGACAGGGACCGTGCCACTAGCATGGCTGGGGGCCACCTCCCTGAACAATGGTGTATGGCCTTGGGGAAGAGTCCCTTTCTCAGACGGGGACCTATGATCGCCGCCCCCATCAGCTCCCAGAGGACTGGGGTACATCCACGGGGTTGCGCCAGTGACCCCAGCTTTGCTGATCAGGTCATTGGATCTGCTTGATCCTGACACTTGGGACAGAGGCCCATCCAATTCTCCCAGCTCGGCTTGGTCCCCTGTGGCCTCAGATAGCATTATCCCAGCATCTTGGCTCCATTGTAAGGCTCTTGACAGAACCGTGGGCACTCGGTGTAGACTCCTGACTGTGTCACTAGCTGCCGGGGCTGAGGAGTGACCTGGAGCCAGGCTGGTGGTGTGGGGAATCTGCAAGGGGGCTATAGGCCTCTCCCCAGCCAGGGCTTTGTGGCAAGGAGGGGCAGTGATGCCAATCACCACGGACCCCTTGGAGCAGCTCTGAGCCACACTAGAGGCCCCCATCATTGGCACAGATCCAGGAGAGACACCTGGGTTCACCCCACTCATTACTGAACCTAGGAGCAAGTTTGGAGCAGCTAAGCTAGCGGAGGGTCTTACAGATAGACTCAGCTTCTTGCTGTCTGCCATCGGGCTGGGAGCCACCCAACTGGACACAGAGCCTGCGGGAAGGCTCTGACCCATGCCTCAGACGGTGGACCCTGGGGGAAGGCTGGAGGTCATGCCACCAGGCAGAGTGCCTGGGACTGCGCCCGTGCTCATCCTACTGGCTACGAAATCCCCTGCCGCACCAAGACCAGCCGGGCTCCTCAGGGAGTCCTGAGGAATCACATCTCTCTGATGGTAACTGGGTGGGACCATGGGTGCCTCAGAAGGGTGCCAGCGGTCTACGTTTTTTGGAATAACCACAGTGATCTGGGAGCTGCTGGGGCCCACGCTTTTCAGGGAAAGATGAGACGGAGTCACAGCCACTCTGTTGGGCACTGAAGCCAGAGAGGGGCTAGGGGCCATCCCTGTGGTTCCGAGAGATGTGTCAAAGGGACACCTACCTCTAAGACCTGGGATGCAAGGGAAGCCGCCTGACACTGACTTTGGCCCATGCCACTTGCTATGGTTCTCCAGGGGAGACTCCCAGCTAGGCCAGGAGACGTGGTCCCCTGAGACCCACTAAGGAACACAGCATCAACAAAGGGCCCCTGGGGGTGTCTTGTAGCCACACCCCTGAACAGAGGCGTGATTTGCTGGCCTATACGACAGACCTCCTCATCAGCATGGGAGAGATTTGGTGTTGAAACGCTAACCACAGAGGGTTGACACACATGCCTCCCACCAACCCTGGGTGGATGATGGAACCCAAGGGACAAGTCATTGAACTTGAAGTCTAGGGGGCTGGATACCATCTCACTAACCATCAGAGGCTCTTCACACAGGTTCGCCCCAGTACCCAGGGATGGCTGGTTCGGACCCTGGTCCATACTTCCAGCCACAGGGGGATGTGGTCCACCCGGGCTAACTGAAACAAACGCTGATGGGTGACACAGGCACGGGGCTACAGAGTTCACCCTTGAACGCTGCAGGTTTGAATCCAGGCTAGAGCCCCAGCATGGCTCATTGAGGCCATGACACATACCACTGACCACAGATGGCTGGGATCGGCTTGGGGCCAACCTAGAGTCCGGGGGTGACTGAGCCAGGCTTAGGGCTTCCCTGTGGGCCACAGATGGTGGGAATAGGCCAGGGGCTATGACTGGCTCGGCTAGGCTGGGGGCTAGGGTACAGGATGACTATGCCTTGCCTGGGCTGGAGACCACAAATGGTTGGGCTTGCCTTGGGGATACTGCAGTGGTCTGAGATAGGTGGACTAGGCGGGGGGCCACCCCACTGGCCCCATATGGATGAGCTAGGCTTGGAGACAACCCACGGGGTCCTGATGGGTGGGCTAGGCTTGCGGACACATCAATGGCTTGAGATGGCTGGGCTGGGCTTAAGGACCCCACACAGGTCATAGGTCGGTGGGCTAGACTCGAAGACATCCCTGTGGCTTGAGACGGCTGGGCTAGGCTTGGGGACACTCCAATGGTGTAAGATGGCATGGCTAGGCTTGGGGGCACTCCAACAGTCTGAGATGACATGGCTGGGCTTGGGGACATCTCAGTGGCCATAGATAGGCAGCCTGGGTTTGGGGACATCTCAGTGGGTTGATATGGGCAGCCTGGGTTTGGGGACACCTCAGTGGGCTGATATGGGTAGTCTGGGCTTGGGGACACTCCAATGGTCTGAGATGGCTGGGCTAGGCTTGGGGAAACCCTACTGGCCACAGATTGGTGGGCTACACTTGGGGACACCCCAGTGACCTAAGATGGCCAGGTCAACCTTGGTGATTCCCCAGTGGCCTGAGGAGTCTGGGCCAGGATTAGAGACTCCTGAATGGCCATAGATGGATGAGCTAGGCTTGGGGACACTCCAATGGTCTGAGATGGCATGGCTAGGCTTGGGGACACTCCAATGGTGTAAGATGGCATGGCTAGGCTTGGGGGCACTCCAACAGTCTGAGATGACATGGCTGGGCTTGGGGACACTCTGATGGTTGGAGATGGCTGGGCCAGGCTTGGAGACTCCCCATTGGGCTGAGATGGGTAGGCTGGGCTTGGGGACATCTCAGTGGGCTGATATGGCTGGGCCAGGCTTGGGGACTCCCCAGTGACCATAGATGGGTAGGTTGAGCTTGGGGACACCTCAGTAGGCTGACATGGCTGGGCCAGGCTAGGGGACTCCACAGTGGCCACACATGGGTAGCCTGGGCTTGGGGACACCTCAGTGGCCACAGATAAATAGCCTGGGCTTGGGGACATCTCAGTGGGTTGATATGGGCAGCCTGGGTTTGGGGACATCTCAGTGGGCTGATGTGGGTAGCCTGGGCTTGGGGACATCTCAGTGGGCTGATGTGGGTAGCCTGGGCTTGGGGACATCTCAGTGACCATAGATAGGAAGGCTGGGCTTGGGGATATCTCAGAGGGCTGAGATGGGTAGCCTGGGCTTGGGGACATCTCAGTGGCCATAGATAGGCAGCCTGGGTTTGGGGACACCTCAGTGGGCTGATATGGGTAGTCTGGGCTTGGGGACACCTCACTGGGCTGAGATCACTGAGCCAGAGTTGGGCACTCCCCAATGGCCTGAGATGGGTAGGCTGGACTTGGGGATACCCCAAAGGCTTGAAATGGTTGGGTTAGGTTTGAGGTTACCCCAAGGGCTTGAGATGGCTGAATTAGGCTTGAGGACTCCCCACTGTCCATAGATGACTGGGCTAAGTTTTGGGACCCCCAGTTAGCCACTGATTGGTGACCTTGGTCTGAGGCCACTCCAAAGGTCCTTGATGGGTGTCCTCGGCTTAGGGACCATCTAGTCACCATAGATGGCTGTGCTGGTCTTGGTGTCACTCTATTAGGCATAGAGGAGTGTGGTAGTCTTGGTGTCACCCAATTACCCATAGATGGGCAGGTTAGCCTTGGGGACACCTTACTGGATGCTATATGCTCGGATAGGCTTGGGGCCAGCCTACTGAACCCTGATGCCTGGCCTAGATTTGGGGCTACCCTACTGGCCAGTGTAGCCTGGGACACACTTGGGGCCAAGCTCTTGGCCACAAATGGTGGCTTATATGCAGTGGAGACCACAGTACCTAAAGACAGAGTCCTCCTCAGCTCTGTCTTGATGGTTGCCTGGGACATCTCAATCAGATTCACAGAGCTCCTGTCTAAGGAGAACTTGTGGATCTCAGCCTCTGAGCCCCAGTGAACATGCAAGGTCAAGCAGTTAGGCACTGAGCTGTGTTGGAAAATGGGTACTTTCTCCGAGGCTGGAGTGGGCCGGTAGGGGAAGTGTAGGGTCATAGATGTATAAGCAGTTTCAGTCTCTTGCGTATCCTTAAACCTCTGGAGGCCGGGCGCGGTGGCTCAAGCCTGTAATCCCAGCACTTTGGGAGGCCGAGACGGGCGGATCACAAGGTCAGGAGATCGAGACCATCCTGGCTAACACGGTGAAACCCCATCTCTACTAAAAAGTACAAAAAACTAGCCGGGCGAGGTGGCGGGCGCCTGTAGTCCCAGCTACTCGGGAGGCTGAGGCAGGAGAATGGCGTGAACCCGGGAGGCAGAGCTTGCAGTGAGCTAAGATCCAGCCACTGCACTCCAGCTTGGGCGACAGAGCGAGACTCCGTCTCAAAAAAAAAAAAAAAAAAAAAAAAAAACCTCTGGAGTGTCCTCACGGACTCCGGAGGAAAAAGGGACTTCACCGCAAGGTCCCCTTCTAAATTGCCTTCCCATGACTCATCTGTCTTGTTGACAGCAGGCAGGCTGGCCACAGACATGGTGGAAAGGCTGAGGGAGCTAGAGCTTTGCAGGGAGGTTTTGGAATTGCTCTCCTGACTGTAAGTCACAGAGCCCTGGGAGAAGCTCCTGGCCAGGTCACTGTCTCGATCCTGTGGCAAACCACCTACCAGCTCACCGAGGATGGACACCTGGTGGTCGGTTGCCAGCTTCTGGGGGCAGAGCAGGGCAGACACAGAATCCTGTGTTCGATTCCTCCCCTGTCCACAGACAGATGTCTTGGGACGAACTTGAGCCAATGCACTGCCGGGGGAAGCTTGAAACAGACCACGAGTCTTGGATGCCTGAGTTTTGGTCACCATGGTGACCTGCAAGGGACTTAGGGCCCCCTTGTCTATCACCTCCCTAGTACCCGGGGATGCCTGTTTGCGATTTGGGGGCTCAGCCCTCCTCCCCCGGCTTTCCTTGGAAGCCCTGGATGCCTGCTGCTGGCCTCTGGCCACTGAGGGTTGGTAGAGACCAGGATGTGCCCTGCTAACCCCTGAGGACTGACACCAAGTCAGGCCCCCACAGGTGGGGTAAGGCTGGTGAGCATGGGCAGCCCTCCCACCACCCACGCTGCATGGAAGCCTACCCGAGGCCACCCTGCCCTCCCCAGTCGATGAGTGAGAGGCCACTCTGCTGACCACATGTGGCTTGTGGCAGCTCGGGGCCGTGCCACAGGTCATGGAGGGCTGGTTCATGCTTGGGCCCACACCACTGGCAATGAGAGGCTGCCACAGACTCGGGATTGGCTGCACGTGGGACGGCTTGAGCAAACCGGGACCCTCCCCACTCCCCTCGGGATTAAAATCTGATGCCAATGTGCCAGGCTCTAGGGTCAGGTGTGCATTTTCCTTTTGGAACTTGGGGCTCAAATCCAGGTTTGAGGAGAAGTCCCTGCTGGGCTCCATCTCCCAGGACAGCATGGGGTACAGGCCAGCGGTCAGGGAGCCCTCGTGAATGCCGGTGATGCCAGGACAGCATGGGGTACAGGCCAGTGGTCAGGGAGCCCTCGTGAATGTTGGTGATGCCAGGACAGCATGGGGTACAGGCCAGCGGTCAGGGAGCCCTGGGGAATGCCGGTGATGCCAGGACAGCATGGGGTACAGGCCAGCGGTCAGGGAGCCCTCGTGAATGCGGGTGATGCCGCTACCCATCACAGAGGCTCCCACAGTGACCACAGATAAGCAGGGTGACCCCCACAAGATGGCCCCATCCCCCATCTCCTCCAAGGGCCCGGCAGGTTGGCCCATGGTGAAGCATCCCCAGATCCCAACCTGGGAATCCCTGACCTTGCTGGTCTGTGGTCTCACAGGGCCCAGGGAGGGCCCCCATGCGGCCGACGGACTCTTCCTGCAGGCCACCTCCGCCGGGGCCAGCGTCTTAGTCACCCCGCTTCCTGTTGATTTCGAGGTGGCCTTGGGGAGGGTAGTTCCAGTCCTCAGGGCCACCCGACACCAAGACTGGCTCAGGAGAGCGCCCAACTCGCCCTGACACAAGGCCTGGCTCAGAGCTGCCTGCTCCTCCTCCCTCAAAGCCTTGCTAATAAGCACCTCGGCCAATTTACCCTGCATGACCTTGGTGAGTTCCGCCCGCAGCTCGCCCTGGGACAGGGCTCGGGACAGGGTCAGGCGCAGCTCACTCCAGGACAGCGCCTTCACCAGCGCCATGCTCAGCATGCTCTGGGGCAGGGCTCTGGCGACAGTGGCACCCAGGACCTCCTTGGACAGGGCCTGGTTCAGAGCTGCCCGGACTTCTCCCTGGGAGAGGGCTTTGGCCAACAGAGTGCGGAGATCCTCCTGGGATGCCAGCACACCAGCTACTTCAGCACACAGGGAGCCAGCAGGGAGCCTACCGTGTCCTCCTGGCAGGGCACCGCCTGGCTGGGCATTGATGGCTGGGCACGCGTGGCTCCGTTGTCTCCCCAGGACTCAACATTGCATGTGGAATGTCCAGTGGGTGCCATCAGTGGCACCAGCGTACCCTGGACCTCACAGGCTGCCGGGCAGGGTCCCCCCTGAGTGGTCTTCCCCGGCACGTGTCCGTGGAGCTGTGGCTGAGTCCGTCTGTCCTCTGGCTTGGCCCAGGGTGGGGCACTCAGGCCACCGAGGTGCTGGCAGGCCTGGTTGGACACCTTGGACCCTGTTAGGAGCACCTGGGAATGGGTGTTGCTGCTGAGATCAGCAGCCTGGTGAGCTGGGATGAGGTGCTTGGTTATGATCGGCTGCCCCCGGGACTGCGTCTTGGTCAGACAGGTGGCCAGAGGCGCTTGGGACTGGACCTTCATGGCATCTGTGGCCAGATGTGCCTGGGAATGCATCTTGCTCAGACAGGTGACCAGATGGGCCAGGGATGGGGTCTTGGTCAGCTCGACGGGCAGATGTCCCTGAGATAAGGCCTTGGTCAGTGGGGTGGCCGGTGGTCTCTGGGACAGGCAAGGTAGATGCCTCTGGGATGAGGTGTTGGTCAGTGGGGCAGCTGGCTGTCCCTGGGGCAGGGTGACAGCCATGTCTACAGGCACATACAGGTGAGATGGCTTGTCCCCTTCCTCAGCAACTTTTGTCCAGGATGGAGCTCCAGCCACTTCCACTGCCACACTGGTCTTAAATGCCATGTCTGTTTTCACCTGTTTCTGGGGGCCAGTCTTGATTTTCTCAGCTTCCAAAGGAAGCTTAGCTGGAGCCCTGGGGACCCCAGTTCCCAGACGTGATTGGGTCAGGCACCTGATCTTCCCCTCAGCCAAACAGGAGGGGGATGAGGCTTTCACCGCCTCTGCAGCCTGCTTCATATTCATGGTGGCCTCGGCCTTGGGTGGGTTCTCATGGATGGAGCCTGGTACCGCCGCTTGGGGTGGAGCCTTGACATTTGCCACTGTCGGAGAGGCCAGACACAGGGTCTTGAGGATGGTGGCCACTGAGCGTAACTGGGCTGGGGTCTTGGTTATCATGGCTGCCAGGCGAGTCTGGGGTGAGGGCTTGGTCAACCCAACTGGGCTCATCTGGGATGAAGTCTTGGACATGGTGGCTGCCAGACACGTTTGCAGTGAGTTTTTGGCTGGGGTGGCGACCCGGTGCGTCTGGGGTGGGGTCTTTGCCATCGCAGGCCCTGGGCACGCCTGGGGTGAGCTCTTCATGATGGATGCCAGAAGGGAAACCTGAGCTTGGTGCTTTGCCGTGATGGTTGCACGGCATGTCTGCCTTGGGGTGCCAGTTCTGGAAGCTGTGGAGTGCACCTGGACCTTGGTCATCGTGGGCATGGGCCATGTGTGAGCTGCAGTTTTGGTCATCACTGTGGCTCCCGGATACATCTGGGCTGGGGTCTTGGTTATTGTTATTTTGGGAACAGGGCTAGTCTTGTGTGGGGTGGTGGTCGTCATGGACGCTGGATATGTCTGCGGCAGGGTCATGGAGACCACTGGATATGTCTGGAGTAGGGTCTTGGTGATCACAGGCCCTGGGCATATCTGGAAGGGGGCTTTAGGGGTCTCTGCTTCCACAGGGCCCTGGGTTTGGGCTCTGGATGGTCCCATAACTGCCTTGTCGTACCTTCTGGACAATGGTGTCTCCGGAACCCCAGCTTTCTTGGTCCGGGCAGTTACACGTTTGGTTTTCACTGAGTCACCCTCTATGTGGACGAGGCAGGTGCTTCTGATGGTTCTGGTCAGCAAGCATGACTGGCATTTTGCATCCAGACTCACTGGGCAGGGAAATCTGATGGTGACCGTCTGGTGTGGCAGGAAGGCCACCCCCCGGACTCCAGCAGCGTGAGGAGCCTGCACGCAGGGCTCTGGGGTACCCTGAGCTGCTGGGGGCTGCAGGAGGGGGGATGACTGGGGGCTGCAGAGGACCAGATTGTCATAGGAAGGGAACTGGGTCTCCTTGTTCACCATGACGGGCGGGGACAGAAGGCGGTTCTCTTCCAGATGCTGGAAGCGCACTTGCTGCGGGGCGTGATAAGGGATGTTCCTGTCCTCCGCCCTCACTTTCTTCACCAACAACTTGCTGGAGTGCAGGATGTGTCTCTTGTTGAAGCGCCGCCATGCGTCCTGGATGGCCTTGGCCGCTGTCATCTGGGAAATCAGCTTCTGCCGGAGCCGATAGCCCCTCCAGTTGGCTTGGATGAGTGTGGCTGCGCGGGCGTGCATCATGTCCATCTCATCTACCAGGATGTTCTTGAAGGCCTGGCTCTCCACCACAGCCCGGAGGCGTGGGATGTGGCGGGACGCTGTCTTGGCTTCAGCAGGCTGTTGCGGAAGATGCTCCTTGGACTTGAGGCCCTCGTGCTGGGGCTGTGGAGGCGTTTTCTCCATTTTGTCCGGAAGACTAGGGGTGGGCGGGGGCTGGAGGATGCACTGCCCACTGGGTGACAAGTGGTTCGTGAACTGTAGCTGGGTGGCCGGCTGCATTGCCTTGATTACTGGACAGGTCAGCTCTGCCTGTGGGGGCGGCAGGGGGTGGTCAGGGTGTAGCAGGTCCTGCAGACAAGAGGTCATCCTACGGCCACTTCATCCTGGCACACAGTGCATGACACCTGAATGCTGGACCACTTAACTGCTTTTCTTTTTTCTTTCTTTTAGTTTTTTGTTTGTTTTTGAGACACAGTTTCGCTCTTGTTGCCCAGGCTGGAGTGCAATGGTGTGATCTTGGCTCACCGCAACCTCCGCCTCCTGGTTTCAAGTGATTCTCCTGCCTCAGCCTCCCGAGTAGCTGGAATTACAGGTATGTGCCACCATGCCTGGCTACTTTTCTGTATTTTTAGTAGAGACGGAGTTTCACCATGTTGGCCAGGCTGGTCTCAAACTCCTGACCTTAGGTGATCCACCTGCTTCGGCCTCCCAAAGTGCTGGGATTACAGGTGTGAGCCACCACGCCTAGCCTGCTTTTCAAACTTTATCTTGGATGTACCCTGGGTTTAGCACTGATCACAATATTTTGGAAATTTCCTGTTTGCCTCTGTGTATGTGTGTGTGTGTGTGTGTGTGCGTGTGTGAAAAGGATAGAGAAGTGTGGTGGGGGAGATTATTTGCCTCTCCCCATTGACTGTGAATCCCAGAAGACAGAGTCATTTTTGTGTCCCATCTCAGTCATAGGGCTTGGTTCTAAGCTGTGAATGGGTAGGTATTGGGTGGGCGGGCATCTTGACTGATAAATGGTGAGAGGACTGGAAGTTGGATGGACAGATAGATACAGGACTAGATACTGAAAGGATGAATCAGTCGATGAGTGAATGGTAGATGGGTTAGAGAGACAGATGAAGGTTTGGATGAACAGGTAAATTAAGTTGATGAATAAAGTCTTAAAGGCAAATTGGCCGGGGGGGTGGCTCATGTCTGTCATTCCAGCACTTTGGGAGGCCAAGGTGGGCAGATTGCTTGGGGTCAGGAGTTTGAGGCCAGCTGGGCCAACATGGTGAAACCCTGTCTCTACTAAAAATACAGAAAAGTAGGCCGGGCACAGTGGCTCACGCCTGTAATCCCAACACTTTGGGAGGTCCAGGCGAGTGGATCACAAGCTCAGGAGTTCGAGACCAGCCTGGCCAACATGGTGAAATCCCGTCTCTACTGAAAATACAAAAATCAGCTCAGCATGGTGGCGCGTGCCTGTAATCCCAGTTACTCAGGAGGCTGAGGGAGGAGAATTGTTTGAACCTGGTAGGTGGAGGTTGCAGTGAGCCGAGATCACGCCACCTCGCTCCAGCCTGGGTGACAGAGCAAGACTCTGTCTCAAAAAAAAAAAAAAAAAAGAAAACAAAAGGAGCCAGGTATGGTGGCAGGTGCCTGTAGTCCCAGCTACTCGGAAGACTAAGGCAGGAGAATCGCTTGAAGCCGGGAGGAGGAGGTTGCAGTGAGCCAAGATCATGGCATTACACTCCAGCCTGGGCAACAAGATCAAGACTCTGTCTCAAAAAAAAAAAAAAAAAAAAGACTGGGCGTGCTGGCTTATGCCTGTAATCCCAGCACTTTGGGAGGCCGAGGTGGGTGGATCACGAGGTCAGGAGATCGAGACCATCCTGGCTAACATGGTAAAACCCCATCTCTTCTTTTTTTTTTTTTTTGAGACCTAGTGTCTTGCTCTGTCGCCCAGGCTGGAGTACAGTGGTACCTTCTTGGCTCACTGCAAGCTCCGCCTCCCCGGGTTCATGCCATTCTCCTGCCTCAGCCTCCCAAGCAGCTGGGACTACAGGCGCCCACCACCACACCTGGCTAATTTTTTGTGTTTTTAGTAGAGACGGGGTTTCCCCGTGTTAGCCAGGATGGTCTTGATCTCCTGACCTTGTGATCCATCCGCCTTGGCCTCCCAAAGTGCTAGGATTACAGGCGTGAGCCACCACACCTAGCCCTAGCTCTTCTAAAAATACAAAAAATTAGCCAGGTGTAGTGGGAGGTGCCTGTAGTCCCAGCTACTTGGGAGGCTGAGGCCGAGATCATGCCACTGCACTCTAGCCTGGATGACAGAGCGAGACTCCGTCCCAAAAAAAAAAAAAAAAAAAAGGCAGATTAACAGAAAAATGGACACATACATGGTGGGTGGGTGGGTGGGTGGATGGATGGATGGATGAGCAGATGAGTGAATGAGCAGATGAATGGATGGAGGGATAGGCGAATCAATTGATGAATAGATGGGTGGATGGATAAACGGATAGAGGGAGGGAGGGAAGAATAGGTAAGTAGATGGATGGAGAGAGGGAGGAATAGATAAGGGAGGAATAGGTGGCTGGATGGATAGATGGATGGCTAGATGGAATGATAGTTGGATGGAGGGATGGACGGACACATAGATGAATGGATGGATGCGGGGGTGCTGGATGAATGGATGGATGGATGGGCAGATGGGTGGATAGATATGTAAATGGACTGGTGAATAGATAGGTGGATGGATGGGTAGATGGATGGATTGATTGATAAATGGATAGAGGGAGGGAGGACTATGTGGATGGATGAACAGATGAATGGGTGGATGGATGAGAGGATGGATGGATGCTTGCATGGATGGATGGGTAGATGGGTAGGTAGATGGGTAGATGGAAAGATGGAATGATGGGTGGGTGGATGAATGGATACATAGATGACTGGATGAATGATGGATGGTGGATGGGTAGGGGGAGAGACAAATGTATGGAAGGATGAATGAATGAATGAATGAGTGCGTGGGTAGATAGATAGATGTAAGATGAGTAGATAAATGAATGTGAAATTAAAGAAGGCCAGGCGCAGTGGCTCACGCCTGTAATCCCAACACTTTGGAAGGCCAAGGCAGGTGGATTACCTGAGGTCAGGAGTTCAAGACCAGCCTGACCAACATGGCGAAACCCCATCTCTACAAAAAAATACAAAAAAGTAGCCAGGCGTGACAGCGCATGCCTGTAATCCCAGCTACTCAGGAGGCTGAGGCAGGAGGATCGCTTGAACCTGGGAGACAGAGGTTGCAGTGAGCCAAGATCGCGCCATCACACTCCAGCCTGGGCAACAAGAGTGAAACTCCGTCTCAAATAAAAGGAAGGAGGGAGGGAGGGAGGGAGGAAGGGAGGGAGGGAAGGAAATTAAAGAGAGCTTGAGAGACTGGTGAAGAGAGAACCCAGTAGGAGGTAGACTGATGGGTGGATGGGTGGGTGGGTGGATTAGGGGATGGCTAGGTAAATGGCATATGGAAGGATGGAAAGAGGAAGAAAAAGTGGTGACTGTGGCTTTCAGAGGTAATAGGATGCAGAGAGAGCTGGGACACTGTCAAGTCACCCTGATGCATAGCCTGGAGCACAGCATACTTGTTTGGCAGAAGCCCCTTTCTTCAGGTTGGACTAGCCAGACCCCTTGCCCGTGAACCATCTTCTTACCTTGAAGGGTCATAGATTTGGAGGAGTAGCAGGAGAAGAAGGTGCAATCTCAGAAGCCAGACTGCAAGAGGAGGCAGCCTTCAGCCTTTCATCCATGCAATATGCAGCAACACTGCCCTGGGCTGGCTCTGTCCTCAAGACGAACACAGAAAGAAATGTTAAAAGCAAAAACGCTAAATTCTAAAAAAAAAAAAAAAAGAAGAAGAAGAAAAGAAAAAAGAAAAAAACCCTGCAAGGATGAGGAAATTTATTCCAGTGTTATTTTGTAGCTAGAAATCAAACAAAACAACTGGAAATAACCAAAACAGTGATTAGCAGAGGTTCAGCTACAAACACATACAGAAGTATGCTCAAGCATGTTTTATTTTATTATTATTATTTTTTTTTGAGACGGAGTCTGGCTCTGTCTCCCAGGCTGGAGTGCAGTGGCTGGATCTCAGCTCACTGCAAGCTCGGCCTCCCGGGTTTACGCCATTCTCCTGCCTCAGCCTCCGGAGTAGCTGGGACTACAGGCGCCTGCCACTTCGCCCGGCTAGTTTTTTGTATCTTTTAGTAGAGACGGGGTTTCACCGTGTTAGCCAGGATGGTCTCGATCTCCTGACCTTGTGATCCGCCCGTCTCGGCCTCCCAAAGTGCTGGGATTACAGGCTTGAGCCACCGCGCCCGGCCAAGCATGTTTAACACTGTATTGTTTAGCAGAGGAAAAACTGGAAGAAACCAAAATTATCAATGGAGAAAGGCTTAAATTAATCATACTAGGGCATGATATCCAGGCATCAGAAATGGTGTTCAGGCTGAGCACAGTGGTTCTTGCCTGCAATCCCAGCACTTTGGGAGGCCAAGATGGGAGGATCACTTGAGGACAGGAGTTTGAGACTAGCCTGGGAAACTAAGCAAGAACTGTCTCTTAAAAAAAAACAAACAAAAACAACAACAACAACAATAAAAACACTGGCCGGGTGCGGCTCATGCCTGTAATTCCAGCACTTTGGGAGGCCAAGGAGGGTGGATTACCTGCGGTCAGGAGTTTGAGACCAGCCTGGCCAACATGGTGAAACCCCATCTCTACTAAAAATACAAGAAATTAGCCAGGCGTAGTGGTTGACGCCTGCAATTCCAGCTACTCAAGAGGCTGAGGCAGGAGAATATCTTGAACCCTGGAGGCAGAGATTTCAGTGAGCCGAGATCGTGCCATTGAATTCCATCTGGGGCAACAAGAGCAAACCCCTGTCTCAAAAAAAAAAAGGCCGGGCACAGTGGCTCACTTCTGTAACCCCAGCAATTTGGAAGGCTGAGGTGGGTGGATCACTTGAGGCCAGGAGTTCTAGACCAGCCCGGGCAACATGGTAAAACCCATCTCTACTAAAAATATAAAAATTAGCTAGGCATTGTGACATGCACCTGTAGTCCCAGCTACTCGGGAGGCTGAGACAGGAGGATCATTTGAGGCCAGGAGACTGAGACTGCAATAAGCTACGATGGCACCACCACACTCGAGCCTGAGTGACAGGATAAGACTCTATCTCTTTTTTTTTGAAAAAGAGTCCCACTCTTTTGCCCAGGTTGGAGTGCAATGTCACAGTCTCGGCTCACTGCAACCTCTGCTTCCTGGGTTCAAGCGATTCTTGTGCCTCAGCCTCCAAAGTAGCTGGGATGACAAGTGTGAGCCACAGTGCCTGGCTGAGACCCTGCCTCAAAAAAAAAAAAGACTGTGATTAAAGAGTAAGTATAAGATAAAAGGTAGCCGGGGAGGCCAGGCACAGTGGCTCACACCTATAATCCCAGCACTTTGGGAGGCCGAGGCGGGCAGATCACAAGGTCAGGAGTTCGAGAACAGCCTGGCCAACATGGTGAAACCCTGCCTCTACTAAAAATACAAAAATTGGCCGGGCGCGGTGGCTCAAGCCTGTAATCCCAGCACTTTGGGAGGCCGAGGCGGGCGGATCACGAGGTCAGGAGATTGAGACCATCCTGGCTAATACGGTGAAATCCCGTCTCTACTAAAAAATACAAAAAACTAGCCGGGCGAGTTGGCGGGCGCCTGTAGTCCCAGCTACTCCGGAGGCTGAGGCAGGAGAATGGTGTGAACCTGGGAGGCGGAGCTTGCAGTGAGCTGAGATCCAGCCACTGCACTCCAGCCTGGGCGGCAGAGCGAGACTCCGTCTCAAAAAAAAAAAATAAAAAAAAATAATAAAAATACAAAAATTACCGGGCACGGTGGCATGCACCTGTAATCCCAGCTACTTGAGAGGCTGAAGTAGGAGAATCACTTGAACCTGAGAGATGAAGATTGCAGTGAGCCAAGATGGTGCAACTGCACTCCAGCCTGGGCGACAGAGTGAGACTCCATCTCAAAAAAAAAAAAAAAAAAAACAGGCGCGGTGATTCATGCCTGTAATCCCAGCACTTTGGGAGGCCAAGGCGAGTGGATCACAGGAGGTCAGCAGTTCAAGACCAGCCTGGCCAACATGATAAAACTCCATCTCTACCAAAAATACAAAAATTGGGCCGGGCGCGGTGGCTCAAGCCTGTAATCCCAGCACTTTGGGAGGCCGAGGCGGGCGGATCACGAGGTCAGGAGATTGAGACCATCCTGGCTAATACGGTGAAATCCCGTCTCTACTAAAAAAATACAAAAAACTAGCCGGGCGAGTTGGCGGGCGCCTGTAGTCCCAGCTACTCCGGAGGCTGAGGCAGGAGAATGGTGTGAACCTGGGAGGCGGAGCTTGCAGTGAGCTGAGATCCAGCCACTGCACTCCAGCCTGGGCGGCAGAGCGAGACTCCGTCTCAAAAAAAAAAATAAAAAAATAATAATAAAAATACAAAAATTACCCGGGCACGGTGGCATGCACCTGTAATCCCAGCTACTTGAGAGGCTGAAGTAGGAGAATCACTTGAACCTGAGAGATGAAGATTGCAGTGAGCCAAGATGGTGCAACTGCACTCCAGCCTGGGCGACAGAGTGAGACTCCATCTCAAAAAAAAAAAAAAAAAACAGGCGCGGTGATTCATGCCTGTAATCCCAGCACTTTGGGAGGCCAAGGCGAGTGGATCACAGGAGGTCAGCAGTTCAAGACCAGCCTGGCCAACATGATAAAACTCCATCTCTACCAAAAATACAAAAATTGGGCCAGGCACAGTGACTCACGCCTGTAATCCCAGCACTTTGGGAGGCCGAGACGGGTGGATCACGAGGTCAGGAGATCGAGACCATCCTGGCGAACACGGTGAAACCCCGTCTCTACTAAAAATACAAAAAAAATAGCCAGGCGTGGTGGTGGGCGCTTGTAGTTCCATCTACTTGGGAGGCTGAGGCAGGAGAACGGCATGAACCCAGGAGGCGGAGCTTCCAGTGAGCCGAGATCGCACCACTGCACTCCAGCCTGCGGGACAGAGTGAGACTCCATCTCAAAAAAAATAAATTGGCCGGGCGCGGTGGCTCAAGCCTGTAATCCCAGTACTTTGGGAGGCCGAGGCGGGCGGATCACGAGGTCAGGAGATCGAGACCATCCTGGCTAACCCGGTGAAACCCCGTCTCTACTAAAAAAAATACAAAAAACTAGCCGGGCGAGGTGGCGGGCGCCTGTAGTCCCAGCTACTTGGGAGGCTGAGGCAGGAGAATGGCGTAAACCCGGGAGGCGGAGCTTGCAGTGAGCTGAGATCCGGCCACTGCACTCCGGCCCTGGCGACAAAGCGAGACTCCGTCTCAAAAAAAAAATTAATTAATTAATTTTTTAAAAAATTAAAAAAAAAAATTAGCCAGGCATGACGTCAAGTGCCTGTAATCCCAGCTACTTAGCAGGCTGAAGCAGGAGAATCTGTTGAACCTGGTAGGCAGAGGGTACAGTGAGCTGAGATCACACCACTGCACTCCAGCCTGGGCGACAGAGCGAGACTCCGTCTCAAAAAAAAAAAAAAAAAAAAAAAAAGGAAACTCTATGTGGTACTTTAGGGCTGAGGGAGAATCCCCAAAAAAGGGGCAAATTTGGAGAGAATTTAGACTTCCTTGGAGAAAGGATGGTCCCGCCTAACATGTAACAGAGATAATTGCTGGATCAACCAAGCCAGAGCTGGTCTGGAGTTGCAGAACAAGCAAAAGGCCCACCCGTCAGGGTGCAGATGTGAGAACAGGTTATCAACAGTTGGTGCCGTGGATGTGCACTGGAAACCTTCAATGTGTATGGGCCACCATGGGGGCTCTGTTCTTTTATTATTATTTATTATTTTTTAGACAGAGTCTCACTCTGTCACCCAGGCTGGAGTGCGGTGGCATGCACGATGTTGGCTCACTGCAACCTCTGCCTCCCAGGTTCAAGCGATTCTCCTGCCTTAGCCTCCCAAGTAGCTGGGATTACAGGCATGAACTACCACACCCAGCTAATTTTTTTTTTTTTTTTTTTTTGGAGGGACAGGGTTTCACATGTTGGCCAGGCTGGTCTCAAACTCCTGATCTCAGGCGATTTGCCTGCCTCGGCCTCCCAAAGTGCTGGGATTACAGGTGCTCATGAGCCACTGCACCCGGCCTTTTTTTTTTTTTTCTTTTGAGTTTCATTCTTGTCGCCCAGGCTGGAGTGCTGTGGTGCAATCTCCGTTTACTGCAACCTCCTACTCCCGGGTACAAACGATTCTCCTGCTTCAACCTCCTGGGTAGCTGGGATTACAGGCACCCACCACCATGCCCAGCTAATTTTTGTATTTTTAGTACAGATGGGGTTTCATCACATTGGTCAGGCTGGTCTCAAATTCCTGACCTCAGGTGATCCACCCACTTTGGCCTCCCAAAGTGCTGGGATTACAGGCGTGAGCCACCGCGCCTGGCCTTGGGGCCTCTGTTTTTTGTGTGTGTTGAGAGGGCTGTAGAAAGGTTTTCACCAGGTCAAGACTGCGAAGTTGCAGGACCACGTTCTGGACCCAGGGCTCTGGCCGGCTTCACGGGTGTCTTCACACCTCTATCCCTAATGCCTCACCACTGCCCTCTATTGAGAATTCTTGGCATTGTGCTCTTTTTTTTTTTTTTTTTGAGACGAAGTCTTGCTCTGTCGCCCAGGCTGGAGTGCACTGGCACCATCTCGGCTCACTGCAAGCTCCGCTTCCCGGGTTCATGTCATTCTCCTGCCTCAGCCTCCTGAGTAGCTGGGACTACAGGCACCCATCACCATGCCCGACTAATTTTTTGTTTTTTTAGTAGAGATGGGGTTTCACCATGTTAGCCAGGACGGTCTCGATCTCCTGACCTCGTGATCCGCCCACCTCAGCCTCCCAAAGTGCTGGGATTACAGGCATGAGCCACCGCACACGGCCGAGCATTGTGCTTGCTTTAAAGGAGACATAACGAAAGAAATTCCTTTATCACATATTGAAAGGGTCCATTCGGAGACAAGAGGCAACGCATGGATAATTGACACACATATCTTTATTTATTATTATTTTTATTTTTTTGAGATGGAATCTTGCTCTGTTGCCCAAGCTGAGGTGCAGTGTCACCATCTTGGCTCACTGCAACCTCCACCTCCCCGGTTCAAAGTGACTCCTGAGTAGCTGGGATTACAGGCACCCGCCACCACACTTGGCTAACTTTTGTATTTTTAATAGAGACGGGGTTTTGCCATGTTTGACCAGACAGGTCTCGAACCCCTGACCTCAAGTGATCCGCCCGCCTCGGCCTCCCAAAGTGCTAGTATTACAGGCATGAGCCACCACACCTGGCCTAATTATTATTAATAATATTATCATTTTTGAGATGGAGTTTCGCTTTTGTTGTCCAGGCTGGAGTGTAATGGCACCATCTTGGCTCTCTGCAACCTCTGCCTCTGGGTTGAAGCGATTCTTTTGCCTCAGCCTCCTGAGTAGCTGGGATTACAGGCATGCACCACCACGCCTGGCTAACTTTGTATTTTTAGTAGAGACAGGGTTTCTCCATGTTGGTCAGGCTGGTCTCGAACTCCTGACCACAGGTGATCTGCCCGCCTCGGCCATCTGCCCGCCTCGGCCTCCCAAAGTGCTGGGATTACAGGTGTGAGCCACCGCGCCCGGCCTAATTTTTGTATTTTTAGTAGAGATGGGGTTTGATCATATTGGTCAGGCTGGTCTCGACCTCCTGACTGAGGCAGGAGAATCACTTGAACCTGGGAGGACAGAGTTACAGTGAGCCAAGATCGTGCTACTGCACTCCAGCCTGGGTGACAGAGCAAGACTCCATCTCAAAAAAAAAAAAAAAAAGAACTTGGAGACAGCAGCTTTGGGAGCTGAA
The DNA here is from genome assembly GCF_009764315.1 of Trachypithecus francoisi. Lineage (NCBI taxonomy): Eukaryota > Metazoa > Chordata > Mammalia > Primates > Cercopithecidae > Trachypithecus > Trachypithecus francoisi. The sequence goes on along the minus strand of NW_022681470.1, from coordinate 131,932,578 downwards.
TGGGCCCATTCCAGGGGCTGAGGTTTCATCAACCAAACGGTACAGCTCTTCAGAGGAACTCAACCAGAAGGGGTGAGAAACGAGATTGTGGGGGATGAGAAGAAGGAAGAGGGGCCCCCTGGACACAGAAGCCAACTGGCTTCTCTAATTTTGGCTCTCTAATTTTGAGTGAACCCCTCTGAGCCTCAATTTCTCTATCTGTCACAAGAGGTAAGATCACCATCCTCAGGTTCCCAAAGAGATACAACAGGCTTGACTGGGCACAGTGGCTCCTGCCTGTGATCCAAGCACTGTGTGGGGCCAAGGTGGGAGGATCGCTGGAGCCCAAGAGTTTGAAGACAGCCTGGGCAACATGTCTCTATTTAAAAAAAATAATAAAGAGACATAACAGTCTCTCCAGGATGTCCCCCATCACAGGTGAACAAATCCACCATCAAGGCTTTGGAGGTCCCTAGAGCCCCTGATCTGAGGGGCCCAGGAGCTGATCCATCGTTTGGAGTCACCCAGAAGGCCCAGAAGGGCTCCAAAGGCACTGGGGGCCAGAGGAGAATGACAGGGTCCCCCACGAACCCTCGCACACAAGCCCTCCACCAGCCCCACTCACCCGCTCCCAAAGCCACCAGCCCTACTCACCTGCCCCTGAAGCTGAACCCAGCAGTCTGAAAGGCCAGTCTTGGAGCCCTGGTGCCGCAGCAGCTTTGTGACTCAAAGCCAAGTTCTGGCCAATCCCTGCCACCTCTTGGGGGGAGGGGATTCTAGAAGGCACAGCCAGAGGTTGGGGAACAGGACGCAGGGCAGCGCCAAAGGTCATGGTAGTTGCTACCTACACCTGCTCATCCTGAGTAGAAAGGGTTCTCAGCACAGAGGAAACCCCAAATCTCCCCCGCCATGTACCTAGAGGCAGCTTTGGTCTTTCATCCCATGGGCATTTTCTGAGCGCCTACTATATGCTAGAATTTGCCCCAGGCCTGGGGATACAAACAACTCAAAGAATTTGGGGGTATAAAATGGTTAGATGGGAAGGAACCAAAAAGGAGGTACAACGGGCCAGTCAGGGTTCTGACCGATGTCTTGGGTCTGGCTCTGAGACTGCGGGCTCCTTGGGGTGGGACTGGACTTGATGTCTCTTGGGATCACCACCAGGCCTGGCAAAAGTGGGCACTGACCCTGAGCCACAGCCCTGTAAGGGGAAGTCAGGCCGCTGTCCTGGGTCACCTCCTGGGGCTGGGCTGGGGCCCAGCATGAGTCACCGCTGGCTGGGCCGAGGCTGACACGCACCTTGGACTCAGTGCAGCTGGCTCCAGCCAAAGCCAGCCTGGCCCAGAAGCCTCCGCCTGGCTTCCCTGGGGAGCCGCTGGGGGTTGCCAGGACAAGAACCAGCAGGGGTGCCTGGCCTCCCCCTGCAGAGACCACCCTCTCCAAAATCTTCTCTATACTGTGGGTGTGACTTTGGACAAAATCAGGGACATGTCAGATGGCAGTTGGATGGGGTTTAAATCCTTTGTCTGTTTTTTGTTTTTTGAGATGGAGTCTCGCTCTGTTGCCCAGGCTGAAGTGCAGTGGTGCGATCTTGGCTCACCGCAACTTCCACCTCTCCAGGTTCAAGCGATTCTTGTGCCTCAGCCTCCTGAGTAGCTGGGACTACAGGTGCATGCTACCACGCCCAGCTGATTTTTATAGTTTTAGTAGTGACAGGATTTCACCATGTTGGCCAGGCTGGTCTCAAACTCCTGACCTCAAGTGATCCGTGGACTGCAGCCTCCCAAAGTACTGGGATTACAGGCGTGAGCCACTGCGCCCGGCTCATCCTTTGGATGTTTCATCAGAACAGTTCCCTTCTGTGCTGTCAACGAGCTAAACACAAACAGAGTTCTCAGTGCAACTGGAGGCTGTGGGAGCCCAGAAAGGTGCTGGCCCAGCCTGAGGGCTACTAGGGACAGGTTTCCGAGGACTGTGCAAGCTGAGGCTGGGAGGTGGCACTCAGCTGGATGACTGGGGGAAGAGTAGCTGGCACAGAACTACAGCTGCAGCCATGCAAAGACCCTGAGGTCAGCAGGGCAGGATATTGGGAATTTGGGTAGAGAAGTTCCTGAAAGGAGACACTGGCCAGCCCAGGGACTGGTGCAGTCAAGACTTTTCCCAGAAAGTTTTCAAGTAGGGAGTCAGATCTGTGATTCAGAAAAAGCCCTTCACATCACAGCTCATGCCTGCCTGACTCCCCTATCAGACTGGAGTGTTGGCCTCCAGGGAGTACGCATCAACTAGGTGTCAATAAATGCTGGGGAGGCTGGGCGCGGTGGCTCACATCTATAATCCTAGCACTTTGGGAGGCCAAGGTGGGCAGATCGCTTGAGCCCAGGAGTTCAAGACCAGCCTGACCAATATGGCAAAACCCTGTCTCTACTAATAATTCAAAAACTAGCCAGGCATGATGGCAAATGCCTGTAATCCCAGCTACTTTGGTGGCTGAGGCAGAAGAGTCGCTTGAACTCAGGAGGCGGAGGCCACAGTGAGCCAAGATTGCACCACTGCACTCCAGCCTGAGTGACAGAGTGAGACCCTGTCTCAAAAAAAAAAAAAAAAAAAAAGAGCAGTGGCTCACACCTATAGTCCCAGCATTTGGGAGACCGAGGTTGGAGGATCACTTGAGCACAGGAGTTCAAAACCAGCCTGGGCAACATAGATCCCATCTCTACAAAAAAAATTATTTAAAAATTAGCAGGGCATGGTGGCATGTACCTGTGGTCCCACCTACTTGGGAGGCTGGGGTGAGGCAGGAGGATCAGTTGAGCCTGGGAGATCAAGGCTGCAGTGAGCTGTGGTCTTGCCACTGCACTCTGGCTGGGGCAACAGAGCAAGACCTCATCTCGTAAAGAAGAAAAAAAAAAAACAAAAAATCTTGTAGGGCACAGTGGCTCACGCCTGTAATCCCAGCACTTTGGGAAGCTGAGGTGGGTGGATCATCTGAGGTCAGGAGTTCGAGACCAGCCTGGGCAACATGGTGAAACCCTGTCTCTACTAAAAATACAAAAAAAAAAATTTAGCTGGGCGTGGTGGCGGGCGCCTGTCATCCCAGCTAATCAAGAGGCTGAAGCAAAAGAATCGCTTGAACCTGGGAGGCAGAGGTTGTGGTTAGCCAAGATCAGGCTATCTCCAGCCTGGGCGAAACAGAGGAAGACTCAGTCTCAACAACAAAAAAAAAAAAGAAAAGAAAAAGAAAGTACCTCTCTGCAGGGCTCCTCAGAGGCCTCTTGCCTTAGACCACTTGCGGGCAGGCAGGCAGGCAAGACGTCTGGGTTTGAATCTCTGCTCTGCCATTTAACAGGGGTGTTGGCCTGGCACGGTAGCTCACGCCTGAAATTCCAGCACTTAGGGAGGCCAAGGCAGCGGATCACGAGGTCAGGAGATCGAGACCATCCTGGCTAAGAGACCATCCTGGCTAACACGGTGTAACCGCGTCTCTACTAAAAATACAAAAAATTAGCCAGGCATGGTGGCGGGCACCTGTAGTCCCAGCTACTTGGGAGGCTGAGGCGGGAGAATGGCATGAATCCAGGAGGCGGAGCTTGCAGTGAGCCTAGATGGCGCCACTGCACTCCAGTATGGGTGACAGCGAGACTCTGTCTCAAGCAAACCAACCCCAACCTAACTTGGTGGCAAGGCCTTTCTTCATGACCAAGGGACAGTGGCCATTCTCTCCAAGTTTCTTCATCTGTAAAATGGGTACATTTCAGTGGCCCTCCCTAACAGGGCTGGCTAGGTACACATGGCCACCAGCCCTACTTGCTGTGTGACCTCGGCCACTAATATTCACATCCCTCAGGGCCCCCAATGAGTCGGAAGCCCAAGGGGTAGGGTCTTAACAACAAAGGGCAGAGCAGGCAGGAGAAGCAGGAAGCCTGGATCAAGGCTCTGGAAGTGAGGAGTCCAAGGCTGGAGTGTCTCTGCACAGTCTCCTTAAAAGGCTGTCTGGTGTCAAGCCAGTTGCTCAACCTCTCTGAACCTTAGGTTTCCTCAAAGTGGGGAGTAGGATGTTGGGAGGAGGAGGAGGAGCGAACTTCAGGGAGATACTTGGAAAATCCCAGTCCTGGAGGCAGACCTCTTGGGTCAGTCAAATCCCACCTGTGCCACCTTCCTCCTGGTACTGCGTCCATCAGCTTGTCCTGGGCCTCAGCATCCCCTGATCCACCAAACGAGAATAAAAGCTTACACTGTAAGCCAAGCACTGCTCTGTAAACATAAACTCTCTTAATCTTCACAACTTTACTGTTTTTTTACTGTTTTTTTACTGTTCTCCCCCTTTTACAGACAGGCAAGTTCAGTAAGTATCTGCCTCTTCCTTCCTGCCTTGGGCTGGGGCTGTGCCCTTTCCACCTCGAAATCTCTCCTTCCCAAAAGGCAAGGGGGCATTAGCTAGTTCCAAACGCAGGTCAAAGACGCCAAGACCCTTCCCCAACCTGGACATCAGCCGGTCCCGCGCCCAGGCGCGTCTAGAGGGCGCTCGCTGCGCGCCAGATGTGCTGGCCCGTCTCGGACGTCCGCTCTCTGCTCGCTCCCAACAAGGGGAGGAGCTGGGGGCAGAGAGAGGAGAGTAAGGCGGGGGTGTGGGGGGGAAGCGGGCCAGGCCCCGCCCAGCCCGCCAGGCCCCGGCGGGGGAAGAAGGAGGCGGAGAGCCGAGCTGGCGTAACGAGACTTTACTCAAAACAGAAAACCGGGCGAACCAAGGATTACAAACAGGAATGTGGACTCGTAGCAAAACAAAACAAAACAGAAAAGGGAGGGGGTACCGGTCGAAAGAACCGAAGAGGGAAGCGAGATCGAGGAAAGGGGCGGAGAATTTTTTTTCTTCTTCCCATTTCTTTAAAAAACCAACACAAGAAAACACACACACACAACCAACGTTTGTTCCCGAGTAGAAACATAAATAGGGCAGAATCGAACACTCTGTTCTTCTCTCTTCCAAAGGAAAAAAAAAAAGTAAAAGGAAAGGAAAGGCAGGGTTTGAGGCTGCGCCCCCTCGGAGCCCCCTTCCGCTGCGCGGTGTACAAGGTGGCAGCCGAGACGCGCGGGTTTGTGCAACACAGGGCGGCCGCGCGGGGGACAGAGGCAGCGCGAGGGCGGGGGGTCATGCGCTCGCCCCCCCGGGAGCAGGGGGTCCAGCTTGTCGAGTCCGGGGCGCCCCTTCCGAGTCCTGGGCACCCTCGGGGGGGGATCCCAGGGGGCCGCGCCCTCTCTGAGGTCCTGGGTACACTCGGGGGAAGGGGGGTCCCCAGGGCGGCACCCTCTCCAAGTCCGGGGCGCCCACGACACCCCCCCGCGAGCCCGCCCCTCGGGGAGGGTGGCCACGCATGCGCCCCGCGCGCGGACTCAGTACGCGGGCACCTGGTGCTGGGGCAGCAGCTGGCAGCCGCTGTTGACGTGGCTGAGGACTTTCTGCTTGAGCTGCGCCACCTGCTCGCGCAGCAGGCTCGCCGTGGACGCCAGCTCCGTGTTCTGGCTCTTAAGGGTCTTCACTTTCTCCTCCAGGCGCGAGATGCGCTCCAGCTTGCGCTTGCGGCACTTGGAGGCGGCGATGCGGTTGCGCAGCCGCTTGCGCTCCGCCTTGATGCGCTCCTGCGTGTCCATGTCGATGGGCGACAGCGGCGGGCTCTCGCCGAAGCTCGGCACGTCGGGCACCGTCTGTGGTTCGTCCTTGAGCGCAGCCAGGCGCGGCGGCCCCAACGCGCCCGGGGGTGGCGGCGGCGGGAAGGGCACGGGTTCGGCGGCGAAGGCGACCGTCCCGGCGCCCCCCGCGCCCCCGGCGCCGCCCGCGTAGCTACTCAGGTTCGCGTAGACGGGCGCCTCGGGGGCGGCCGCCGCCGGGGCCAGCTCGCCGGGGGGCGCGGAGCCCGTGGCCGTGCCCGAGGGCCCCCCGGCGGCGGCGGCGGCAGCGGCAGCGGCGGCCGCGCCCGCACCAAGCTGGTTCTGCTTGTGTAAATCCTCCAGGGCCTTGACGAAGCCCTCGGCGAACTCCTGCTCCTCGCTGGCCGCCACCTTCGGGTAGATGAACTGTGTGCTCGTCGGCGTGGTGGTGACCAGCCCGTTGGACTGGATGATGAGGCGCTCGAGCTCGGGGGAGGCCAGCTTCAGCAGCCCCAGGTCGGGAGAGGCGAGCAGGCCGTCGGGGGGTGCCGCGCTGGGGGCGCCGTCGGCGCGCAGGGGGGTTGGAGGCGGTGCGGCCGCAGGCTTTAGCGCCGCCGCCACCTGCTCACTCAAGCTCAGCGTCAGCGCGTCCTTCTTCATCATGCTGCCGGCCGCGGCCGTCGGGGGCGCCCCGGAGAACAGGCGGCCCGGGGACGCGAAGCTGCCGCCGCTGCCACTGGCGCCGCCGCCCAGGCCGCTCAGCGCCTCATCGCCGTAGAAGGGTGTTTCCATCCTCCGCCTCCCCCGCCGCGCCGGCCCGGGGGGGAGTGGCCGCGGCCTCCCGGGGGGCCCGCGCCCCCCCGTCCGCTCGGCCCTGCGCCCGCCGCGGCCGCTGCGCCCGGCCCTCCGCTGGCGGCGGCTCCTGCGCCGCGCCGCTCGTGCGCCCTCTTATAGCCTCGGCTCGGCGCGATGAGCTCACCGCCCCCGTTCGCCATTGGGTGCGGGTGACGTCGCTCATTTGCATGGAGGGGCGGGGCCAAGCCACCGACGCCCGCCCCGCAGCCGTTGCCGCGGCGACGCGCGGTAAACGGCACAACAGCGCGCTGCCTTGTGGGTTGACGTCATGGGGGCGGGCCGCGCGCCCGGGCCGGGTCACCCCGCCTCGGGACCGCTGTGTACGACCGATCTCCCCGGCGCCGCCTCCGCCAAGGCACGTCCCGGGTGGCGTGATGGGCCCGGGCCACCAGGCGCCTGCCCGCCCCGAAGCCCCGCCCCGTGTCCGCGCGTGGGGCCCCGGCCGGGCGGGGGCGGGGGCGGTGCCGGCCTTCGGGGACTGGAGGGGGATGGGGTCCCGCATGGATAAGTAACTCCTTGGCGCCGCCTGCTCTGCTGTGTCGCCAGCGCCTCCCCTAGCGCGCCTTCTGGAGAGGCTTTGTGCGGACTCGGGGCTGGAGGCCTGGTGGGGCTGTGTCCGGGGGCTCGCCGGGGGTGTGGGGCAGGTCTGCGTTCCCCACCCTCTCTTCTTCCCTCCCTCCCTCCACCCCGCGTGTGATTGCTCAGGGAGAGACGGGGAGGGGAGAGGAGGGTCGCCAGAAGTTGCTGGAAGCGCTTGGATCCTGATCATTTTCACTGAGTGCGTTGTAGAGTCAGGAGTCCGACTTACTGCCTTTACAGATGGGAAACTGGGCTCAGAGATGTGGAGTGACCATCCCCCGAGAGTTAGCTGGGAGTCACAGCAGGGCCAGGGTTGTGACTAGGCCTGAGCTGTCATCCACCCTTAGAACCCTAGAACCTGGGAGTGCAGGCCCCTGCGTAGCCCCTTCTTTCCGCCGCCTACGTTTTAATCCCAGGTCTGCCAGGGCTGTGATGTCCTGGGCGAGGGTGCCCAACTCCAGGGACTGGGCTGATGAGGCAGGAATGCCGGCTATAATTATTACTTGCTTGTTACCACTATCATGGCTGTTAGGGCTTAATGGGCCACTATTAAGACTGGCTGGGAAGGGGGTGTGAGGGAGGAGAGACGGACCCATCCCACCAATACTCACAAGGGATCCTTAGGACTTCTGGATCTGACCTACAGCCTCTGCATGCACCCCTCCAGCTCCCCACCTCTGTCTGGATGGAGCTCACACCCTCCTTTCCCTGACCTTCCTCTCACTCTCTCTGATCCTTGGCCTCCCAGTTGCAGGACTAATCCTACCTCTGGGCCTTTGCACGTGCTATGCCCTCTGCGTGGTACTCCCTTCCCCCAGTGCAAAGACTTCAGGAAGTGCCCCACCCCTAGACTTTATTCTTTTATTGTAGACTCTGAATCTACCAGAATGATGGAGTGGACCATAGACCCTTAAGGTCAGGGACATTGCCTATGCTGAGCCTGCTGACATAGCCTAATATAGAATGGATACTCGGTATTAAAGGTGAATGCCAGGCTGGGTGTGGTGGCTCATGCGTGTAATCCCAGCACTTTGGGAGGCCGAGGCAGGCAGCTCACTTGAGGTCAGGAGTTCAAGACCAGCCTGGCCGAAATGGTGAAACCCCCGTCTGTACCAAAAATACAAAAATTAACCGGGTGTGGTGGTGTGCACCTGTAATCTCAGCTACTCAGGAGGCTGAGACATGAGAATCGCTTGAACCCAGGAGGCAGAGGTTGCAGTGAGCTGAGATTGTGCCACTGCACTCCAGCCTGGGAGACAGAGTGAGACTCCAGTCTCAAAAAATAAAAATAAAAAATAAAGGCGAATGCAACAAAAGGTTGCTTGTGTGGGTGGTCTCTAGCCTCAGTTTGTCTGCCTGGCCAGTGGGCATGCGTTACTCCTTTTCTACCCTCATTACTCATCTGGCTCTGCCTCCAACTGGGCCCTGGGGCATGAGGGCCATAGGGGAGGCTGTCCTCATCGCCAAGAGAGGTGGCCTGTTGGTCGCGCTGTGGCTCTTGCCTGTAATCCCAGCACCTTGGAAGGCTGAAGCAGGCATTTGAGGTCAGGAGTTTGAGACCAGCCTGACCAACATGGTGAAACCCCGTCTCTACTGAAAATGAATTAGGCCAGGCACGGTGGCTCACGCCTGTAATCCCAGCACTTTGGGAGGCCGAGATGGGTGGATCACGAGGTCAGGAGATCGAGACCATCCTGGTTAACACGGTGAAACCGTGTCTCTACTGAAAAATACAAAAAAAAAAAAAAAATTAGCCGGGCACGGTGGCTCACGCCTGTAATCCCAGCTCTCAGGGAGGCAGAGGCGGGAGGATAGCTTGAGCCCAGGAGTTCGAGACCTGCCTGGGTAATACAGCGAGACCCCGTTCTCCACAAAAAGGAAAAAAAAAAAAAAGACAAAAAATAATTAGCTGGGTGTGAGGCTGAGGCAGGAGAATGGCATGAACCCAGGAGGCGGAGCTTGCAGTGATCGGAGATGGTGCCACTGCACTCCAGCCTGGGCAACAGAGCGAGACTCCATCTCAAAAAAAGAGAAAAAAACAATTAGCCGCACATGGTGGTAGGTGCCTGTAATCCCAGCTACTCGGGAGGCTAAGGCAGGAGAATCGCTTGAACCTGGGAGGCAGAGGTTGCAGTGAGCAGAGATTGCGCCATTGCGCTCCAGCCCGGGCAACAGAGTGAGACTCCATCTCAAAAAAAAAAAAAAGAAAAGAAAAAGAAAAAAATACGCCAGGCGCGGTGGCTCAAGCCTGTAATCCCAGCACTTTGGGAGGCCGAGACGGGCGGATCACAAGGTCAGGAGATCGAGACCATCCTGGCTAACACAGTGAAACCCCGTCTCTACTAAAAAATACAAAAAAAAAAAAAACTAGCTGGGCGAGGTGGTGGGCGCCTGTAGTCCCAGCTACTTGGGAGGCTGAGGCAGGAGAATGGCATGAACCCAGGAGGTGGAGCTTGCAGTGAGCTGAGATCCGGCCACTGCACTCCAGCCTGAGCAACAGAGCAAGACTCCATCTCAAAAAAAATAATAGGCTGGGCGAGGTGGCTCACACCTGTAATCAGCACTTTGGGAGGCCGAGGCGGGCAAATCATCTGAGGTCAGGAGTTCAAGACTAGCCTGGCCAATATGGCAAAACCCTGTCTCTACTAAAAATACAAAAATTAGCCAGGCGTGGGGAGCACACCTGTGATCCCAGCTGCTCTGGAGAAAGTCAGGAGAATCACTTGAACCCAGGAGATGGAGGTTGCAGTGAGCTGAAATCTTGCCACTGCACTCCAGCCTGGGCAACAGAGCAAGACTCTGTCTCAAAATAATAATAATAAAGACCTGGCCGGGTGTGGTGGCTCACTCCTGTAATCCCAGCACTTTGAGAGGCCAAGGTGGTGGGTCATGAGGTCAGGAGATCAAGACCATCCTATCCAACATGGTGAAACTCCATCTCTACTAAAAATACAAAAATTAGCTGGGCATGGCGGCGCACACCTGTAGTCCCTACTGCTGGGGAGGCTGAGGCAGGGGAATTGCTTGAACCCGGGAGATGGAGGCTGCAGTAAGCCAAGATTATGCTACTGCACTCCAGCCTGGGCAACAGAGTGAGAATCCATCTCAATAATAATAATAATAATAGGCCGGGCTCGGTGGCTCACGCCTGTAATCCCAGCACTTGGGGAGGCCAAGGTGGGCGGATCACCTGAGGTAAGGAGTTCAAGACCAGCCTGACTAACATGGAAAACCCCCATCTTTACTAAAAATACAAAATTAAGGCCGGGCGCGGTGGCTCAAGCCTGTAATCCCAGCACTTTGGGAGGCCGAGACGGGCGGATCATGAGGTCAGGAGATCGAGACCATCCTGGCTAACACGGTGAAACCCCGTCTCTACTAAAAACTACAAAAAAAAAACGAGCCGGGCGAGGTGGCGGCACCTGTAGTCCCAGCTACCTGGGAGGCTGAGGCAGGAGAATGGCATGAACCCGGGAGGCGGAGCTTGCAGTGAGCTGAGATCCGGCCACAGCACTCCAGCCTGGGTGACAGAGCAAGACTCTGTCTCAAAAAAAATAAAAAAATAAAAATAAATAAATAAATAAATAAAAATACAAAATTAGCCAGACATGGTGGCGCATGCCTGTAATCCCAGCTACTTGGGAGGCTGAGGCAGGAGAATCGCTTGAACCCAGGAGTTGGAGGCTGTGATGAGCCGAGACTGCGCCATTGCACTCCAGCCTGGGCAACAAGAGCGAAACTCTGCCTAAATCATCATAATAATAATAAAGACCTGGCCTGGCAGGCCTGGGATCCGAATTGCCAGGGCAGGGAACTGGGGCTGTGGGTTTGTTCTGTCTCTAGATAGGTTAGGAAGGTATCTGTCTGCCTATTGGAGTGTATGTCTGTGTGTGTACCTGTGTGTGTCCATATTTGTGTTGTATGGACAGACACAGGTACAAACACATAGATACATACTTAGATCCGTGGGTCTCTGTGCTCTCTAGCCCAGGTTCTACCCTGGACAAAGAGATTCCTAATGGGACAAGATCCAGCCCCCAGACCTGTAGCCAGCCCTGCCCTGGGAACCCCTCTCTGGGCCCCGTGCAGTGGGGCCAGAGTGGAGGAGATGGGGTCATGCCTCTCCCTGAGGCAGGAGGGTGAGTGGGCAGCCTACAGAGGCCCTGCCCTGACCTTGGGCCTCAGCCTTGGCAGCTGGGGGGATGGTCTGGTTAATTGTAGGCTGAGACAGCCTGAGCTGAGTGGAGCACTTTCCAAAGGCAGGTGAGATGCAGAGGCCTGTTACCTCTCGGAGCCTGTTTTTCCTTCATGAAAATTGAGCAAATAAGCCTACCTACTTTGTGGAGTATTGCGATTTTTATTGGATTTGAAGAAATAGTAAGGGGTCAGGCCGGGTGCAGTGGCTCATGCCTGTAATCTCAGCACTTTGGGAGGCTGAGGCGGGCGGATCACGAGGTCAGGAGTTCGAGACCAGCCTGGCCAACATAGTGAAACCCTGTCTGTACTAAAAATACAAAAATTAGCTAGGCATGGTGGCGCGGGCCTGTAGTCCCAGCTACTCGGGAAGCTGAGGCAGGAGAATCACTTGAACCCAGGAGTAGGAGGTTGTGATGAGCCGAGATCATGCCACTGCACTCCAGCCTGGGCAACGGAGTGAGACTCCATCTCAAAAAAAAAAAAAAAAAAGACAGAAAGAAAAAAACAGTAAGGGGTCAATAAATACTTTCTATGATTGTATTATTTGGCCAAACGTAACTTCAGTTCTTTGGTTTTGAGTTCTCTCATCTTGGAATACCCTTACACTCTTGGCGAACTCCTTATTCATCATTCAAAACCCACCACCAGTGCCCCCTTCTCCAAGAAACCCTTCCTGACCATGTCCCCTAGGACTGACATCGATCCTTTCCATCTGGCTAAGACCTGTCTGTCCCCCATCTGTGTCTTGTTCTGTCTCCTCCATAGAAGGGGATGGAGAGGTCTTCAGGGCAGGATGGGGAAGGCCTCTCCTGGCCCCTAAGTGTGGGAAGCTGCCTTTGCCACCCCCAATGGCTCCTTTTTTTTTTTTTTTTTTTGAGATGGAGTCTCACTCTGTCGCCCAGGCTGGAGTGCAGTGGTTTGATCTTGGCTCACTTCAACCTCCCCCTCCTGGGTTCAAGCAATTTTCCTGCCTCAGCCTCCCTAAGTAGCTGGGATTACAGGCAGACGCCAACACGCCCGTCTACTTTTTCTGTATTTTTTGGTAGAGACAGGGTTTCACGATGTTGGTCAGGCTGGTCTTGAATGCCTGACCTCATGATCGGCCTGCCTCAGCCTCCCGAAGTGCTGGGATTACAGGCTTGAGCCACTGCACCCAGCCTCCCTTTTTCTTTTTCTTTTTCTTTACATTTTCTGTTGCTCCGCCTCAATTCCCTTTCCCACCCTCTCCTTCCTTCTCCCAGCCAGAGAGCTCTCCCAGACACCCCATTCCTGTCCTTCCGTTGGTCCCAGCCCTGAACCTACAGCACCTGTTGGTCCAGCTCTGACCTCCCAGAATGGGAGTTCCTCAGGGGCAGATCTGAAGCCACTTTGGACATATGGGCATAGAGTGTCTCTAACTCCATCAGCTAGTCCCACGCAATTAACTAGAGAGAACTTTCATTCATTCACTCCACATACACTGATTGAGCACCTACCGTAAGCCAGGGGAAAGGGCACACATGAATGAGACCAACATCTGCACCTTTGTAGGCCCCCACACCAAGGGAGAGCCAGACCAGTGCAGTTTTCAGGAGAATCAACGGTGTCCCCACCATAGATGGTAATGGAGGGGGCTGATATTTTAGAGTTGGGTAATCTGGAAGGGGTGGCCCAGGATGTAACACCAAATGACAGACAAGCTGGACCTAATTGCCAAATACTGGGGGATCAGAGTGTTCCGGTAGTAGGAAGAGCCGGTTCAAAGGCCCCAGGGCAGGAACCAGTTGGACACATTTCTAGAAGGTGGGGAGGCAGGTGAGACTGGATTGGGAAGCCAGTGAGTGCCAAAGGAAGAGAAGGGGAGTGCCGAGGCGTCCACCTCTGCCCCGGAGGGATTTGTCCCCAAGGCAGTGAAAGTTGCAGATGCGATTGGGGCAACAATAGGGCTTGGTACGGGACTCTGCATTTTCACCTTTATCCCAGCAGCAGCTCCACGAGTGGCGAGGGACGTTATCCCACTTCTCAGGACGGTGTCTGGAGGGGGCACGCGACATGCCCAGCGTCGTACAGGCCAGGCCAGAGAGAACCCTGCGCTCCAAACAGAAACGGAACTTGACGCTCCGCTGCCACCGGGGTTTGAATCGCTGCGGCTGTAGTCCTTCCACAGCGCAAAGAGATTTCTTGTTTATAGCAACCTGCAGGCCGGGCACAGTGGCTCACGCCAGTAATCCCAGCACATTGGGAGGCCGAGGCGGGAGGGTTGCTTGAGCCCAGGAGTTTGAGACCAGCCTGAGCAATGTAGAGAGACCTCTTCTCTACAAAAATAAAAAAGTTAGCTGGGCATGGTGGTACATGCCTGTGGTCCCAGCTACTTGGGAGGGTGAGGTGGGAGGATCACTTGGGCCCGGTAAGTTGAGGCTGCAGTTTAATTTTTAGTCTTTATTTGAACACCCAAAAAAAAAATCACCTTGATAAATCGGAAAGCCCCAAAGAAAAACGAGTTAAGCAGGCAGCCGCAGGGATGAGGTGGAGCCAGGCACTCAAGACCCCGCAGCGGGGAGGTGGGGCTTGTGAGGACTCTAAGCCGGCGCTTAGGACCCTTAGGCTGGTAGGGGCGGGGCTTGCAGGGAAAGTGCCCCGATGGGGACCCCGGGAGGGCGGTCGGGGGCAGGGCGCCAGACTCAGGCTGGGGGCGCTGTCTGGCTCATACATTCCTGAGGATCAAGTTACCCGAGAAGGCTGAGGCCTCTCTGTTCCCCTCCTGCCAGGCTTCCGCCCTCTCCAGGAGCAGGAACCACAGTCTGTCCCCAGTCCAGCGCAGGTGTCTGCCCAGCCTCTTGGAGGGGACCTAGGCCCTGCCCTCTGGACTGGCACCGGATCCATCCTGCCTCACAAAACCATTTTACAGATGAGGAAACTGAGGCACAGTCAGCCTCCCTTCAGCATTGATGGAACCAGATTGAACATGGCTCTGCCAGCTTTATGACCATTTTTACTAACTGGGCAGGCCTAGAAGAATGGTTCAGTCAAGTGTTTGTTGATTGACTGACCATCTAGAATCAGTCTCCAAAGCCTCTTATAGCACAAGGAGAAAAGAACTTCCCATACCACTTACCCTCCTACCCCACCCTAGGACAGGCAGGACCCCTGCACTTATCCAGCATGCATTTAATGAGCACTTCCTGTATGCCTAGGCCTGGGTTAGGCCATTTCACAGGTAGATATTGGAGAACCAGAGGGTTTGGGGATCAGAGGGTGGTGAATTTGCTTTCTTTAGCCCAACTTCAGAAATTGGTTTGTGCCAGGCAAAGTGGTTCATCCCTGTAATCTTAGCACTTTGGGAGGCTGAGGCAGGAGGATTGCTTGAGGCCAAGCATTCAAGACCAACCTGGTCAACGTAACAATACCCCTGTCTCTTAAAAAAAAAAAAAAAAGAGGCTGGACGCGGTGGCTCTCGCCTGTAATCCCAGCACTTTGGGAGGCCCAGGCGGGCTGATCACAAAGTCAGGAGATCAAGACCACAGTGAAACCCCGTCTCTACTAAAAATACAAAAAATTAGCCGGGCGCGGTGGCGGGCGCCTGTAGTCCCAGCTACTTAGGAGGCTGAGGCAGGAGAATGGTGTGAACCTGGGAGGCGGAGCTTGCAGTGAGCCGAGATCGTGCCACTGGGCGACAGAGCAAGACTCGGTCTCAAAAAAAAAAAAAAAAAGAGGCTGGACGCGGTGGCTCTCGCCTGTAATCCCAGCACTTTGGGAGGCCCAGGCGGGCTGATCACAAAGTCAGGAGATCAAGACCACAGTGAAACCCCGTCTCTACTAAAAATACAAAAAATTAGCCGGGCGCGGTGGCGGGCGCCTGTAGTCCCAGCTACTTAGGAGGCTGAGGCAGGAGAATGGTGTGAACCTGGGAGGCGGAGCTTGCAGTGAGCCGAGATCGTGCCACTGGGCGACAGAGCAAGACTCGGTCTCAAAAAAAAAAAAAAAAAGAGGCCGGCCTGTAATCCCACCACTTTGGGATGGGAGGCCCGGGCAGGCGGATCACGAGGTCAGGAGATCGAGACCATCCTGGCTAACACGATGAAAACCCCGTCTCTACTAAAAATACAAAAAAAAAAAAAAAAAAAAGCCAGGCGTGGTGGCGGTCACCTGTAGTCCCAGCTACTCGGGAGGCTGAGGCAAGAGAATGGTGTGAACCCAGGAGGCAGAGCTTGCAGTGAGCCGAGATCGCGCCACTGCACTCCAGCCTGGGCGACAGAGCGAGATTCCGTCTCAAAAAAAAAAAAAAAAAGATAAATTGGTTTGTAGTCTGAGCAGGGTGGCTCATGTTTGTAATCCCAGCCCTTTGGGAGGCAGAGACAGATGGATCTCATGAGCCCAGAAGTTCAAGAGCAGCCTGGGCAACACAGCAAGAACCCATCTCTACAAAAAGATATAAAAATTAGATGGTTGGGAGGCCAAAGCGGGTGGATCACAAGGTGAGGAGATCAATACCAGCCTGGCCAACATGGTGAAACCCCATCTCTACTAAAGATACAAAAATTAGCTGGGTGTGGTGGTGCGTGCCTGTAATCCTACTACTTGGGAGGCCAAGGCGGGAGAATCACTTGAACCTGGGAGGTGGAGGTTGCAGTAAGCTGAGATCATGCCACTGCACTCCAGCCTGGGCAACAGAGTGAGACCCTGTCTCCAAAAAAAAAAAAAAAAAAAAGTTGGTTTGGTTTTTTTTCTCTTTCTTGGTTGTTTTGGACCAAACTCACATACCATCATTCATCGATTCAACAATGCTTTTTTTTTTTTTTTGGACACAGTGTTACTCTGTCTCCCAGGCTGGTGTGCAGTGGTGCGTTCTCAGCTCACTGCAACCTCTGCCTCCCAGGTTCAAGCGATTCTTGTGCCTCAGCCACCAGAGTAGCTGGGATTACAGGCACCTGCCACCACACCGACTAATTTTTGTAGTTTTAGTAGAGACGGGGTTTCTCCATGTTGGCCAGGCTGGTCTCAAACTCCTGACCTCAAGTGATCCGCCTGCCTCGACCTCTGAAAGTTCTGGGGTTATAGATGTGAGCCACTGCGCCTGGTGACCGTGCTCTACTGGGTGCCCGCTGTGTGCTGGGCAGGTGGGTCCTCACCGCCCGGAGGTGATGTTCTGGGGGACTGGAAGCAAGGTCATTATACAGAAGCATGCTGCAGGTTGGTCTCACGATTTTCCTTTAAGTTGGCCCCCTTTTCTGTTTTTACTTCAGTAAATATATTTCAAAGGGGAACCTTCATGTCACCACCAAGAATGGAAAACCAGTTTCTCTTGCTATAAATAGAAGGAAACCAAAAAACTATGAAATGAGAGCAAAGTCAGGCATTCCCGCCTCAGGAACATTCAGGGCTGGCACTGGACCTCGAATGTCTGAGTCTTATCAAAGGCAGGGAAGCCCCAAGCAGAAGGGCATGAGGGGCCACAGGCACCCACTTGGGGGATGCTCCAGTCCCGTGGGGCCCAGCACACAGTAGACGCTTGAGGAATGCGTGTTGATTTGTTAACATGGAACCCATTATTTTAGGTGCCCCCCGCCCCCCACCATGATGTGTGGGTTTCGCCTGCATCCGACCACACACTCGTGGCTTTTCTAGGTACTGAGCCATTTCCCCGCTGACAGACTGAGGGTAGGGTAGTGCCTGAATGGGGAGGGGGAGGGGAGGTGGCAGGCAGCTGCCTCTTGGGCAGGGGACCCCACGGGGGCCTCTCTGGGGAGGCTTCGGTTTGGTTTGGTGACATGCCAGGATGCAGCTCGGGACAAACGTTTATTTGCAGCCTTGGGGCTGTCCCCACCCACGGTCCTGTGGGCCCCTGACGTCTGTCCACACTGAGATGTGGGCCCCTGTGGCCTGCCGCCCTCCCAGGCTGTCTGTGGTGTTTGAATCAATGAATGAGTGAATGAGTAAAGGAATGAATGCAATACATATGTAACAAACCTGCACGTTATGCACATGTACCCTAGAACTTAAACAATAAAAAAAAAAAAAGGAATGAATGCAATAAGTAGCATGATGGATGAGTTCGTGAAATAATGAATGGATGAATTAACGAATGAGCAGAAGTATTCATGCTGCCAAGATGAGAAACCCATTTTCCAGGTATTCTTTTTTTTTTTTTTTTTTTAAGACGGAGTCTTGCTCTGTTGCCCAGGTTGGAGTGCAATGGTGCCATCTCGGCTCACTGCAGCCTCCACCTCCTGGATTCAAGTGATTCTCCTGCCTCAGCCTCCTGAGTAGCTGGGATTACAGGCATGGGCCACCACGCCCGGCTAATTTTTGTATTTTTGTAGAGATGGGATTTCACCATGTTGGCCAGGCTGGTCTGGAACTCCTGACCTCAAGTAATCCGTCCGTCTCCGCCTCCCAAAGTGCTGGGATTACAGGCCTGAGCCATGTAGATATGCTTTGTCCCCTTTTTTCGGATGGACAAACTGAGGCTGTCAGCCAAGAAAGGCTTCAGTATGTGGAAGGCAGATTCGAAGCCAGTTGGCCCTGCACACCTGGGCTGCATTTCTGTACCAAGACTGGGGACTCCCGGAGCGAGTTTAGGGGTCCGGACTGGTGCAGAGGGGCGCTAGACCTGGCCCCCAGCCAGCGGAAGGGATCTGGGCCCCTAGCTGGGGAGTAGGTGGAATTGGGGGCAAGGCAGGCGGCAGAGGGGGTGGAGAGGAGACGGCTGCCGCATGCTGCGGGGATGGGAAGACACCGGCAGGGTCTGCGTTGATTCAGAAGGGACCCCAAGGAAGGAGCAACTTTGGGGGACCCCAAAGTTGTCAGAGTGGTACCAAAGGCCGTGCACATGGGGCCCTTAAGTGCTACATAAGGGATAATAATGGAGAGACCCCCCGCCTGCTGCACCCGAGGCCGACTCCCTCAACTCCCACGCCTTCCCGCCTCCCGCTGCCCCCGCATCCCCTTCCTCCCGCCACCCCCCTGCTCCTCGCCTCTAGCTCTCCCGGGGAGGAAGTGGCGAGAATGCGGGGGTGGGCGCCCTATTCTCACTTCCCCTGGGGCAGGGCGGGGCCTGCGGGGTCCTCTCCGCCGCCGGGAGACTGGGCAACCCCCTCCGTACAGGAGTGGGGGCGGGGAGCCCCAGGAGCTGGGCCGGCGCCGCTCAGTTCCTGGCCAGGTGACGTCCATAAGTTCCCTGGTCTTCGATGGTTCTCAAATGAAAAATGGGGGGAAAGACACTGAGTTGGAAACAGCGAGTTGCTGGGGAGAGAGGACCCCACCCCGGGCCGGGACTAGCAGCCAGACACGGACACGCCCTGCCCCGGAGGGGTCAGGGCCAGGCCGAAGGGAGGGAAGTCGCAGTAAACACGGGGTTGGGTAGGGGCGGGAGGCGCATTCCAGGCGGTGGGAACGGCGCGGGCAGAGGCCTGGAGGCTGGTTGAGGCCTCCGGCCTCGCCCAGCTGCGGGGTCCTCGGCGTGTGGCCCCTCCCCGAATAGGAGGGGGAGGAAGAATCCAGGGGGAGGGGCGCTGTCCTTAGCAGTGGAAGAGTTAATTTCCCGGGGCTGCCGGACCCCGCCGCGAGCTGGCGGGTGGCGTCAGCGACGACGTCAGGGCTAGGTGGTGCCGCGTAGACGCGGAGGCTTCGGCCGTCCGGCCCCCACCCCACGCGGCGCTGGAGGCCGCGGGGATGGGGGCGGGGGCGGCCGGCCCTGCAAGCAGTTTACTGGGAGCTGTGCAGAGAGGGAAACTGAGGCACGGGAACGGGCGTGGCCTGGCTGGCGCTAAGCCCGCTAGCGCGCGTCCCACACTGCCGCCCCCTCCCGGCTCCTCCTGGTCGCCCGACGACCCGGTGCTGGTTTGGGCTTGTTTTCCATTGCGCAAATACCTGCGAATAAACGTTTGCCCCGAGCTGCGACCTGGCACATCACCACCTCTGCATGGCCTCAGTTTCCTCAACCGGATAATGGGAAGAGTTGACATTTAGTGTAGGCGCTGGGCTCGGCCTTGAAAAGGGGGTGTGGGAGGGGACTCCACCCCAAGAAAGAGGCTGGCGCGGGGGCACCTGCGAGGCGGGCTGTGATTCCCGGGCTGGTTCCCCCGCCCCCTCCTCTCCTCCCGTCCCTCACTCCCCTCCTCTCTCTTCCCCTCCTGCTTCAGCTTCCCCTCCCCTCTTCCATCCCCTTCTCCTCCCTCCCGTCTGCCCCGATCTCCTCTCCACCCGCTCCCTCCCTTTCCCCCACCCGCCCGGCGAGGCCGCCCCACCGGACTGCTAATTAAATGCAGAGCTGGGGGGAAGGGACGGCGCGTGCTTAACTCCTTCCCCGCCGGGGCCCTGAACCGGGAATGGGGAAGGGTGTCCGCCACCGGAATTCCCCTTACTCCCAGGGGTAGGCCTTAAGCTCTAGGACAAGCCCATTTGTTGAGTGGGTATATCGAGGCCAAGGGAACGGCCCCAACGTTCTGGGTGAGGCTGTACTAAATCGGGCCTCCTGATGGGAGGGCCAAAGATTCGAGATAGCGGAAGAGAAAAGCAATATCGTGGCTTGGAAATAAACCAAGAGAAAAAAAAGTGAGTTGGAGGGAGGGACTGCGGGAGAGGGAGGGAGGAAAAAAGTCTAGGAGCAAGACAGACAGAGAAACAACCAGGTAAGAAAGGTGGGGCCACGGGTGTGGCCTGGAGGCACCTAGGCAGGCTCCCAGGAGAAGGCGGCTTCCTGGAAGAGCCTGTGGTGGGATAACTCCTGGCCCTGATCTTAGCCTCCAGGCCGGGCTCACCCACTGACTGCTGACTTCTGACAAGGCCCTGTGGCCTGAAAGGAAGGTCATCCCTGCCTTTGGAGCCATCCGTCAACCCAAGTCCCCGCCCTGTCCCTGAAACTTCACAGAGGGGCCCAGCGAAGCGAGGTGTGGGCCATGTGCTGTGAGGTGACTCAGTGGCCCCTCATTCTTGGGACGGGAACAACTGAAAGGAATGATATAAAGTCAGGTGATGAGGGCCGGGCGCGGTGGCTCATGCCTGTAATCCCAGCACTTTGGGAGGCCGAGGCAGGCAGATCACGAGGTCAGGAGATCGAGACCACAGTGAAACCCCGTCTCTACTAAAAATACAAAAAAATTAGCCGGGCATGGTAGTGGGCGCCTGTAGTCCCAGCTACTCGGGAGGCTGAGGCAGGAGAATGGTGTGAACCCAGGAGGCAGAGCTTGCAGTGAGCCAATATCGCGCCACTGCACTCCATCCTGGGTGACAGAGCAAGACTCCATCTCAAAATAAATAAAAAATAAAGTCAGGTGGTGAGAAAGCAAATGACAGCAGGCTGGGGGAGTGTGGGGTCAGGGGGCCAGAGGACCCATGATACTAGCAGCCGGGCCACCATGAGGATGCACCAGGGAAGGGTGTTCCTGAAAACTGGAGTAGCACGTGCAAAGGCCTTGGGTAGGAATTTGAGGTATTTGTTTATTTGTTTTTTGAGAGGCAGTCTTTCGCTCCGTCACCCACCCTGGCTGGAGTATAGCGGTGCAATCTTGGCTCACTGCAACCTCCACCTACCAGGTTCAAGCGATTCTTCTGCCTCAGACTCCTGAGTAGCTGGGATTACAGGTGCACGCCACGATGCCTAGCTAATTTTGTATTTTTAGTAGACAGGGTTTCACCATATTGGCCAGGCTGGTCTCCACCTCTTGACCTCGTGATTCACCAGCCTCGGGCTCCTAAAGTGTTGGGATTACAGGTGTAAGCCACTGTGCCCAAGCTGAATTTGAGGTGTGTTAAGGGAACATCCAGGAGGAGGCATAGCGTGGGGTGAGGAGAGATGGGGGATTACAGGGGCCTCCAGATCCTAAGCAGGGAGGGTGGGGGGGTGGCTTGAGTCCTTGGCCAGCCCAGGTGGAGCCCGTGAGTGCTCTCCCTGCCTCTGTTTTCCCACCATTATTCATGCTCCGGAAGCGGCAGGGGAGGCTTTGGGGATGTAGAGGTTGCCCAGAGTCACAGGGATCCCTGTTGTGCCCTCTGTGAGTGCCCCTCTGGCCTCTGCACACCCTCTGTGGCTCCCTGCTGTGGCCAGTCTTCCCTGTCATTGCCCCCGGCTCTGTTCTCTCCTGCAGTCCAGCCACTCAGCCCTTGTACATGTCCCTCATCTGTTCTCACAATGCCCACCCCAGGTGACAACATCCCCCCAAATCTCCTTCAGGAGATGGTAGGGCTGACACGAACCAGGGAGGGGGTATAGGGAAGGTGAGCACCCTGGACCCTGAGTGCTGCACACAAACTGGGTAAAAATAGCTGCTCCCCCTGCCCCTACCCCCTGTGAGGAGGCGGCTGTGACGGTGGTGGCTGCAGTGACGGGGATGTGCCCAGAGAAGCATCCGGCAGGGCCAGTTGCCATGGTGATGCTGACTCAGCGGCAGAGGCAGGTAGCTGCATCTGGTACCCAGCCGGCCCGCCCCTGTTTGGCCTACGCTTCTAGCACCCTGTCCAGCCCCCACTTGGCGGCCTCCACCCTGGGGGTGTCTTCTGAGGCCGCAGAGGGGTGGGTAAGACCTCGGGAAGGGCTGGACAAGTTCCTCCACCAGACACCACTCAGTCATCTGCTGGAAGGTGGGAGATGCTGCTTCCATGGAGCCAACCTGAGTGTCAAGTCTTTCTCCCTCTATCTACTCAGCCATCCCCCCATCTACCCACTCACCCATCCATCCACCCATCCACCATCCACTCATCCCCCATCTACCCATCTACCATCCATCCATCCACCCACCCATCTATCTGCCCATCCACCATCCACTCATCCCCAATCCATCCATCAGTCCATCATCTATCCATCCATGCACCATCTACCCATCCACCATCTGCCCATCCACCATCCATCCATCTACCCACCCACCCATGCATCCACGATTCACCCATTCACCATCCACCCATCCATCTACCACCTACCCATCCACCATCCATCCATCCATCTACCCACCGACCCATCCATCCACCATCCACTCATCCACTCATCCACCCATCCACCCATCCATCCATCCATCCAACATACACCCATCCACCTATATACCCACCCACCCATCTACCCACCCACCCATGCATCCACCATCCACCCATTCACCATCCACTCATCCATCTACCATCTACCCATCCACCATCCACCCATCCTCCATCTACCCACCCGCCATCCATCCATCCACCTGTCTACCCACTGACCAATCCATCTACCATCCACTCATCCACCCATCCACCCATCCATCCATCCATCCACCATCCACCTATCTACCCACACAGCCATCTATCCACCATCCACTTATCCACCCATCCATCCACCTATCCATCCACCCATTCACCCACCCACCATCCACCCATCTACCATCCACTCATCCACCCATCCATCCACCATCCACCCTTCCACCCGCCCACTCATCCATCCACCAATCCACCTATTCATCCACCCACCCATCCCTCTACCATGCACCCACCCATCCATCCATTCCTGTGTTCATCCATTCACTCAACATTTTTGGAGCACTTACCATGTACTGACATCCTTCTGGGCACATGGTGGTTGCCACTGCCGATGCAGTCAAGGTATCAGAGAGCAGTCTGGGGTACAGGGACTTGGTGAGGACAAGGCCTCCTTGGCTACTTGGGGCCAGGCCTTGAAATGCTGAGGCCCTATCTCTTCCTTGTTCTCCCAGTCTCGCTACCTCTCTCTTCCTGCATCTCTCAATCTCTCTCTGTTATCCTATCTGAGTTCATCTTAGATCCTTCCCCATACCCCCAGGCCCCCCAGCAGCTGCCATCTATCCCCCTCTTCCTCTCCCCGCTCACTTGTTCCATGCCAGCTTTCCCTTGAGTACATCTATGTATTCCCACCTCGGGGCCTTTGCACATGCTGTTCCCACTGCCTGGGAGACTCACTTACCTGGAATTGACCATATTTAATTCTTGGCTCCCCTCCCCTCCCCTCCCTTCCCCTCCCTTCTCCTCCCTTCCCCTCCCCTCCCCTTCCCTTTCTGATGGAGTCTCACTCTGTTGCCCAGGATGGAGTGCAGTGACACAGTCACAGCTCACTGCCGCCTCCATCTCCTGGGTTCAAGCGATTCTCCTGCCTCAGCCTCCCGAGTAGCTGGGATTACAGGCACATGGCACCATACCCTGCTAATTTTTGTATTTTTAGTAGAAACAAGGTTTCACCACGTTGGCCAGGCTGGTCTTGAACTCCTGACCTCAGGTGATCTGCCCACCTTGGCCTCCCAAAGTGCTCTGGGATTACCGTATTTAATTCTTGCCTTTCTTAGTATCTGCCTCTATTTCCATCCCCAGAGTATAAAGGCCAAAGAGCTGACCTGTGGTTCTTTCAGGGACCTGTTTGTACCTTCATTTCTCCAACTACAAAATGGGTAAATGAGCATGGTGCTAAGAGGATGACCTCATAACTGGGGCAGGGGTTGAGAGGAAGCCCTTAGACCTGTGCCCACTACAGAGTAAACACTCAGTAAACTCCCTTCCTTGGAAACAGCGCAAATGTCCATCAGCTGATGAAGGATCAACAAAATATGGTTCACCCACACAATGGAATATGATGCAGCCATAAAAAGGCATGAAGCAGGCCAGGTACAGTGGCTCATGCCTGTAATCCCAGCACTTTGGGAGGCTGAGGCGGGCAGATCATGAGGTCAGGAGTTCAAGACCAACCTGACCAACATAGTGAAACCCCGTCTCTACTAAAAATACAAAAATTAGCAGGGTGTGGTGGCACACACCTGTAGTCCCAGCTACTCCGGAGGCTGAGGGAGGAGAATCGCTTGACCCGGGAGGCAGAGGTTGCAGTGAGCCTAGATCGCGCCATTGCACTCTAATGTGGGCGACAGGGTAACACGTAAGACTCCATCTCAAAAAAAAAAAAAAAAAGGCCTGAAGCACTGATCTGTGCTACCACGTGTGCACGAAACTCGAAAACATGATGCTGAGTGAGAGAAGCCAGGCATGAAAGGTCACACAGTGTGAGATTCCATTGATATGAAATGTCCAGGACAGGCAGATCCACAGAGACAGGAAGCAGCTTCCTGGTTGCCAGGGGCTGGAGAAGGGAATGGGGAGTGACTGCTGATGAGGACGAGGTCTCCTTTGGAAGGGATGAACATGTTCTAGAATTAGAGGCAATGGTTACACAACAGTGAGGGTGTATTAAATGCCCCTGAATTACCCACTTTAAAGTGGTTCATTTTATGTTATGTGACTTCTGCCTCCATTTATTTTAATTTTTTGAGACAGGGTCTCACTCTGTCACCCAGGCTGGAGTGCAGTGGTATGATCTTGGCTCACTGCAACCTCCGCCTCCTGGGATCAAGCAATTCTCCTGGCTCAGCCTCCTGAGTAGCTGGGATTACAGGCGTGCGCCACCACATACAGCTAACTTTTGTATTTTTAGTAGAGACGTGGTTTCACCATGCTGGCCAGGCTGGTCTTGAACTCCTGGCCTCAAGCTGTATGCCCACCTCAGCCTCCTAAAATGCTGGGATTACAGGCATGAGCCACCACGTCTGGCCTTCCATTTACTTTTTAGAGACAAGGTCTTCCTCTGTTGCTCAGGCTGGGGTGCAGTGATTTGATCTTTGTTCACTGCAGCCTAGATCTCTAGGGCTCAACCAATCCTCCCACCTCAGCCTCGTGAGCAACTGGGACTTACAGGGGCCATGCCACCATGCCAGGCCAATTTTGTTTATTTTTTGTAGAGATGAGGTTTCACTATGTTGCCCAGGCTGCTCTCGAACTCCTGGATTCAAGCGATTGTCCTGCCTTGGCCTCCCAAAGTGCTGGGATTACAGGCGTGAGCCACCACCATGCCAGGCACCTCAATTTTTTTTTTTTGAGACAGAGTTTCACTCTTGTTGCCCAGGCTGGAGTGCAATGGTACAATCTCAGCTCACTGCAACCTCCGCCTCCTGGGTTCAAGCAATTCTTCTTCCTCAGACTCCTGAGTAGCTGAGATTACAGGCGTGCACCACCACGCCCAGCTAATTTTGCATTTTCAGTAGAGACAGGGTTTCTCCATGTTGGTCAGGCTGGTCTCAAACTCCTGACCTCAGGTGATCCACCCGCCTCGGCCTCCCAAAATGCTGGGATTATAGGCTTGAGCCACCACACCTCAATTTTTTTTAAGTACATTAGATAAAAACCAAGGACATCTGAATAAAGTAGGGAATTTAATTATTACAAACAAAACAAAATTGCTTCTTAAGTGGTTCAGGGAGGTTGGCTTTCTGAAGGTGTCTCTAGGTTGACTCATCCTCTCTAAGGGAGAACAGAGGGCCAGGGAGGCCTTCACATCTACAGTGTGCCAGCCCTTGCCCGGTACCCTCGCCCTCACTTTTTGTTTTTTTGAGATGGAGTTTCACCCTGTCACTCAGGCTGGTGTGCAGTGACGTGATCTCAGCTGACTGCAACCTCTGCCTCCCGGGTTCAAGCAATTCTACTGCCTCAGCCTCCCAAGTGGCTTGGACTACAGGCATGCACGGCCACGCCCAGCTAATTTTTTGTATTTTCAGTAGAGACGGGGTTTCACCATGTTGTGGCCAGGCTGGTCTCCAACTCCTGACCTCAGGTGATTTGCCTGCCTCGGCCTCTCACAGTGCTGGGATTACAGGCATGAGCCACTGCGCCCTGCCCCCTCGCCCTCACTTTGCTCGCCAGCCAGCTGACTGCCTTTCCAACACACCCAGCACGGGCCTTCCCCAGGGCCTTGACACCTGCCATTCTCTAGTTGGAAGCCTCAGGTGATCGAGAACGCTAGATCCCACCCCAGCAGGAGGAACCGAGGTATAGTTCTGTGTGCTCTCTTTCCCCCACCTTCCTTAGGCCACCAGAAAGGTCAAGGTGCTTGGTGGTTAGGACAAAGTTGACCACACCTTGGGGCCACAGAGGGCGTTGAGTATGACCAAGGAGGCTGAGAGCCTGAGATGACAGCAGGGTGTGAGGGTATCTTGGAGGGCACAGGGCACACCTCTTTCCTACCCTGGAGGGAGAGGATCCTATAACCTAAGTGGGGTCTTGAAGCCAGTGGGAGGGTGAGGAGGTGGAATTCAGACCAGCTGGGGGCTCTGTCAAAAGGACCTGCTTCTGGCTGCCTCATCAATGCAAACAGCAAGAACTTTTTTTTTTTTTTTGGTGAGTGGGGGTCTTGCTCTGTCACCCAGGCTGGAGTGCAGTGGCGCAATCATGGCTCCCTGTAGCCTCGACCTCCCTACTCAAGTGATCCTCCCCCTTCAGCCTCGGCAGCAGCTGGGACTACAGGTGTGTACCGCCATGCCTGGCTAATTTCATTTGTTTTGTAGAGGTAGGGTCTCGCTATGTGCCCAGACTGGGATCCTGGGCTCAAGCCATCTGCCTGTCTTGATGTCCCAAAGTGCTGGGATTACAGGCCTGAGCTACTGTGCCCGGCCAAGAACTATTTTTTAATTTAATTAATTATTATTATTATTTTTTGAGACAGAGTTTTTCTCTTGTTGCCCAGGCTGGAGTGCAGTGGCGAGATCTCAGCTCACCGCAACCTCTGCCTCCCGGGTTAAAGCATTCTTGTGCCTCAGCCTCCTGAGTAGCTGGGATTACAGGCGCCTGCCACCACACCCAGCTAATTTTTGTTTTTTGTTTTGTTTTGCTTCTTTGAGACAGAGTCTCGCTCTGATGCCAGGCTGGAGTGCAGTGGTGTGATCTCGGCTCATTGCAACCTCTGCCTCCCAGATTCAAACAATTCTCCTGCCTCAGCCTCCCAAGTAGCTGGGACTACAGGTATGTGCCACCATGCCCAGCCAATTTTTGTAGTTTTAGCAGAGACAGGGTTTCACCGTTAACTAGGATGGTCCCAATCTCTTGACTTAATGATCCGCCCACCTCGGCCTCCCAAAATGCTGGAATTACTGGTGTGAGCCACCACGCCCGGCCAGTTTTTGCATTTTTTTACTAGAGACTGGATTTCTTTTTTTTTTTTTTTTTTTTGAGACGGAGCCTTGCTCTGTCGCCCGGGCTGGAGTGCAGTGGCCAGATCTCAGCTCACTGCAAGCTCCGCCTCCCGAGTTCACGCCATTCT
Source organism: Trachypithecus francoisi (assembly GCF_009764315.1). Lineage (NCBI taxonomy): Eukaryota > Metazoa > Chordata > Mammalia > Primates > Cercopithecidae > Trachypithecus > Trachypithecus francoisi. The sequence goes on along the minus strand of NW_022681470.1, from coordinate 131,905,286 downwards.
CCTGCCTCAGCCTCCGGAGTAGCTGGGACTACAGGCGCCCGCCACCTCCCCCGGCTAGTTTTTTTTTTTTTGTATTTTTAGTAGAGACGGGTTTTCACCGTGTTAGCCAGGATGGTCTCGATCTCCTGACCTTGTGATCCGCCCGTCTCGGCCTCCCAAAGTGCTGGGATTACAGGCTTGAGCCATCGCGCCCGGCCTAGAGACGGGATTTCACCATGTTGCCCAGCCTGGTCTCAAACTCCTGATTTCAGGTGATCCGCCCACCTCAGTCTCCCAAAGCACTGGGATTATAGGCATAAGCCACTGTGCCTGGCCCATTTTTTAATTTTTTTCCAAGACATAGTCTTGCTCTGTCACCCAGGCTGGAGTGCAGTGGCATGATCTCAGCTCACTGCCATCCCCACTTCCCAGGTTAAAGCAATTCTCCTGCTTCAGCCTCCCGAGTAGATAGGATTACTGGCGCTCACCACCATGCCTGGCTAATTTCTGTATTTTTAGTAGAGACGGGGTTTCACCATGTTGACCAGGCTGGTCTTGAACTCCTGACCTTGTGATCCGCCTGCCTCGGCCTCCCAAAGTGCTGGGATTACAGGCGTGAACCACTGCACCCAGCCATTTTTTTAATGTTTAAGGAAAACTACTGGGCAGTGAAGGTCTCCCCAAACAAAGTCACTGAGCCCCAGCCTCCCCAGCCTGGTAACTGAGATTTCAGGGGATTTCAGAAGAGGCTGACCTTCGAGAAGGCTCTGGGGCCAGGATGCCTGAGTTACTTGATGCTGAAGGGATGGGGCGTGGGGGGTCTGGCCCTGGTGGTGCAGAGGAGGGGAGATGAAGGAGGGGAAGATGCCTGAGGACGTGAAGAGTATTTTTAGGTGCTGAATGCAGCTCTGAAATATTTCCACGGCCACTCCCGAGAGCGAGCTGGGTGACTATTTCGGTGCCTGGTTCCAGTGGAGGCGGGGCAGGGGTGAGTCACCGCCGGGTGGCCACAGAGGCCAGGCCCAGGCTGGGAAGCAGCTCGAAGGGCAGGATCGCAGGCCTGCGAGGTCAACGGTCACTGGCCTGGGGCCAGGCTTCCTGAGCCAGCCTCCAGGGCACAGAGGACAGCGGCCTTTCTATTCCCCATGGCACAGGCCAGTCCACGGGGGCCACTGCCTGGGTCCCCCTGGGACAATGAGCCACTCACGCCAACCCCAAAGCTGCAAAGATAGAGGGTACCCCATGAGGTTCTGGACAACCCACAGGTACTAGGCGAGATGCCACTCCTAGATTATTTTAACGATTTACTGAGCACTTCCTGTATACCAGGCCGGTGCTAAAATGACTACTGGCATCCTCCCTTTATGCAGTCTGCCCAACTACCCCCATGAGGCAGAGCTGCTGTTATCCCCCTGACCAGGAAGGAAACTGAGACACGGTAGGGTTAAGCCCTCCAGACACCTAACTTAGGTGTCTCAAATCCTGTCTCTCAGCTGATGTTACAATCAGGGCAGTGAGTTTTTTTTGTTGTTGTTGAGACGGAGTTTCACTCTGTCACCCCAGCTGGAGTGCAATGGTGTGGTCTCGGCTTACTGCAACCTCCGCCTCCTGGGTTCAAGCGATTATCCTGCCTCAGCCTCCCGAGTAGGTGGGTGCCATCATGCCCAGCTAATTTTGGTAGAGACGGGGTTTCACCATGTTGTCCAGGCTGACCTCAAACTCCTGACCTCCTGATCCGCCTGCCTCGGCCTCCCAAAGTGCTGGAATTATAGGCGTTAGCCACTGCACACGACCAATCAGGGGAGTGAGTTTTAAAGCAGCAGCCGATCTTGCTTGCCCCCCACACCCTATTCCCAACCAATTTTGGGGTCCTGACTGTGCCTGAGCTAGGAGAAGGTCAATGGATCCTTCAAGTTTAAGGAGGCAGTGGAGAGAGGAGGTCACCATTGCTGTGTGACCTGGGGCGGGTTCCTCACCCTCTCTGTGCCTGAGCAGTGAATGACGACCCCACCCTATGGGTGAGTTCCGGAGCTACCTGGCACACACTCATGAGAGATAAACAATGGTTGGCTGAGCATAGTGGCTCAGGCTTGTAATCCCAGCATTTTGGGAGGCTAAGGTGGGAGGATCGTTTGAGCCTAGGAGTTCGAGACCAGCCTGGACAACATGGTGAGACCCCCTACTGTAAAAAAAATAAAAAATAAAAAACAATGATCGGCTGTTGCTTGGATCGTGCGCCTGTCCTGAGCCTTCATTTCTCCATCTGTGAGGACCCTGGGAGGTGCTGGGTGGAAGTGGCTTTGGAAACCCATGGGGCTGAGTGGAAAGGCTGAGTGGAGCTCGGGGGATCCTCGCCCTCACTCACAGTCTCCTTGAGAAGTGGCTGATGCTTGGCCGGGCGAGGTGGCTTACACCTGTAATCCCAGCACTTTAGGAGGCCGAGGCGGGCTGATCGCCTGAGGTCAGGAGTTTGAGACCAGCCTAGCCAACATGGCGAAATCCCGTCTCTACTAAAAAATGCAAAAGTTAGCTGGGCATGGTGGCGGACGCCTGTAATCCCAGCTATTCAGGAGGCTGAGGCAGGAGAATTGCTTGAACATGAGAGATAGAAGTTGCAGGAAGTAGAGATGATGCTGCTGCACTCCAGCCTGGGCGACAGAGTGAGACTCTGTCTCAAAAAAAAAAGGGGTGGCTAATGCCGAGCATCAGAAACAGATCCCTGCAAGTGTTTACCCCAGCTCCTGTAGGGGCTTCTGACCTGAGCCCTGCCTCAGCCTCCCGAGTGACCCCACCTCTGTCCCTTCCCCACAGAAGTTCAGAGGCTCTGTGCTTGCAGTTCCTTCACCTGTTCCAGGCTCTCTCTGTGTGGCCAGCAGCTTCTTGTCCACTCGAGACTGTTTGACTGGACCTCCTCTTACTCTTAAATTTAAAAAAATTTTTTAAATTTATTATTATTATTATTATTTTTTTTTTTTTTTTTTTTTTTTTTTTTTTTGAGACGGAGTCTGGCTCTCTCGCCCAGGCTGGAGTGCAGTGGCCGGATCTCAGCTCACTGCAAGCTCCGCCTTCCGGTTTACGCCATTCTCCTGCCTCCGCCTCCCAAGTAGCTGGGACTACAGGCGCCCGCCTCGTCGCCCGCTAGTTTTTTGTATTCTTAGTAGAGACGGGGTTTCACCGTATTAGCCAGGATGGTCTCGATCTCCTGACCTTGTGATCCACCCGTCTCGGCCTCCCAAAGTGCTGGGATTACAGGCTTGAGCCACCGCGCCCGGCCTTAAATTTATTATTATCAGTTTTTTTTGAGATGGAGTCTCGCTCTGTCACCCAGGCTGGAGTGCAGTGGCGCGATCTTGGCTCACTGCAACCTCTGCCTCCTCGGTTTAAGCAATTCTCCTGCCTCAGCCTCCTGAGTAGCTGGGATTACAGGCACGCGCCACCACACCTGGCTAATTTTTGTATTCTTAGTAGAGATAAGGTTTCACCTTGTTGACCAGGCTGGTCTCACACTCCTGGCCTCAGGTGATCTGTCTGCCTTGGCCTCCCAAAGTATTGGAATTACAGGTGTGAGTCGTGGCACCCAGCCGGCCTCCTCTTGCTCTGTGGAAAGGAGGTGCCACCTCGGGGTCCTGCACTTCCTGGGCAAGGCCAGCTGGTCAGCCTAGGCCCTGCAGCCTCCTCCTCCCTACCCTGAGCCCTCAGCACTGCCCCCTTCCTTCCCTCCCAGCCTCCACCCCTGCCTCTGACAGTTCCAGTACACTCTGTGGCTTCTTTTCGTGTCGCTCAGAGCCTGCACCCTCCCCATTTCCTGCCCCTTTCTTTGCTCCTGTGTCCCCTGGGCACAGGGCCTTGGCACGGGACTGTCCTCTTGACCCCTGCTGGTCCACAATGGTCTTTCCCAAGGTGGCTGGCTCCCTGGTCTCTCAAGCCCTTCCTGAATCTCCAGTGTCCTTCTCTCAGTTTCCCTGACCACCTCTTCATTCACCTCCTCATGAGCCCGCCCTGTTTGTGGGTTCTTTTTTTTTTTTTTTTTTCTTTTTTTTTTTTTTTGAGACGGAGTCTCGCTCTGTGCCCCTGGCTGGAGTGCAGTGGCGCGATCTAGGCTCACTGCAAGCTCTGCCTCCCGGGTTCACACCATTCTCCTGCCTCAGCCTCCCAAGTAGCTGGGACTACAGGCGCCTGCCACCGCGCCCGGCTAATTTTTTGTATTTTTAGTAGAGACGGGGTTTCACTGTGGTCTCGATCTCCTGACATTGTGATCCGCCCGCCTCGGCCTCCCAAAGTGCTGGGATTACAGGCATGAGCCACCACGCCCGGCCTTTTTTTTTTTTTGAGACAGAGTCTTGATGTGTCACCCAGGCTGGAGTGCAGTGGTGCAATCTCGCGGCTCACTGCAACCTCTGCCTCCCAGGTTCAAGCGATTCTCCTGCCTCAGCCTCCCAAGTAGCTGGGACTACAGTCTCGTGCCATCACACACGGCTAATTTTTGTATTTTTAGTAGATGGGGTTTCACCATGATGGCCAGGCTGGTCTTGAACTCCTGATCTCAGTTTGTCCTCCCACTATGGCCTCCCAAAGTGCTCAGATTATAGGCATGAGCCACTGCGCTTGGCCTGGTTTCTTTTTACAGCATTTATGCATTTGACACGCATATGCTTGTGGCCGGCTCACTCCTGCGGAAAGGAAGGACTGCCGGGGCTGTGTCACCAGCATCTGGGACAAGGCAAGTGGCCCTAGTGCCAGGTTTGTGCCAGGCCCTGGGCTCCAACAGGAGAAGGTGGGGAGGGAGATGACAGGGACACAGGCCATCTGTGGGTGGCCGTCAGAGTAGCTTTGGGAACAGCAGGTGAAGCCCAGAGAAGGAGGAGGAGAGGATGAGGAGGGGGAGAGGAGGAGGGGGATGGGAGAGGGGGATGGGGGGGGATGGGGGAGGATGGGAAGGAAGATGGGGAGCGAGAGGAGGGGTATGGGGGAGGAGAGAGGGATGACTTCCCACAGCTGCCTCTCAGGGGCCACTGCCCAAGGCCAGCCTCTGCACTTTTGTCCCTGAAGCGGGTGCTTGGCTCCATGATGAGGTGGCGTCAGCAGCCGACCCGGGCCTGTCGCACTCTGGCGTGGGACTGTGAGCTGGCCCTGCAGAGCTCAGCCCCGGGCTGAGTCACAGCATAGTGTCAGGCATGGGCCTCCCTGACAGAAAGCAAACTCCAGGCGAGAAGGTCTGGGGGTGGGTGGGGACCATCTACGGTAAAGGCAGCCCTAGCTGGGTGAGGAGGGCACGGACCCTGGGCCCAACAGACCATCGGAGGGACAGAAAGACCTGGAAGCCTTGGATTTAGGAACTAGACTGGTGCTTTTGGTTTCCGTTTCTTGAGGGGGCTGAGGATGAGGCTTCGTGAAACCAGCCAGGAAGAATGAAACACAGAGCTGGTCCGACACCCAGCTCAAGGGAGGGGGGCCGGAAGCTTCTGGAAGTCTGCAGGGGCCTAAGCAGGGGCTACTCTAGCCCACGAGGCCAAGTTGGCGGAGGCAGGCGAGGGGACTCTGCGGCTCGAGTCACAGGTCAGGAGAGACTGGGCCTAGAGCCCGCAGCTGCCGGGCTGGAAAGGTCAGAGCCGGCTGTGCGTCTGGCTGCACCGGCAAGAAGCTGCAATTACACAGGCAAAGGAGGCCGGGGATTAGCCCTGACACCTGGGAACCTGAACGGTGAGAAGGCACTAGAGGGTGTTGGAACACATTCTGAGTTCAGAGCCTGGTCAGGGAGGAAGAACCAGAGATCAGCAGGAAGGGGAAGGGGCCTCCGAGGGCTTACCCAACCCAAATTCCCAGGACACCTGACCCCAGAGCTCCCAGATTTCATCCACGCCTCGTGACACACACGACCCCCGGGAGGAAGGAGCCCAGGCTGCTTGGAGAGCCCCAGAGGCCTCTAAGGGCCACTGAGTCTAGGATAAGGGGCAGGAGCTGCAAATGGGACCTCCCTGCGCCCCACCCTTCCTTCCCTCCTTCCCTGAAGATTGCCTCACCCACCTCACCCTGTGAGCCCAGCTCCCTGCACTGCCCACCCTGTAGGGGCATGGGATGTGCCAAGAGATGCTCCCATCAACCAGGTGCAGTGGCTCACGCCTGTAATCCCACCACTTTGGGAGGCCCAGGTGGGAGGATCACTTGAGGTCAGGAGTTCAAGACCAGCCTGGCCAACATGGTGGAACTGTGTACTAAAAATACAACAAATTAGCCACGCATGTTGGTGCACACCTGTAATCCCAGCTACTTGGGAGGCTGAGGCAAGAGAATTGCTTGAACCCAGGAGGTGGAGCTTGCAGTGAGCTGAGATCATGTCACTGCATTACAGCCTGGGCAACACAGCGAGACTCCGTCTCAAAAAAAAAGAAAAACAAACAAAAAAACCGATGCTCTTGTCCAGCAGGCAGGTGGGTGCTATGGGTCGGTGCATCCCAAGGCTTCCAGGCCTGGGCCCACAACTGCCGCCCCTGCTTGTGTTGAGGGGGCAGGTTTGTGAGGTTCAGGGCAGGCCGCAGCCTGGACCCCACATGCCCTATCTCTCTCTAACCATCAATCAAGTGCCGCTGTGGAGGAGAGGATTCAGGCGACAGCAGATATCCATCCCTGTCCCCCACCCCACACACAAGGAGAGCATCTCAGGTTAGGACATTGTAAATGCAAAATCTATACGATGGCAAGGAACTCTTAAGACTCAAGAAACAGGCCGGGCGCGGTGACTCAAGCCTGTAATCCCAGCACTTTGGGAGGCCAAGACGGGCAGATCACAAGGTCAGGAGATGGAGACCATCCTGGCTAACACGGTGAAACCCCGTCTCTACTAAAAAATACAAAAAATTAGCCGGGCGAGGTGGCGGGCGCCTGTAGTCCCAGCTACCCGGGAGGCTGAGGCAGGAGAATGGCGTGAACCCAGGAGACGGAGCTTGCAGTGAGCCAGGATCCGGCCCCTGCACTCCAGCCCGGGGGACAGAGTGAGACTCCGTCTCAAAAAAAAAAAAAAAAAGACTCAAGAAACAGTTCCTCACGGACGGGGCCTTTTATTCCAATCACCTCTCAAAATAGGTCTCCAAACGGGGACCCTGAAGAGAAGGCTATGCGGGGTGACGGGCTGCTGCCTGGCTCAGGGCTTCCCTGCAGTCCCTTCCCAGTCCGCAGATGCTACCTGGAGCCTTTCCCGAAAGTCCTGACTCAGTGTCTTAGGCACGCGCCCGAGGTTTGACAAGTCCGGCCTGGCTCAGAAAGGGGGCAGGAGCCTCGTGAGAATCTTCCGAGGGGATTCCTGTCCCCAGTGTTCTCTGTGTGAACGCCAGTGTGGCCAGATGGGGATAGATGATGGAGCCCAGGCCACCCGGGAAGGGGTGATGGGGACCATGTGTGGCCCCTGCCTGGGACTTCCCTCCTCACACAACCCTCAGCATTCACATCTCCACAGAGGGGAGAGGGTATAGGACAACCTGGTGTGGGGGCGCCGGGGACTCTCAAGAGCCCCACTGTCTAGATGCTGGTCTTGCCTTTTGTAAAAGGATATCAGGACCCCACTGTGATGCTGACGCCTGGTGAGACCTCTAAAAAGGAAGCTTCCCTCACAGGAACGGTGATTTCCCGACAGCCCAGAGATGGACAGAGGGCAGGAGCCCCACTAGGTGCGCCCAGATGCTCAAAAGGAACAGTGGATGTGCAGTGTGTAGTTTTATTTGTTTTTATTTTTGTAACACAAGAGAGGAAGTGATGGGCCAGGGCCCAAGGCATCCTGTGCACGGGTTCGAGGGCTTTCAACCGTCCCGGGTTTGTTTTGAAGGCAATTTTGGGGCCGCGCCCAAAGAAACTCTGCAGGCTGTCAGTCCCAGCGTGAACAGCTTAAAATAAAAATCTCCCGTCTGGTCACTGCTCAGAGAGGCTCCGAGAAATGCAAAACAAACCCGCCTGGAAAATGCCGCCCTGAGAACCAGAGCGAGGGCTTGAAAGATGCCTTCAACACAGACTCTTCCAGGAACCCAGCCAGCTTTGGGACGGCCGCTTCACAAAACCAAAAACACCAAATAACATTTCCAACCGGAGAACTGTCGGTTTTAGCAAGAAAAAGGGACTTCACCTAAAAGGGAGGGTCGCAAAACACGAAGGGGTTCCCCTGACTCCCGCCTCTTCCTTTCTGAGCAGATCCATCTGAGACTGTGGAGCGGAAACGCTGCCCTGGCAGGAGGGGGCGCAGTGGCCGGTCTGGGTGGGCTCACTGTTTGCCCGCCTGTCTACCCGGCTTCTTCTCTGGTTGGCCTCTGCCTGTGCCCGGGATCCCACCTCGGCCCCGGCCACCAAACACACCTAGAGAACAGAGAGAGGGGGCTGCAGCAGAGCCAGGTGAGTGGGACCTTCCACAGGATCCCAGTGCCCTGAAACTCTAGTCCAGGTCACCTAAGTCCCCAGGCTCAGCTTCCTCATATGTGAGGTGGGGACTGAGGGTGCTTTGGATCTCCTCCATGGGGCAGAGCATCTGAGGAAGGCAGGAACTCCAGGGCATCCTCATTATGGGACTAGACTCAACCCCCAGGGATGCAGTGGGGGGACTAGGCAATAGAGGGCACTAAGTCACATGGTGGGTTGGGGCAGGCTTCCTAAACGACAAAGCCAGAAGGGCTTCCTGGAGGAGGGGGAGGTGAGAGAGGGGTGGAGCAGAGACTAGGGCAGTAAGCCAGGCTGGGGGCTGCCTGGGAGGGCCTCCCACGCTCCAGGACCACCCATGGCCCCTCATCCACCTGCCGGGAGGAAAACAGAAAAGGGGTTTCTGTGAATCCAGCCCCAGGAATGGAGAAGGGGAGGGGATTCCCCACCTGGCCTGAGGCCACAGAGACAGGAGACCATGAGGCCAAATGACATTTTCCATGAAGCCCCTGAGGTGGGAGCATGTGGCCACTGGGGAGGTGACACGGGGGTCCCAGGAGATAGAGTCCCAGGAGATGAGGGCCCCAGGGACTCACTGAGTGGACACTGCAGCGGCGCCCACAGTAATCCTGAGCAGGCTGCACGCAGGGCACGCCTGTCCCCACACCGTCTGTGTGCCCAGCACCCCTTCATGCCACCCCCACCACAGGCCAGGCCTGGATGCAGCAGGCTGGGTGGGCCGGGACCCCACATTGATCCCTCCCTCTCCGTCTCCCTCGGGGACCCCAGCTCTGTGAGCCCCGTCTAGGGAGCCGTTTCAGAGAACTTTCTTTTTTTTTTTTTTTTTTTTTTTTTTGAGACGGAGTCTCGCTCTGTCGCCCGGCCTGGAGTGCAGCGGCCGGATCTCAGCTCACTGCAAGCTCCGCCTCCCGGGTTTACGCCATTCTCCTGCCTCAGCCTCCCAAATAGCTGGGACTACAGGCGCCAGCCACCTCGCCCAGCTAGCTTTTTGTATTTTTTAGTAGAGACGGGGTTTCACCGTGTTAGCCAGGATGGTCTCAAACTCCTGACCTCGTGATTCGCCCGTCTCGGCCTCCCAAAGTGCTGGGATTACAGGCTTGAGCCACCGTGCCCGGCCTCAGAGAACTTTCTAGCTGGACGAATGCTTGAGGAAATCAAAGCTGGAGCTTCAAACAGCAGGAGAGCCAAGGCCAGCAAGAGGAGCTGGCCCTGCGGCCCATGTGCCGGTACCAGAGACCAGAGGCCAGAGCTGCAGGCAGCATAGCTCCGGCCCTCCACAGAGCCCGCTCGGAATCTCAGCCTTGGGCCGGGGAGGTCTGGAGACAGGAGGTCTGACCCCAACAGGAACTGGAATCACTGTTTCCTCTGTAGACCTCAACACCTTGAAGGTGGGGTCAGGGGTCCAGATTTAGAGGATCCAAGAGGTCAGGGCTCTCACCAGCCAGGGGCCACCAGGCCCTGTGGGGACAGAGGCCAGAGGCCAACACTGGCCCAGGCCACCAACCTCCCTTCTCACCAGGGAGGGCCAGCTGTGCCAGGGTGCACGGCCTGATGGGAGTTACTGCGAGGCTGCTATCTGCACCCCATGGCCCCGTGGCTTCCTGCAGAGCAGCCAGAGAAAACCCCCGACTTCCCTAGGTAGGACCCGACCCACTCTCTCAACAACTTTGACCCCAAGTGCTGGGAAGGAGCCAGGCCTGGGACCCCAGAGGCCCACCCACCCTGAGATCCCCAAAGTTCCCTGCCTGGAGTACTATCCCCATCCCTCCCTCGGGCTCACTCCTGACCACCTCGTGAGCCTGCACTCAGAATTGGCACCTGGGGCCTTCCGGGGCCAGCCTGCCGTGCTGCAAGCCCCCAGGCTGGCACCTGAGCCCAGCACACCAGCAGTGCCCATGGATGGAAGAAGCAAAGCCCAGGTCCCCCTGAAAACACAAGAGCTGGGGACAGAGAGGTGAGGAGGGGCAGGGGCTACAGATGGCCCCTGGGCCTAACAAATGGAATTTTACGCCAATTCATCATCTCTGGTGGGGGCGGGTGACCTTGGCTCTGGATAGAGCCACGGCAGGGAAAGGGCCCCACACCAGGCCCCAAGTGGAGTCCTTGCCAGCGGCCTGGAGAGGTGGGCACCGCCAGACCCTCTCAGAGGGGAAACTGAGGCTTGGGGAGGTGACTTGATGTGCCCTGAGGACTACCAGGAGGCGCAGTGAGAGGAGGACTGAGTCCCAGGTCTCCGGGCTCCTCTGGCTGGGCCTTGGCTCATGGCCAAAGACCAGGAGGGGGGCCCGGGAGGGTTGGGAGGCTCCGAGGCAGTGCTGCAAGGGCACTAGCCAAGAAGGCCAACCCCAAGAAGGAGGGATGCCACGTGTTGCTGTCCTCCCGCCCCAGGTATGTCCACTGCGGATGGGAGACCCACCTCGGCCGGCGCCGCCCATGCCGCGGCCTTTCTGCTGCTTCTGCTGCTGCAGGCCTCCGCGGCCGCGGCCCTTGGCTACCACCTCCTCCTTGACCATGTCAATGATCTCGTCAGGAATGCGCAGGTACTTGATGGTGCTGCCACGGATGTAGCACTCGGGCATCCGCCAGAACTTGTCCCCGTCCTGTGGAGAAGGGGAGCGGGTTTTTTTTATTTTTGAGATAAGAGTCTCACTCTAGCACCCAGGCTGGACTGCAGTGGCACGATCTTGGCTCACTGCAACCTCCGCCTTCTGGGATCAAGCAATTCTCCCACCTCAGCCTCTCGATTAGCTGGGATTACAGATGCCTGGCTAATTTTTTTGTATTTTTGTAGAGACGGGGTTTCACCGTGTTAAGCCAGGATGGTCTCGATCTCCTGACCTTGTGATCCGCCTACCTCAGCTTCCCAAAGTGCTGGGATTACAGGCATGAGCCACCGTGCCTGGCCCTATTTTTTACTTTTACTTTTATTTTTATTTTTTTGAAACAGAGTCTTGCTCTGTCACCCAGGCTGGAGTGCAGTGGTGCCATCTCGGCTCACTGCAACCTCCGCCTCCCGGGTTCACGCTATTCTCCTGCCTCAGCCTCCTGAGTAGCTGGGACTACAGGCACCAGTCACCACGCCTGGCTAATTTTTTTGTATTTTTAGTAGAGACAGGGTTTCACCGTGTTAGCCAGGATGGCCTCGATCTCCTGACCTCATGATCCACCTGCCTCGGCCTCCCAAAGTGCTGAGATTACAGGTGTGAGCCACCGCGCCTGGCAGGGGAGCGGGTTATTACCAGGCTGTCTGGCCCAGTACTGGGAGCAGGGTCTCCGATCTGTGGGAGGCCCTGCAGATCCCACCCAGCCTGCACCCCGCACCATCCCGGCAAGCTGCACAGTCTCAGTCCCAGGAGACATGTGGAAAGGTGTCCACCCTGCAGGCAGGATCTCTCCTGATCCCAGGCAATCCTTCACCCAGCAGCAAGGGTGGGTGTGGTAGGCGCAGCCCCCTTGTGCACCCAAAAGGAAAACTGACTCCTATCCTTTGCCCGTGGGCCTGGCTCAGGAGTGGCTGACTGGGGCTCCCTCCAGCCTGGGATGGGGCTCTCTCCAGTTGGGGTTGGGATTCTTTACCTGCAGCCCAAAGCCCAGAGTGGATGGGGGCCTCCCTGTGCACCAGACCCAGACGAAGCCCAGCTACTCCTCCTCCTGCCCCAGCCCCACCTCACTTCTGGAAGCCTCTCTATGTGCCCTGACTCATTCATTCATCCCAGTATCTCCCAACAGGGCCTGAGTTGGGACATGGGAGCAAGCTACAGGCCTAGTGTGGTGGGTGAAGAGGGGTGGGGGATGGGGGTACTTGGGTCCTGCCAGGGTGGCTCAAGGGCAGCTTCCAGTGATGCCAGTGTTAGGAGAGCTAACCAAGACTGGAGAAATGCGGGCCTTGCAAAGTCACAGACTCACGCTGCAATGCGTCCCTGAGGCCCCCACTGGGACAGATCGAGGGATTAGCAGGGGCTAGGGCCATTCCTACCGTATCAGTTCCCCAGTCCCACCCCACCACCCAGGTTCCTGGACAGATCCACGTGTGACGCCTGCATGGCCTTTGCCCCAGATGCCATTAGAAGTCAGATCGCAGTATCTTCCTGCTTGGAACCCACCCATGGGCCCCTCTGTCTTGGGGGCAAGGTCTAAGAGCCTCAGCAGGGCTCTCTAGGGCTCGAGACCCTGCCCCGCCCTGGCGGTCCTCTCCCAGCCCCGATGACATTCCCTCTAGATGGAACTTTGTTTCCGGAACACACGCCATGGGCTTGCCCCCAGGACTTTGCACGTGGTTTTCCCACTTCTCATCTGGATGACTCTGGCCCTAAAAGGCCTCACCTGCCTGAATCCCCAAGTCCTCCCGTCAGACACTCTCCTCCATGCCTGGGTGGGTGTTGCCTGGCCCAGCGCTGGGTGGGGATGAACAGCCCCCTTGGGTGCTCACTGTCCTAGGAACCCCTCAAGGGCTCGTGGGGTGGACACACTATGGTTCTGTGGGGGCTCAGGGCCTGGGCAGGCGGCTTGGCGCCCAGCTCTCCCAGGCAGGGCCCAGAGGCTTCCTCGTGCAGGAACCTGGGCAGGGCCTGAGCTCACTGCAGGGAGGCCCCTGCCTCCTGCCCACAGCGCTCCAGAGGTCCCTCAGCCCGAGGGGCTCTCTGCATCCTGCGGCCTGCCTCTGAGGGAGGGAGGGCCCCGCTCACATGGGGACGATGTGAGTTCCCATCGCCTCTCCTCCCAGCCACCTGTGACGGCAGCATCACCGCCCAGCCACAGAGGCAGGCTGCCCAGGGAAAGTCACCCGTCCACTCGAAGCTGGCGGCAGAGGCCAGACCAACCCCTGGAGACCACACAGCCTCTGAATTAACAGGCTTCTCAGGTCAAGGACCTGGAAGTGTCCAAAAGACCGCACACGCTCACGCACGCAACACACCTGGTGATTCCAATGCCGGAAGGGGAAAGAGCCCTGCTGGCCGCAGGTGGGAGGCACGCGGTTCTGCACCAAGGCACCGTCCCACACAGCCGGACTGGACCCACCCAGACGTCCTCCGAGGGGCTATGACACAAAACCCAGCAAGCAGCTTCTAGAGCTTCTAGCGCTGCTGCACAGCAGCCCCACCACCTGTTCCCACCCTGTGCTGACGAGAGGCCCAGTCCTGGGTTGGGTTGGGGGTCAGGGCAAGACAAGGCCACTTCAGGAAGGAGCGCTCCCCCTCCTTGAGCCCTGCTGTCCTGTCAAGGTGACCCCAGGCAGGCACTCCAAGCTCCCCAGCAGTTTCCTCCCTATACCATGGGGGGCTGTCACCCACAGGGAGACAAGACAGATGGTGTCAGGGAAGGTTGGTGGGAGGAGTCCAAGGGAGCCGCTGCCTTCAGCACCATGCCTGACCTCCTCCTCAGTGCTCCATGGGTCCTCCCAGGGGCAGGAAGGCCCGTGACGCCAGAGGAACCATCTTCCAGCCCCGGCCGACCCAGCAGCGCTCCTAGCGAGGCACTTCCCGGTCTTGGGCTCTGGCTGGTGGCTCCTGGCCCACCGGGCCCTGGCACTGCCCCTGCCCACCGTGACCTGGGCATTCCGGACATCCCATGGCCACGCTACCATGGCCCACAGAGTCCAGGCAACATCCAGGCTGGACTAAAGGCAGCAGAGCCTGGGAGGCTTGGACTTCCCCTGGAGGGGGCTGCCCCGACCTGAGCCACAGGGAATCCCCAGGCCCAGGTCCTTCCAGGTCAGGGGTGGCACCAACAGACACACAGCAGGAAAGGCCGGGTCAGGGGGGCAGCCTCACACAGGGTCAAAGTCCAGGGTGTGCTAGGGGACTTGGTGGCCTGGCCCACCCTGCCCTGTCCCTCCCCACTGACCCCTGTCAGGATGAGCAGTCCTAGGCGGCCTCCCCCACTAACTCCTCCCATGAGGCCCAGGGAGGGAGGATGTTGAGTGTCCACCCCCGCATACCACCCCCATTGGTGGGCGCAGTACCCACCCTGGATGTGCAGATGACTTCTCGCAGGTTAATGTTCATCCAGTTGTCGCAGCTCACCAGGTGTCCATTGTACGTCTCCCCATTTTTCAGCTCCACCAACTGGAAGAGAGACAGGCCAGAGGCCAGCTATGGCCCTGGAGCCCTGAGCCATGGGCCCCCCAGGAGGTGCAGCTCTGCCCCGTGAGACGGACCACCACCTCCAGGCCTCAGCCCACAGCTCCCAGACCCCTAAATGGCCTTCCTTACAGGCGACAGGCTCTTCCTCCACTATACACTTCACTGGCAGTTAGACAGTCTATCATGACGCCAACCTTTGTACAATTAAAAAATGATACTGGGCCGGGCGTGGTGGCTCAGGCCTGTAATCCCAGCACTTTGGGAGGCTGACGTGGGCGAATCACGAGGTCAAGAGATTGAGACCATCCTGACCAATATGGTGAAACCCCATCTCTACTAAAAATACAAAAATTAGCTGGGCATGGTGATGCACGCCTGTAGTTCCAGCTACTTGGGAGCCTGAGGCAGAAGAATTGTTTGAACCCAGCAGGCGGAAGTTGCAGTGAGCTGAGACCGCACTACTGCACTCCAGCCTGAGCAACAGAGTGAGACTTGGTCTTAAAAAAGAAAAAATTGCACTTTGGGAGGCCGAGACAGGTGGATCACGAGGTCAGGAGATCGAGACCATCCTGGCTAACACAGTGAAACCCCGTCTCTACTAAAAAATACAAAAAACTAGCCGGGCGTGGTGGCGGGCGCCTGTAGTCCCAGCTACTCGGGAGGCTGAGGCAGGAGAATGGCGTGAACCCGGGAGGCGGAGCTTGCAGTGAGCTGAAGTGAGCTGAGATCTGGCCACTGCACTCCAGCCCGGGCGGCAGAGCGAGACTCCATCTCAAAAAAAAAAAAGAAAAAAAAAAAAAAAAAGAAAAAATGGCCGGGCGCGGTGGCTCAAGCCTGTAATCCCAGCACTTTGGGAGGCCGAGACGGGCGGATCACGAGGTCAGAAGATCAAGACCATCCTGGCTAACATGGTGAAACCCCGTCTCTACTAAAAAATACAAAAAAACTAGCCGGGCGAGGTGGCGGGCGCCTGTAGTCCCAGCTACTCGGGAGGCTGAGGCAGGAGAATGGCATAAACCCGGGAAGCAGAGCTTGCAGTGAGCTGAGATCCGGCCACTGCACTCCAGCCTGGGTGACGGAGTGAGACCCCGTCTCAAAAAAAAAAAAAATTAAGAAACACAGAAATGTTTAAAGGAATGAGTGAGACAATGGTGACGGTGGCCACTGATCCAGGGTGGCTGGGGGCCAGGTGGGCACAGTTAGGCTGGTCCGGTAGGCACCCCCACAACACCAGATATTTGGGCTGTGGTGTTCCGCAAATGCTGTTTTGCACTGTAATAATTACTCATCTATTTTGATATGTTTTGAGAACAAAGATAAGTAGCACATCATTCTGAAGATATGCTGCTGTTCAAAAAAGGCTGAGATTTTTTGATGTCTTTTATGAGACAGGGTCTTGCTCTGTTGCCCAGACTGGAGTACAGTGTCGTGAGCATGGCTCACTGCAGCCTCGACCTCCTGGGCTCAAGTCATCCTCCCACCTCGGTTTCCTAGCAGCTGAAACTACAAGCTCACACTACCACACGCGGTTAATTTATTTTCCTTTTGTAGAAGTGGGGTCTCACTGTTGTCCAGACTGGTCCCAAACTCCTGGGCTCAAGTGATCCTCCTGTCTTGGCCTCCCAGAGTGCTGAGATTATAGGCATTAGCCACTGTGCTCAGTCCAAGGCTGAGTTTTTCTTTTTTTTTGAGACGGAGTCTCGCTCTGTCGCCCAGGCTGGAGTGCAGTGGCCGGATCTCAGCTCACTGCAAGCTCCGCCTCCTGGGTTTACGCCATTCTCCTGCCTCAGCCTCCCTAGCAGCTGGGACTACAGGCGCCCGCCACCTCGCCCGGCTAGTTTTTTGTATTTTTTAGTAGAGACGGGGTTTCACCGTATTAGCCAGGATGGTCTCGATCTCCTGACCTCGTGATCCTCCCGTCTCGGCCTCCCAAAGTGCTGGGATTACAGGCTTGAGCCACTGTGCCCGGCCTAGGCCTATTTTTTTATATTTGAGATGGAATTTCGCTCTTGTTGCCCAGGCTGGAGTGCAATGGCACAGTCTTGGCCTCCCAAAGTGCTGGGATTACAGGCTTGAGCCACCGCGCCTGGCCGAGTTTTTCTTTTGAGACGAAGTCTCGCTCTTGTTGCCCAGGCTGGAGTGCAATGGCGTGATCTCAGCTCACTGCAACTTCTGCCTTCCGAGTTCAAGCGATTCTCCTGCCTCAGCCTCCCAAGTAGCTGGCACCTGCCACCACGCCCAGCTAATGTTTTAGTAGAGACGGGGGTTTCACCATGTTGGCTGGTCTCGAACTCCTGACTTCAGGTGATCCACCCGCCTGGGCCTCCCACCAAGGCTGAGATTTTTAAATGATTCAACTTAGGCATATGCCCGAGAGAAACGAACACAAGCAACTATACAAATATGTGTGTGTGAACGTTCACAGTGACACTATTCGCAATAGCCAAAAAGGGGAAAGAGCCCAGATGCCTATCAGCAGACGAACAGATAAACAAAACGTGTTAAGTATCTGCTCCACGGAGTATCGTCTGGCTATAAGGAATGAGGCACTGACACAGGCCACAGGGTGGATGAACCTCAAAAACACGGTGCTGAGTGACAGCTACTAGACCTGAGAGGCCTCATGGTCTCTGCTCACATGCATGGGATATATCCGGAATAGGCAACCCCACAGAGACGGCAGCTGCCTCGTGCTCATCAGGAGCTAGGGTTGGGAAGTGAATGCTGATAGAGACGGGGTTTCCTTTTGGGGAGACGGAAATGTTCCGGCCTAGAGAGAGGTGGTGGTTACACAACGCTGTGACTGCACCAAATGCCACTAAATTGTGCACTTTAACTGAAGTGTTAGTATGTAATACTATCATTTTTTGGAGACAGGGTCTCACTGTTGCCCAGGTTAGACCTGCAGCCTCAAATGCCCCAGGCTCAGGTGATCCTCCTGCCTTAGGCTCCCGAGTAACTGGAACTACAGGCACACGCTACTACACCCAGCTAATTTTTATATTTTATGGAGAGGCGTGGTTTCTCCTTGTTGCCCAGGCTGGTCTCTGAACTCCTGGGCTCAAGCCATCCTCTAGCCTCAGCCTCCCAAAGTGCTGGGATAATAGGCATGAGCCACCACGCCCAGCCTGAAGTTCTTTTTATTTTTTTAAGAGACAGGGTCTTGTTATATTGCCCAGGTTGGATTTGAACTCCTGGGCTCAAGTGATCCTTCCACCTCATTAATTTTCTCCCATCCTTGGCCGGGCGCGGTGGCTCAAGCCTGTAATCCCAGCACTTTGGGAGGCCGAGGCGGGCGGATCACAAGATCAGGAGATCAAGACCATCCTGGCTAACACGGTGAAACCCCGTCTCTACTAAAAAATACAAAAAAAAAAAACTAGCCGGGTGAGGTGGCAGGCGCCTGTAGTCCCAGCTACCCGGGAGGCTGAGGCAGGAGAATGGCATGAACCCGGGAGGCGGAGCTTGCAGTGAGCTGAGATCTGGCCAGTGCACTCCAGCTTGGGTGACAGAGCGAGACTCCGTCTCAAAAAGAAAAAAAAAATTTTCTCCCATCCAAGTACTAACCAGGTCCAACCCTGCTTAGCTTCCGAGATCAGATGAGATTGGGCGCGTTCAGGGTGGTATGGCTGCAGAACCCCCTCATTAATTTTTTTTCTTTTTTTAGAGACAAGGTCTCACTCTGTCGCTCAGACTGGAGCACAGTGGTATGATCATAGCTCACTGCAGCCTCAAACTCCTGGGATCAGTCAATTCTCTCGCCTCAGTCTCCTGCGTAGCTGTGACTATAGGCACACACCACCTCATCTGGCTAAATTTTAAGTTCTTCTTGCCCAGGCTGATCTTGAACTCCTGAGCTCAGACGATCCTCCTGTCTCGGCCTCCCAAAGTGCTGGGATTACAGACGTGAGCCACTGCAACTGGCCCATTAAATTTTTAGTAAGTATGTATGCATTACTCTTACAAGTAGCAGAAATGACAGGGGTGTGGACACGCCTGGGGAGGGAGAAGGGAACGAGCTGCCGTGCTGGTGGACAGGCAGGAAGCCGTCTGCTCAGCCGCCGCCCCTGTGCTGAGGCTGGCCCCCTCTCAAACAGGCTGTCCCAGACCACTGAGTACTCACCATGGGGTGATTCTGAGCCGTCTTCAACAGTGACAAGGGAAGCTGAAAGGCAAATAAAGCTGCATGATTTGTCTGTCTGATCAGCGCCTGGGAGCTCTGGTCTCGAGTCCCACCCACGACTCAAAGATGGTGCGGTATGGTGGAAGGGGCGCACAGGAGTGTGTGTCAATCACTCTCCACTGGAAATGCCATTTCCTTACTCTGCCCAGCCCCGGAACACACACCTGCCTCTTGGATTAGGAAGAAAAGCCTCACATACCCTCCCTCCTCCCATAGGTGGCCACCACCTGCTCTTGGTGCTGAACACTCTGGTCAATTTTTGTTTTTTTTTTTTTTTTGAGACAGAGTCTCGCTCTGTCACCCAGGCTGGAGTGCAGTGGCACAATCATGGCTCACTGCAACCTCCACTTCCTGTGTTCAAGCCTCCCAAGCAGCTTGCCTCAGCCTCCCAAGCAACTGGGCACAACAGGCGTGCATCACCACACCCAGCTAATTTTTATATTTTTAGTAGAGGCGGGGTTTCACCATGTTGGCCAGGCTAGTCTCAAACTCCAGACCTCAGGGGATCCACCTGCCTCAGCTTCCCAAAGTGCTGGGATTACAGGCATGAGCCACCTCGCTTGGCCTAATGCTTGTATTTTAAGCTCAAACTGGTATGCCTGAAATGCATCCATGTTGAGGTTACTGTATGGAGTTGAGGACACTACAGCTTGGAAACTGGGGAACTTGCCCAGTACTATGGAGCTAGGAGGGGACAGAGCTGGCCTGGCCCTGTCTGTCTGAAGAAAGCACAAGCCCATGCCTTGCAGGGCAGCCCCAACTGGCCGAGACTGACACCGCCAGGCCCCATTGCAGGGGTCAGTCCCATCAGAGAAGGCCACATCTGAGCTGGTTTTATTTTTATTTTTTCAGATGAAGTCTTGCTCTAAAAATACAAAACTTTGCTGGGCATGGTGGCATGCGCCTGTAGTCCCAGCTACTTGGGTGCTGAGGCAGGAGGATCACTTGAGCCTGAGAAGCAAGCCTGTCACCCAGACTGGAGTGCAGTGGTGTGATCCTGGCTCACTGCAACTTCCACCTCCGGGGTTCAAGTGATCCTCCCGCCTCAGCCTCCCAAGTAGCTGGGATTACAGGGGTGCGCCACCATGCCCAGCTAATTTTTGTATTTTTAGTAGACACGGGGTTTCTACATGTTGGCCAGGTTGGTCTTGAACTCCTGACCTCAAGTGATCCCCTCGCCTGGTCCTCCCAAAGTGCTGGGGTAACAGCATGAGCCATCACCCTTAGCCTGAACTGGGTTTTCAAAGACAGGAAGTCACCAGGTAAGGTGAACTTTCAAGATTTTTTTTTTTTTGGTGGTGACAGGGTTTTGCTATCTTGCCCAAGCTGGCTTTGAACTCTTGGTCTTAGGGAATCCTCCCATCTCAAGCTCCCAAGTAGCTGGAATTACAAGTATGCGCTACCACGTCTGGTTTCAAGATTTTTTTTCCATCATTACTGAATTTATTATGTCAAATATGTAGTGTTTCTATTACTGGGGGGAAAATCAACTCTTTCATTTCGGAAACATAAAACTCAGCCTGTACACTGGGAGCTGCCTCGGGGTGACACAGGGCTGTGCCTGGGTGCGGGGTCCTATAACAGGCCCGTTCTAGTACTGCCGTGAGGAAGGTCCCAGCACCAAGGGGCCCTGACGAGACAGTGCCTCACAGGACAGAGGCTTCACCTTGCCTCGTCCTGGTGACTGGAATTCCAGGTGGCCCTGACCCCAGAAGCCTTTGCTGGGAGTCCTGCCCTGGCTACCACCCTGATCCACAGGGTGGCCGCCTTTCCAGGGAGTGTGAACTTGAAGGCCTCTCCCTGTGGAGGCCGGAAATGGCCTTCAACCCTGGCGGGGTGGCTCCCCTATGAAAGGAAGGGGCTGGGGAGGGAATCCTACATCCCACAGCCCCTTCCTGAGAAAAGCTGCCCAGGGGAGGTCGGTGCCAGCAGGAAGCCAGGCCCAAGCCCGCTTCCTGCACCGGCTTCCTGGAAGAGCCAGATAAGGGGGAAGAACGGGCCATGTGGCCCCGGGGCGGCTGCTCGGAGAGACAGGGGAGGAGGGCTGCGGGCGGCTGGGTGTGTGTCTGACTGGGTGCCACCAGCCACAGAGAAAACACAAGAGCCACAGATTGGCACATGGGTCCCATGCCCAGGTTGCCCTTTACTGTGAAGAAGCCGTGGGTTTTCCTCAGTAAGCCTGTTTTATTTCTCCAGTCCGTAACAGGAATGGGACCTGGGACCTCCTCCTGGATCACCGGGGAAGGGGCAGAGGTCAGGCTAGCCCTTTAAGGCCCACCTCTCATTCTGCAGAGGAGGCGCCGGCACCCACAGCAGAAGTGATCTGCCTAGGGAAATCCAGCAAGGCCCTGGCAGAGCTGCCCAGAGGCGGACGCCCTACTGTCAGCAGGTGGCCTGCAGACACACCTTCCATGCCAGTGACAGCCCCTCTTGGGTCACCACCTGGTCCCAGTGACCAAGAGCACAGCCTGGGAGGACCCATGGCCTTCTTGCCTGTCACCTGCAATCCCATCCAAAAGCAGCAGAAAGAACATCTGAGAAAGAAAGAGAGCTGGCAGGACAGCCACAGCGGCTCTCGCCTGTAATCTCGGCACTTTGGGAGGCTGAGGCAGGTGATCACCTGAGGTCAGGAGTTCCAGACCAGCCTGGCCAACATGGCAAAACCCCATCTCTACTAAAATACAAAAATTAGCTGGACGTGGTGGCAGGCGCCTGTAATCCCTGCCACTTGGGAGGCTGAGGCAGGAGAATCGCTTGAAACCAGGAGGCAGAGGCTGCAGTGAGCAGGAGTTCGAGACCTGCCTGGCCAATATGGTAAAACTCCATCTCTATTAAAAATGCAAAAATTAGCCAAGCATGGTGGCGGACACCTGTAGTCCCAGCTACTCGGGAGGCTGAGGCAGAAGAATCGTTTGAACCCAGAAGGCAGAGGCTGCAGTGAGCTGAGATCGTGCCACTGCACTGCAGCCTGGGTGACAGTGACAGTTCATCTCAAAACAAATCCAAAAAACAGGTCGGGCGCAGTGGCTCAGGCCTGTAATCCCAGCACTTTGGGAGGCCGAGACGGGCGGATCACGAGGTCAGCAGATCGAGACCGTCCTGGCTAACACGGTGAAACCCCGTCTCTACTAAAAAATACAAAAAACTAGCCGGGCGAGGTGGCGGGTGCCTGTAGTCCCAGCCACTCAGGAGGCTGAGGCAGGAGAATGGTGTGAACCCGGGAGGTGGAGCTTGCAGTGAGCCGAGATCTGGACACTGCACTCCAGCCTGGGCGACAGAGCGAGACTCCATCTCAAAAACAAACAAACAAACAAACAAAAAAAACCCAAAAAACAAAAAATACCCAAATAGGGTTGGTGCAGACCCGCTCACGACACTCCCCAGGCCAGCTACAGAGCCAGGCCTGAGAGGCTCTGCCACACTGGCCGTCACACCCATTCCTGCCACCTGACCTTTACTTCTGCTATTGCCTCTGCCTGGGGTGACCTTCCCCAGACCTTCACGTGGCTGCTGAAACGTCACCTCCTTTGGCCAGGCCCTCTTAATGGCCACTCTCTGCCTCATGGGTGTTTGTTTCCATCATAGGATGCAGCCAGTCTTTA
Source organism: Trachypithecus francoisi (assembly GCF_009764315.1). Lineage (NCBI taxonomy): Eukaryota > Metazoa > Chordata > Mammalia > Primates > Cercopithecidae > Trachypithecus > Trachypithecus francoisi. Next base: position 131,883,024 of record NW_022681470.1, on the reverse strand, counting down.
ATTACCTTGTTTATTACCTCTGTCCCTTGCTAGACTGGAACACTCAAAGTGGGTGTGGACTTTGTCCAGGGCCAAGCACAAGGCCAGGCACATAAGAGGTACTCGGTAAATATTTGTTGAATAAATACACAAAAGAAGTGCACACACCACCCAGGGAGGCAGGCAGGGAAGGCAGAACACTCGCCCCACCCCACAGGTAAGGGAAGGAGTGGCTGCTGGACAGGGAGTTGCCTGACTCCTGGGCCCTCCAAGGCTGCAATGGCCTGAGGCTGTGACCATATATCTTGATTTCTCCTATATCCTCATCTCCAAACTCTGTTGGAGAAAGAGGTCAGAGGAAGGGGTGGATCCTCAAAATCTTAAAAGGAGATACATCAAAGTGCCAGGTGAGGCCAGGCACAGTGGCTTGCGCCTGTAATCACAGCACTTTCGGAGGCTGAGGTGGGAGGATCACTTGAGCCCAGGAGTATGAGACCAGCTTGGGCAACACAGCAAGATTCCGTCTCTACAAAAAATGTAAAAATTAGCCAGGTTTAGTGATGCATGTGGTCCCAGCTACCTGGGAGGCTGAGGTGGGAGGATCACTTCAGCCGGTGAGGTTGAGGCTGCAGTGATTGTGCCACTGCACTCCAGCCTGGATGACAGTGAGAGCTCAGTTCCAAAAAAGAAAAACAAGTGCAGAGTGCAGTGGCTCACACCTGTAATACCAGCACTTTGACACACCGAGGTGGGTGGATCACCTGAGGTCAGGGGTTCAAGACTAGCCTAGCCAACATGGTGAAACCCCATCTCTACTGAAAATACAAAGATTATCCAGGCGTGGTGGCGCATGCCTGTGATCCCAGCTACTTGGGCGGCTGAGGCAGGAAAATCACTCTCTCCGAGAGGTGGAGATTTAGTGGGCTTTCTTGGAGCATCTGGAATCTGGTTCTCAGGTCTAGATCCACGAGGACCTAATCCAGTGCCTCCTAATTCAGGAAGCTGTCCAGGACTGCCCATCCCTGCTTCTAACCCAGGCCACTCCTTCTGGCCCTGCCCTGACCACAGGGAACTGAAGTGTGTATCCCATGATGCCTTGTCCATGCTTGGCCACTCCTCCAGGAAATGGCTGGACAGCCAGGACTCTGGATGTTCAGAAGGTGGGAAGGGGCTGAATGAATGAGTTCACACTTTGCCCAGGCACCGTTCTACACACTGGGAATATAGTTGGAAGAAAAACAAAGATCCTGCTTCCACAAAACGTAACACAGGGATGGATCCTTCCAGTTCTGCCCAGTCTTTCATGCCAACTCTGCCCTCTAAGTACATGGCAGAGAGGGACAGGCTCTCTGAATCCTTGCTCTTGAAACCGCCTGTGCAAAAACTGTAACTGAGGAAATTATGACAGTGAAAAGAGATCAGACCTAACCGACTCCATCGTGCTTCTAACCTTTAAGCTGTCCTTGTTTATCTGTGGGCATAGGCCGAACTAACCTTGGGAAGGGATTTAGTGTATAGTTTGACTCTGAAACAAAATTGGTAATAGCCCTTTCCGAAAAGACCCTCTTCTTGCCTGGGGACCAGTCTGCCTTTGTAGGACTAACAAATAAGCTACACGATTAGAAATTATTGTTTACAGGTCATACAGCCTCTGGCTGCAAGAGTCTGAACCTCCCCAAATTGCTCCTAGGGATAACATCACTATTATAAAATCTAAGATCAGTGTTTGAGATATTTTGCAGACCCTGTACTTGATGGATCAGCTGACACCACCCAGACCAGTAATCTGGCTCAACCAGTCCTGCAATCCCACCCAGGAACAGAAGACAGCAAGAAAACCTCACTTCAATCCCCTGCCAATGACTCCATCTCCAACCTCAGGAAGCTCCAACCAATCAGCACTCCCCACTTCCTGAGCGCCTACCCGCCAAATTATCTTTAAAAACTCGGATCCCGGGCCGGGCGCGGTGGCTCAAGCCTGTAATCCCAGCACTTTGGGAGGCCGAGACGGGTGGGTCACGAGGTCAGGAGATCGAGACCATCCTGGCGAACACGGTGAAACCCCATCTCTACTAAAAAATACAAAAAAATACTAGCCGGGCGAGGTGGTGGGCGCCTGTAGTCCCAGCTACTCGGGAGGCTGAAGCGGGAGAATGGCGTAAACCCGGGAGGCGGAGCTTGCAGTGAGCTGAGATCCGGCCACTGCACTCCAGCCTGGGCGACAGAGCGAGACTCCGTCTCAAAAAAAAAAAAAAAACTCGGATCCCCTAATGCTCAGGGGAGACTGATTTCAGCAGTAATAAAACTCCAGTCTCCTGCATAGCTGGCTCTGTGTGAAATACTCTTTCTCTAATGCAATTGCCCTGTCTTGATAAATCGGCTCTGTCTAGGAAGCAGGCAAGGTGAACCCGTTGGGTGACTACACACTTACCAGCTGGATTTAGGGAGAGCTCTCTCACTAATCCACAGTTCTGATGCAGCCACCCCGGGGGGCCCTCCTGGTTACTGAATCTCCCACTCTCTCACAGTCTGGAAGTCACATCCCCAACAAGGGCCTTGGTTTCTCTCATTGAAAAAAGAAGGGCCAGATGCTGATGAGCCAGGAAACTCCCAGCTCTGGATTCCTTTTCTGATCCGCACACTGGGAGACACGGGCACTTTCTAGCCCAGATCCAGAACTTCCAGAATCATAAGCAATGTGGCTCTGCAGAGACCTGGGCTGCAATTTTTCCTTCTGTGTGCAGGGAGGATGTACTTTGGCCAGCCTTAGCTCAAAACGCCCCCTTCCCCTGGAATGATATGCTATGTGAACCAAGGAGAAACAACACACCCCAGCACCAGGCCTACTTTTCAGCCAGAAAACAAGTGGCCTAGGAGGCTCTACTGCTAGCATTTTAAGCATCTTACAAGCTCTGAAATTCCTAAAACTAAGTTTCACAACTCAGACTGGCCCCCTACTTCCCAGCACTCTAGTTTTCAATCTGGGAGGTCAGACTGGGTACGAAGCGTAAGGGACCCCCTTCCCTACCCAAAAACTGTTGCATTCGGTGGATCCCCACTTTTTTTACCCCAGTTTCCCAACCTGCAAAATGGGAAAACTAAGTAAGGAGAGGCCACTGTACTGTGGATACAAGTACGTGCAACGCTAAATCCCAGACACGAACGTGGTAGAACCACCTGCAGTCTCCAGCATCAGTTTCCCAGCCTTGTGCCGGGGGACGGGACTCGAGGCTCGGACCGTACGTTCGCCCCGCGCCAACCCAGCCCTCAGCGCCCGCCCGCAGGGCTCCCAACGACTGCTGTTCCCGCCTCCCGGTAAGACCCCGCCGTTGCCCTGCCCTCACCATGGTGCCGGCGGGGACCGGGCTCGCCGGCCACTTCCGCCGCCGCCGCTGCACACGCTCCCGGCGGTCGTCGCCACGCCGCGCCGCGCGCCACTGGGCTGAAAGAAAGTGGCAGAGACGCGAGCCAGTCAGCACCGGGCTAGAAGGGCGGTTAACCAATCCACGCGGAGTAGGGCGGGGCCCGCTGGACGAAAGGGGCGGGACGGGCTGTGTTCCCGCCGGAGGAAAGAGGAAGAGAGCCGTAAAGTGCCTCGGCTTGTAATACAAAAGGGGGCGGAGCAACGCGCGCCGGCGCGGGGTGCATTGTGGGTAAACGCGTGCGCAGGTGAAACCTTCGTCGGTCGTCTGGGCTCCATGCTGTGGGCAAAGCCAGTTAATGCCTTTCTTTTTTTTTTTTTTTTTGAGACGGAGTCTCGCTCTGTCGCCCAAGCTGGAGTGCAGTGGCCGGATCTCAGCTCACTGCAAGCTCCGCCTCCCGGGTTCACGCCATTCTCCTGCCTCAGCCTCCCGATTAGCTGGGACTACAGGCGCCCGCCACCTCGCCCGCCTAGTTTTTTGTACTTTTTAGTAGAGAAGGGGTTTCACCGTGTTAGCCAGGATGGTCTCGATCTACTGACCTTGTAATCCGCCCGCCTCGGCCTCCCAAAGTGCTGGGATTACAGGCTTGAGCCACCGCGCCCGGCCAGTTAATGCCTTTCGTTTGCAGTTGAGGGAGAGAAATCCAGGCTTCGTGGTGACTGGGACGTGTCTGATGTCACCCTTCGGACTCCTAGTTTTCTGATTCCGTAATTATCCAGGGAACATCGTTTAGTAGGTTGGAATCCTGACCACTACCCTCGGGGCCTCAGTTTGCTCCCTGTAAATAGTAGTGTCTGCTCCAAAACGTTACTATGAGGATGAAACGAATGAAACCGTGTAAAAGCACTTAAAACAGCGTCTGGCACATATTAAGTACTTAATATCTATTCTGTGCCTGCTTCTGCTCATAGAAATGAACAATACACAAAATTCGTGGCCCTTAGGGAGACAGACGGTAAACATAAAGTAAATAGGCGAATGCTATTAGTTTCCTGGGGCCTGCTGTAACAAATGCCCACACACTGAGAGGCTTAAAACAACAGAACGTGATTTTCTCATAATTCAGGAGACCAGAATAATGAAATGAGGTTGTCAGCAGGGTTGGCTCCCTCTGGAGGCTCTGAGGACAATCTGCATGTCCTATGCCTCTCTCCTGGGTTCTGGTGGCTGCTGGGAAACCTCGGAGTTCTTGGCTTGTAGATGCAGCCTTCCACGTTCTGCCTCTGTCGTCACTTGGCCTTCTCTGTGTGTCTGTGAGTCTCAAATGACTCTCTCCTTTTTTTTTTTCTTTTTCTTGTAGAGACAGGGTCTCCCTATGTTGTCCAGGCTGGTCTCGAGCTCCTGGGGTCAAGCAATCCTCCCTCCTCTGCCTCCCAAAGTGCTGGGATTACAGGCGTGAGCCACTGAGCCCAGCCTCTCCTTTTTCTTATAAGGACTTGCCTTTCTCTTATTAAGCCCACCATAAATTCAGGATAATGTCATCGCAAGATCCTTAATTACATCTGCGAAGACCCTATTTTTTTTTTTTGAAATGGAGTCTCATTCTATCACCCAGACTGCAGTGCAGTGGTGCGATCTCAGCTCACTGCAATCCCTCCCTCCTGGGTTCAAGGGATTCTCCTGCCTCAGCCACCCGAGTGGCTAGGATTACAGGCACACGCCACAATGCCCAGCTAATTTTTGTATTTTTAGTAGAGACGGGGTTTCACCATGTTGGCCAGGCTGGCCTCGAACTCCTGACCTCAGGTGATCCACCCACCTCGGCCTCCCAAAGTGCTGGGATTACAGGCGTGAGTCACTGCACCCAGCCTCATTTTTTAATGACCGATGCTATTTATTGACATTATACATAAGATCAAAAGACTGAAAGAAACCCAATGCGACCACATGATGGAGTAATACAGCTATAAAAAGGAATGAAGACAGTCTTCATATACTGACATTGAATGGTGTCTGGATATATTAAGTGGAAAAAAACCAAGGTAGAGAACAGTTTTTACAATATGTCATCTTTTGTGTGCACAAAGAGAAATACATGCATGTGTATGTGTTTATATATTTGCATATTTTATATATATATATATATTTTTTTTTGAGACGGAGTCTCGCTCTGTCGCCCAGGCTGGAGTGCAGTGGCACGATCTCAGCTCACTGCAAGCTCTGCCTCCCGGGTTTATGCCATTCTCCTGCCTCAGCCTCCCGAGTAGCTGGGACTACAGACGCCCGCCACCTCGCCCGGCTAGTTTTTTGTATTTTTTAGTAGAGACAGGGTTTCACCGTGTTCGCCAGGATGGTCTCGATCTCCTGACCTCGTGATCTGCCCGTCTCAGCCTCCCAAAGTGCTGAGATTACAGGCTTGAGCCACCGCGCCCGGCTTATATATATATATATTTTTTACCACACCAAGCACATGAACAAAATTTGCTTATATATATATTTTTTGTTTTGTTTTGTTTTGTTTTGTTTTTTATTTTTTGACCAAGTTTCGCTCTTTTTGCCCAGGCTAGAGTGCAGTTGTGTGATCTCGGCTCACCGCAACTTCCACCTCCTGGGTTCAAGCGATTCTCCTGCGTCAGCCTCTCGAGTAGCTGGGATTACAGGCATGCACCACCACGCCCAGCTAATTTTGTATTTTTAGTAGAGACGGGGTTTCTCCGTGTTGGTCAGGCTGGTCTCAAACTCCTGACCTCAGGTGATCCACCCACTTTGGCCTCCCAAAGTGCTGGGATTACAGGCATGAGCCACTGCGCCCGGCGAATTTGCTTATATTTTTGAATAAGAAACATAAAGGCCAGGCGCGGCAGCTCACATCTGTAATTGCAGCACTTTAGGACGCCAAGGTGGGCGGATCACCTGAGGTCAGGAGTGTGAGACCAGCCTGGCCAACATGGTGAAACCCCATCTCTACCAAAAATACAAAAAAATTGGCTGGGCATGGTGGTGGGCACCTGTAATCCCAGGAGAATTGCTTGACCCCGGGAAGTAGAGGTTGCAGTGAGCTGAGATCATGCCACTGCACTCCAGCCTGGGCAACTGGGCGAGACTCTAAAACAAAAGAAACATGAAAAGAATGAGCCAGGCCAGGCGCGGTGGCCTATGCCTGTAATCCCAGCACTTTGAGAGGCTGAGGTGGCTGGACCACTTGAGCCCAGGAGTTTGAGACCAACCTGGGAAATACAGCAGCAAAACTCTGAATCTACAAAAAATGCAAACAAGTTGCTGAGTGTGGTGACTGTGCGTGAAGTCTCAGCTACTCAGGAGGCTGAAGAGAGAGAACTGCTTGAGCCTAAGAGGCAGAGGTTGCGGTGAGCTGTGATCCTGTCTCTGCACTCCAGCCTGGGTGACAGAGCAAGACCCTGTCTCAAAAAAAAAAAAAAGAAAAGAAAACAAAAAAAAAACCAAAAGAAGTATGAACCAAAATCTAGGCCAGGGGCGGTGGCTCATGCCTGTCATTCCAGCACTTTGGGAGGCCAAGGTGGGTGGATTACCTGAGGTCAAGAGTTCGAGACCAGCCTGGCCAACATGGTGAAACCCCATCTCTACAAAAATACAAAGATTAGCCAGGCATAGTGGTGTGTGCCTATAGCCCTGGCTACTCAGAAGGCTGAGGCAGGAGAACCACTTGAACCCAGGAGGAGGAGGTTGCAGTGAGTTGAGATAGTGCCATTGCACTCCAGCCTGGGCAACAGAGTGAGACTCCATCTCAAAAAAAAAAAAAAAAAGTAACAAAACTGGGGGAATAAGGGAACAAGATGAAAACATAAGAATGAAAGCCAGACTTCTTTCAATGTACCTTGTTGTCTAGTTTCAACTTTGGAAGCATAATTAAAAATAAAAGTCAAGGCCGGGCGCGGTGGCTCAAGCCTGTAATCCCAGCACTTTGGGAGGCCGAGACGGGCGGATCACGAGGTCAGGAGATCGAGACCATCCTGGCTAACAGGGTGAAACCCCATCTCTACTAAAAAATACAAAAAAACTAGCTGGGTGAGGTGGCGGGCGCCTGTAGTCCCAGCTACTCGGGTAGTCCCAGCTACTCGGGAGGCTGAGGCAGGAGAATGGCGTAAATCCGGGAGGCGGAGCTTGCAGTGAGCCGAGATCCAGCCACTGCACTCCAGCCTGGGCGGCAGAGCGAGACTCCGTCTCAAAAAAATAAAAAATAAAAAATAAAAGTCAAAAAGAAAAATCAAAAGAAATCCCTAAAAATGGAAACAAACAAATGAACTTCACTGTATATCAAGTTGCAAAGACCCTGTTTCAATTACAGTTACATTCACCCCTACCAGCAGGTTAGGATTTGGATATATGTGGGTGGGTACGTGTAAATTTTTTTGCGACGCAGTCACTCTTCCCCATGTTGGAGTATAGTGCTGCCATATGGCTTATTGCATCCTCAACTTCCTGGGGTCAAGTGATCCTCCCATCTCAGCCTCCGAGTAGCTGAGACTGCACACAGGTCACAGGTGCCACCGCCACGCCCAGCTTGTTTGTTTATTTATTTATTTATTTAATTTTTTAGAGATGGGGGTCTTGCTTGTTGCCCTGCCCTCACCGTGCTAGCCTCCAGCTCCTGGGCTAGCCTCCAGCTCCCACTTTGGCCTCTCAAAGTGCCAGGATTATAGGCATGAACCACCATGCCCAGCTGGGATATATATTTTTAGGGGCTACTACTCAACCCATTACATCAAGTATTAGCTATGGTAGCTTTAAACATAGGCATTTATTTGAATAGTGTACTTCTCCACGGTGACATGCCTATAGTTACACACACTTGCAAGCAGGACTATAGCCTGAGTTCCTAGAAGAGGCTTAGCTAAGTGCGTATCAAAGGTTCCATCCCCTGGCCACATGCCTTGACTTTCAGGCCTACAAATGAGCAATAGGGGACCTCGTAAAGTGACTCCTCCTATCGCAGCCTCCTGAGTCTCAGCACTGCCCTGAGAGCCTTTTCTTACCGAGTCCAGTGTGAGGAACTTCTGGCTGTAAGGACCCTATGCCTCTCAGAGCTGAACTGGGGAACCCTTGCTCAACTTCTCAAAGATTTTCCTGCTGGGCATGGTGGAACATGCCTGTAGTCCCAGCTACTCAGGAGGCCGAGGCTAGAGGATCGTTTGAGCCCAGCAGTTTGAAATCTGAATTCCCTGATCCTTCTGACCGGCACCACACCCAGGTAGAGTGGGCTCTGGAGATCTGAGAAAGCCCAGGGAGTCTTACAAGAGGAAGCCAGGCCAGGTGCAGTGGCTCACACGTATAATCCCAGCACTTTGAGAGGCTGAGGTGGGAAGGGATCACTTGAGCCAGAAGTTCGAGACCAGACTAGGCAACAATAAGACCTACATCTCTACTAAAAATTTTAAAATAGGCCGGGCGCGGTGGCTTATGCCTGTAATCCCAGTGCTTTGGGAGGCCGAGGAGGGTGAATCACCTGAGGTCAGGAGTTAGGGACCAGCCCGGCCAACATGGTGAAACCCCATCTCTACTAAAACAAATACAAAAATTAGCTGGGCGTGGTGGTGCACCTGTAATCCCAGCTACTTGGGAGGCTGAGTTGGAAGAATTGTTTGAACTTGGGAGGCGGAGGCTGCAGTGAGCCGAGATTGTGCCCCTGCACCCCAGCCTAGGCAACAGAGCGAGACCTCCATCTCAAAAAAAAAGAAAGAAAGAAAGAAAAAAGAAAAAATATGGTGAAACCTCATCTCTACTAAAAATACAAAAATTAGGCTGGCGCAGTGGCTCACACCTGTAATCCCAACACTTTGGGAGGCCAAGGCGGGTGCATCACCTGAGGTCAGGAGTTCAAGACCAGCCTGGCCAAAATGGTGAAACCCCGTCTGTATTAAAAATACAAAAATTAGCCAGGCGTGGTGGCAGGCGCCTGTAATCCCAGCTACTCCGGAGGCTGGGGCAGAAGAATCTCTTGAAATCCGGAGGCGGAGGTTGCAATGAGCTGAGATCGGGCCACTGTACTCCAGCCTGGGAGACAGAGTGAGACTCTGTCTCAAAAAAAAAGAAAGAAAGAAAGAAAGAAGTGGCCAGGCGCAGCGGGTCACGCCTGTAATCCCAGCACTTTAGGAGGCCGAGGCGGGCGGATCACGAGGTCAGGAGATCGAGGCCATCCTGGCTAACACTGTGAAACCCCGTCTCTACCAAAAAATACAAAAAATTAGCTGGGCATGGTGGCAGGTGCCTGTAGTCCTAGCTACTGGGGAGGCTGAGGCAGGAGAATGGCGTGAACCCAGGAGGCGGAGCTTGCAGTGAGCTGAGATGGCGCCACAGCACTCCAGCCTGGGCAACACAGCCAGACTCCGTCTCAAAAAAAAAAAAAAAAAAAAATAGCCGGGTGCAGTGGCCTGCGGCTGTAGTCCCAGCTACTCAGGAGGCTGAGGCACCAGAATCACTTAAGGCCGGAACGCAGAGTTTGTAGTGAACCGGGTGACAAAGTAAGACTCCATCTCAAAAAAACAGAAAAAAAAAAAAAAAAGGAAAGAAACAGGGTCTATGAGGTGTCCCAGCATCAACATGGTGAAGAAAGTAGCAGCAGACCGCATGCTCGGTCATCCTGTCTGACTTTTCTAGACTTTTCTACATGCAGTCTTTCTTTTGCACAACTTGCAAACGCCTACTCATCGTCGAAACCTCTGCTTGGGTGTCCCCTTGTGGCAGCCAGTGGTTACTGCAGTTTTTTTGTTTGCCCTTTCAACAGTAAGGGTGGCCAATCAGAGTTCCCCATCCCCCTGGCTACAGGGATTGGTTAAAGGAACAGCACGGAATTTACCAAGGCCAGTGAGATTCTCCCCTGGGAAGGATACCAAGGGCTGGGAGGGAGAAGAACTCTTTCCTGGGGAGTTAAAGGGAAAGTCCAGCACCCCTTAGGTTCTGCCTTCTGGAAGAAGCTTTCCGCAGAAAGAATCCAGCAGACACAAGACAACGGAGGTACTTGGTGAAAAGGGAAGTATGGTTTGAGTCCCTGGATCCAGCTACACCTGAAGCCCCAGTTATGATGTTCCACTTATGTGAGCCCAACAAGTTTGTTTTTAAATTGCTTCATCCACTTGGAATTTGCAGTCTGTCCCTGGCAAAAGAGCCAGTGCTAATGCATATCTGCTCTGTGAACTCTTCCCTAGCTGCCCTGCTCAAAAGCTAATCATTCCTTCTCTTATACTTTGAACTTTAGTACCCTCCACTGATTTCTGTCATTGCCTGGTTTATGCCATGTTGTAATTGCTTGTTTCAGCCCCCTTAACTTTGACTTGTAGGAGCAAGGACCTAAGAGGTTTCCTGAGGCTCTATTTGGGGCTGTTCAAGACAGTTTACCCTCCCCTATCATCATGAATGCATGACCCAGGCCAGAGCAATCAGAAGGCTTCCCTGGCTGGCTGAGCATGGTGGCTCATGCCTGTAATCCCAGGACTTTGGGAGGCCAGCGGGTGGATCACCTGTGCCCAGGAGTTCAAGACCAGCCTGAAGAATATAGCGAGACCTCATCTCTATTTAAAAAAAAAAAAAAAAAACCTAAGAATTAGCTGGGCATGGTGGCACATGCCTGTAATTCCAACTACTTGGGAGGCTGTGAGATGGGAAGATGGCTTGAGCCTGGGATTTCGAGGCTGCAGTGAGCCGTGATCGTGCTACTGCACTCTACCCTGGGTGACAGAGCGAGATCCTATCTAAAAAAAAAAAAAAAAAAAAAAAGACTTCCTTGGGATAGTTTTGGGATTGCAGAGCTGGAGTGATCAGTGATCAAAGTCAGGTATACTCATGGCCATTTCTTCACTGCAGACTCATGGCCAGATCTAAGCCTGAGCCCAGCTGTATCTGATGCTTGATAAATCATCCTTCCCGGGCCGGGCGCGGTGGCTCAAGCCTGTAATCCCAGCACTTTGGGAGGCCGAGGCGGGCGGATCACAAGGTCAGGAGATCGAGACCATCCTGGCTAACACGGTGAAACCCCATCTCTACTAAAAAGTACAAAAAACTAGCCGGGCGAGGTGGCGGGCGCCTGTAGTCCCAGCTACTCGGGAGGCTGAGGCAGGAGAATGGCGTGAACTCGGGAGGCGGAGCTTGCAGTGAGCTGAGATCCGGCCACTGCACTCCAGCTTGGGCGACAGAGCGAGACTCCGTCTCAAAAAAAAAAAAAATAAATAAATAAATAAATAAATAAGTCATCCTTCCCTATTCCACTAACCAAAATCCTATTCTGGATCTAGCTTAAATTATATTTCTGACCGGGCACAGTGGCTCATGCCTGTAATCCCAGCACTTTGGGAGGCTGAAGCATGTGGATCACCTGAGGTCAGGAGTTCGAGACCAGCCTGGCCAACATGACAAAACCCTGTCTCTACTAAAAATACAAAAATTAGCCAGGCATGGTGGTGGATGCCCATAATCCCAGTTACTTGGGAGGCTGAGTCAGGAGAATCACTTGAACCCAGGAGGCGGAGGTTGCAGTGAGCCGAGATCACACCATTGCACCTAGCCTGGGCAACAAGAGCAAAACTCTGTCTCAAAATATATATATATATATATATATATATATATATATATATTTCTTCCAGCTGAAACCTAAGAAGTATAAATGCCAGTACTGCCAAGGTTGTGATGAAACTTGCAAACATATATTCCTTTTAAATGGGATAAAAGTTGGTATTATATCTCAAAAGCTGTAAAAGTATTGCACCCTTCAGCTCAGCAATCCATTTCTGAAAATTTCTCCTAAGGAAGTCTTCCGAGTGAAGGGACAAGGCCTGACAGCAATATCGCCAATTCTAAAAGAGCAATATTGGGCTGGACGCGGTGGCTCATGCCTGTAATCCCAGCACTTTGGGAGGCCAAGGCAGGTGGATCACCTAAGGTCAGGAGTTCGAAACCAGCCTAGCCCAACATGGCAAGACCCCATCTCTACTAAAAGTACAAAAATTAGCCAGCCATGGCGGTGTGTGCCTGTAATCCCAGCTACTTGGGGAGCTGAGGCACGAAAATTTCTTGAACCTGGGAGGTAGAGGTTGCAGTGAGCTGAGATCATGCCACTGCACTCTAGCCTGGGCAACAGAGTGAGACTCCATCTTAAAAATAAATAAATAGGCCGTGCGCGGTGGCTCAAGCCTGTAATCCCAGCACTTTGGGAGGCCGAGGCAGGCGGATCACAAGGTCAGGAGATCGAGACCATCCTGGCTAATACGGTGAAACCCCGTCTCTACTAAAAAATACAAAAAACTAGCCGGGCGAGGTGGCGGGCGCCTGTAGTCCCAGCTACTCGGGAGGCTGAGGCAGGAGAATGGCGTGAACCCGGGAGGCGGAGCTTGCAGTGAGCTCAGATCCGGCCACTGCACTCCAGCTTGGGCGACAGAGCGAGACTCCGTCTCAAAAAAAAAAAAAAATAAATAAATAAATAAATAAATAAATAAACAGCAGTATTAAAAAAAAAAAAAATTGGCCGGGCGCGGTGGCTCAAGCCTGTAATCCCAGCACTTTGGGAGGCCGAGACGGGCAGATCACGAGGTCAGGAGATTGAGACCATCCTGGCTAACACGGTGAAACCCCGTCTCTTTTTTTTTTTTTTTTTTTTTTTGAGACGGAGTCTTGCTCTTTCGCCCGGGCTGGAGTGCAGTGGCCGGATCTCAGCTCACTGCAAGCTCCGCCTCCCAGGTTCACGCCATTCTCCTGCCTCAGCCTCCTGAGTAGCTGGGACTACAGGCGCCCGCCACCTCGCCCGGCTAGTTTTTTTTTGTATTTTTAGTAGAGACGGGGTTTCACCGTGTTAGCCAGGATGGTCTCGATCTCCTGACCTCGTGATCCGCCCGTCTCGGCCTCCCAAGTGCTGGGATTACAGGCTTGAGCCACCGCGCCCGGCCTGAAACCCCGTCTCTACTAAAAAATACAAAAAACTAGCCGGGCGAGGTGGCGGGCGCCTGTAGTCCCAGCTACTCGGGAGGCTGAGGCAGGAGAATGGCGTGAACCCGGGAGGCGGAGCTTGCAGTGAGCTCAGATCCGGCCACTGCACTCCAGCTTGGGCGACAGAGCGAGACTCCGTCTCAAAAAAATAAAAAAAAATAAATAAATAAATAAATAAATAAATAAACAGCAGTATTAAAAAAAAAAAAAAAATTGGCCGGGCGCGGTGGCTCAAGCCTGTAATCCCAGCACTTTGGGAGGCCGAGACGGGCAGATCACGAGGTCAGGAGATTGAGACCATCCTGGCTAACACGGTGAAACCCCGTCTCTTTTTTTTTTTTTTTTTTTTTGAGACGGAGTCTTGCTCTTTCGCCCGGGCTGGAGTGCAGTGGCCGGATCTCAGCTCACTGCAAGCTCCGCCTCCCAGGTTCACGCCATTCTCCTGCCTCAGCCTCCTGAGTAGCTGGGACTACAGGCGCCCGCCACCTCGCCCGGCTAGTTTTTTTTTGTATTTTTAGTAGAGACGGGGTTTCACCGTGTTAGCCAGGATGGTCTCGATCTCCTGACCTCGTGATCCGCCCGTCTCGGCCTCCCAAAGTGCTGGGATTACAGGCTTGAGCCACCGCGCCCGGCCTGAAACCCCGTCTCTACTAAAAAATACAAAAAATTAGCCGGGCGAGGTGGCGGACGCCTCTAGTCCCAGCTACTCGGAAGGCTGAGTCAGGAGAATGGTGTGAACCCGGGAGGCGGAGCTTGCAGTGAGCTGAGATCCGGCCACTGCGCTCCAGCCTGGGCCACAGAGCGAGACTCCGTCTCAAAAAAAAAAAAAAAAAAAAAATTAGCTGGGCCAGGCGAGGTGGCTCATGCCTGTAATCCCAGCACTCTGGGAGGCCGAGATGGGCAGATCATGAGATCAAGATCAAGACCATCCTGGTCCACATGGTGAAACTAAAATACAGCCTCCCTAGTAGTTGAGATTACAGTTTTCTGCCACCACGCCCAATTAATTTTTTGTATTTTCAGTAGAGACAGGGTTTTGCCATGTTGGCCAGGCTGGTCTCGAACTCCTGACCTCAGGTGATCTACCCGGAGGCTAAGGCAGGAGAATCACTTGAACCCTGGAGGGGGAGGTTGGAGAGAGCTGAGATCACGCCACTGCACTCCAGCCTGGGCAACAATAGTGAAACTCCGTCTCAAAAAAAAAAAGAGAGAAATGCAGACACCCTCATGGGTTGTGCTTCGCTGGTCAAGGCAGTGACCCTCTCCCATCCAGGGAACCAGGAGTCTCACATGGATCAGGACCTTCCTGATCCATGGCCACCTGAGCTGAAACAAAATATCATTTGTGCCTTGCCCATTGCATTCCTGGGGTGCAGGCAACCAAAGAACAGAGGTTCATTTGCCCCCGTCCTTGGCTGCCTTCATATCCCAGAGTCAGAAGAAGCTGAGATTCCTCAAATGGTTTTTTGTTTTGTTTTGTTTTTTAGATGGAGTTTCGCTCTTGTTGCCCAGGATGGAGTGCAGTGCTGTGATATCAGCTCACTGCAACTTCTGCCTCCCGGGTTCAAGCGATTCTTCTGCCTCAGCCTCCTGAGTAGCTGGGATTACAGGCATGTGTCACCACGCCTGGGTAATTTCGTATTTTTAGTAGAGACGGGGTTTCTCCATGTTGGTCAGGCTGGTCTTGAACTCCTGACCTCAGGTGATCCACCTGCCTCAGTCTCCCAAAGTGCTGGGATTGCAGATGTGAGCCACCGAGCCCAGCCATGGGGTCTTTCTTTTCTTTCCTTCTTTCTTTCCTTCTTTCCTCCTTCTTTCCTTTCCTTTCCTTCCTTGCCTTCCTTTTCTTTCTCTTTTCTTTTCTTTTCTTTCAAGATGGAGTCTCACTCTGTCACCCAGGCTGGAGGGCAGTGGTACAATCTCGGCTCACTGCAACCTCCAGCTCCTGGGTTCAAGCAATTCTCCTGCCTCAATCTCCCAAGTAGCTGAGATTGCAGGCAGCCACCACCACGCTCAGCTAATTTTTGTATTTTTAATGGAGATGGGGTTTTACCAATGTTGGCCAGGCTAGTCTTGAATTCCTGACCCCAAGTGATCTGCCCACCTTGGCCTCCTAAAGTGCTGGGATTACAGGTGTGAGCCACTGTGCCCGTCCTCAGGTGGGATCTTGAAACTTCCTCCACTGCCCACCTGCACCCAGCTGCCTGGTAGAAGTTCCTTAGATGGGCACAGAGACTGCTGGATCCAGCCACCCTTCGTCCTGCACACATCTCTGCCCTCGCGCATTAATTGTGCACCTACTGCATGCTGGCACAGACTAAAGGGAAAGAAGACCCAGCCTCAACGTTCAAACTACTCCAGGCGAAAAGAGGGAGAGGCAGGAGTGGGGAGTGGAGCAGTAAATATACCCTCCAAGGGGCGGGCCAGGGCTGGACATCGGAGCAGGGGCCATGGGCAGTGGCTGACCACCAAAAGCACATCTGTGGCCTAGTATTTTTGTTGTTGTTGTTTGAGACAGGATCTCACTCTGTTGTCCAGGCTGGAGTGCAGTGGCAAGATGGTAGCTCAGGCCGGGTGCGGTGGCTCCCGCACTTTGGGAGGCCGAGGTGGGTGGATCACTTGAGACCAAGAGTTTGAGACTAGCCTGGCCAACATGGTAAAACCTTGTCTCTGCTAAAAATACAAAAATTAGCTAGGTATGTTGGCGCATGCACGTAATCCCTGCTACTCGGGAGGCTGAGGCAGGAGAATTGCTTGAACCCAGGAGGTGGAGGTTGTAGAGAGCCAAGATCACACCACTGCACTCCAGCCTGGGCAACAGAATGAGACTCCATCTCAAAAAAAAAACAACAAAAAAAAGAAAAGGATCGTAGTTCACTACAGCATTGAACTCCTGGACTCAAGTGATCCTCCTGTTTCAGCCTCCTGAGAAGCTGGGACCTGATGTGCTATCACCTTTGGGTGATTGTAAAAATTTTTGTAGAGATAGGGTGGCCCAGTCTGGTCTGGAACTCCTGGACTCAACTGATCCTCCTGCCTCCACCTCCCAAGTATGAGCCTTGTCTTCTCGCCTGAGCTCCCCAAAGGCCTCACTATCTCCAGACACCACCTGGAGAAAAAGGACACATTCATCCTTTAAGAATACATGTCTGAGGCCGGGCGCGGTGGCTCAAGCCTATAATCCCAGCACTTTGGGAGGCCGAGATGGGCGGATCACGAGGTCAGGAGATCGAGACCATCCTGGCTAACACGGTGAAACCTCGTCTCTACTAAAAATACAAAAAACTAGCCGGGCGAGGTGGCGGGCGCCTGTAGTCCCAGCTACTCCGGAGGCTGAGGCAGGAGAATGGCATAAACCCGGGAGGCGGAGCTTGCAGTGAGCTTAGATCCGGCCACTGCACTCCAGCCCGGGCGACAGAGCAAGACTCTGTCTCAAAAAAAAAAAAAAAAAAAAAGAATGCATGTCTGGGCTGGCCACGGTGGCTCACACCTGTAATCCCAGCACTTTGGAAGGCCAAGGCAGGTGGATCACCTGAGGTCAGGAGTTCGAGACCAGCCTGGCCAACATGGCAAAACCCTGTCTCTACTGAAAATACAAAAAATTAACTGGGCGTGGTGGCAGACAACTGTAATTTCAACTACTCGGGAGGCTGAGGCAGGACAATTGCTTTAACCCGGGAGGCAGAGGTTGCAATGAGCCAAGATCGCGCCATTGCACTCCAGCCTGGCTGACAAGAGTGAGACTGTGTTTAAAAAACAACAACAACAACAAAGAATGCGTGTCTGCCCAGACATCTCTCTCCCTACCATGGCCATGAGGCCCCTTGCAGTCCCCAAACTGGGCTTGATTTACTCTGACAGAGCCAAAAGGACAGAGCCCTAATGCAGAGCTGTGTGGTCCCCGTGAGCTCCAAATCTCCCTCCCTTCCAAGGCCACTCCTATTAGCAGCTAGCAAAGTCCAGAGAGGCTTGGAGCCCCCAGGGGCAGGATCTGAGCCCAGGGGCAGGATCTGAGCGCCTGTGCAGAGTCCATGAGTCCTGCCTTCTGCCACCTGGCTCCCTAGTGCTTGGGTTCAGGGTGGCCTTAGTCCTCAGAAGCGCCCAAACTTCCCTGGGTTGTAGGGGTGGGAGGCTAGAGACAAATGTAGCTTCTGCCCAGTGCAGCAATACACATCCGTGGTCCCAGCTACTCGGGAGGCTGGGGCGGGAGGATCACTTGAGCCCAGGAGTTCTGGGCTGTAGTGCACTGTGCTGATTGGGTGTCCACATTAAGTCTGGCATCAATATGGTGACCTCCTGGGAGGAGGGAACCACCAGGTTGCCCAAGGAGAGTTGAACCAGTCTAGGTTGGAAACGGAGATGGTCAAAACTCCAGTGCTGATCCGTAGCGGGATCATGCCTGTGACTAGCCACTGCACTCCAGCCTGGGCAACAGAGTGAGACCCTGTCTCTAAAAAAGAAAATTTTAGGCTGGGCACAGTGGCTTATGCCTATAATCCCAGCACTTTGGGAGGCCGAGGCAGGCAGATCACTTGAGGTTAGGAATTCCAGGTCAGTATGGTGAAACTCTGTCTCTACAAAAATACAAAAAAAAAAAAAAAAAAGAGAAAAAGAAAAAAAAAAAATTAGCCGGGCATGGTGACCTGCGCCTGTGGCCCCAGCTGCTCTGGAGGCTGAGGCACGAGAACTGCTTGAACCTGGAGGCGGGGGTGAGCTGAGATTGCGCCACTGCATTCCAGCCTGGGTGATTGAGCAAGATTCTGTCTAGAAAAAAAAAAGAGATACATTTTAAAAATGTAGTTTCTTTTGCAAATCAACATCCAGCTCAGCAGGTTTTGCTCTATTTAGCATTTTTTTGTTTGGTTGTTGGTTTTTTTTTTAATGGGTATTGCTCTGTTACTCTTGCTGGTCTCAAACTCCTGGCCTCAAGCAATCCACCTTCCCACCTCACCTTCCCAAATGGCTGGGATTACAGCAGAGGTCCCCAGTCCCTGGGCTGAGGACTGGTACCAGTCTGTGGTTAGGAACCAGGCCACACAGCAGCGGGTGAGCAGCAGGCAAACGAGTGAAACTTCATCTGTGTTTATAGCCAGTCCCCATCACTCCCCAATACCTCCTGAGCTCTGCCTTCTGTCAGACCAGCAGCGGCAGCATTAGATTCTCATAGGAGTGTGAACCCTATTGTGAACTGCACATGCGAGGGATCTAGGTTGTGCACTCCTTATGATAATCTAATGCCCTGATGATCTGAGATGGAACAGTTTCATCCTGAAAACATCTTCATCCCCCCAAGCCCCCAGTGCATGGAAAAATTGTCTTCCACAAACCCAGTCCCTGGTGCCAAAAAGGTTGGGGACTGCTGGATTACAGGCATGAGCCTCTGCGTCAGGCTTCACAGCATTGTTTTCTGTTTGTTTGTTTTTTTGAGACAGAGACTCACTCCGTTGCCCACGCTGGAGTTCAGTGGTGTGATCTCGGCTCACTGCAACTTCCGCCTCCCGATTCAAGCGATTCTCCTGCCTCAGCCTCCTGAGTAGCTGGGATTACAGGCATGCACCACCACGTCTGGCTGATTTTTGTATTTTTAGTAGAGAGAGGGTTTCACCATGTTTGCCAGGCTGGTCTCGAGCTCCTGACCTCAAATGATCCCCCCGCCTTGGCCTCCCAAAGTGGTAAGTTTACAGGTGTGAGCCACTGTGCCCAGCCATTTATTTTATTATTTATTTATATTATTTTACTTTATTTTATTGAGATGGAGTCTCGCTCTGTTGCCCAGGCTGGAGTGCAGTGGCACGATCTCGGCTCACTGCAAGCTCCGCCTCCCGGGTTCACGCCAGTCTCTTGCCTCAGCCTCCCTAGTAGCTGGGACTACAGGTGCTCGCCACCACGCCCTGCTAATTTTTTATATTTTTAGTAGAGACAGGGTTTCACCGTGTTAGCCAGGATGGTCTCGATCTCTTGAACTTGCGATCCACCTGCCTCGCCTCCCAAAGTGCTGGAATTACAGGCATGAGCCACCGCACCCAGCCTATTTATTTATTTATTGAGACAGAATCTCCCTCTGTCACCCAGGCTGGAGCGGAGTGGTGAAATCTTGGCTCACTGCAAACTTTGCTGCCTGAATTCGAGCGATTCTCCTGCCTCAGCCTCCAGAGTAGCTGGAATCACAGGCATGTGTCACTGATATGGGAGTGCTGGGAAGGGAAGAGTGTGATCCCTTTAAATGATAGGGAAGGGAAGTGCGGGGGTAAAGGAGGGTGTGGTCCCTCGCTAGGGCTCCACCCGCAGGGACCTAGGTGAGGACAGGCACTTCTCCCTTTGTGTCCAAATGTTGCATTTTCCAGGACCACACTGGCCCACCACGCCCCCATCCTGTGC
Organism: Trachypithecus francoisi; assembly: GCF_009764315.1. Taxonomy (NCBI): domain Eukaryota; kingdom Metazoa; phylum Chordata; class Mammalia; order Primates; family Cercopithecidae; genus Trachypithecus; species Trachypithecus francoisi. The sequence goes on along the minus strand of NW_022681470.1, from coordinate 131,863,357 downwards.
CTATAAAAACCCGAGACCCTAGCGGGCAGACACACAAACTGCTGGACGTCTTGACGAACACATCTGTGGAAGACGATACAAGTGGCTGGACAGCGAGAGGACGTCGAGGGAGCACGCTGGTGGAAGAGCACACTGGCATGCGTGCGGTCGTCGACCAGTGGAACCAGGCCGAGTTTGGCCTGGGCAGTCCGGGGAGAGCTGGGGCCTCCTAGCGGCCCAACTCCAGAGAAAGACCATTTCCCTTCTGGCTCCCCCATCTACTGAGGGCTACTTCCACTCAATAGTAGTTGAGATTGCGCCATTGCACTCCAGCCTGGGCAACAAGAGCAAAAAAAAAACTTTATACTCATTCTCCAAGCCCAGGTATGATCTAATTCTTCTGGTACACCAAGGCAAGAAACCCCGGGATACTGAAATCCCTCTGTCTGGGCCAGGCACAGTGGCTCATGCCTGTAATTCCAGGACTTTGGGCGGCCAAGGTGGGTGGATCACTAGAGGTCAGGAGTTTGAGACCAGCCTGGCCAACATGGTGAAACCCCATCTCTACTAAAAATTTAAAAAATTAGCTGGGTGAGGGTGCGATCACCTGTAGTCCTGCGGAGAATCACTTGAACCCGGGAGGCGGAGGTTGCAGTGAACCAAGATCGCACCACCGCACTCCAACCTGGGGGACAGAGCAAGACTCTGTCTCAAAAAAAAAGAAAAAAGAAAAAAAAAGAAAAGAAATCCCTCTGTCCTTGTGACAAGGTAGAGGGTCTAAATGAGTTGGTAAGCTGCCTATAGATGGCAAACTAAAAGAGCACCCTGTAACACACGCCCCCTGGGGCTTCAGGAGCTGTAAACATGCACCCTGGACACTACTGTGGGGTCAGAATCCCACAGCCTGCCTATCTGTATGCTCTCCTAGAGGTTAAGAAGCAAGCCACACCCCCATCGCCCGTCCTGTGAGGGGAACAAGGGAACTTTCCCATTACACTACCATGCCTGGCTAATATTTTTTGTGTTTTTTTTTTTTTTTGAGATGGAGTCTCGCTGTGCTGCCCAGGCTGGAGTGCAGTGGCCGGATCTCAGCTCACTGCAAGCTCCGCCTCCCGGGTTCACGCCATTCTCCTGCCTCAGCCTCCCGAGTAGCTGGGACTACAGGCGCCCGCCACCTCGCCCGGTTAATTTTTTTGTATTTTTTAGTAGAGACGGGGTTTCACCGTGTTAGCCAGGATGGTCTCGATCTCCTGACCTCGTGATCCGCCCGTCTCGGCCTCCCAAAGTGCTGGGATTATTTTTTGTATTTTTAAGAGACAGGGTTTTCCTATGTTGGCCAGGCTGGTCTTGAACTCCTGGCCTCAAGCAATCCACTTGCCTCAGCCTCCTAAAGTTCTGGGATTACAGGGGTGAGCCACTGCACCCAGCCAAAGTCATCCAATTCATAGAAACAGAAAGTAGAATGTTGGGTGCCAGGGGCTGAGGGAGGGGAATAAGGAGGGAGCATTTAATAGGTATAGAGTTTGTTTGGGAAGAACAAGTTCTGAAGATGGATGGTGGTAATGGTTCCACAACAATGTGAGCGTACTTAATGCTACCAAAGTGTGTGCTTACAAATGGTTAAGATGGTAAATTTTATGTCACGTACATTTTACTACAAAACAACAACAACAAACAAAAAAACAGGCAAGGTGGCTTGTACCTGTAGTCCTAACTACTCGGGAGGCTGAGGAGAGAGGATTGCTTGAACCCAGGAGATTGAGGCTGCAGTGAGCTATGATTGTGTCTCTGCACTCCAGCCTGGGTGAAAGAGTAAGAACTTGTCTCAAAAAATAAAGTAAGGCCAGGCGGCGTGGTGGCTCACGCCTGTAATCCCAGCACTTTGGGAGGCCGAGGTTGGGGAGTGGGGAATCACCTGAGTTCGGGAGTTCGAGACCAGCATGACCAACGTGGAGAAACCCCATCTCTACTACAAATACAAAATTAGCTGGGCGTGGTGGCACATGCCTGTAATCCCAGCTACTCCGGAGGCTGAGGTGGAGAATTGCTTAAACCCGGGAGGTGGAGGTTGCAGTGAGTCGAGATTGCACCATTGCACTCCAGCCTGGGCAGCAAGAGCAAAACTACGTCTCAAAAAAAATAAATAAAAATTGGCCGGGCACGGTGGCTCAAGCCTGTAATACCAGCACTTTGGGAGGCCAAGACGGGTGGATCACGAGGTCAGGAGATCGAGACCATCCTGGCTAACACGGTGAAACCCCGTCTCTACTAAAAAAATACAAAAAAACTAGCCGGGCGATGTGGCAGGTGCCTTTAGGCCCAGTTACTCGGGAGGCTGAGGCAGGAGAATGGCGTGAACCCGGGAGGTGGAGCTTGCAGTGAGCTGAGATCCGGCCACTGCACTCCAGCCCGGGCTACAGAGCGAGACTCCATCTCAAAAAAAAAAAAAATAAATAAAAAATAAATAAATAAATAAAAATTAAAAATAAAATAAAATAAATGGCTTAAAGGGTAAGTTTTATGCTATGTGTATTTTATTGCCAAAGAAAAATATCAAGTATGGAAGAGCATTTATGAAATGAAAATGAAATGTAAGAGAAAGAAAGACATGTGCAGGCCAGATGCGGTGGCTCACTTGCCTGCAATCCCAGCACTTTGGGAGGCCAACGTGAGTGGATCACGAGGTCAGGAGATAGAGACCATCCTGGCTAACACAGTGAAACCCCATCTCTACTAAAAATACAAAAAATTAGCCAAGCGTGATGGCGGGCACCTGTAGTCCCAGCTACTCAGGAGGCTGAGGCAGGAGAATGGCGTGAACCTGGGAGGCGGAGCTTGCAGTGAGTGGAGATCTCCCCACCGCACTCCAGCCTGGGCAACAGAGTGAGGTTCCCCCTCAAAAAAAAAAAAAAAAAAAAAGACACGTGCAAACATGTTTGCAAATGCATAAATATCTCTGGAAGGAAAAGTGATCTCCAACTCCCAGGCTCAAGTGATCCTCCCACCTTAGCCTCCGGAGTAACTGGGACTACAGGTGTGCACCACTATGCGGCTAATTTTTGTTTTTGTTTTTTTTTTTTTTTTGAGACGGAGTCTCGCTCTGTCACCCAGGCTGGAGTGCAGTGGCACGATCTCAGCTCACTGCAAGCTCCGCCTCCCGGGTTTACGCCATTCTCCTGCCTCAGCCTCCCGAGTAGCTGGGACTACAGGCGCCCGCCACCTCGCCCGGCTAGTTTTTTGTATTTTTTAGTAGAGACGAGGTTTCACCGTGTTCGCCAGGATGGTCTCGATCTCCTGACCTCGTGATCCGCCCGTCTCGGCCTCCCAAAGTGCTGGGATTACAGGCTTGAGCCACCGCGCCCGCCTTTTTTTTTTTTTTTTTTGAGACGGAGTCTTACTCCCTCACCCAGGCTGGAGTGCAGTGGCGTGATCTTGGCTCACTGCCAGCTCTGCCTCCCAGGTTCAGCCATTCTCCTGCCTGAGCCTACCGAGTAGCTGCGACTACAGGCGCCCACCACCACGCCAGGCTAATTTTTTGTATTTTTAGTAGAGACGGGGTTTCACCACTTTAGCCAGGATGGTCTTGATCTCCTGACCTCGTGATCCGCCCACCTCGGCCTCCCAAAGTGCTGGGATTACAGGTGTGAGCCACTGTGCCCGGCCTAATTTTTGTATTTTTAGTAGAGCAAGATTTCACCATGTTGCCCAGGCTGGTCTCAAGTGATCTGCCTGCCTTGGCCTCCCAAAGTGCTGGGATTACAGGCGTGAGCCACTGCACCTGGCCCACACCCGATTTTTTTTTTTTTTTTTTTTTTTGAGACAGTTTCGCTCTGTTGCCCAAGTTGGAGTGCAGTGGCGCAATCTCAGCTCACTGCAACTTCTACCTCCTCAGTTCAAGCGATTCTCCTGCCTCAGCCTCTGAAGTAGCTGAGACCACAGGCACATGTCACCACGCCTGGCTAATTTTTTTGTATTTTCAGTAGAGAAGGGGTTTCCCCATGTTGCCCAGGCTGATCTTGAACTCCTGGCCTCAAGTGATCCTCCTGCCTCGGCTTCCCAAAGTGCTAGGATTACAGGTGTGAGCTACCGCGCCTGGCCCACACCCAATCTTTATTTTTTTTTTTTTTTTTTTTTTTTTTTTTTTGGAGACGGAGTCTCGCTCTGTCGCCCAGGCTAGAGTGCTGTGGCCGGATCTCAGCTCACTGCAAGCTCCGCCTCCTGGGTTCACGCCATTCTCCTGCCTCAGCCTCCCGAGTAGCTGGGACTACAGGCGCCCGCCACCTCGCCCGGCTAATTTTTTATATTTTTTAGTAGAGACGGGGTTTCACCGTGTTAGCCAGGATGGTCTCGATCTCCTGACCTCGTGATCCGCCCGTCTCGGCCTCCCAAAGTGCTGGGATTACAGGCTTGAGCCACCGCGCCCGGCCCACCCAATCTTTAAATATCTTTTTAGAGGACTCCATTCTGACCTCTCCTTCCCCGCACTGCAGTTCATCTGACCCCCTCCCCTGTGCTGCTGGGTATATACTGTTGCAAACTATCCTAGCACAAGAAACTACACCTTGGCAGGTCCAGTGAGGATTTACTTTGGCTGGGATTGTCCTCCCCTAAGGAGGTGCCCATTTACTTCCAAACCAAAACCCAGCCCCTCCTGTGTGTGACCTGGGGCAGGTGGCTTAGCCACTCTGGGCCTCAGTTTCCTCACTTTGCTAACTGGGTTTTAAAAAAATAGTTATTTAGCTAGGTGTGGTGGCAGGCACCTGTAATCCAAGTTACTTGGGAGACTGAGGCAGGAGAATTGCTTGAACCTAGGAGGCGGCAGTGACAGCGAGCCGAGACCAGGCCTCTATACTCCAGCCTGGGCAACAAGAGTGAAACTCCGTCTCAAAAACAAACAAACAAACACAAATAGTTCCTTAGCCAGGTGCGGTGGTTCACACCTATAATCCCAACACTTTGGGAGGCCGAGGCAGGCAGATCACTTGAGGTCAGGAGTTTGAGACAAGCCTAGCCAACATGGTGAAACCCCATCTCTACTAAAAATACAAAAATTAGCCGAGCATAGTGGTATGCACCTGTAGTCCCAGCTACTTGGGAGGCTGAGGCAGGAGAATCACTTGAACCTGGGAGACAGGCTGCAGTGAGCCAAGATTGCGCCACTGCACTCCAGCCTGGGTGACAGAGCAAGACTCTGTCTTAAAAAAAAAAAGTTCCTCCAAGCTGGGCACGGTGGTACATGCCTGTAGTCCCAGTTACTTGGGAGGCTGGGGCGGGAGGATGGCTTGAGCCCAGGGAGTAGAGGCTGCAGTGAGCTGTGACTGTGCCACTGCACTCCAGCCTGTGAGACAAAACAAGATCATATCTCAAAACAAAACAAAACAAAAACATGGCCCAAACATGATTAGGGCTATCAGTGAACATTAGCCTTTATGCCAGTCACTGGGGCAGCAAGACATGACTCAGTTTCTCCCCATCACTGCTGACTCTGCATGTTTTCATTCCTCCCAGTGCAATTGAGGAAACAAAAATCCACTGTCACTTCTCTCTCACCATATCCCTGACTTCTAGCAATGCACGTACTCCACACCAGGCACGTATGACATATTCAGGTTATAAAACCTGACTTTGGGTGAGTGGTTTTTTTGTTGTGTTTTGTTTTGTTTTGAGATGGAGTCTTGCTGTGTCCCTTAGGCTGGAATGCAGTGGCACGATCTCAGCTCACTGCAACCTCCACCTTCTGGCTTTAAGTGATTCTCCTGGCTCAGCCTCCCAAGTAGCTAGGACTACAGGCACGTGCCACTACTCCTGGCTAGTTTTTTGCATTTTTAGTAGGGATGGAGTTTCACCATGTTAGCCAGGCTGGTCTCAAACTCCTGACCTCAAGTGATCCGCCTGCCTCGGCCTCCCAAAGTGCTGGGATTTTTTTTTTTTTTTTTTTTTTTTTGTTGAGACGGAGTCTTGCTCTGCCGCCCAGGCTGGAGTTTAGTGGCCGGCTCTCAGCTCACTGCAAGCTCCGCCTCCCGGGTTCACGCCATTCTCCTGTCTCAGCCTCCCGAGTAGCTGGGACTACAGGCGCCCGCCTCGTCGCCCGGCTAGTTTTTTTTTTTGTATTTTTTAGTAGAGACGGGGTTTCACCATATTAGCCAGGATGGTCTCGATCTCCTGACCTCGTGATCCGCCCGTCTCGGCCTCCCAAAGTGCTGGGATTACTGGCTTGAGCCACCGCGCCCGGCCAAGTGCTGGGATTATAGGCATGAGCCATTGCGCCCGGCCAGGGTAGTGTTTTGATCTGCCCTCTTCTCCCACTTGGCTTGGACCTCATTCCCTGGCCAGCTCAGACAGCTCTCTGATGTTCTGCATTCTACCTGAAGCTGCTAAAGACCAAAATAGCCACTGAGCGTGTGACCTGGGGCGTGGGCTTCCAAACAGGGCTCAGGGGCAGCCTAGAGAACTCTGCCCTTGGTGTTAGAGGAATTCGGGGTGGAGCCAGTAAACACCATAGTACCAGCCAGGCACAGTGGCTCACGCCTGTAATCCCAGCACTTTGGGAGGCTGGGGCAGGCGGATCACCTGAGGTCAGGTGTTCGAGACCAGCCTGGCCAACATGGTGAAACCCCCCCCCCACCGTCTCTACTAAAAATGCAAAAATTAGCCAGGCACGGTGGCAGGCGCCAGTAATCCCAGCTATTCAGGAGGCTGAGGCAGGAGAACTGCTTGAACCCGGGGGCGGGAGGTTGTAGTGAGCCAAGATCACGCCACTGCACTCCAACCTAGGCGACAGAGGGAGACTCCAACTCAAAAAATAAAAATAAAAATAAATAATAAGGTTTTTTTTTTTTTTTTTTGAGAAGGAGTCTCGCTCTCGCCTGGGCTGGAGTGCAGTGGCCGGATCTCAGCTCACTGCAAGCTCCGCCTCCCAGGTTTACGCCATTCTCCTGCCTCAGCCTCCCGAGTAGCTGGGACTACAGGCGCCTGCCACCTCGCCCGGCTAGTTTTTTGTATTTTTTAGTAGAGACGGGGTTTCACCGGGTTCGCCAGGATGGTCTCGATATCCTGACCTCGTGATCCGCCCGTCTCGGCCTCCCAAAGTGCTGGGATTACAGACTTGAGCCACCGTGCCCGGCCAATAATAAGGTTTTTAAAAATTGGCTGGACGCAGTGGCTCACGCCTGTAATCCCAGCACTTTGGGAGGCCGAGGTGGGCGAATCACCTAAGGTCAGGAGTTTGAGACTAGCCTCAACATGGAGAAACCCCAACTCTACTAAAAATACAAAATTAGCCAGGTGTGGTGGCGCATGCCTGTAATCCCAGCTACTCAGGAGGCTGAGGCAGGAGAATTGCTTGAACCTGGGAGGCGGAGGTTGCGGTGAGCTGAGATCGCACCATTGCACTCCAGCCTGAGCAACAAGAGCGAAACTCTGCCTCAAAAAAAAAAAAAAAAAAAAAAAATTAAATTAAATTAAAAAAGAAAATTAGCCAGGCATGGTTATATGTGTCTGTAGTCCCAGCTACTCAAGAGGCTGAGGTGGGAGAATCGTTTCAGCCATGGTGGTTGAGGCTGCAGTGAGCTGTGATCGCTCCATTGCTCTCCAGCCTGGGCAAAAGAACAAGATCCTGTCTCAAAAAAAAGAAAAAAGAAAAAAAAAATCAGTGACCCAAGTCCAAGGTCCAGCCCTGTTTCTGAAGATGTGGCCAGAAACTCAGCTTTCATTTTCTGCCTGTTTTTAGAGGAATTCTGGTCTCTGATGAAAGTTGGCAGAATGTGCCTGGGGACGTGCTGGGTGTTGGGATGCAGCTCTAACAGAACAACACGTCCTTCCCTGGAAGTTCTCATCTCTATGTCAGAGGAAATGGGAAGCCAACCAGAGAGGCTGTGACTATACTAAATGATTTCTGCTTAATACTACCTGGGGGGCCAGAGGCGGTGTTTCATGCCTGTAATCCCAGTACTTTGGGAAGCTGAGAAGGGTGGATCACCTAAGGTCAGGAGTTGGAGACCAGCCTGGCCAACATGGTGAAACTTCCTCTCTACTAAAAATACAAAATTAGCTGGGTATGGTGGCACTCGCCTGTAATCCCAAGCTACTCGGGAGGCCGAGGTGGGAGAATCGCTTGAACCCGGGAGGCAGAGGTCGCAGTGAGCCAAGATCACACCACTGCACTCCAGCCTGGGCAACAAGAGTGAAAGTACGTCTCAAATAGATAAATACATAAATAATTTCTGTTTAATAATACCTGGGGGACTAAATAATCTGTACAACAAACCCCCATGACACGAGTTTATCTATATAACCTGCACATGTGCCCCATAACTTAAAAGTTAAAAAAAATTAAAAATGATTTCTGGCCAGGCGTGCTGGTCCACACCTGTTATCCCAGCACTTTTGGGAGGCCAACGGGGCAGATTGCTTGAGCTCAGGAGTTCGAGACCAGCCTGTGCAACATAGTGAAACCCCCGACTCTACAAAAATACAAAAATTAGCTGGGTGTGGTGCCACACACCTGTAGTCTCAGCTACTCAGGAGGCTGAGGTGTGAGGATCAGTTGAACCCTGGAGGTCAAGGTTGCAGTGAGCTATGATTGTGCCACTGCACTCCAGCCTGGATAATAGAGTGAGACCCTGTCTCCAAAAATAAAATAAAATAAAATAAAAGAGACAGAGAGAAAGGAAATTATTTCTGAGCTTTATTGCTATAAAGAGGATGGAACCAGGGAATAAGATGGAAACACTGGGGGGTAGCAGTGGGGTCATTTCAGCCATGGAGGGCCAGAAGGAACCCTCAGAGGAGGTAATAGGATAGCAGGGAGGTGACAGCCAGAGAAGGCCCCAAGGCGAAAGTGACAGTTCACCCCTCGGAGGAGGAGGTGACAGCCAGGGAGAGGAGGGCCCCTGGGAGAAGGCGACATTGGAACACTGGAGCTGAGGCCTGAAGGCGGCCAGCTTCGCAGGTACCTGCGGGGTGTGTTACGGCAGAGGGAACAGGAGGTGCAATCGCCCTCCCCCATTAGCCTCCTAGGACCATGGGGTCCTGCAGAGAACCTTCTGCCACCACACAAATGTGGTTGCCGTGTTTTTCCTTTTTTACTCCGTCCTCCCCTACCCCCGCCAACTCCCTGGCCTGAAAGCCGCTCCTGTGACCCCTCGAGGTGAGTGACCTCGGGGAAGTGGCAATCTGTGCCTCAGTTTCCTTATCTGGAAAACGGGCCTTGCTCACGGGGACTCCCCTCCCTAATTCTGGGCAGTATGCATGCATAGGGCAGGCCTTCAATGAACTCTTATAGAATAAAGGACCGGCTCGTCCCCAGCACCTGGCTCAGTGCGTGTAAGCAGCTACACCCTACGGCATAAGATGTTCCCATTTTGCAGACGGGGAAACGAAGGTTGGGGAGGACGGTGATAGCCGTCGGGGGCGGGGTTCAGGGTCGGAGGCGGGGCGCAGGGCGCGCACGCTGCGTCTCGGGCCGCGGGGCGCGCACGCCGAGCGGCTGACCGGGGGCGAGGAAGGGGGCGTGGAAGGGGCGTGGCCTCGCGGGGCCAGGAGGCTGCCGCGGCTGCAGCTGTCGCGCCAGTCGGAATAGAAGCGGGTCCGAGGCGCAGCCCAATCCCGCCATGGAGCAGCCGAGGAAGGCGGTGGTAGTGACGGGTACGCTGGCTGATGGGGGCTGTAGCGGCAGCGGCCGGGTGCAGGGGCGGGGAAGCTCCAGGACTGCGGGGCCGGGCGGGGCAGGTGTTGGAAGTCCTCCCAGATTTGGAAGGTGTCATCGCCCGCGGGAGCCCTGCGCAGCCCAGGCTTCCTGGAAAGTGAAAGAGGAGGAGCCTCGGGGGTCCCAGGGTCGGCAGTCAGGGCAGTCAGGCGTGGGGATTGGGGGGCCGGGCAAATGCCTGGCGCCGCGCAGGTCCCCCTGGCGTCCTTTCCTCCCAAGGTAGGGATGGTGACCCTCCTGGCACCTGCCTGCTCTGTCTGGCCTGCGGGCTGGACCGGACCCTTCCTCCCTGCCCCTTCTGAGGTCCGGCCTGTCCCCACACCGAACCCCCCCAACACCCGGCCTCAGGGGACAAAGGCCGATTTGCGGGCAGGAAGTGTCCCAGTGACAAATGAACCTCCCAGTCACTGCTTGCTGCGCCCTGCGCTCGTGGGGGGCTGCTCCCCTAAGGCAGGGACAGGTGGGAGTCCGGGGACCTCGGGCGCCGGGGCTCTCCCAGCTGTCCCAGGGACTGTCTTCAGCGGAAACCTTTTGTGTTTTGTGCCGGGGCTGTTTGTTGTTGAGTCAGGGCCCCCGCTGTCACCGACTCCCCCTCACCCCCAAACCAACTGTTCCTCCTCTCTGAGACTCCGCCTCGGGGCCACGTGGGGCGCAAACTTCCGCTGGGGCCTCAGAGTCAGGGAGTAGGGGGTGTCATTTTGACCTGCTGTCTGGAGGGGTCAGAGTGGGAAATCCAGCAAAGGTACACACAGGTGTTTTGTGGCTGTTGAAGGGAGGTTGAGGCTGATCCTGGAGATTCAGGGAAGAAGGAAGAAACCAGGCACCTGCTTAGCAGGTGTGTGTAATTGGGAGGAGAGTCACTGCCCCCACCCCCTCCAGCCTTCCTTTATCTGTTTATTTATTCCAGCACTTTTTGAATGAGCTGATTACATCTTGACTGTCTCCATTTTGCAGAAAGGGAAACTGAGGCTCACAGAGGTCATCCAGTTTGTGAGGGGCTGAGCTGAGACTCAAACTTCGGCTGTACAGAAGGATAAAGTTAGGAGGCCCTCTTCTGAGCCACAGCCCCTACCTGCTATCCCAGGCTACAGCATCTCTGCATAGCATTTATATCCTGTGGGATCACTGTCCTAGATGGACCGTATTTTTTTGTTTTGTTTTGTTTTGTTTTGAGACGGAGTTTTGCTCTTGTTGCCCAAGCTGGAGTGCAGTGGCGCGATCTCGGCTCAACGCAACCTCCGCCTCCTGGGTTCAAGCGATTCTCCTGCCTCAGCCTCCTGAGTAGCTGGAATTACGGGCATGTATCACCACAGCTGGCTAATTTTTTCTACTTTTAGTAGAAACAGGATTTCACCATGTTAGCCAGGCTGGTCTCGAACTCCTGACCCCAGGTGATCTGCCCACCTCGGCCTCCCAAAGTGCTGGGATTACAGGTGTGAGTCACCACACCCGGCCCCAGGTCTGGATTTGAATCCCAGCTCTTTCACCTTCTTGCTGTGTGACCTTGGGCAGCTAGCTTCACCTCTCTGTGCTTCAGTCCCTGCTCCTGGAAACTGGGCCCAGGAAAAACCCTTGCCTGAAAGGGGATGTGGCCAGGCGGAATGCCAGGAAGATCACTTAGCACAGCCTTGGGCGACTGTCATGTTTTGGAAAGGGGCCTGGAGTTTGAGCTAGCAGTGAGGAGGGTGACAAGGTGAAATCTAGACAGCCCGTAGGGCTCATTCCTCATTTGGTGCCGATTCAGGGCATTTCGGGACAGTGACACAATAATTTTAGGTTGGGTCAAGGGGAACACAGGAAGTGGAGGCAGGATCAGGGCAACCTTTTCAGAGGCAGAAGAGACCTCTGGACCCTGGCTGAGCATGAGGGGCCGGCGGAGGTGAAAACAGGAAGGGGCTCGTTGACTACAGAGTGGACAGGTGCAGGACGGCGGCTCTGACGGGCCTCCAGGTGCTCCCAGAACTCAGGACCAGGCCCGCAATGTTGTCCCCGGCAGCTGCGCCCTGAAGCTCCTTGCTTGCTTCTCCAACTGGGAGTAGCGGCCAGGGGAAGACTGGGAAGGGCCATTTTTGGGTAATATATTGCTTTTCCTGTTTTTTTCAGGATTTGGCCCTTTTGGGGAACACACTGTGAACGCCAGTTGGATTGCAGTTCAGGTAACTTAGATCTGGAGGGTGGGAGTCAGGCTTGGAACTGGGCACTCCCACCCCGCAGAAAGTTATGGCATCCAAGAAAGTCTCCTTTCAACAAAACTTTTTTTTTTTTTTTTGAGACGAAGTCTCATTCTATCATCCAGGCTGGAATGCAATGGCACAATCTCAGCTCACTGCAACCTCCGCCTCCTGAGTGTAAGCGACTCTCTTACCTCAGCCTCCAGAGTGCCTGAGATTATAGGTGGCTGCCACCACGCCCGACTAATTTTTGTATTTTTAGTAGAGATGGGGTTTCACTATGTTGGCCAGGCTGGTCTCGAACTCCTGACCTCAAGTAATCCTCCTGTCTCAGCCTCCTAAAATGCTGGAATTACAGGCATGAGCCACTATGCCCAGCCAGCTCTTACAAAACGATGTCGGATCCACATATCTTCCTGGATAGTAACCACTGGAGCACACATCTGTTGAGTATTTGTTTGCAGCCCAGAACTCTGAATCCTCCCAACAACCCCTGCATAGTAGGTACAGTTATTCTTGCGCCCACTTAACAGAAGAGAAAACTGAGGCCCAGAGGAGAGACAAAGGGAGTTCTCTGAGGTCACACAGCCAAGAAATGGGAGTGGCATTGCTTCAGAAGTGCCCCAGGCCCCGGCCAGCGGCCAGATCTGGGTCTGGAGGGCCAGGTGTGGATATAAACGTAGCTGGTTTCCAGGACACAGCTGTTTATGTTGGTGCTGGCGTCTACTTTACCTAGGAATTATCCAACTCTGGGATCTCCCTCTTTTTTTTTTTTTTTTTTTTTTTGAGATAGAGTCTCACTCTGTCGCCCAGGCTGGAGTGCAGTGGCGCTATCTTGGCTCACTGCAACCTCCGCCTCCCGGGTTCAAGCAATTCTCCTGCCTCAGCCTCCAGAGTAGCTAGGATTATAGGCGCCCGCTACCATGCTAATACCGGCTAATTTTTGTATTTTTAGTAGAGACAGGGTTTCACCATGGTGGCCAGGGTGGTCTTAAACTCCTGACCTCAGGTGATCCACCCTCCTCAGCCTCCCAAAGTGCTGGGATTACAGGTGTGAGCCACCACACCTGGCCAGGATCTCCCTCCTTTTTAACAAAAATTTTTCCATTGACTCAGACAAATCGTGACTCAGGTTGGTTTCTGAACAGCCAAAGTGAGAATTCCCTGGTATGTTTTGGGCAGGTAATTCATGGTTTCGGAAGGACCAGGCAGGAATATGGGGGGTGGGGTGGCAGGGGGACATGTCTTGACCTTGTAGGAGGGGGTACAGTGAGCCTCGCTGTCACCTCCCGGCAGCTGGGGGAGGGAAAGATGGCATATTAGGGGCTGGGGGGGGCTGTCATTCCAGGTGCCTTGAACAAGATGCCAGTCTGCAAAACCTTTCTAGTTTCTTTTCCAGATGGAGTATTTTGTAGGGACAGGCTGGGGAGCAATGTACAGAGAGAAACAAGGAAGTGTTTTTTCCTTATATAAATCAGACCGGCAGAGACCAGAGCCAAACTCCTGTTTATCCTAGCCTACTTGCTGCCTGATTGAAAGTAACCTCTGTTCCCACTCCAGAATCCTAGATTTGGAGAAAAATCTAAGTTGAAACCTCAGCGTGGCAGTTCTCAGCTGTACCTCCCATCTTTTCATCACCCCCTTCCCTCCCCAACTTAAGACCTCAAAGTTTTGGCTGTTTCCCTTTTTTTTTTCTTTCCTGCCCACTTTGTGAACGGGACGGAGGGATAGGGTCCCGGGACCCTGCAGATGGGAGCGTGCCTGAGGCCCTGCCTGCTCACCCGCTCCCCGGAGAGCCAGACAAAAAGAAACAGCGTGTTTCTGAAGACTTGTGTGTCAGGCTTTGTGCAGATTTCAGACAGGAGCCTTCACGGGGCTGAGTGGACACAAAGCCGGGTGTCTGAATTCCTGGGCCCCAGACACTGTGATCTGCATCTAAATAGAAGAAAAATCAATTAAACAATCTTTGGAAATCCCTCTGAGCTTCGGGGCTTCTTGGATGGTGAAGGATGGCAGGTTTTTATCCTGTGGCCGGAGAGGAAATAGCCCTTCTCCTTGGTTATCCTCTCTCCAGACCTGCAGTTTCCACTTTTTGCTTTCTTTCTTTTCTTTTCATCTGGAGACACCGTTTCATTCTTGTTGCCCAGGCTGGAGTGCAGTGGCACGGTGTCGGCTCACTTCAACCTCCACCTCCTGGTTTAAGCGATTCTCCTGCCTCAGCCTCCCTAGTAGCTGGGATTACAGCTGCACACCACCACGCCCAGCTAATTTTTAAATTTTTAGTTCAGACGGGGTTTTGCCACATTGACCAGACTGGTCTTGAACTCCTGACCTCAGGTGATCCGCCCGCCTCGGCCTCCCAAAGTGCTGGGATTACAGGCATGAGCCACTGTGCCCAGTCCCACTTTTCGCTTTCTTCCTGAAGTTTAGGACACAAGATTCCGCAACATTCCCCTGCTAAAAAGATGCCAACCTTCTTAGATCTGATTGTTTCACTTAAAACAAAACAAAGTTTAACATATATACACCCAGGACACTCATTAGTGAAATTTTAGGCCTGGCACGATGGCTCACGCCTGTAATCCCAGCACTTTGGGAGGCTGATGTGGGAGAATCACCTGAGGCATGGAGTTCGAGACCAGCCTGCCAACATAGCAAGACCCCATCTCTACAAAAAAAATACAAAAATTAGCTGGGTGTGGTGGCACATGCCTGTAGTCCCAGCTACTCGGGAGGCTGATATGGGAGGATGACCTAAGCCTGGGGAGGTAGAGGCTGCAGTGAACCCTCGGTGTCACTGCACTCCAGCTCAGGTGACAGAGCTAGACCCTGTCTCAAAAAAAAAAAAAAAAAAAAAAATTTGACCAGGCACAGTGGCTTACGCGTGTAATCCTAGCGCTTTAGAAGGCTGAGGCTGGTGGATTGCTTGAGGTCAGGAGTTCAAGACCAGCCTGACCAATATGGTGAAACCCCATCTCTACTAAAAATACAAAAATTAGCCGGAAATTACTTGAACCCAGGAGGCGGAGGTTGCAGTGAGCCGAGATTGTGCCACTGCACTGCAGCATGGGTGACAAAGCGAGACTCCGTCTCAAAAAAAAGAAATTTTTTTTTTTTCTTTGTTTCAAGTTTTAATCAAAGCTTTTATATAAGATTACTTTATTCCTGCATCTTCTCAATAGTTTCTTCCTTGTATTTGCCCTTTTCCTTTCCTACTTGGCGAGACTTGGCTTTCCGTTCAAGGATCTTTTTGCGGTCTTTGTCCAGTTTTAGCCTAGTGATAACTACCTTGCTGGGGTGAATGCCTACGTGGACAGTTGTGCCATTAGCCTTTTCCCGCTGCACCCGTTCAATGTAGATAACGTATTTCTTCCTGTAAACCTGGACTACTTTGCCAATTTGCTGACCTTTATAGTGTCCTCGTACAACCTGAACTTCATCATCCTTTCGGATGGGCATAGATCGCACGTTGTACTTCTGTCTCAGCTCTTTGGAAAGAGGAGAAGACATAATCTTCCTGCGAATGTGGGAAGGTGCATTGAAATGCCTTTTGCGATTCTTGCTTCGGTCGGAAGTCACAAAGGGATTAAATTTCATTTTGGCCGCTCCCGCTTTGGTGATGGCCGGAAAAGGGACAAAAAAAAGAAATTTTATATATGTGCCCTCCCAAGGCCAGGTCAAGATCTCAAACATTCTGTGGTTCTTCCTCGCATTCTTCACAGAAGCCTCACGTAGCCTCTTCCCAAGTACTCCTAAGCCCTCCAGTTGCAAACCTCTGCAGACTTTTTTGTGCCACTAGGTGAATTTTGCCTGTTCTAGAAGTTGGCGGGAACAAGCGGCTTCCAGGTCCCACACCTCTGTGAGAACCACCCCTGGAGTTGCTGCCTGGTTCCTTCTTGTCCTGGATTTGCCTGTTAGAAAGGTGTCACTGCTGGATGGGTGGAATCCATTCCTCCAAAAAATGTGCCCTGGAGTGTTGTTGGTGTAATGCAGGCAACTGTTGCTAGTGTCATCTCCACCCAAAGATAGGTGATCTGTTCTGTGCTGTGGGTGGCAATTGCTTCCTGCCCTGACGGATTTTTCAGAAGCTCCTCCTCCTTCAGGGACCTCCTAAGTACTTCTCTGTGTCTCTCCGCTCTTGCTCCTTCTGGGTCTCTCTCTGTCCCTTTCCCCTCTTCTCTCTATCTCTATTCATCTCTGTGTCTCTCTTCATCTCTCTGTCTCTGTCGCTTTCACCTCTCTCTGTGTGTGTGTCTGTTTCTCTCTCTTGTCTCCTTGTATCTTTCTGCCTCTCTGGGTTTCTCTGTTTCTTCCCACCTCATCCCCTCTTTCTCTCTCCGTTTCTCTCTTTCTCTCTCTCTCTCTTTTTTGTTTTTTGCTTTTTTGAGGCAGGGTCTCACTCTGTCATCCAGTCTGGAGTGGAGTTCAATGGTCGATTGAATGAGCGAGGTGAGCGATCTCAGCTCACCTCATCCTTGACCTCCCGGCCTCAGGTGATCCTCCCACCTTACCCTCCCAATTAGCTGGGACTACAGGCATGCACCACCACACCCAGCTAATTTTTTTTTTTTTTTGTAGAGATGATATTTGGCCATTTTGCCCAGGCTGGTCTCAAACTCCTGGGCTCAAGCCATCCTCCCTTCTCGGCCTCCCAAAGTGTTGGAATTACAGGCATGAGCCTCCATGCCGCGCCTTCTCTGTTTCTCTCTGTCTCTCTCTAGGTCTTACTATCTCTTCCCCTTTCTCTCTCTTTCTATCTTTGTTTCTCTCTGTGTGTCTCAGTTTCTCTCCCTGTGTGTGTCTCTGTCTCCTTTTCTCTTTCTCTCTGAATCTCTCTTTCCCCTTCTCTCTCTCTCCATTTCTGTTTCTCTCTGACTCCATCTCTCTGTCTCTTCTTTTTTTTTTTTTTTTGAGACAGGGTCTCACTCTGTCACCCAGGCTGGAGTGTGGAGTGCAATGGTGCCATCTTGGCTCACTGCAACCTCTGCCTCCTGAGTTCAAGCGATTCTCCCATCTCAGCCTCCCAAGTAGCTGGGACTACAGTTGCATGCCACCATGCCCAGCTAATTTTTGTATTTTTATTTTTTTATTTTTTATTTATTTATTTATTTATTTTTTATTTTTTTTTTTTGAGACGGAGTCTCGCTCTGTTGCCCGGGCTGGAGTGCAGTGACGCGATCTCGGCTCACTGCAAGCTCCGCCTCCCGGGTTCACGCCATTCTCCTGCCTCAGCCTCCCGAGTAGCTGGGACTACAGGCGCCCGTCACCTCGCCCGGCTAGTTTTTTGTATTTTTTAGTAGAGACGGGGTTTCACCGTGTAGACCAGGATGGTCTCGATCTCCTGACCTCGTGATCCACCCGTCTCGGCCTCCCAAAGTGCTGGGATTACAGGCTTGAGCCACCGCGCCTGGCTAATTTTTGTATTTTTAGTGGAGACAGGGTTTCACCATATTGGTCAGGCTGGTCTCGAACTCCTGACCTTGTGATCCGCCCACCTCGGCCTCCCAAAGTGCTGGGATTACAGGCAAAGTGCTGGGATTACACTGCTCCCGGCCTGTCTCCATCTCTTCTGATCCTCTCTCTTCGTCCCCTGGGCGAAGTCATACCCATAGCATAGGTGGAACTGTTTCCCACCCACAGTGTTCAGGAGGTGGGAGTTGGGGTACAGAGGGGATCCCCCCTTGTCTTTCCTGGGATGGTGGCTACCCCCAGCACCCCAAGCAGGAGGCACCATGTATCTTGTGTGTCCCATCTCCCCTCTCAGGGTGGACTGGAGCACTGGCTGTGTTTCTTTTCTGAGGAGGCGCAGGTGCATGTTAAGGGCTGGGGAGCTCTGGGGCTCAGGGCCATCTGGGGCGTCTCTTGCCCAAGCTGGGTGAGGAGGACCCGGGTCACAGAACTTGGTAACATCACAGGACAATTGCTGCCACAGTGAGTCTAGACAGACCTGCTAAGGATATTACCAGGGAACAAAGAGGGTCTTTGTCGTGGGGTCAGGGGAATCGGTCAGACGAGGCTGCGCGGCGGGGTCCTGTCAGGTAGATGGGGTGTAGACAATGGGGCGTCTGCCCGATCCCCGTCCTTTCACGGTGTATGCTCTGGTGGTGCGTGAGGCTGGGTGTGCTCCCAGCAATGTGATGTGGGACTGGGGGTGCCCTGCGTCCCTTCTCCCGGAGGAGAACTATCCAGCCCTGTTGGAACAGAGTGTGTTCAGAGGCTAAGACTTCAGTCAGATTACCAGCCATGCACTTCCTTCTAGTGCCAGATACACTGTATGGCAGGCGGCTCCCCACTGTTACCCTATTTAAAATTGAGGAATAATTTACATCAGGCAATGTGAACAGACCTTAAGTTTCCCCATCACTTTGGTGAAAAACTTTCTTTTTGTTTTGAGATGGGGTCTTGCTCTGTTGCCCAGGCTGGAGTGCAGTGGCACAATCATAGCTCACTGCAGCCTCGACCTCCTGGACTCCAGCGATCCTCTTGCCTCAGCCTCCCAAGTAGCTGGGACTTAGGCAGGCACCACCATGCCTGGCTAATTTTTTCAATTTTACTTTTTGTAGAGATGGGATCTCACTATATTGTCCAGGCTGGTCTTGAACTCCCAGGCTTAAATGATCCTTCCACCTCAGCCTCCCAACGAAGCTGGGATTACAGGTGTGAGCCACCAAGCCCTGCCATCAAGTGGGTCTTGCCAAACACACACATGAACACCTCTCTTGTGATTGCATGCTTTGGGGTATGTGTATATATGTTGACAGTGGTTTTCTCTTTCTCTCTCTCTTTCTTTCTCCTTCCTTCCTTTCTTCCTTCCTTCTTCCTTTCCTTTCCTTTTTCCTTCCCTTTCCTTTCCTTTCCTTTCCTTTTTCCTTTCCTTTTTCCTTTCCTTTTTCCTTTCCCCTTTCCCCTTTCCCTTTTTCCCTTTCCTCTTTCCCCTCCTCTCCTTCCCTTTCTTCAGAATCTCACTCTGTCATCCAGGCTGGAGTGCAGTGGTGCAATCTCAGCTCACTGCAACCTCCGCCTCCTGGGTTCAGGTGGTTGTCATGCCTCAGCCTCCCGGGTAGCTGGGACTCGGCTAGTTTTTGTATTTTTAGTAGAGACACGGTTTCGCCATGTTGGCCAGGCTGGTCTTGAACTCCTGGCCTCAAGCAATCCTCCTGCATTAGCCTCCCAAATCGCTGGGATTACATGTGTGAGCCACCCACCCCTGACCCTGTTTTTCTGAATATAGCTTTCCCTGTTGACTTTTAAAGTCACACATCCCATGAGACTCAAGGCATCACCTTGTGCCCATTAGGGAAAAGACAGAAAAGAGGCAGATCTGTTGATACGGGACTATGGGTTGTTTTATTTTATTTTTTGATTTTGTAAAACATTGACATGGTTCAAAAGTCAAAAACATGTGATGAGTTTTTTGCAGAGAAGTCTCCCTCCTGTCCCCATCCCCCCTCCCATTCTTTCCTTGTCCAGAAGGTGGCGCAGTCTTGCCATAGGTCATGCCTGGAAATCCCTCCAGGTTGGTCCAGAGGTTACTCAGTCTTTTAAATATTTTAATTTTGTTTTTAATTTTGATGAAATCCAGTTTATCAATTTTTTTATTTTATTGTCTGTGTTTTTTGTGTCATTTGGGGTGTGGGGGCTTTTTGGTTTTTTTTTTTGAGATAGGGTCTCACAATGTTGCGCAGGCTGACCTTGAACTCCTGGCCTCAAGTGATCCGCCCCAGTAGCTGGGATTACAGGCATGAGCCACTGTGCCTGACTGCTGATTTGTGTTTTGTTTGTTGGTTTGTTTTGAGACAGAGCGAGACTCTGGCTGGAGTGCAGTGGTGTGATCTTGGCTCACTGCAACCTCCACCTCCCAAGTTCAAGCAATTCTCCTGCCTCGGCCTCCTGAGTAGCTGGGGCTACAGGCACGCACCACCACGCCTGGCTAATTTTTTGTGTGTTTTTAGTAGAGATGGGGTTTCACCATGTTGGCCAGGCTGGTCTCAAACTCCTGACCTCAAATGATCTATCTGCCTCGACATTCCAAAGTGCTGGGACTACAGGTATGAGCCATTGCACCCGGCCTGCTGATTTGTTTTTAAGAGAGAAAAGAGCTCTGTGGGTCTCCTCTTGGAGATTAGAGGAAGATGCATTTACAAACTGTAAAGTTTTCTCCTCTGGGACGTATTGAATATGAGGTGGGAAAACCAGGCTTCAGTGTAATGATCTCTCTCAATAGCAATTATGTATTGACTGATCTACAGTGCAGCAATGCCCTGTTTGGCATTTATTCCCCACCCATCAGCATGAGAGGTTTGCATGAGCACGTTCACTGCAGCATGGCTTTACAATAAGGAAAATCAGAAGCCACTTAGATGTTCCAATGTAGGGGAATGTTTAAATCCATGGTGACCAGTTTCTGAGACAGAGTATTACACAGCAGAGAAAAGGGTACGCTGAGATCTCCGTATAGTAATGTAGATAGATCTCCCAGATAGACTGCTGAGTGGAGCAAACACAGTTGCAGGATAAAATCAATGGCTGGGCACGGTGGCTTATGCCTGTCATCCCAGCACTTTGGGAGGCTGAGGTAGGAAGATCACTTGAACCCTGGAGGTCAAGGCTGCAGCGAGCGCCGATGGCGCCACTGCTCTCCAGCCTCAGTGACTGGAGCTGGACCCTGTCTCAGAATTTTTTTTTTTTACTGACTATGAATGGAAAAGCAGCAGTAAATCTTTTTGAAAACTTTACTTTTGGCCGGGCGTGGTGGCTCACGGCCTGTAATCCCAGCACTTTGGGAGGCCAAGGCGGGTGGATTATGAGGTCTGGAGATGGAAACCATCCTAGCCAACGTGGTGAAACCCCTCTCCACTAAAAATACAAAAATTAGCCGGGCATGGTGCTATGTACCTGTAATCCCAGCTACTGGGGAGGCTGGGGCAGGAGAATCACTTGAACCCAGGAGGCAGAGGTTGCAGTGAGCTCAGATCGCGCCAGTGCACTGCAGCCTGGGCGACAGAACGAGATTCCATCTAAAAAAAAAAAACTTTTAAGTGCTGTTAGACTTTATCTCAATACAATTTTTTTAAAAGGATAAAATCGAGCCAGGTACAGTGGCTCACGCCTATAATCCCAGCGCTTTGGGAGGCAGAGGTGGGCGGATCGAGACCAGCCTGACCAACATGGAGAAACCCTGTCTCTACTAAAAATACAAAATTAGCCAGGTGTGGTGGCGCATGCCTGTAATCCCAGCTACTCGGGAGGCTGAGGCAGGAGGATCGCTTGAACCCAGGAGGTGGAGATTGCGGTGAGCGGAGATCGTGCCATTGCACTCCAGCCTGGGCAACAAGAGCGAAACTCCGTCTCAAAAAAAAAAATAAATAAAAGATAAAATTGATGTAAAAACAAGCCAGGTGTGGTGGTATATGCCTCTAGTCTCAACTAAGGCTAAGATGGGAGCATCACCTGAGTCTAGGAGTTCAAGACCAGCCTGGGCAATGTAGTAAGACCCCATCTCTAAAAGCAAAAATACTATGGGATTTCTCAGGTGTGTGAATAAGAAATTAGAAACAGGTCTCCATGGGGCTGAGTGCAGTGGCTCCTGCCTGTAATCCCAGCACTGTGGGAGGCCAAGGGGGGCGGATCACTTGATCTTAGGAATTGGAGACCATCCTGGCCAACATGACGAAACCCCGTCTCTCCTAAAAATACAAAAATTAGTTGGTGTGGTGGCGGGCACCTTGTAATCCCAGTACTCGAAAGGCTGAGGCGGAAGAATCTCTTGAGCCTGGGAAGCAGAGGTTGCAGTAAGACAAGATCGTACCACTAAATGACTTTTGATAATCCATCTCAAAAAGAAAGAAAGAAAGAGAGGGACTCACGCCTATAATCCCAGCACTTTGGGAGGCCAAGGCGGGCGGATCACGAGGTCAGGAGATCGAGACCATCCTGGCTAACACGGTGAAACCCCGTCTCTACTAAAAATACAAAAAATTAGCCGGGTGTGGTGGCGGGCACCTGTAGTCCCAGCTACTGGGGAGGCTGAGGCTGAGGCAGGAGAATGGCATGAACCCGGGAGGGGGAGCTTGCAGTGAGCCGAGATAGCACCACTGCAGTCCAGCCTGGGCGAAACAGCAAGACTCTGTCTCAAAAAAAAAAAAAAAAAGAAGGGAGGAAGAAACAGGTCTGCATGATGTGTGCCGTGCCCTGTCACCTCTGTGGTGTGAAGATGGGAATGAGGTTTGTTAAGGCAATGGATAGTGGGATCTTTGAAAAATATAATTTATCTTTTCTTTTTTTTTTGTTTTGTTTTTTTTTTTTTGAGACAGAATCTTGCTCTGTCGCCCAGGCTGGAGTGCGGTGGCATGATCTGGGCTCACACTGCAACCTCCACCTCCCAGATTCAAGCCATTCTCGTGCCTCAGCCTCCCGAGTAACTGGGAGTACAGGCACGTACCATCATGCCCAGATAATTTTTGTATTTTTAGTGAAGACAGGGTTTTTCCATGTTGACCAGGGTGGTCTTGAACTCCTGACCTCAGGTGTTCCACCCGCCTCAGCCTCCCAAGGTGCTGAGATGACAGGCGTGAGCCACCGTACTCAGCCACCTCTCAGTGTTCTTGAGTTTTCTTCTGGGATACTGCTGAGTTACTTGGAAGCAGGTTGAATTTTTTTTTTTTTTTCCCTTGAGACAGAGTTTTACTCTTATTACCCAGGTTGGAGTGCCATGGCGCAATCTCGGCTCACTGCAATCTCTGCCTCCCGGGTTAAAGCCATACTCCTGCCTCAGCCTCCTGAGTAGCTGGGATTACAGGCACCTGCCACCATGCCCGGCTAATTTTTGTATTTTTTAGTACAGATGGGGTTTCACCATGTTGGCCAGGTTGATCTCAAACTACCGACCTCAGGTGATCCGCCCAAAGTGCTGGGATTAAAGGCGTGAGCCACCATGCCTGGCCTTTTTTTTTTTTGAGATGGAGTTTCACTCTTGTTGCCCAGGCTGGAGTGCAGTTATGTGATCTCGGCTCACTACAACCTCTGCCTCCGAGGTTCAAGCAGTTCTGCCTCAGCCTCCCAAGTAGCTGGGATTACAGGCGTATGCTACCACACCGGCTAATTCTTGTATTTTTAGTAGAGATGGGATTACACCATGTTGGCCAGACTGGGCTCCAACTCCTGACCTCAGGTGATCTGCCTACCTTGGCCTCCCAAAGTGCTGAGATCACAGGCCTGAGCCACCGCACCCGGCCTGATACTCTGTTATTCCCATTTTACAGATGAGGAAACTGAGACTCTGAGAGGTTAAGTGGATTGCCCAAGGTCACACAGGCAGGATTGAGTCCAAGGAACCTGGGATTTAACCCCAGGGGCCATAGAATCATGTCACCTCAGAGGTGCAGAGAGACTTCGAGGCAAGTGAGTGGGGAAGGAAATGAGGGGCTTTGAACTCAATCAACACTCACCACTTCCCATCCTGCAGAATAAGTCAGAGGAGCGGCCTGTTTGTTTCGCCCCCAGGGAGCGCATTATCCCCATAGCTGCCGTCAGGGGCCACGACGCTCCCACTCTTCTCTCTTCCAGGAGCTGGAAAAGCTAGGCCTTGGGGACAGTGTGGACCTACACGTGTACGAGATTCCAGTTGAGTACAAAACAGTCCAGAGACTCATCCCTGCCCTGTGGGAGAAGCACAGTCCACAGGTGAGTGGTGCCGAGGGGTGGTGCTTCCTCATCAGGACTTACAGGTTGGCACCCTTCATGTGGAGGACTTAGGTGGCTTTATTCTTGAGCGGATCACGTGACCAATGCCACACGGTCTTGTCTTCGAAAGGGCTTTTCAGGCCGGGCACGGTGGCTCACGCCTGGAATCCCAGCACGTTGGGAGGCCGAGGCAGATGGATCACCTGAGCTCAGGAGTTCGCGACCAGCCTGGGCAACATGGCAAAACCCTGTCTGTACTAAAAATACAAAAAATTAGCCGGGTATGGTGGCGGGCGCCTGTAGTCCCAGCTACTCGGGAGGCTGAGGCAGGAGAATCACTTGAAACTGGGAGGCGGAGGTTGCAGTGAGCTGAGATTGTGCCACTGCACTCCAGCCTGGGCAGCAGAGCGAGACTTAGTCTCAAAAAACCCAAAGGGCTATCCAGGCCAAGGGTAGTGGCTCATGCCTGCAATCCCAGCACTTCGGAAGACTGCGGCAGGAGGATTGCTTGAGTCCAGAAGTTTGAGACCAGCCTGGGCAGCATAGTGAGACCCCATCTCTACAAAAAAATTTAAAAATTGGCCGGGCACGGTGGCTCAAGCCTGTAATCCCAGCACTTTGGGAGGCTGAGACGGGCGGATCACGAAGTCAGGAGATCGAGACCATCCTGGCTAACACGGTGAAACCCTGTCTCTACTAAAAATACAAAAAACTAGCCAAGCGAGGTGGCGGCGCCTGTAGTCCCAGCTACCCGGGAGGCTGAGGCAGGAGAATGGCGTGAACCCGGGAGGTGGAACTTGCAGTGAGCTGAGATCCGGCCACTGCACTCTAGCCTGGGCCACAGAGCGAGACTCTGTCTCAAAAAAAAAAAAAAAAAAAAAAAAAAAATTTAGAAATTAGGCATGATGGTGCACGCTTATAGTTCCAGCTATTCAGAAGGCTGAGGCAGGAGGATTGCTTGAGCCCAGGAGTTTAAGACTACAGTGAGCCAAGATATTTGTGCCACTGCACTCCTGCCTGGGCAACAGAGCAAGATCCCGTCTCTTACAAAAACAAGACTGGGCATGGTGGCTCACGCCTGTAATGCCAACATTTTGGGATTCCAAGGCGGGCAGATCACCAGAGGTCAGGAGTTCGAGACCAGCCTGGCCAACATGGCGAAACCCTGTCTCTACTAAAAATACAAAATTAGCCGGGTGTGGTGGCACACATCTGTAATCCCAGCTACTCAGGAGGCTGAGACCAGAGAATCACTTGAACCCAGGAGGGGGAGGTTGCAGTGAGCTAAGATCACACCACTGCACTCCAGCCTGGGCGACAGAGCAAGACTCCATCTCTACAAACAAAGAAACAAACAAAAACACTGCGCTGGCATTTTAACAGCTGCATAGTAGCTCATTATTTATTGAACTAACTCCTGCGGATGGCTAGTTAGCTTGTTTCCAGTATTTGATTTCGATAACAGGAAGCGCTGCAATGAACAGCCTTGCATGTTTCAAATTCTTGCCTGTCTTACATGGCATACCTTTTTGCAAGAGTGACTGCAGGGTCTATTCCAGCAGCAGGAGGTCAGAAACAACACAACCCCAGGCAGAGCCCAGTAAGGATGCTGCCTTTTCCTTGGCCTCAGGGGGACCCCCTCCGAGTCCCATGGGCAGGCCATGTTAAGTCCTGCCCCTGTCTGTGTGCAGCTGGTGGTGCATGTGGGGGTGTCAGGCATGGCGACCACAGTCACACTGGAGAAATGTGGACACAACAAGGGCTACAAGGGGCTGGACAACTGCCGCTTCTGCCCCGGCTCCCAGTGCTGCGTGGAGGACGGGCCTGAAAGCATTGACTCCATCATCGACATGGACGCTGTGTGCAAGCGAGTCACCACGTTGGGCCTGGATGTATCGGTGACCATCTCACAGGATGCTGGCAGGTAGGGCCCTGTGGGGTGGGGGTGAGTGGGGATTTCCCTTCTCCACTCACTGAGTCTGGTGTGGAACAAGTCAAGCGTGTTGACCTTGCCCTCCTTGGACCAAGCACTCAGTGTATACGAGGCACAGAGCCAAGTATTTGTATGTAGCAGGTGCTGTCGATTCTGCTCCTGGGACTCATGGATCTGCCCACTTCTCCCCACCATCACGGTCCCCACCGCGGCCCCCAGCATCTCCCACCTGGACAGTGCCCCAGGCTCCACCTCAGTCTTCCTCCCTGCTGCCTCCACGATAACCCAATCAGTCAGTTTCTGTGTTAATTTCCTGGAGCTGCTGTAACAAATACCCACAAACCGGGTGGTTTCACATAGCAGAAGTGTATTGTGTAACAGCCTTGGAAGTCAGAAGTCCAAGGTCAAAGTGGTAGCAGGACTGGTTCCTTCTGGAGGTGCTGAGGGTGAATCTGTCCCAGGCATCTCTCCTGCAGCTGGTGGCTGCCAACCATCCTTGGATTGTAGACACATCACTCCAGTCCCCACCCCCATCCTCACATCACCTTCTTCCCTTTGTGTGTGGCCATATGGTCTTCTTATGAGGACACCAGTCATATTTAGGACTCATCCTAATCCAGTATAACCTCATCTTTTTTTTTTAATTTTTTTTATTTTTTTATTTTTTTGAGACGGAGTTTTGCTCTCGTTGCCCAGGCTGGAGTGCAATGGCATGATCTCAGCTCACTACAACCTCCACCTCTTGGGTTCAAGCGGTTCTCCTGCCCCAGCCTCCTAAGTAGCTGGAATTATAGGCATGCATCACTATGCATGACTAACTTTGTATTTTTATTAGGGACAGAGTTTCTCCATGTTGGTCAGGCTGGTCTCGAACTCCCGACCTCCGGTGATCCGCCCACCTCCGCCTCCCAAAGTGTTGGGATTACAGGTGTGAGCCACTGTGCCCAGCTGACCTCATCTTAATGTAACTAATTACATCTGCAAAGATCCTCTTTCCAAATAAGATGACATTCTTTTTTTTTTTTGAGACGGAGTTTTACTCTTGTTGTCCAGGGTGGAGTGCAATGGCGCAATCTCGGCTCACTGCAACCTCCGCCTTCCAGGTTCAAACAACTCTCCTGCTCCAGGCTACCAAGTAGCTGGGATTACAGGCATGCGTCATCACGCCCAGCTAATTTTTTGTATTTTTAGTAGAGATGGGGTTTCACCATGTTGGTCAGGCTGGTCTTGAGCTCCCGACTTCAGGTGATCCACCCTCCTCAGCCTCCTAAAGTGCTGGGATTACAGGCATGAGCCACCAAACCTGGCCCAAATAAGGTCACATTCTGAGGTCCCAGGTGAATATGAATGTTGAGGAGATGATCCAACCTATTGCAAAAGTTCTTTTATAAATTTAAATCAGGGCCAGGTGCAGTGGTTCACACCTATAATCCTAGCACTTTGGGAGGTCAAGGCAGGAGGATCACTTGAGCCCAGGAGTTCGAGACCAAACTGGGCAACATAAGGAGACCCCATCTTAACAAATAAAAAAATGGCAGACTGAGGCGGGAGGATTGCTTGAGCCTGGAGTTCAAGGCTGCAGTGAGCTGTGATAGCGCCACTGCACTCCAGCCTGGGTGACAGAACAAGACACTGTTGGCTCTAAATAAATAAATGCATGTGTCCCTTTCCTAGACCTTCCCTATGGCTCCCATTGCACATAGAATAAAATCCCAACCCTGGTGCTTGGCCCGCCTCTCCACCCTGCTCTGCCTCTAATCACCCTATGTCCATTGCACTCCAGACACATAAACCGGCTTCCTCCTGCTCCTCAAACACACCAAGCTCACTGTAGCCTCAGGGCCTTTGCATGCCCTATGGCCTCTGCCCAAAACACCTTCCTCTGGGAACTCCTCTTTCCAGTCTTTTTTTGTTTTTGTTTTTTGAGATGGAGTCTCACTCTGTTGCACAGGCTGGAGTGCAGTGGCGCGATCTTGGCTCACTGCAACCTCCGCCTCTGATGTTCAAGTAATTCTCCTGCCCCAGCCTCCCAAGTAGCTGGGATTACAGGTGTGCGCCATCATATCCGGCTAACTTTTGTATTTTTGGTAGAGGCGGGGTTTCGCCATTTTGGCCACACTAGGGTGGTCTCGAACTCCCAACCTCAAGTGATCCACCTGCCTCAGCCTCCCAAAGTGCTGGGATTACAGGCCTGAGCCACCGCGCCTGGCCCTCTTTCCAGTCTTAAATCCAACACGAGTCACCTCCTTGTGACTTGTAGGCCTCTCCAACTCCCCAGACCAAGTTATACCCTCCCAGCCCTGGCTTCCTCGCTTCTCCCTAATCTGTGTGCTTGTGCAACTCAGAGGCGGCTGTTGGTCAGTGCAGCTGATTGGCTGAAGGAAGGAGTGCCTGGATTTACCGTCAGGATTTTTGTTTTTGGAGACAGGTTCTCACTCTGTTGCCTAGGCTGGAGTCCAGTGGTATAATCAGGGCTCACTGCAGCCTCGACCTCCTGAGATTAAGTGATCCCCCCTGCCTCAGCCTCCCGAGTAGCGGGGACTACAAATGCACACCACCACATCCAGCTAATTTTTATGTTTTTTGTAGAGACAGAATCTTGCTACATTGCCCAGACAGCTCTTGAATAACTGGGCTCAAGTGATCCTCCTGCCTCAGCTTCCCAAAGTGCTGGGATTATAGGCAAAAGCCACCGCACACCACTGAGTAGGTCTTTTTAAAGCTAACCTTTTTTTCTCTTTTTAAATTGAAAACTAATTGTTAAATTGTTTGTTTGTTTGTTTTGACAGGATCTCGTTCTGTAGCCCAGGCTAGAGTGCAGTGGCAAAATCAGAGCTCACTGCAGCCTTGACTTTTTGGGCTTAGGTGATCCTCCCACCTCAGCCTCCCAGGTAGCACAACCAAACCCAGCTAATTTTTTTTTTTTTTTTGAGATAGTCTTGTTCTGTCACCCAGGCTGGAGCCAGGCTGCAGTACCGTGGCACAATCTTGGCTTGCTGCAACCTCCGCCTTCTGGGTTCAAGCGATTCTCCTGCCTCAGCCTCCTGAGTGGCTGGGATTATAGGCGCCTGCCACCACACCCAGCTAATTTTTGTATTTTTAGTAGAGATAGGGTTTTATCATGTTGGCCAGGCTGGTCTCAAACTCCTGACCTCAGGTGATTCGCCTGCCTCGGCTTCCCAAAGTGCTAGGATTACAGGCATGAGCCACCGCGCCTGGCCTAATTTTATTTTATTTTATTTATTTATTGTTTTTTTTGAGACTGCATCTAGCTTTGTCGCCCAGGCTGGAGTGCAGTGGCTCAATCTTGTTTCACTGCAACCTCCACCTCCTGGGTTCAAGCGATTCTCCTGCCTCAGCCTCCCGGGTAGCTGGGATTACAGGCACCTACCACCACACCAAGCTAATTTTTGTATTTTTAGTAGTGATGGTGTTTCACCATGTTGCCCAGGCTGGTGTTGAACTCCTGAGCTCAAGCAATACGCCCACGTTGGCCTCCCAAGGTGCTAGAATTACAGGTGTGAGCCTCCGTGCCCAGCCCAATTTTTTTTTTTTTTTTTAAGACAGAGTTTCGCTCTTATTGCCCAGGCTGGAGTGCAATGGCACAATCTCAGCTCACTGCAACCTCTGCCTCCCAGGTTCAAGTGATTCTCCTGCTTCAGGCTCCCGAGTAGCTGGGACTGCAGGTGCCCGCCACCTCGCCCGGCTAGTTTTTTGTATTTTTTAGTAGAGACGGGGTTTCACGGTGTTAGCCAGGATGGTCTCGATCTCCTGACCTCGTGATCCGCCCGTCTTGGCCTCCCAAAGTGCTGGGATTACAGGCTTGAGCCACCGTGCCTGGCCTTTTTTTTTTTAAAAAAGAGACAGGGTCTCACTCTCTTGCCCAGGCTGAGTGCAGTGGTGCAATCAGGGCTTACTGCAGCCTCGACCTCCTGGGCTCAACCAATCCTCCTGCCTCCACCTCCTGAGTAGCTGGGACTACAGGCACACACCACCACCCCTGGTGATTTTTTTGCCAACCTGGGGAGGGAGGAGAGTGTTATTCCATCTTGTGGGTGGCTGGTGAGGCTGGGGTCTTCCCTCGAGTTTGGATGAGTGCTGTCACCTTGGTCTGCAGATTGCCCCTCTGACCCCGTTTTGGTCTCTCTCTTACCCACCACGCCCTGCGGCTTAGATATCTCTGCGACTTTACATACTACACCTCTCTGTACCAGAGTCACGGTCGATCAGCCTTCGTCCACGTGCCCCCACTGGGGAAGCCATACAACGCAGACCAGCTGGGCAGGGCACTGAGAGCCATCATTGAGGAGATGCTGGACCTCCTGGAGCAGTCAGAGGGCAAAATCAACTATTGCCACAAACACTGAGGAACGCTCAGGTCTCCTAAGACCTCATCCTGCTGGGGACCCCACGAGGGGACATCCACCCTCTGGGGTGTGGCCAGGAAAAGACAAGCTCTTCAACTTGGGGATCCGATCTGGAAGAGAGATTCTGATCTGCCTATCTCCTCTTCCTCCTTCTCTACAAAAGCTCCGGTTGATTTGAGGGAAGTGGCTGAAAATTTTCTTTTCTCCCATTTTCCTCCCTGCATCTGGGGACACAGCTGCCGTGACCAGGGAGGCCAGCCTGAGGGGTCCAGATGCCCAGGGAGAATCTTGGTCTGGTGGGTCCATGAGCTGCGATACCACAGCTGGAGCCACGTGTTCACCTGCTTTCCTGTCTGTTGGTGAAGGAATTTCAGAATTCACTTTATATCCAAGACTGGCTTTTATCCAATTTAAAAGCGTCTTGATGAGTCCTTGACCTTGACCTGTGCTCAACAGCCTGGCCCTTTCTGGGGCTACCCTGGGATACGGCATAATTTTTTCTTTCTTTCTTTCTTCTCTCTCTCTCTCTCTCTTTTTTTTTTTTTTTAAACCAGTAGTGCTAGTTTGTGCACAAAGTAATTTATATTCCCTTTGGTTAAAATGCAGGCTTTTTAGCCAACAACAAAAGTGTCTTTTTCCCCCCATGCCAGGGTGAGGCCACTTTTGCCTCCTGCCCTGAAAATCGGACTTAAGATGCCATGTCTTGGCTGGGCACAGTGGCTCATGGCTGTAATCCCAGCACTTGGGAGGCCAGGGTGGGTGGATCACTTGAGACCAGGAGTTCGGGACCAGCCTGGCCAACATGGTGAAACCCCGCCTCTACTAAAAATATAACAATTAGCTGGAAGTGGTGATGCATGCCTGTAGTCCTAGCTACTTGGGAGACTGAGGCTGGAGAATCGCTTGAACCCAGGAGGCAGAGGTTGCAGTGAGCTGAGATTGTACGGCTGCTCTCCAGCCTGAGTGACAGAGCCAGATTCTGTCTCAAAAAAAACAACTGGACTTAAGATGGCATGTCTTGGTTTTAGGGCCAAAAAGGAGGCCCCCTTGCTTAAGGCATGGGGTCGGTGGCCAGGCGACGGGGTGGGACTGCTGCCCCAGATGTGGCCATGGGGGTCGTGGTCCTTTCAACACCGAGCTATGAGCTGTCGCCATGGAGACCAGGGCCATCTGTGGGAAGGCGGATTTTGTCTGCTTTTGACTTTTCTTTTTTAATATGTAAAACTCCACAGCAGCGGAAACCGCCCCCCCCCCCCCCACCTCTACTTTGGCCTGAAGCTTCAAGGTTTTGGTGCCGGAACGAGTTTGTTGTTCCCTTAGCAGGGTGGTAGGGGGGTCTCAAAACGGAGGCCTAGGGGCTGGAGTTGGCAGAGCTTTGCATGTCCCGGCATGTCTGAGCAGGAGGAATTCCGGGCGGCCAGGCGGTTTCATGTAGATTGGTTTTGGATACTCGCCCAGGAGTCAGGAGTCAAATTTTATCTTACTTCCTGGTAACCTTGAACTCTAGACAGGGATGAAATGATGTAATGTTCCTCAGATGATGTAAGTTCAGCCAGATCTTGATACCTATCAGGGAGAGAGGACAACCCCCACAGTGAAACCAATTGAGTGAAATGCATGTTCTGGAAATCAGTTTCTATTTTGGCCTGGGGGAATGTGGCTATACTGTTTCCTTGCGTGTGACACAGTTGGAATCTGATCTTGTTGGTTTCCCAACATCCAGAGGTGTGTGTGTGTGTGTGTGTGTGTGTGTGTGTGAGAGAGAGAGAGAGAGAGAGAGAGACAGAGAGAGAGAGAGAGAGACAGGGTCTTATTCTGTTGACCAGGCTGGAGTACAGTAGTGTGATCATGGATCACTGCAGCCTCCACCTCCTGGGCTCAAGTGATCCTCCCATCTCAGCTTCCTGAGTAGCTGGGACTACAGGCATGCACCACCACACCTGGCTAATTTTTAAATTTTTTATACAAACAGGGTTTCGCCATGTTGCCCAGGCTGGTCTCGAACTCCTAAACTCAAAGCGATCCTCCCTTCTCGGTCTCCCAAAGTGCTGGGATAACAGGCACTTATTATCCACTTATGAGCCGCTGATCCCAGCCCAGTTCTTTTTTAAAACAGCTGAGAGTTTTGTTTCCTTCAGCGTTCACCTTCCTTGTCTCCCGTTCCGATGCTGGCAGTGGTCCCTACCTCTGTTGGGTTTCTAGATCGTTTGGGAACTGGGTTGATGGGTTTCTGTGAAACACATTTTCCAAGTCTTGGGCTTTCTCTGGAGGGCAAGGTGGATGCTGGTAGGTGACTTGCAGTAGGTGCCCCGCAGTGGGTGTGGACTATGACTGGCAGGTGGAAATGAGTAGAACTATTGTTCCCTCTACTCCAGCCTTCTTTTTGCTCGAAATGCCCCCTCCACACCCCTGGTAGCTCTCTGTGTCCTGAGAAATCTGGAGTGTGGGAGACACTGCATCTGTCCCCCCAGCTTCTGTGAAGGGAAGCTGTGGCCTCTTTTGAATGTGGGGAACAACTCAAGACTCAGGGATCACCCAGAGGTCCTTTGGAAAACAACTTCAGGCTTCATCTTGCTCTGTTCCTCAAAGGTCTCGTCTGTGGGCCTCTGAGGAGAAAACAGGTCTAGCTAAGCTGGGCAAAATGGGGAAGAGGGTGTGCCAGGCCTGAACTGAGCTAAGCACCTGCCCCAGGCTCCACACTTCCATCTTTCTTTTGTCTTCATTTCACCTCTGTGTTTAAAGCACCATGTGACATAGCTCCTTAGAGATATAACCTATTGTCTGCTCATTGTCGAGTGTGCGTGTGTCATCTTTGTGTTCTTGCAGGAACATTTGTGTTCACATTTCCTCACCAAGTCAAGCCAGTATCCCATCCTTCCTCATAATGCACAACATTTGGCTCATTTAAATTTTCTCATTGTTATTTTTCGTTCTTATTTTTTGAGACAGACTCTCACACTGTCCCCCAGGCTAGAGTGCAATGGTGTGATCTCAGCTCACTGCAACCTCCACCTCCTGGGTTTACGAAAGTCTCCTGCCTCAGCCTCCCGAGTAGCTGGGATTACAGGTACACACCACCACGCCTGGCTAATTTTTGTATTTTTAGTAGAGATGCAGCCTCGCCATGTTGGCCAGGCTGGTCTTGAAATCCTGACCTCAGGTGATCCGCCTGCCTTGGCCTCCCAAAGTGCTGGGATTACAGGTGTGAGCTACCGCGCCTGGCCGAGTTTTTTACAAATATTTTTCTTTTGGTGGAACTCATCTATGCACTGTACGGTGTGTTTTTCTACCTTTGTTGGGTCTCAGCTTAGAATAGCCTCATGTGGGGCCGGGCGCGGTGGCTCAAGCCTGTAATCCCAGCACTTTGGGAGGCCGAGACGGGCGGATCACGAGGTCAGGAGATGGAGACCATCCTGGCTAATACGGCGAAACCCCGTCTCTACTAAAAAATACAAAAAACTAGCGGGCGACGAGGCAGGCGCCTGTAGTCCCAGCTACTCGGGAGGCTGAGACAGGAGAATGGCGTGAACCCGGAAGGCGGAGCTTGCAGTGAGCTGAGAGCCGGCCACTGCACTCCAGCCTGGGCGGCAGAGCAAGACTCCGTCTCAAAAAAAAAAAGAATAGCCTCATGTGGGCTAGGTTTGGTGACTCACACCTGTAATCCTAGCACTTTGGGAGGTTGAGGCAGGAGAATCTCTTGAGCCCAGGAGTTCAAGACCAGCCTGGGCAACATAGCAAGAGCCCCCACATCTACCAAAACATACAAAAAATTAGCCAGATGTGGTGGTGCATGCCTGTGGTCCCAGATACTCAGGAGGCTGAGGCAGGAAGATCACCTGTGCCTGTGAGGTTGAAACCCCAGTGAGCCATGATCACACCGCTATAGTCCAGCCTGGGCAACAGAGCAAGACCCTGTCTCAAAAAAAAAAAAAAATTCTCATGCAAGAAGGTAAGGACCAAGTCCCATTCCCTCTGGCCTCATTTTCAGAGCCTGGGGTAGAGGCTACAGGTGGCATAGGAAGGGTCTGCAAAGTGGGTGGGACTTGGCAGGTGTTGGGAAGAGGAATAGGAGTGGCGAGTGTCAATGGTGGAAAGACAGGCTGAGGGGTGTGGTGGGAAGGCTGGGGGAGAAAGGTGTGAAGTGATTGGGGGGCTTCCCTGATGAGTCCTCATGGAGGGTGCTGAGGCAGGGAACAGGGGTACAGGGACAGTGATCGGGGCACCTGGTGCCCTGACCAGCTTGATGATGGCATCTCTTTTAAGATGCCCAAGTGTGTGCACTTTATTTGGCCCCTAGCACCCCCTCCCCACCACAAAGGTCAGTGGTATGTGTGTGGGGATGTAGCTCAAAAAAGAAATAAGATGGAGTGGAAAGGAAAGAAAGGAAGAAGCAGGAATTCAAGGCGAGTGGGCTGAGCTTGGGGCCACCTAGCCCACCTGTTCCCATCAAGGGCTGGAACAAGCCTGAGGCCACTTGGAGAGGCAGGGCTGGGCAGGGACGGGGGGTGGGGGCCGAGTTCACAGCTTCTCCATCAGAGCCAGATGTGTGGAGGAAATGTCCCAGATGGCAGTAGTTTCTGGGCAAGGAGGGGAATCCTGTAGATGGTTCATGTCTATGATCCCAGTGCTTTGGGAGGCTGAGGTGGGAGGATTGCTTGAGCCCAGGAGTTCAAGACCAGTCCTGGGCAACACGGTGAGACCCCATCTCTACATAAATTAAAAAAAAAAAAATTAGCCAGGTGTGGTATCAAGCACCTGTCGTCCCAGCTACTTGGGAGGCTGAGTTGGGAGGCTTATCTGAGCCCGGGAGGTGGAGGCTGCAGTAAGCCGTGATTACACCACTGTACCCCAGCCTGGGCAACAGAGAAAGACCCTGTCTCAAAATTGAGAAAAAAAAGGAGGCCAGGCACAGTGGCTCACGCCTGTTATCCCAGTACGTTGGGAGGCCAAGGCAGGCTGATTGCTTGAGGCCAGGAGTTTGGGACCAGCCTGGCCAACATAGCAAAACCCCGTCTGTAAAAATACAAAAATTAGTCAGGAGCGGGTGGTGCGCACCTGTAATCCCAGCTACTCAGGAGGCTGAGGCAGGAGAATTGCTTGAACCTGGGAGGCGGAGGTTGCAGTGGGCCGAGATCACGCCACTGCATTCCAGACTGGGTGACATAGCAAGACTCTGTCTCAAAAAAAAAAAAAAAAAAAATGGAATTCCCTGCTCCACTCTTCGGCTCGTTGCTGGCATAGAAACATCTAGAACAGAAAGTATCCACTCTGGATACTTTCTCCCTGCCATGGCTCCCCAAAGTTACCCACAGAAGAGCTGGAGAAGTAGATTCAAGATGCTTTTTAGTCTTGGAAGTTTCTTCCAGGAAGCGAGACCAGCTGGCATGTTTACATCTGCACTCCCGTGCCCAGGGGAGGCGACTGGGTGGAGGGGATGGCTCATGGAAATCTGCCCCGCACAGCCGGCCCCCTTTGGGCTGCCACTGTCTAGACTGTTGGCCTTTGACTTCTCAGCCTCTTGTGGCATCTGAACCTAGATGTCCCTTTTGGAGAAAGCCAGACAAAGCCCTATTATCCATGGCCTCAGCCTCTATCCTGAGGCCTCCGGGAGCCATGTGATCCTGCGGCCAGTGTGGGGTGCTGATGATGGTCGAGGAAGTAGGTCTCTGCCAGGTTGCCCCATGCAGCCACCTGTCCTCAGCATCCTAACTTAAGGGGGCAGGAGAGGCCTTTGTTTTTATAATCCAGATTAAATTTCCCTTCCCTGGGCACAAGTGCCTCATAAGGGCCTGGGGCTGCTGGCTGGGAGGGAAAGTGTCTCCGGTTTTGCAGTGAGGAGGCAGGCTGAGGGCTGGGGTTCCACTTAGACCCTCGGCAGAATGGCTGTTGGAGGGGCAGGTGCTGCCCAGCTGGAAAGCTAATTCCTGGGTGGATGCTGAACATACCTGCTGAGAATCTGTCCCCTGGTTTCCAGGACAGTTGTCACAAGCTGAGTGGCGGGGAACTCCCAGGCCTTGAGGGACCCAGTCCCACCCTAAACTGCTGCCCCTCCCCCAAATTCCCTTTCTCCTCCTCTTTCTCCCTGCCATGGCTCCCCAAAGTTACCCACAGAAGTGCCTGCCTCTCCACCGCTCACAGAACACACAAAAAGGGGACAGGAATTGGTCACTGGATGGTGGCCGTGGCTCCTGACGATCCAGACCAGCATCTGGCCCAAGCCATTCACAGAGGTGGGGTCTGGGGCCTGAGGGCTTTTGTGTCCTGACACTTTGTCTCCAGGAGATCCCACATAGAGATTTGAGTTGAGCTTTCTGCTTGCCAAGGCCTGTGGCATCTGAGCCTGGCTGAGGGCCAGGCAAGCTTCCCCTGAGCCTTTGGAAGCCGAGTTCACTCTCTGCCTGCCCAGAGGAGCACCAGCTTGTTTCTGGAGGCTCCTCTAACATCTCAGGTTTTTATCTTGTCTTAAATTTCTCTCTAGGAAAAAACCCTTCCCTTCCAAAAGTGACTGTTTTCTGTCACCAAAGGAGGGCCGGGTCCCTTCAGGCTCAGCGTGGCTTCTCCCTGACCGCCCCCAGAACTTTTGCCAGTGCCTTTTCTGAAACTCCTGTGTCCCGGACCTCCCAGGCGGAGAAGGATATGCTGGACTCTGCCTGGGGCTGGACTCTAGGAGACCCCAAATTTGACACCAGAGAAAGCAAATAAAACAGTTGAAATACACTTGCATTTCCTGTGTGTCCTTGTGTGAGGCCGGGATTCACCTGGGTGCCCGGGAGTAGAGGGGACCCTGTGTCACTGGGTTTCCATTCTCGGTGGTGCTGGGCCCAGGGCAGCTGGTGACCATGTGCTGAGTGAGTGATGAGGGGGGGAATTCTGCCCTGAGTGCTCTCCTTCCTCAAAATCAGGGGCCTGGCCGGGCGCGGTGGCTCACACCTGGAATCCCAGTTTTTTGGGAGGCAGAGGTGGGTGGATCAACCTGAGGTCAGGAGTTCCAGACCAGCCTGGTCAACATGGCAAAACCCTGTAAAAATACAAAAATTAACCAGGTGTGGTGGCAACTGCCTGTAATCCCAGCTACTCAGGAAGCTGAGGCAGGAGAATTACTTGAACCCAGGAGGTGGAGGTCACAGTGAGCCAAGGTCACACCACTGCACTCCAGCCTGGGCAACAAGAGTAAGACTCAGTCTCAAACAACAACAACAACAAACTGGGGACTTGTTGCAACACACAGGGAGGTTGAGGAACTTGCCTGTGGTAACACAGGCACTGGGATTTGAGCGATGATCTACGTCAACCTCCAGAGCATACAAAATCCCCATTATGGCTAGGCGCGGTGGCTCACGCCTGTAATCCCAGCACTTTAGGAAGCTGAGGTGGGTAGATCACCTGAGGTCAGGAGTTCAAGACCAACCTGACCAACATGGTGAAACCCCATCTCTACTAAAAATACAAAAATTAGCTGGGCGTGGTGGCAGGTGCCTGTAATCCCAGCTACTCGGGAGGCTGAGGCAGGAGAATAACTTAAACCCAGGGGGATGGTTTCTGTGAGCCAAGATCGCACCACTGCATTCCAGCCTGGGCAACAGAGCGAGACTCCTCAAAAAAAACAAATCCCCATCACTCTGACAGGGGATGCCATGCCATTGCCACCTTTACAGACAGGGAAACTGAGGCTCCACCAGTTGAAGCCCCTTATCCCCTGTGTCATGGCCAGGGAGAGTAGGGGTGGGAAGGTGAACCCAGGCCAGCTTCTCTGGAGTGGAGGGCCTTGAAGAACACAAACGGATGTGTTCATTCCCTAGGCCTGTCCTCAGCAGGAATGAAGATAACCTGGTCTCTGGCTCTCTGAGAATAATCTTTTGACAGCAAAGGGACTTGCACAAGAAGAAAGGTGTCCTGGAGCAAGTGGACCCCGTGGGTTGGGGGAACTGCCTTGGAGTCACTGAGGACTGAGGGTTCTTGCACCCCGAGTGGGGGTATTCATAGCTGGGTGGTCTTTCCCATAGGGTCGACTCATTATTATTATTTAATGTAGAGACAGGGTCTTGCCACATTGCCCAGGCTGGTCTGGAACTCCTGGGCTTAAGCTCTCTACCTGCCTCAGCCTCCCAAAGCTCTGGGATTCCAGGCATGAGCCACCACGCCCGGCCCTTTGCTGTCTTGAGCCTTAGTTTACCCATTCCTCATGGGGCTTTTGTGGGAATTCAATGAGATTGTGCTTTTACAGCCCTTAACCTGGAGCCTGGTGCTCAGTAAATACAATGATCAGGGTGTGGGCTCTCGCTTATAATCCCAGCACTTTGGGAGGCTGAGGCGGGTGTATCACTTGAGGTCAGGAGTTCGAGACCAGCCTGGGCAACATGGTGAGACCCCCATCTCTACAAAAAATACAAAAATTAAACAGGTGTGGTGGCACACACCTGTAGTCCCAGCTACTCAGGAGGTTGAGGTGGGAGGATCTTCTGAGCCTAGGGAGGTCAAGGCTGCAGTGAGCAGTGATCATGCCACTGTACTCCAGCCTGAGTGACAGAGTGAGTCTCCATCTCAAAAACAAAAACCTGGCCGGGTGCGGTGGCTCACGCCTGTAATCCCAGCACTTTGGGAGGCCAAGGCAGGTGGATCATTTGAGGTCAGGAGTTCGAGACCAGCTTTGCCAACATGGAGAAACCCCATCTCTACTAAAAATCCAAAAATTAGCCAGCCATGGTGGTAAACACCTGTAATCCCAGCTACTCGGGAGGCTGAGGCAGGAGAATTGAGTGAACCAGTGAGCCTGAGGTTGCAGTGAGCTGAGATTGCACCACTACACTCCAGTCTGGGTGATGGAATGAGACTCCATCTCAAAAAAATAAACCCACAAAATAAATACCCACAAAATAAATTCCTCTTCCAGGAAGCCCTCCTGGCTACCTAGGCATCTCCTCTGACTCCTACAGCTTCCTGGGTGTCTGCATTGTAGCACTCTGGGTGGTAATTGACAGCCTCTGTGACAGGGTGGATGGGTATGCGTGGGGCCCCCATGTGTCTCCTGTGCCCAGCACAGTGCCAGAGGCACAGTAGGTGTTCAGTAAACTGCTGGGAGGGGAGGTGAATGTGGTGGGTCCGCTCTTGAGGCCAGCCAGGGACTTGGCGAGACACCAGTGCCTCCTCCCAGGAGTGAAAGACGCTGGAAACACCGGGCTCCTCCTGCGATCTGGGGCCCCCACCTAAGGAGGCCCCTCACCCTGTATGAATGGCTGTCCCAGTCATTCAGAAAGTTCCCATTGGGCCGGGTGCGGTGGCTCAAGCCTGTAATCCCAGCACTTTGGGAGGCCGAGACGGGCGGATCACGAGGTCAGGAGATCGAGACCATCCTGGCTAACACGGTGAAACCCCGTCTCTACTAAAAATACAAAAAAACTAGCCGGGCGAGGTGGCGGGCGTCTGTAGTCCCAGCTACTCCGGAGGCTGAGGCAGGAGAATGGCGTAAACCCGGGAGGCGGAGCTTGCAGTGAGCTGCGATCTGGCCACTGCACTCCAGCCTGGGCGACAGATGACAGAGTGAGACTCAATCTCAAAAAAAAAAAAAAAAAAGGAAAGTTCCCACTGTGGGCTGGGCCCTGGACTGGGGACACAGCAAGGATCAGGCAGCTGGGAGTACAGCATGGCTGCACAAGGGTCCATCCCCTAGAGGCCTCATCCGCCCTCGCCTGGGTGCTCCCAGCCTTACTCAAAGGAATGGGTCTGCCTGGTGCTCAGTGCTTTGGGAGGCCAAGGCAGAGGGATTGCTTGAGCACAGGAGTTCCAGACCAGCCTGGACAACATAGCGAGACTGTATCTCTACAAAAGTAAAAATAAATTTTATAAAGTAGCTGTGGACTGGGCACAGTGGCTCACGCCTGTAATCCCAGCACTTTGGGGGGCCAAGGTGGGCAGATCACCTGAGGTCAGGAGTTCAAAACTAGCCTGGCCAACATGGTGAAACCCTGTCTCTACTAAAAATACAAAAATTAGCCAGGCGTGGTGGTGCATGCCTATAATCCCAGCTACTCAGGAGGCTGAGGCAGGAGAATTACTTGAACCCAGGAAGCAGAGGTGTCAATGAGCTAAGATTGCCCCACTGCACTCCAGCCTGGGTGACACAGTGAGACCCTGTCTCTAAAAAAAATGAAATAAAAATGAAAAGATGAAGATCTTGGCCTCCATTCTTGCCCTTCCACTCCATTCCAACTGCTGGACCTCTCACACCCTCTGTGGCTCCCTTTCGCCTATAGGAAAAAGGATTTCTGTACTGGGCATTTGAACCCCATTCCCTTGTTTCTACTGACCCCCGACTGCCTCAATATCCCCCACTTCCTCTCCCCAGAACCACCCTCCCCAAAGCCCTTATTGATGCTTGGAAGATTCCTATGCATCCCTCAAAACCCAAGGTTTGGGAAAGATGCTGCAGTGGTCTAAAGACATTGTGAGTGTGATGAAAACCTGGGGTAGGAGTAAGGGGGCAAAGTCCAGCACCAGAAATCCCAACTGAGTCCTTCCCCCACACGTCTTCCACCTTCCCACCCTCTCCAGGTTCTGGCTTCCTGCCTCCAAGCAATCACCAGTTTTTACAAGGAGTGCCTCAGACCTGCCCGGACATGTCCCGGTCCCCCAGAAGCAGGGAAGGGTGGGTCACCTCTCCCTTCCCTGTATGGTGCTGATAAGGGCATGGGGGAGGCAGAGATAAACAGAGATAGACACGATGAGAGACAGGCAGAAATGGAGGGAGAGCCAGGGAGAGTTAGACACAAAGAGAGAAAGTGGAAATTCTCCAGATATTTTGTTTAGGGTGAAGACACGGAGACACAGAGAGGGCCTTAGCCAGCCGAGGATGACGATTTGGGATATTGGGTCACCCAGGCGCTGTGCTGTGTAACTCAGGCATGGAGCTGCCCTGTTCCGAGCCTCAGTTTACCCCTGTGACACAGAGCAGATCTCCATAGCCCTATCACAGGGCCGCGTATCCGAGCTCAGCCGGAGCCTGGCATGCAGTAAGTGCTTCATAAATGCACACTGTGGGCAGCAGAATTATGATGAGAGCGAGCATGCGAACTGGGTTGCTAATGTGGAACGTGAAGGGGGAGGCCCAGGGTTACCCGGCCAATGGGTTCCGGGCAGCAAGCACGTGGGGGAAGCCTCAGCTGACCCACTTCCTGGCCAGTTTATGCAGGAACTCGCACAGCCGGTCCCCGAGGCTGAGCCCACCACTTCCGCCCCCCACGGTCCCACCCCTGCTGACTCATACTCAGCTGCCACAGTCTGCTTTCCCTGCTGACCACGGGGTGGGGGGCAGAGGGGAAGGAGGGGAAGGGCACCTGACCAAGGCCAGAGACCCAGAAAGGACAGAAGGTCATGGTTGGGGAGAAGCAGGCAGGAAAACGGAATCTGTCTGTCTTGGCCTTAACTGGCCGGCAACATGAAACCTGCCCTCCATAAGGACAAGATGAAAAACTTGGGGATTTGGAGGGGACAGCAAATTAGACTCAATCACAATTTCAAACTTTTGGATGTCAACACATCCATCAAGAAATTGAAGAGGCCTGGCATGGTGGTCAATGCCTGTCATCCCAGCCCTTTGGGAGACCAAGGTGGGAGGATCGCTTGAGGCCAGGAGTTCAAGACCAGCCTGGGCAACATGGTGAGACCCCCCGTCTCTACAAAAAATTTAAAAATTAGCTGGACATGATGATGTATGCGTTTCACGTGTCCGTGTGAAGAGACCACCAAACAGGCTTTGTGTGAGCAACATGGCTGTTTATTTCACCTGGGTGCAGGCGGGCTGAGTCCGAAAAGAGAGTCAGCAAGGGGTGGTGGATTATCATTAGTTCTTATAGGTTTGGGGATAGGCAGTGGAGTTAGGAGCAACGTTTTGCAGGTGGGGGTGGATCTCACAAAGTACATTCTCAAGGGCGGGGAGAATTACAAAGAACCTTCTTAAGGGTGGGAGAGATTAGAAAGTACATTGATCAGTTAGGGTGGGGCAGAAACAAATCACAATGGTGGAATGTCATCAGTTAAGGCTGTTTTCACTCTTTTGTGGATCTTCAGTTGCTTCAGGCCATTTGGTCACAAGGGATATGATGGCTTAGCTTGGGTTCAGAGGCCTGATGTTCCTGTCTTCTCACATTAATAAGAAAAATAAAACGAGGCCGGGCGCGGTGGCTCAAGCCTGTAATCCCAGCACTTTGGGGGACCGAGGCGGGTGGATCACGAGGTCAGGAGATCGAGAGCTTCCTGGCTAACACGGGGAAACCCCGTCTCTACTAAAAAATACAAAAAACTAGCCGGGTGAGGTGGCGGGCGCCTGTAGTCCCAGCTACTCGGGAGGCTGAGGCAGGAGAATGGCGTAAACCCGGGAGGCAGAGCTTGCAGTGAGCTGGGATCCGGCCACTGCACTCCAGCCTGGGCGACAGAGCGAGACTCTGTCTCAAAAAAAAGAAAAAAGAAAGAAAAAGAAAAAGAAATAGTGGTAAAGTGTTGGGGTGGCAAAAATTTCTGGGGGTGCTATGGAGAGATAATGGGCCCGTTGGACAGTCCAATTTCCAGTGGGGTCCCGCACAGATGGGACGTTCACAATGGTGGAACGTCATCAAACTATTTTCACTTCTGTGGAGCTTCAGTCGCTTCAGGCCATCTGGATGTATGTGTGCAGGTCGCTGGGGATGTGATGGCTTAGCTTGGGCTCACAGGCCTGACAATCAGGGTGAAAGTATCGGAGGGTACTTTGTCACTGAAGATCTTCTATCCACTTAGAGACTTGGCCGGGCGCAGTGGCTCAAGCCTGTAATCCCAGCACTTTGGGAGGCCAAGGCGGGTGGATCACGAGGTCAGGAGATCGAGACCATCCTGGCTAACATGGTGAAACCCCGTCTCTACTAAAAAAAATACAAAAAACTAGCCAGGCGAGGTGGCGGGCATCTGCAGTCCCAGCTACTCGGGAGGCTGAGGCAGGAGAATGGCGTGAACCCAGGAGGCGGAGCTTGCAGTGAGCTGAGATCCGGCCACTGCACTCCAGCCTGGGCGACAGAGTGAGATTCCGTCTCAAAAAAAAAAAGACTTAACGGTGGCAGTTTGAGGTAAAACCAGGCGCCACTGAATACCAAGAGCCTGAGAAACTGCTTGGGTGATTTGACTAGTAAAGGCTGGTCTGTTATTGGACTGTATAGAGGTGGGAAGGCCAAAATGAGGAATTATGTCTGACAGAAGGGAAGAAATGACCGCGGTAGCCTTCTCAGACCCTGTGGGAAAGGCCTCTACCCATCCAGTGAAAGTGTCTACCTACACCAAGAGGTATTTTAGTTTTCTGACTCGGGGCATGTGAGTAAAGTCAATTTGCCAGTCCTGGGCGGGGGCAAATCCCCGAGCTTGGTGTGTAGGGAAGGGAGGGGGCCTGAACACTCGCTGAGGAGTAGTAGATAGAATAGCAGATGGAACACTGAGAAGTGATTTCCTTGAGGATAGATTTCCACCATGGAAAGGAAATGAGAGGTTCTAAGAGGCAGGCTAGCAGCCTGTAACCTACATGGAAAAGGTTATGAAATGACGATGGAATAGAATGGGCCTGTGAGGCTGGAAGGAGATATTTTCCTTGGTACA
This sequence comes from Trachypithecus francoisi, assembly GCF_009764315.1. Lineage (NCBI taxonomy): Eukaryota > Metazoa > Chordata > Mammalia > Primates > Cercopithecidae > Trachypithecus > Trachypithecus francoisi. The sequence goes on along the minus strand of NW_022681470.1, from coordinate 131,819,908 downwards.
AGAACCATTTGCCTTGTGTGGGAAGAGATTGACAGGTGGAAGTTTCAGTGGGGGAGTAGGTGGGAGTTACCAGATGAGAAGGAGAAAAACTGGCCGTGAGTGATAGAAGTTGGAACATTAGCTGCTTTTTTAGCTACCTTATCAGCATAAGCGTCCTGAGCGATGGGATCTGATGCCTTTCGATGGCCCTTGCAGTGAATGACTCCAGCTTCCTTTGGAAGTAAAGCAGCCTTGAGAAGAGTTTTTGTTAAAGAGACATTAATGATGGAGGACCCCTGTGTAGCGAGGAAGCCTTTCAGCTCATAAAACAGCATGGTGGTGCAGGATACGGGGTCAGTATAAATATTGACACGTTGTCCCTTTACAAGAGCGAAGGCCCGAATTAAGGTAATGAATTCAGCTTGCTGAGAGGTAGTGGAGGGGGCAGAGCAGTAGCCTCAATGATAGATGTGGAAGATACTATAGCATAGCCTGCCTTTGCTGGTGTGTGGCGATTAGGCCTGGTGGCACTGCCATCAATAAACCAAGTGTGATCAGGGTGAGGAACAGGAAAGAAGGAAATATGGGGAAATGGAGTGAATGTCAGGTGGATCAGAGAGATACAGTCATGGGGGTCAGGTGTGGTATCAGGAATAATGTGGGAGGCTGGGCTGAAGTCGGGGCCAGGAACAATGGTAATTGTGGGAGACTCAACAAAGAGAGTACAGCTGAAGGAGCCGGGGAGCAGAAAGTATGTGTCAGGCGTGAGGAAGAAAATAGATTTTGGAAGTTATGAGAGCTGTAGAGAGTGAGTTGAGCATAGTTTGTGATTTTGAGGGGCCTCTACAACTATTAGGGCGGCGGCAGCCGCTGCACGGAGACACGATGGCCAGCCTAAAACAGTAAGGTCAAGTCGTTTGGACAAAAAGGCTACAGCGCACAGTCCCAGCTCTTGTATAAGAATTCCGACTGCACAGCCCTGTACTTTGGCTGTGTGTAATGAAAAGGGTTGGGATGAGTCAGGGAGAGCTGGTAGGGGGGAGCGGGGCAGTCTCTAAAGCTATCATCAAGGAACGGAAAGAGGAGTGGGGAAAGGATTTAGGATCTATGGGGTCAGCTAGGTTTCCTTTTGTGAGTTTACATAATGGTTTAGTCAGGATGGCAAAACTAGGTATCCAAAGGCGGAGGTACCTAACCATGCCTAGGAAGGAAAGGAGTTGTTTTGTAGAAGGGGTTCGGGTTTGGGAGATTAGCCGGACACGATCAGCAGGGAGAGCACGTGTGTTTTCATGAAGAATTATACTGAGATCGGTAACAGATGAGGAAGAAATTTGGGCTTGACTGAAGTCATGGGGGCTGTCCGCGAAGCCTTGTGGCAGTACAGCCCAGGTAATTCGCTGAGCCTGATGGGTGTCAGGGTCAGTCTAAGTGAAAGCAAAGAGAGGCTGGGATGAAGGGTGCAAAGGAATAGTAAAGAAAGCATGTCTGAGATACAGAACAGAATACTGGGTTGTGGAGGGAGGTATTGAGGATAGGAGAGGATATGGCTTTGGCACCACGGGGTGGATAGGCAAGGCAGTTTGGTTGATAAGGCGCATGGCTTGTCCAGTTTTTGGACAGGTAAAATGGGGGAATCATAAAGAGAGTTTATAGGCTTTTAAAGGCCATGCTGTAACAGGCGAGTGATAACAAGCTTTAATCCTCTTAAAGCGTGCTGCGGGATGGGATACTGGCGTTGAGCGGGGTAAGGGTAATTAGGTTTTAATGGGATGGTAAGGGGCTTGTGATTGGTGATTGGTGCCAGGGAGGGAGTAGAGATGTCCCATACTTGTGGGTTAAGGTGGGGGGATACGAGAGGAAGACGCAAAGGAGGCTTTGAATTGGGAAAAAGGCAGCAATGAGGTGTGGCTATAGCCCAGGAATAGTCAGGGAAGCAGATAATTTAGTTAAAATGTCTCAATCTAAGAAGGGAACTGGGCAGGTGGGGATAACTAAAAAGGGGTGCATAAAAGAATGTTGTCCAAGTTGGCACCAGAGTGGGGGAGTTTTAAGAGGTTTAGAAGCCTGGCTATCAATACCCACAACAGTTATGGAGGCAAGGGAAACAAGCCCTTGAAAAGAAGGTAATGTGGAGTTGGTAGCCTCCGCATTGATTAAGAAGGGGACGAACTTACCCTGCACTGTAAGAGTTACCCAAAGCGGCTGGGCGCTGTGGCTCAAGCCTGTAATCCCAGCACTTTGGGAGGCCGAGGCGGGCGGATCACGAGGTCAGGAGATCGAGACCATCCTGGCTAACACGGTGAAACCCCGTCTCTACTAAAAAATACAAAAAACCAGCCAGGCGAGGTGGCGGGCGCCTATAGTCCCAGCTACTCGGGAGGCTGAGGCAGGAGAATGGCATAAACCCGGGAGGCGGAGCTTGCAGTGAGCTGAGATCCGGCCACTGCACTCCAGCCCGGGTGACAGGGCGAGACTCTGTCTCAAAAAAAAAAAAAAAAAAAAAGAGTTACCCAAAGCGTCTGTGATGGTCCTGTAGGCTTCCGAGGCGATCGGGCAGTGTCAGTCTTCAGCCACTAAGCCGAGAAGATCTGGAAGGGAGTCAGTCAGAGCCTTGGGCCCGTTGGACAGTCCAATTTCCAGTGGGGTCCCGCACAGATGGGACGCGGCTTGGGAGGAATCCCAGGCTGCGGGCATTCCTTGGCCCAGTGGCCAGATTTCCAGCACTTGAAGCAAGATCCTGGGGGAGGAGGTCCTGAAGGAATGCCTGACCGCTGTGGCTTAGGCGTTTTGAAGTTTTTGTGTGCTGCAGATATGGCTGGGGCTTCTCTCACAGCAGAGGCAAGTAATTGCAACTCTTCTCTATTATTGTACACCTTGAAGGCGAGGTCAGTTAAGTCCTATTGTGGGATTTGAGGGCCGGAATCTAATTTTTGGAGCTTTTTCTAATGTCAGGAGCTGACTGGGTGATAAAATGCATATTAAGAATAAGGCGGCCTTCTGGCCCCTCTGGGTCTAGGGCGGTAAAGCGTCTAAGGGTTGCTGCTAAGCGGGCCATGAACTGGGCTGGGTTCTTTACCTTGGGTAGTTTCTTTAAGTTTGTCATAATTAACAGCTTTGTAAGCTGCCTTTTTAAGCCCTTCAACTAGGCAGGAAAACGTGTAATCTCACCTAGCTATACCTGGGGAATCGACCTGATCGTTCCATTGGGGATCTCCTCGGGGAACTGCTCTAATGCCTTCCTGGAGGTCTGGCTCATGAAGCCGGCGGTTGTCAGCATGAGACTGGGCTAGAGAAAAAGCTCTTTCCTGTTCATCTGGGGAGAGGATAGAAGTTAGGATGACATTTGAATCACTCCAGGTTAAATTGTAGGACAGAGTTAGATATCGGAATTCCTGTATATATTTAGTGGGTCTGATGAGAAAGAGCCTGAACACTGACTGATTAGGGAAAGGTCTGATAGAGAAAAAGGCCCATGTACCCTCACTGTGCCTTCAGCTCCAGCCACCTCTCTAAGAGGAAATTGTTGGACATGTCGGGGAGGGCTAGTCGTGGAACAAAACTGTAAGCCAGACCAGGTGTGAGGAGGGGAAGTGATAGGAAGATTATAGGGTGGGGGAGCAGAGGCTGAGGAAAAATTGGGACCTGGCTCAGCCTGGCAAGGAGCAGCCTGGGGAGAAGGGGAGAGGTCAGATGAGTCTGTAGAAAAGAAAGATTCAGAGGACTCAGAGCTTGGGGTGGAGACTGAAGGAACAGACAGGAGAGAAGGAAGAAAGAAGAAAGATTTGGGACGAGTCCCATTGGAAGCAGAGACTAGGGAGGGACCAATGTGTAAGAGAATGCCTGGATGTCAGGCACCTCAGACCATTTGCCCATTTTATGACAAAAATTATCTAGATCTCGTAGGATGGAGAAATCAAAAGTGCCGTTTTCTGGCCATTTAGAACCATTGTCGAGTTTGTACTGGGGTCAAGCGGTATCGCAGAAGAAAATAAGACGCTTAGATTTTAGATCAGGCGAGAGTTGAGGTTTTCAGTTCTTGAGAACACAGGCTAAGGGAGAAGAAGGAGGAATGGAGGGTGGAAGGTTGCCCATAGTGAAGGAGGCAAGTTTAAAGAGAAGGGTAGAGACACAGAGAAGGGGGTGGGGAGCAGCCCTGGGCTGCAATGTGGGTGAGCAGCCAAAGCAGCATCCCCGCAATTGACTTATCACCAAGGGAATATGGGTGAATGATCAAGGCAGGCGTCCCCACGGAGATCAGACACCAGTGGAACATGGGTGAATAATCAGAGAGGTGTCCCCGCAATGATTAAACACCAAGGGAAGGCTGCCTTCCCGAGTTCGTGACCGGCGCCGGAGTTTTGGGTCCACAGATAAAATGTGTCTCCTTTGTCTCTACCGGAAAATGAAAGGAACTGAAATTAAGAGAAGGGAGAGATTGAAGGGTGGCACCAAGACTGAAAGGAGAAAGAGGTTGAGGGATAGTGAGAGAGGTTGGAGAAGAAGAGAGTAAAAAGAGGCCGCTTATGCGATTTAAAATCGGTGAGATGCTCCTTGGGCTGGTTGGTCTGAGGACCCGAGGTCGCAGGTGGATCTCTTCACAGGGTGAGGGTGAGGACAGGGGATTGGTCTCCCGAAGGAGTCCCACTGACCCGGGTCTTCCGCACCAAATGTTTCACGTGTCCGTGTGAAGAGACCACCAAAGAGGCTTTGTGTGAGCAACATGGCTGTTTATTTCACCTGGGTGCAGGCGGGCTGAGTCCAAAAAAGGAGTCAGCAAGGGGTGGTGGATTATCATTAGTTCTTATAGGTTTGGGGATAGACGGTGGAGTTAGGAGCAATGTTTTGCAGGCAGGGGGTGGATCTCACAAAGTACATTCTCAAGGGTGGGGAGAATCGCAAAGAACCTTCTGATCAAGTACCTTGATCAGTTAGGGTGGGGCAGAAACAAATCACAATGGTGGAATGTCATCAGTTAAGGCTGTTTTCACTTCTTTTGTGGATCCTCAGTTGCTTCAGGCCATCTGGTCACAAGGAATATGATGGCTTAGCTTGGGTTCAGAGGCCTGACACCTGTAGTCCCAGCTACTCTGGAGTCTAAGGCAAGAGGATCATTTGAACCCAAGAGGGTGAGGCTGTAGTGTGCTATGATGGCGCCACCACACTCCAGTCTGGGTGACAGAGCCAGAGCCTGTCTCTAGATAAAAAGGAAAACAAAGAAATTTAAAAGACAAGCCATGGACTGAGAGATATTTTCTGCTATGCCTTTAACGGACCAAGGCGAAGCATCTGGAACATCTGACAGCCACACAGATACCACTAGACCAAAGGAAAACAACACCAGAGAGGACCAGGCACGGTGGCTCACGCCTGTAATCCCAGCACTTTGGGAGGCCGAGGCAGGTGGATCACTTCAGGTCAGGAGTTCGAGAACAGCCTGGCCAACAAGATGAAACCCTGTCTCTACTAAAAATACAAAATTAGCCAGGTGTGGGGGTCCACAACTGTAATCCCAGCTACTCGGGAGGCTGAGGCAGGAGAATCACTTGAACCTGGGAGGCAGAGGTTGCAGCGAGCCGAGATCGTGCCATTGCACTCCAGCCTGGATGACAGAGAGAGACTCTGTCTCAGATAAAAGGCCAGGTGCAGTGGCTCATACCTGTAATCCCAACACTTTGGGAGGCCAAGGCGGGTGGATCACCTGAGGTCAGGAGTTCGAAACCAGCCTGGCCAACATGGTAAAACCCCGTCTCTACTAAAAATACAAAAATCAACCGGGTGTAGTGGCGTGTGCCTGTAATCCCAGCTACTTGGGAGGCTGAGGCAGGGGAATCGCTTGAACCCAGGAGGCAGAGGTTGCATTGAGCCGAGATCGCGCCACTGCACCCCGGCCTGGGTGACAGAAGGAAACTGTCTCAAAAAACAAACCAAAGGCCGGGCGCGGTGGCTCAAGCCTGTAATCCCAGCACTTTGGGAGGCCGAGACGGGTGGATCACGAGGTCAGGAGATCGAGACCATCCTGGCTACACGGTGAAACCCAGTCTCTACTAAAAAATACAAAAAAACTAGCCGGGCGAGATGGCGGGTGCCTGTAGTCCCAGCTACTTGGGAGGCTGAAGCAGGAGAATGGCGTAAACCCGGGAGGCGGAGCTTGCAGTGAGCCGAGATCGCGCCACTGCACTCCAGCCTGGGCGACAGAGCCAGACTCCGTCTCAAAAATAAATAAATAAATAAATAAATAAATACCAAAAAAAAAAAAAAAAACCATCAGAGATAAAAACGGGGAGCAGATGGTATTGTTTACATAATACTGACCACAAACTTAGTGTCCTAAAAAAATAGGACTTCTCTCAGGATTCTGGAAGCCAGAAGTCCAAATTCAAGGTGGCACAGCAGGACTGGTTCCTTCTGGAGGCTGTCGAGACTCAGAAAGTGATACTCCAAAGTATGGCTCCTTGGCAAAAACTTTGTGGTTTTTGTTTTTAGAGACAGGGTCTTGCTCTGTCACCCAGGCTGGGGTGCAGTGGTAAAATGATAGCTCACCGCAGCCTCCACCTCATGGGCTCAAGCAATCCTCCCACCTCAGCGTCCCAAGTAGCTGGGATTACAAGCATGCGCCACCACACCTGGCTAATTACTTTTATTTTTGTAGAGATGAGACCTTGCTGTGTTGCCCAGACTGGTATCGAATTTCTCTTTCTCCTTCTCCTCCTTTTTCATGGAGTCTCGCTCTGTTGCCCAGGCTGGACTGCAATGGCACAATCTGGGCTCATTGCAGCCTCCTCTTCCTGGGTTCAAGCGATTCTCCTGCCTCAGCCTCCCGAGTAGCTGGGACTACAGGCGCATGCCACCACATCCAGCTAGTTTTTGTAGTTTTAATAGAGACAGGGTTTCACCATGTTTACCAGGATGATTTTGATCTCTTGACCTTGTGATTCGCCCACCTCGACCTCCCAAAGTGCTGGGATTACAGGCATGAGCCACTGCATTCGGCCAGGTGCACAGATTTCTAAATGCCCCCATGTACATGGATGCCCCTGAATGTCCTCGTTTCCCAAGGAACCTTCCCCAGCTTTTCTCCCAGGCTTTAGGTGATTTATGGCTTTTTTTTTTTTTTTTTTTTTTTTTGAGACAGGGTCTTGTTTTGTCACCCAGGCTGAAATGCAGTAGTACAATCTTGGCTCACTGCAACCTCCACCTCCCAGTTTCAAGCCATCCTCCCATATCAGCCTTCTGAGTAGCTGGGGCTACAGGCATGCACCACCACACTCAGCTGATTTTTGTATTTTTTTTTTTTTTTTTTTTTTTTTGTAGAGAGAAGGTCTCACCATGTTTCCCAGGCTGAAAAAAATAGACAAGGTCTTGCTATGTTGTTGCCCAGGCTAATCTCGAGCTCAAGCGATCCTCCCACCTCAGTCTCCCAAGGTGCTTGGATTACAAGCATGAGCCACCATGCCTGGCCTATGGGATGTGTTGACAGTAATATTTTGCCTCAACCATCTAGAAGTTAATAGTTCAGACAGGCATGGTGGCTCATGCCTGTAATCCCAGCACGTTGGGACGCTGAGGCAGGTGGATCATGAGAACAGGGGTTCAAGACCAGCCTAGCCAAGATAGTGAAACCCCGTCTCTACTAAAAATACAAACAAACAAACAAAAATTAGCCAGGCGCAGTGGCAGGTGCCTGTAATCCCAACTACTGGGGAAGCTGAGGCAGGAGAATCGCTTGAACTCGGAAGTCAGAGGTTTCAGTGAGCTGAAATCCATTTTCAGTGTTTTCAAGCAATGCCTGCCACTTTTCCACTCTGATTTTTTTTTTTTTTTTAAATAGGGTCTCACTCTGTCACCCAGGCTGGAGTGCAGCGGCATGATCATAGCTCATTGTAGCCTCGACCTCTTGGGCTCAAGTGATCCTCCCACCTCAGCTTCCCAAAGCGCTGGGACTGTAAGTGTGTGCCACCATGCCTGATCTGATGTTTTAAATATACCTGTTCCCCAAATATATAGATTAAATTAAAACATGCGTGGTTATGATCAAATCCCAATTACAGACAGAGGCTTCCCTGAGATTGGGGAGAACCTGACTTGGGCTGGGGGGGCCACTTCAACTCTCTCTGGAATGATTTTTCTTTAGGTGGGTGCTGGATAGGGGTGTTTGTGATTTTATTATTAATACTTTCGTGTGCCTGAAAGATTTCACAATGACAAACAAAACTGAGAGGAAAAGGTTTGGCAGTTCCCCCAACAAGTTCAATACAGGGTTACTCTGTGACCCAGTAATTCCATTGCTCAGTATAGAGCCAAGTGAAATGAAAACAGGTGTTCAAACAAAAACGTGTGTACCCACTTTTACAGCGGTATTCTTCATCAAGGCGAAACTACAGTACAAATATCGTAAGATTCCATTTCTGTGAAATGTTCAGAATAGGTACATCTATAAAGGCAGAAATTAGGCCAGGTGCAGAGGCTCACGCCTGTAATCCCAGCACTTTGGGAAGCTGAGGTGACAGGATCGCTGGAGGTTAGGAGTTGAAGGCCAGCCTGAGCAACATAGTAAGATCCCATCTTTACAAAATTTTTTAAAAATTAGCAAGGCACTGGCCGGGCGCAGTGGCTCACGCCTGTAATCCCAGCACTTTGGGAGGCCGAGGCAGGAGGATCACCTGAGGTCAGGAGTTCGAGATCAGCCTGGGCAACACAGTGAAAACCCGTCTCTACTAAAAATTCGAAAATTAGCCGGGCGTGGTGGTGCACGCCTGTAATCCCAGCTACTTGGGAGGCTAAGGCAGGAGAATCGCTTGAACCCGGGAGGTGGAGATTGCAGTGAGTCAAGATCGTGCCATTGCACTCCAACCTGGGCAACAAGAATAAATCTCCATCTCACCAAAAAAAAAAAAAAAAATTAGCAAGGCAGGGTGGCATCACTCTGGGGTGGGAAGATCACTTGAGCCCAGCCATTCGGGACCAACCTGTGCAAAACAGTGAGATCCCATTCTACCAAATAGTAAAAGCAGGCCATGGTGGCACATGCCTATAGTCCCAGCTACTCGGGTGGGTGAGGTGGCAGGAGGATCGCTTGAGCCCAGGAGGTCAAGGCTACAGTGACCTATGATTGTGCCACTGTACTCCAGCCTGGGCTACACTGCAAGACCCTGTCTAAAAAGAAACCAAACAAGCGGGACACAGTGGCTCACGCCTGTAATCCCAGCACTTTGGGAGGCTGAGGTGGGTGGATCACCTGAGGTCAGGAGCTCAGAACCAGTCTGGCCAACATGGTGAAATCCCTTCTCTAACAAAAATACAAAAATTAGTCAGGCGTGGTGGCACACGCCTGTAATCCCAGCTACTCGGGAAGCTGAGGCAGGAGAATCACTTTAACCCGGGAGGTGGAAGTTGCAGTGAGCCAAGATTGCACGAGTGCACTCCAGCCTGGGCAACACAGAGACACTCTGTCTCAAAAGAAAAAAAAAAGAGATGGGGTCTTGGGGTCTCACTATGTTGCCCAGGCAGGTCTCTAACTCCTGGCCACAAGCGATCCTCCTGCTTTGGCCTCCCAAAGTGCTGGGATTACATGCCTGAGCCACTGCATTCAGCCAGGGTGTCCCTTTTCTGAGACGCATTCTTCCCACCTTGGGGGTACTGCAGGAGAACCGTAGGTCCCATGCTGTGCTGGTGAAACTCTCATCTCATGCTGGCCTGTTAGGGTGGCCATATCCTCTCATTTCAGAAGCTCTGAGGGAGATGAAACAGGCTCAGGGGCTGGCTGCTTGGGTCTCTAACCCCAGCCTTGCTGTCTTCTGGCTGTGTGGCCATGACAAGCCCACCTCTCTGGCCTCAGTTTGTCATCTGTGAAATGGACATAATCTATCCACCACATCAGGCTGCATAAAGATTAGGCCAGGTGCCTCATGCCTGTAATCCAGTGCTTTGGGAGGCTGAGGCAGGCAGATCACCTGAGGTCAGGAGTTCGAGACCAACCTGGCCAACACGGTGAAACCCTGTCTCTAATAAAAATACAAAAATTAGCTGGGCATGGTGGTATGCACCTGTAATCCCAGCTACCCAGGAGGCTGAGGCAGGAGAATTGCTGGAACCCGGAGGCAGAGGCTGCAGTGAGCCGAGATTGCACCACTGCACTCCAGCCTGGGTGACAGAGCGAGAATCCGTCTCAGAAAAAAAAAAAAAAAAGATATGTCCAAGTCCTAATGCTCAGTATCTGCAACCTTATTTGGAAAAAAGGTCTTTGCAAATGTAATTAAACTAAGGATCTTGTACTGAGATCATCCTGAATTAAGAATGAACTCGTGACTGGGCACAGTGGCTCACGCCTGTAATCCCAGCACTTGGGGAGGCTGAGGTGGGCGGATCACCTGAGGTCAGGAGTTCAAGACCAGCCTGGCCAACACAGCGAAACCCTGTCTCTACTAAAAATACAAAAATAATTAGCCGGGCATTGTGGTGTAATTTCAGCTACTTGGGAGGCCAAGGCAGGAGAATCACTTGAACCTGGGAGGCTGCAGTGAGCCGAGATTACACCACTGCATTCCAGCCTGGGCAACAAGAATAAAACTCTGTCTCGAAAATAAAAAAATAAAAAGAGTGAACCCGCCGGGCGCGGTGGCTCAAGCCTGTAATCCCAGCACTTTGGGAGGCCGAGACGGGCGGATCACGAGGTCAGGAGATCGAGACCATCCTGGCTAACACGGTGAAACCCCGTCTCTACTAAAAATACAAAAACTAGCCGGTGAGGTGGCGGGCGCCTGTAGTCCCAGCTACTCGGGAGGCTGAGGCAGGAGAATGGCGTAAACCCGGGAGGCGGAGCTTGCAGTGAGCTGAGATCCGGCCACTGCACTCCAGTCCGGGCGACAGAGCGAGACTCCGCCTCAAAAAAAAAAAAAAAAAAAAAAAAGAGTGAACCCATAGCTGAGCACAGTGGCTCATGCTTATAATCCCAACACTTTGGGAGGCCAAGACGGAAGGATCGTTTGAACTCAGTCGTTTTGAGACCAGCCTGGGCAACATAGTGAGACCCCCGTCTCTAAATTCTAACAAAAACAGAAAACAAAAAGAACCTGGACTGGCTGCGGAACCCCCTAGATGGCACAGGCACATCCTGTCCTTCGAGGACAGTCACCAGCATGAGACAGCATTTCTCCCTGTCCTCGGGGCCTGTAGGAAGTTTTTAAATAATCCGCTTTTGTGCCTCTTCCAAATCTCCTGCTATGACTGTGTTTACCTTACATTACAAGAAACCATTGATAAAAGTGGGTTCGTGCTCTTGCGTGCCGTTGTGTTTGACAAAGGTGTCGATAGCTGAGATCAGGTATCAGCAGTCAGCCGGGGGAGGTTTTGGGAGACTGCGGCCCTGCCAGGTGGAGGGACTGGCCTGACCTCCAGCCCCTGCGCTCTGGCTCTGTTTACTTCCATCCCGGCTCCACCTCTGGGACCCATGGAAGCGTCCAAGAGGAACAAAGGATCCGACCTGCTCATCTCTGGCCACCTGCCTACATCTGCCCCATCTCTCCTCTTAGCTTGGCCACGAGGCTGACTATGATGAGGTCATTGGTTAAAAATTTGGGGAAGTACAGCCAGGCAAGTGGCCGGATGCTGTGACTCATGCCATCACAGGATCCCAGCACTGTGAGAAGCCAAGGAAGGAGGATGCTTGAGCTCAGGAGTTCGAGAGCAGCTTGTACAACACAGCAAGACCCCCATCTCTACAAAAAATAAAATTAGCCAGTTGTGGTGGCACGCGCCTCTGGTCCCAGCTACTCAGGAGGCTAAGGTGACAGGACCCCTTGAACCCAGGAGGTCGAGGCTGCAGTGACTGGGCAACGGAGCCAAACCCAGTCTCTAAAACCAACAAAAACAGAAACAAAAAGTACACTACTTACTGTCCTACTTCTCAACATTCCAGCCTGGTAGTCCTTTTTTTTTTTTGAGACAGGGTCTCACTCAGTTGCTCAGGCTGGAGTGCAGAGGCATACTCACAGCTCACTGCAGCCTTGGTCTCCAAAAAGACTATCAGCTTGGCTGAGTGTGGGGGCTCATGCTTATAATCCCAGCTCTTTGGGAGGCAGAGGCAACGGGTTTCCTTGAGCCAAGGTGTTTGAGACCAGCCTGGGCAACACAGTGAGACCCAATCTCTAAAAAACTTTTTTTTTGAGATGGCGTTTAGCTCTTGTTGCCCAGGCTGGAGTGCAATGGTGCAATCTCGGCTCACCGCAACCTCTGCCTCCCGGGTTCAAACAATTCTCCTGCCTCAGCCTCCCGAGTAGCTGGGATTACAGGCATGTGCCACCACGCCTGGCTAATTTTGCATTTTTAGAAGAGACGGGGTTTCTCCATGTTGGTCAGGCTGGTCTCGATCTCCCGACCTCAGGTGATCTGCTCACCTTGGCCTCCCAAAGTGCGGGAATTATAGGCGTGAACCACACCCGGCCTAAAAATTTTTTTGTAAAAATAGCCAAGTGTGGTGGCACATGCCTATAGTCCCAGCTACTTGGGAGGCTGAGGTGGGAGGATTGCTTGAGTCCGGGAGATCAAGGCTGCAGTGAGCCAAGACTGCACCACTGCACTCCAGCCTGGGCAACTGAGCGAGACCCTGTCTCAAAAAAAAAAAAGAAAAAATAAAAAGTACTACCAGGCTGCAATGGTGTCCTTATTCCTTATTTCTTTTTTCTTTTTTTTGAGACGGAGTCTCACTCTGTCACCCAGGCTGGAGTGCAGTGGCGCGATTTTGGCTCACTACAAGCTCCGCCTCTCAGGTCCATGCCATTCTCCTGCCTCAGTCTCCCAAGTAGCTGGGATTACAGGCGCCCATCACCATGCCCAGCTAATTTTTTTGTATTTTTAGTAGAGGCGGGGTTTCACCGTGTTAGCCAGGATGGTCTCGATCTCCTGACCTCGTCATCCATCCACCTCGGCCTCCCAAAGTGCTGAGATTACAGGCGTGAGCCACCGCGCCCGGCCTGGTGTCCTTATTTCTTGGGAAAGGATACAGAGGGTCAGAGAGGCACCCCTCTTGCGTTCTTCTGCAAGAATGCATTCCTGACACCTGGCCTGGCCATGGTCACTGGAGTGTTTACTCTGCTTGCAGGGTCTGGGTAGTAGGGGACAGCTGGGTAGGAACGTGCAGGCTATAAAGCCAGACCCAAAGTGTCAGTGCGGTTCAGAAAGCAACTAGCACAGCCATACCCAGGTCAGGACCGTGACCCAGCGTTGCTCTCAGATGCTGCTGATATTACAGATGTTGTTGGGGGCACCCTGGGGGGGCGCCCTGACTCTGCCCAGTGAGAACCTTCTGGGGTTCCTAGGACCCTTGGACAAGCACTCTGATCTGGATGACTCCAGGTTCCAGGAGTTGCAGAAATGCTACCAGGACCTTCAGAGCACAAGTTAGACAAGGAGAGCCAGGAGGACCCAGACCCCAGCCTTGTCCAAAAGCACAGGGGAGCTCTCAGAGACCTCCACCCCCAGGACAGCCCCTACGTCTCTTTTCTTTCTCTTTGAAGATGTTCTTAGTTTGGGACCGGGCACGGTGGCTCATGCCTGTGATCCCAGCACTTTGGGAGGCCGAGGCAGGTGGATAACGAGGTCAGGAGTTCGAGACCAGATTGGTCAACATGACAGGGTGAAACCCCATCTCTACATCAAATACAAAAATTACCCGGGCATGGTGGCACGCACCTGTAATCCCGGCACTTTGGGACACTGAGGCGGGTGGACCATCTGAGGTCAGCAGTTCAAGATCAGCCTGGCCAACAAGGTGAAACCCCATCTCTACTAAAAATGCAAAAATCAGCCAGGCGTGATGGTGCGCACCTGTAATCCCAGCTACTCGAGAGGCTGAGGCAGGAGAATCAATTGAACCCAGGAGATGGAGGTTGCAGTGAGTCAAGATCATGACACTGCACTCCAGCCTGAGCGACAGAGCTAGAGACTGTCTCGGGGGAAAAAAAAAAAAAAAAAAAAAGGGGCTGGGTGCAGTGGCTCATGCCTGTAATCCCCACACTTTGGGAGACAGAGGCTGACAGATGACTTGAGGTCAAGAGTTCGAGACCAGCCAGGCCAACATGGTGAATCGTTGTCTCTACTAAAAATACAAAAATTAGCCAGGTGTGGTGATGCACGACTGTAATCCCAACTACTCGGGAGGCCTATATATTTTTTAAGATGGAGTCAGCCGGATGTGGTGGCTCACACCTGTAATCCCAGCACTTTGGGAGGCCGAGGCGGGTGGATCACAAGGTCAGGAGATTGAGACCATCCTGGCTAACACGGTGAAACCCCATCTCTACTAAAAATACAAAAAAAAAAAAAAAAAAAAAAAAAGCTGGCATGGTGGCAAGCACCTGTAGTCCCAGCTACTTAGGAGGCTGAGGCAGGAGAATGGCATGAACCCGGGAGGTGGAGCTTGCAGTGAGCTGAGATCATGCCACTGCACTCCAGCTTGGGCGACAGAGTGAGACTCCATCTCGAAAATAAATAAATAAATAAATAAAAAAGATGGAGTCTTGCTCTATCTCCCAGGCTGGAGTGCAATGGCGAGATCGCAGCTCACTGCAACCTCCGCCTCCTAAATTCAAACGATTCTCCTGCCTCAGCCTCCCAAACAGCTGGGATTACAGGCGTGTGCCACCACGACCGGTTAATTTCTGAATTTTTTTTAGTAGAGACAGGGTTTCATCGTGTTGGTCAGGCTGGTCTCGAACTCCTGACCTCAGGTGATCCATCCACCTTGGCCTCCCAAAGTGCTGGGATTACAGGCGTGAGCCACTGCACCCGGCCTGGGGCTAGAGTTTTAGTTTTTAAGGGTTTTGGAGTGGGCTGAAGTGTGGAGGTCATTGCTTGGTGAGAGAGTGCAGGAGGTGAATTCATAGACAGTAAGAAACTATTCTCATGCGAATTCCATTCCTCTGCGGGGTCTTCACACTGGTGGGTGTCAGCAGTTAAGCTGGCATTCAGGATTTCAAAAACATCTTAAGTAATTATTTTAAAAAGTCTTATGAGGCCAGGCGCGGTGGCTCAAGCCTATAATCCCAGCACTTTGGGAGGCCGAGACGGGCGGATCACGAGGTCAGGAGATCGAGACCATCCTGGCTAACACCGTGAAACCCCGTCTCTACTAAAAAATACAAAAAACTAGCCGGGCGAGGTGGCGGGCGCCTGTAGTCCCAGCCGCTGGGGAGGCTGAGGCAGGAGAATGGCGTAAACCCGGGAGGCGGAGCTTGCAGTGAGCTGAGATCCGGCCACTGCACTCCAGCCTGGGCCATAGAGCGAGACTCTGTCTCAAAAAAAAAAAAAAAAAAAAAAAGTCTTATGATTCTAAGGTCGGAAATCCCATCTATGGCAAACAGTCAGTATCAGGTGCTGCAAGCAACTTGCAGTCACAAGGAAGGGGGTCAAAGTGCAGCCTGATTAATGCTTAATTATAATGAAATTTCTGTCCAGATTTTTTTTTTTTTTGAGACAGAGTTTTGCTCTTGTTGCCCAGGCTGAAGTGCAATGGTGAGAACTCGGCTCACCGCAACCTCTGCCTCCCGGATTCAAGCAATTCTCTTGCCTCAGCCTCCCGACTAACTGGGATTACAGGCATGTGCCACCAAGCCCGGCTAATTTTGTATATTTAGTAGAGACGGGGTTTCTCCACGTTGGTCAGGCTAGTCTAGAGCTCCTGACCTCAGGTGATCCGCATGCCTCAGCCACCCAAAGTGCTGGGATTACAGGTGTGAGCCACCGTGCCCGGTGCAGAATTCTCTTTTTTTTTTTTTTTTTTTTTTTTGAGACGGAGTCTTGCTCTGCCACCCAGGCTGGAGTACAGTGGCCGGATCTCAGCTCACTGCAAGCTCCGCCTCCCGGGTTTATGCCATTCTCCTGCCTCAGCCTCCCGAGTAGCTGGGACTACAGGCGCCCGCCTCGTCGCCGGCTAGTTTTTTGTATTTTTAAGTAGAGACAGGGTTTCACCGTATTAGCCAGGATGGTCTCGATCTCCTGACCTCGTGATCCGCCCGTCTCGGCCTCCCAAAGTGCTGGGATTACAGGCTTGAGCCACCGCGCCCGGCCAGAATTCTCTTTTTTAGAGACGAGGTATTGCCGTCTTGCCCAGACTTGTCTCGAACTCCTGGGTTCAAGCAATCCACCCACCTCGGCCTCCCAAAGTGCTGAGATTATTGACATAAGCCACCATGCCTGGCCCCCAGAATTATGAATCCAGTGAGGATGGCTTCAAGGTGAGCGCTGAGCCAGACAAAAGGATGGGGTTTGGGAGCACCCTGCTTAGCTTGGAAAGATAATGTTGGAGAAGACTTCCTGGAAGAGGGGCTTTTTGCACAGAGTTTTGAAGAATGAGTAGGAGTTCTCCAGATGAGAATGAATAACTGCAATAACCAGTTTATCAAGCGCTTCCTATGTGTCTGGCCCTGTGCTTTACCCCTCAGTTGACTACCTCTCCAGTGAGAGTCTCAGTCCCTTTTTTCCTGGTGAGGAAACAAGCATGACAGAGAGGAATAACACATCAAGTTTGCCCTTCCTGGCTCTATCTGTCCCATTTTCCTCTGCTTCCTTTGTTTTTCACCGTCTTTAGCCTTTGACCCCAACCAAAAAGAGAAGAGAGGAAATCCCATGGGCACAGACAGACACTTCTTAAATTCCTGTCTGGAATTTTTCACATAGTAACAATGTCTTTTTTCCTTCAGAAAGACTCCCAGGCTGGAATGGTGTCCTCATACTGAGGCCCAGAAACGTGCCCTAGCTTTACTAGGAGCGCCCCCACCTAAAGATCCTCCCCCTAAATACACCCCCAGACCCCGCCCAGCTGTGGTCACTGGAGTGTTTACTCTGCAGGCAGGGGGAGGAGCGCGGGACTGAGCAAGCGGAGACCGACAAAGTCCGGGGACTATAAAGGCCGGTCAGGCAGCATCTGGTCAGTCCCAGCTCAGAGCCGCAACCAGCACAGCCATGCCCGGGCAAGAAGAACTCAAGACACTGAATGGCTCTCAGATGCTCTTGGTGTTGCTTGTACTCTTATGGCCGCCGCATGGGGGCGCCCTGTCTCTGGTCGAGCCGAGCCGCGCAAGTTTCCCGGGACCCTCAGACTTGCACTCCCAAGACTCCAGATTCCGAGAGTTGCGAAAACGCTACGAGGACCTGCTGACCAGGCTGCGGGCCAACCAGAGCTGGGAAGATTCGAACACCAACCTCATCCAGGCCCCTGAGTTCCGGATACTCACACCCGAAGGTAAGTGAAATCTTGGAGATCCCCTTCCACCCCAAGCAGCCCCCATATCTAACCAGGAATTCCTCTTGTCTTGAAAAGCCCAGACCTACCTTTGAGCCTCAGTTGCCCCGTCTGTGCCCTGGGTAGAACATCCTGGACCCCCTTGGGTCTGATGGGGTAGCTGAATGCCTGATTTGCACCCACAACGTGGGAAGTTATAACCCGTTCCCAAATTGTAAATGGGGAAACTGAGGCACAGGGATGCCAGGGACCCTCCTGAATGTGCACAGCACCTGGGAAACCTGGGGACAGGGTCGGGTGTGGGGTGTGGGCATGGTCCCTGACCTGGGCTGGGGCCAGGATCCAAGAGAAAGGATGGGGGTGTGGTGCATGGATAGAGGTTTGTGATGGGCAGAACCAGTTGGAGCTGGTCTGAATCTGATGCAATCGCTTGTCAAGGCACTGCTAAAGTCACATGCAACAAGTGACTTGTTAGGGGAGGAGAGTATTTTCTCCATCTCTGTGCCCTCCATGGGTAAATGCACTGAGGCTCCAGGGGTGCAGGGCACCAGATGAAGTTTGGGCTGCAGTGGGACCCAGGAGGGGGCAGGCAGGGGGCACACTCTTAGCCTGCCCTGACCCATCTGTGCTGTGTGACTCCAGGAAAACCTCTCACCCTTGCTAAGCCTGGCAACTAGGCCAAGACACCCTCAAACCCCAGTCTCCCTAACACTTGTACCAGCCTGAGGGGCTGTGATTCCTAGAGGCTCAGTAGTCTGCAATGTGATGGGTTTGGTACTCTTCATTTCTTGGGATTACACCTGTAATCCCAGTACTTTGGGAGGTTGAAGTGGAAGCATCACTTGAGGCCAGAACATTGCAGCCTGGGCAATATAGCGAGACCCCATCTCTACCAAAAAAGTGTTGTCTTTTTTTTTTTTGGAGACAGAGTCTCGCTCTGTCGCCCAGGCTGGAGTTGGAGTGCAGTGGCCAGATCTCAGCTCACTTCAAGCTCTGCCTCCCAGGTTTTACGCCATTCTCCTGCCTCAGCCTCCGGAGTAGCTGGGACTACAGGCATCCGCCACCACGCCTGGCTAATTTTTTGTATTTTTTAGTAGAGACGGGGTTTCACCAGGTTAGCCAGGATGGTCTCGATCTCCTGACCTCGTGATCCACCCGCCTCGGCCTCCCAAAGTGCTGGGATTACAG
This sequence comes from Trachypithecus francoisi, assembly GCF_009764315.1. Taxonomy (NCBI): domain Eukaryota; kingdom Metazoa; phylum Chordata; class Mammalia; order Primates; family Cercopithecidae; genus Trachypithecus; species Trachypithecus francoisi. Next base: position 131,801,505 of record NW_022681470.1, on the reverse strand, counting down.
GCTTGTGCCACCGCGTCCCGCACCAAAAAAGTTTTTTTAAAAATTAGCCAGATGGCCGGGCGCGGTGGCTCAAGCCTGTAATCCCAGCACTTTGGGAGGCCAAGACGGGCGGATCACGAGGTCAGGAGATCGAGACCATCCTGGCTAACATAGTGAAACCCCGTCTCTACTAAAAATACAAAAAAACTAGCCGGGCGAGGTGGCGGGCGCCTGTAGTCCCAGCTACTCGGGAGGCTGAGGCAGGAGAATGGCGTAAACCCGGGAGGCGGAGCTTGCAGTGAGCTGAGATCCGGCCACTGCACTCCGGTCCGGGCGACAGAGCGAGACTCCGCCTCAAAAAAAAAAAAAAAAAAAAGAAAATAGCCAGACATGATAGTGCGTGCCTGTAGTCTCAGTTATTCAGGAGGCTGAGGCGGGAGGATCACTTGAACCCAGGAGACTGAGGCTGCACTGAGCCATGCACTCCAGCCTGGGTAACAGCAAGACCATGATAAATAAATAAGTGAAGCAAGTAAGTTTTTGAATGCCAGAAGAAAAGCAGAGCCATGGTAGGAATCTTAGTCTGTCTGAATATCAGATATACATTAATTCCTTCAGGTATTTACTAAGCACCTATTGTGTGCCAGGCACAGTGTCAGCCAAGCTGAGATTCTAAGCAGGGAATATGAATGACACACAAGGAAATAAAATAGGGTGCTTCCTATTTTAGGCAGCCTGGAAGGAGCCAGCCATGCTGAGATTCAGGGGAGAAATACTCCTTTTTTTTTTTTTTTTTTTTTTAGAGGGAATCTTCTCTGTTACCCAGGCTGGAGTGCAGTGGCGCGATCTTGGCTCACTGCAACTTCCACCGCCCCGATTCAAGCGATTCTCCTGCCTCAGCCTCCCGAGTAGCTGGAATCACAGGCGCCAGCCACCACGCCCGGCTAATTTTTTGGTATTTTTAGTAGAAGTGGGCGTTTCACCATATTGGCCAGGCTGGTCCTGAACTCCTGACCTCAAGTGATCGGCCCGCTTCGGCCTCCCAAAGTGTTGAGATTACAGGCGTGAGCCACAGCGCCCGGCCGGAGAAATGCTCTTGGTAGGGGAATAAACTTGTGCAAAGGCGCCAGCGCCGTGGTGAGATCCAGCTTGGTGTGTTAGGGGAAATGGGCACCCCCGTTCCTGGAAAACCGTAGGCCTGTGGGTGACCAGCTTCCTTATCTGTCTTCCCACAGTGCGGCTGGGATCTGGCGGCCACCTGCACCTGCGTATCTCCCAGGCCGTCCTGCCCGAGGGGCTCCCCGAGGCCTCCCGCATTCACCGGGCTCTGTTCCGGCTGTCCCCGACGGCGTCAAGGTCGTGGGACGTGACACGACCGCTGCGGCGTCAGCTCAGGCTTGCAAGACCCCAGGCGCCCGCGCTACACCTGCGACTGTCGCCGCCGCCGTCGCAGTCGGACCAACTGCTGGTCAAGTCTTCGTCCGCACGGCCCCAGCTGGAGTTGCACTTGCGGCCGCGAGCCGCCAGGGGGCGCCGCAGAGCGCGTGCGCGCAACGGGGACCACTGTCCGCTCGGGCCCGGGCGCTGCTGCCGTCTGCACACTGTCCGCGCATCGCTGGAAGACCTGGGCTGGGCCGATTGGGTGCTGTCGCCATGGGAGGTGCAAGTGACCATGTGCATCGGCGCGTGTCCGAGCCAGTTCCGGGAGGCCAACATGCACGCGCAGATCAAGACAAGCCTGCACCGCCTGAAGCCCGACACGGTGCCAGCGCCCTGCTGCGTGCCCGCCAGCTATAATCCTATGGTGCTCATTCAAAAGACCGACACCGGGGTGTCACTCCAGACCTATGACGACGTGTTAGCCAAAGACTGCCACTGCGTATGAGCAGCCCTGGTCCTTAGACTGTGTACCTGCGCAGGGGATGTGACCTCAGTTGTCCTGGCCTGTGGAATGGGCTCAAGGGTCCTGAGACACCCGATTCCTGCCCAAACGGCTGTATTTATGTATCTGTTATTTATTATTAATTTATTGGGTTGACCTTTCTGGGAACTGGGGGGCTGGCCTGATGGAACTGTGTATTTATTTAAAACTCTGGTGATAAAAATAAAGCTGTCTGAACCGCTCCCTGTGGTGTCCAGGATAAGGGAAGGTGACCTTGAGAAGATCCTCCTCTCCGTGGCTTCAGTTTCTCCAGGAGACCTTGGAGGGGGTGAGTGGAAAGGCTCAAGGAATGAGTAGCAAGGTGTATTTGGAGATGCCAGGCCATTGGAAGGTGCTTGCGACACCTGTGGGCTCCAAGGGCAGCCTCGGCCATTCCTGACTCTCTGTCTCCATTTCTCTATCTCCCTGTTTCTGTTTCCTTTTTATTTTTACTTTTTCGAGATGGGGTCTCATTCTGTTGCCCAGGCCAGAGTGCAGTGGCACAATCACAGCTCACTGCAGCCTCAACCACATGGGCTCAATCGATCCTCCCACCTCAGCCACCTGAGTAGCTAGGACTACAGGCGCATGCCACTATGCCCAGCTAATTTTTGTTTTTTTGTAGAGACTGAGTTTCGCCAGGTTGCCCAGGCTGGTGTTTCTGTTTCAGAAACAGCTGAGACTTCATACCCTTTTAAGTCTCAGCTTCCCTCCATCTTGCCTCATTCCTCAAAACTTCTCTCTTTGGGGGCTGAGGCAGAGGTATCTGTCTCTGTCTCTGTCTCTATCACCATTCTGTTTTCTCTCCCAAGTTGGGAGTCACCTTTCCAAACACAGGCAGCTCAGAGGCAAGTCTATCTGCCACCAAGCGCTTTGTTTTGTGGCACTGTCCTCAACCTGAGTGGTGAATCCCATCACCCCTCCTGTTTGTGGCACTTCCATGTTAGTGACACCTCATTCTTTCATATATAAAGAGCAGGGAGGAACAAATAAGTTGTGAAGAATATTTTCATGCACACCACGTCTCCCAGGTTATATATAATTCCTGTTTAGGATCTTGGAATTCTGAGGTGTGCTGAGTCCAGCCCCCTCCCCACACCAAACTGCCTGCCCACCCTGAATCTCTGAGAGGAATGGCGATGGGTGTCTTCCAGGACAGAGTACCCACTTCCAGCAGTGAAGTGTATCTGCTGGGAATGCCACCACCCACAGGCCAACCTGAATGACTGCAGGTTCCCCTTAACGTATTCAGTGAGTGCCCACTTTATGCCAGGCCCGGGACACAGCAGTAAGAAGACACACAAGAATCACCCCACTTTGTGGAGCTCGGTTGAGTGAAGGGGACAAATGAGTAAATCCTAAGAAAGTAGTTGATTGCAGTAAGATTTGTGCTGGGGATTCAATCCATCAGCTCATTAGTGAATGGAGGCAGAGGTGATCTAGATAGTTGGATGGGGAGGCCTCCCTGGGGAGGTCCCATTTGAGCTGAAACCTGGAGGAAGAAAAGCAGTCAGGGAGCGAGTAGTTGAGGGTGGACATTGAAAGTAAATGCAAACAGCAAGTGCAAAGACCCTGCGACGGGAGCAGGCTCACTTCAGTCACAGCAAAGCTGGTGAAAATGGGCGCCTAGGAGGCTTCAAAATTAAACTCAATACCAAAAGAGAGCAGATGGCATCACTGAGTCTTTCCCCAAATAACAGCTGTTGTCTTTGCAAGGTACAGTGCTGGGCCTGTGCCTTTTCTGTGCCTCTCCAGGCTCTTGCAGAAGTTGGTCCACCCACCCAGCATGCCCTTTCCTCTCCAATTCTCAAACTCCTATGCATCCTTCAAAACCCACTGCAGATTCCCCTCTTATATGCAGCCTTATTCAAACTCACTCAATTGTCTCCATGTGGGGACTGTGTCCCCATTCTTCCCTTTGGCCCAGGCTTGATCTCCTAGGACTGAGGGTACTTGTCTCTAGTTCTATCTCCTCCAGACTGGAGGATTGGGCAGGGACCAGCTGATAGGAAACCCAGCTGAGTCATGAGCCTGAAAAAACTCTTGAAATACAGATGTCTGTGAGTCATTAACTCTGCCTGAGTAGAAACCAGGGACAGCTTCTCAGAGGAGGCGGCATTGCACCAGGGTCTTGAAGGATTTTCTCAGAATATTAGAGCTAAAGCAATATATATACATTTTTATTTTGGGGGTGGTGTGGGCTGCACTGGGGGCCGAACCTGGAGATGAGGAACCTGGGAAGGGGCCCTGAGAGGGGCAGAAGGGAGGAATGTGGTTGGGCACGGTGGCCACGCCTATAATCCCAGCACTTCGGGAGGCCGAGGTGAGCAGATCACTTGAGGTCAGGAGTTCGAGACCAGCCTAGCCAACATGGCGAAACCCTGTCTCTATTAAAAATACAAAAATTAGCTGGGTGTGGTGGCAGGCGCCTGTAATCCCAGTTACTTGGGAGGCTGAGGCAGGAGAATCACTTGAACCCGGGAGGCGGAGGTTGCAGTGAGCCGAGATCACACCACTGCACTCCAGCCTGGGTGACAGAGTGAGATTCGGTCTCAAAAACAAACTAACAAACAAAACAAAAACAAAAACAAAAACAAAACAAAACAGGGATGGGAGGTGGGGAGCAATTTGGGAGTCTCAGATGGAGACTTGGTCTTAGAACTCAGAAATCCCCACCTTGAGGAACCTACTCACCCTGAGCCTCATCAGCCTCAAAGCATTTATTGAGCACTGCCTGTACATCCACAGGAGGGTGACGACAGGATTCACACAGTGACTCTCCTGTCTCCTTGTTGGGGGTCTCTCCTCTTCTCCCCCTAGGAGCCGAGCGGGCTGAGGAGCGGCATAGGGGACAGGGAGGGGGCGGCAGAGCTTCCTGGGGCCTCAAGGATCCTTTCCTGTCCCCATTCTTCAGATGGGGAAACTGAGGCCTGGGAGGAGTTAGGATGCCCTGAGTCACCCAGCAGGGATTGAAGGGGGTCTGGGTGGAGGTTGGGACATCTTAGGCTCAGCGCCCAGGGATCACGTACTCCTCTTCATCCATTGCGGCCTGGCCCAGTGTCTGCAGGTTACAGTAGACAGGCTGGGAGGCCAGGTCGATGTCCTTGTAGTTCATGTAAAAGTCATTGTCCTCTGAAGGGTGAGCCCTGGGGGGACACACAGACCAGGGGTAAGTGAGGGAGGGGGAGGACTCAGGGGACAGGCACATGAGCTTTGAGAAAGTTCCAAGTGGGCTAGGTACTCTGGCTCACGCCTGTAATCGAGCACTTTGGGAGGCTGAGGTGGGTAGATCACCAGAGGTCAGGAGTTCAAGACCAGCCTGGGCAACATGATGAAACTCCGTCTCTACTAAAATACAAAAATCAGCTAGGCATGGTGGCACATGCCTGTAGTCCTAGCTACTTGGGAGGCTGAGGCAGGAGAATCGCTTCAACCCAGGAGGTAAAGGTTGCAGTGAGCTGAGATCATGCCATTGCACTCCAGCCTGGGAGACACAGCGAGACTCTCTCTCAGAAGATTAAAAAAAAAAAGAGGAAAGCTTCAGCGTGGCTCAATCCACCCCAAATATTTACATATGGGAAAACTGTGGCATAGGGTAGTTCTGATTCCCAGCCAGCCCCACCTCTCTCTGAGGAGTGGGAGGGGAGTGATTTAGGGAAGGTCCTGTGGGTGGAACGCTGTGGTCTGAGGACCCTGAACCCTTTTTCCTTCCTTAAAAATGAGATAGCGGCCAGGCATGGTGACTCACGCCTGTAATCCCAGCACTTTGGGAGGCCAAGGCAGAAGATCTGCCTGAGGTCAGCAGTTTGATCTGCTTGAGGCCAGGGCCACTGGGCCATCCTGGGCAGCATGGTGAGATCCCATCTCTACAAAAATAAAAAAATTATTCGGGCGTGGTGACATGCGCCTGGAGGCCCAGCTACTCGGGAGGCTGAGGTGGGAGGATCGCTTGAGCCTGGGAGGTCGAGACTGCAGTGAGCCGTGACCGGGCCACTGTACTGCAGCCTGGGTGACAGAGGGAGACTCTGTCTCAAAAAAACAAAAATTGAGGTAGCTGTTCATTATTACATTAAAATCTAAATTTTTGTTTCCTCTTGAAAAATCGGAAGCTCTGGCCACATCAGTCACATGCACACAAGTGGCTGCACCCACACTGTCTCCTCCTTTCGATGGGAAATATTTTCCCCACCGAAGCAACTGACTTTGTGGCCCTCATATATAAAAGCAAGTCTCTGAGCCTCAGTTTCTGCATCTATAGAATTGGCCAAGGAGCAGGGAGCTACTTAGGAATATTTGTTAAGGCCAGCAAGACCCCCAGAGAACTTTCCTGCCTCCTGAACATTCTAATTCCAACCCAGCTACTCCTGTAAAAAGGGCCACTGGGCCAGGTGCGGTGACTCACGCCTATAATCCAAGCACTTTGGGAGGCCAAGATGGGCAGATCACCTGAGGTCAGGAGTTCGAGACCAGCCTGGCCAACATGGCAAAACCCCGTCTCTACTAAAATTAGCCGCGCACGGTGGCAGGCGCCTGTAATCCCAGCTACTCAGGAGGCTGAGACAGGGTGCAAGAGAGTTGCTTGAACCCGGGAGGTGAAGGTTGCAGTGAGCCAAGATCGTGCCATTGCACTCTAGTCTGGGCGACAGAGCGAAAAAGAAAAGAAAAGAAAAAAAAAAGGCAAAAGGGCCACTTTGAGTATATAGCATCTATCAGTCAATTATACGCTAGTATGAATTGCCCACCAACACCTAAGGGGTTGTGGGGGAATGAACAGGACTGGGACGCAGGGTTTCTGTCCTGCCTTTTTTGACTGGCTATGTGATCTTGGATAAGTCATTTTCCTGCCTCCCAGAGCCTCCATGTCTGTAACTATAAGATGCAGGGTAGAAACGACACAGTCAATTCTAAACACAGTGTTTCTGGAGGCCAGGTACATAAAGGAGGCGAATCCGGAAGCCTCGGGGATAGGGAGGCCACGGTGAATATCAGAGCACAAGCTGCTTTTGTGAGTCCAGTGTCTTCAACACCCTGCCTCAGATCATTTCTGCTTTTGAGCCATGTTTACATCTGCTTTGCATATTTTCTTCTTTCTCACCGACAGTCTTCCGATAGCCTCCCCACCTCCTGGCATGGACTCTGCTGCCCAAACAGCTGTGGCCGTGGCCCCTTCCTGCCTGGTCCTCCCTGTTCCCCTCAGGCTTCAGCTTTCAAGTCATCCCTTCTCAAAAACCATTCACAGCAAATTCTCTGTTCTTTCCCGCCTCTGGGTCTCTGCCCCTGAGGGTCCTGCCCCTTGAAATTCCCTCCACTCCCTTTTCCAACCTAGAAAAGTTTTTCTTTTCTTTTTTTTTTTTTTTTTTTGAGATGGAGTATCACTCTGTCACCCAGGCTGGAGTATAGTAGTGCAATCTGGGCTCACTGCAACCTCCACCTCCTGGGTTCAAGTGATTCTTACTGCCTCAGCCTCCCAAGTAGCTGGGATTACAGGTACCCATCACCATGCCCAGCTAATTTTTGTATTTTTAGTAGAGACAGGGTTTCACCATATTGGCCAGGCTGGTCTCGAACTCCTGACCTCGTGATCCTCCCGCCTCAGCTTCCCAAAATGCTGGGGTTACAGGCATGAGCCACCGTGCCCAGCCTAATTTTTGTATTTTTTAGTAGAGACTGAGTTTCACCATGTTGGTCAGGCTGGTCTTGAGGTCCTGACCACTGACCACCTGGGCCTCAAAAAGTGCTGGGATTACAGGCATGAGCCACCGCACCCTACCCCAACCTAGAAAAGTTCAACTCATTTGTCTAAGCCCAGCAAAATCATCTAGAAGCTGGCAGCGGTGGCTCACACCCATAATCCCAGCACTTTGGGAGGCTGAGACATGAGGATCACTTGAGGCCAAGAGTTTGAGACCAGCCTGAGAAACATAGCAAGACCCCCATCTCTACGAAAAATACAAAAATTATTTGGGTGTGGTGGCAGGTGCCTGTGGTCCCAGCTACTCTGGAGACTGAGGCAGGAGGATCACTTGAGGCCAGGAGTTTGAGGCTGCACTGATCTGTGATCGCACCACTGCATTCCAGCCTGTGCAACAGAATGAGACCATCTCAAAAAAAAAAAAAAAAGGTCATCTAGTGGTGATGGGACTTTGCAGGGCACCTCCTTAGCATCTCATGTGTGTCATGGGGAAAAGGAGGGCTGTCCCCATTCTATGGAGGCAGAAATGGAGGTTCAGAGACAGCCTTGGGTCACATGGGACCTGGGCCTATGCTGCTGACCGCCACCGCAGAGCACCAACTCCATTCAAGCAGTTGCCTCCTGTCTCCTCATCCTTGGCCGCCAGAAACTGGGTTTACAGGTCATGAGGGGGAAGCTTGTCCCATATATGGGAACTCATTTAATTCTTACCCCCAACACACTGTGATGGGGGCTGTAGTTCTCCCTCGTTTTACTTTATTTTACTGATTTTATTTTTGAGATTGAGTCTCACTCTGTCACCCAGGCTGAAGTACAATGGCACGAACTCGGCTCACTGCAACCTCTGACTCCCAGGTCCAAGCGATTCTCTTGCCTCAGCCTCCTGAGTAGCTGGGACCACAGGCGCCTGCCACCATACCCGGCTAATTTTTGTATTTTTAGTACAGACGAGGTTTCACCGTGTTGGCCGGGCTGGTCTTGAACTCCTGACTTCAAGTGATCTGCCTGCCTTGGCCTCCCAAAGTGCTAGGGTTACAGGTGTGAGCCACCACGTCCAGTCTTCTACCCATTTTATAGGTGAGGAGACTGAGGCTCAGAGAAGTAAAGCTACTCACCTAAGATCCCACAGCCTGCAAGCAGCAGAGCTGGGATTTGAACACCGGCCATCTGGGTGTGCAGCCTTACTATTCACCACTTTGACAGGTGTCTCTATGGGTTACTTACCCTTGTTCAGCCCACTGGTGCTCAGCTGCTGGCTGGCCCACAAACATGTTCTCATAGTCAGGAGTGGAGGGGCGGGGTGGCGTGACCACTTGGGGCTTGGGGGTGCTCCGGCTGCCATACCGTGGTTGCAATCCTAAACTGGGTTTGGGCCTATCCTGAGCAGGCCAGGGCTTGTCCAGGTCCCGGCTCCTGGCTCCTCGGCATCGCCAGAGTCTCCAGGCCAGCACGGGGCCAGCGATGGCAAGTCCGAGAAGCAGGCACCCACTGACTGCCACTGCCCCAATGGTTGCAGGGGCCAGGCCGGGGGCGCAGCTGACCTCCAGGAAGGCAGAGAGGTTGTGCTGGAAGCTGGTTGTGTCCCAGCAGAGCAGAGGCTTCTGGCCAGAGCAGTTGTCTCGCCGGACCTCGTGCCAGGACTCCAGGGCACAGCTGCAGTCAGCCCTCAGGTCAAGGTCACAGCGGGCAGCCAGCGCCCCATCCACACGGGATAGCGGGTTGTGTAGCACGTTCAGGACCTCAAGCTTCTGCAGGTGGGCAAAGAAGGTCACTGGAAGCTCTCGCAGGCCATTCCCAGACAGATCAAGGAGAAGCACGTTGCTGGCCCGCAGAGACTGGTTGAGGGGCAGGCTCAGGCCACGGCCACTGAAATTCAGGCACGTGGCACTGAACTCCGTGTTCCAGTCCACATCCGTGGAGGGCATGGTGCATGACGGTTCCTGGCTGTCTGACTCCTGCAGCAGCAGCGGCAACAGCAGCGTCCATGCCAGGGTGCCCCCCATTCAAGCAACCTACATAGAGACACCGGAATCCTAGCCCTGACCTCAGCCCTGTGGTCGCCCTTGCCTCCACCGCTAGTGTTTATGATTATACCTTAGACCAGTTCAAGCCGCTTCTGAAATGATACAACGCAGCCCCAGTCTGGTTGCCTCCTTTGGCTGCTGGGCTGCCTCAGTCTCCCCTTCTGGGAAATGGGTAGGTAACCCCGGTGCCTAGCGGGCTTCAAAGGTGAGGAAGAGACCCGGCCCAGTTAACCCCTTCTTCTACGTCCTGAACATTTGGGGCGCCCTCGTTGGCCAGGACGGGACCCTATGCAAATAAGTGGTTTCCTCGGAAACGGCCCTGCCCCTTGATCCCGCTCCTAGTATCTCCCAGAACCGCGGGTCCTGGGAAGTCCTGGGATAGGGTGGAGTGGGGGCTGCTGAGAGGGTCCTCCCAGGTCTGATTTGCAGTCCCTGCACAGGTGCAAGTTCTAGAGCCTCAGTCCTACCTTTTGGGTCCTACTGCCACGCTTTTGCCTCGGTGGTGCTGGAAAAGCGACGGCGCCCAGAGGCTGCGTCCTGGCCCACCTGGACACGGGGGCCGCAACGGCCAGCACCCTCCGCAGCGCTGCTGGGGTCGCCGGCGTTCCTCTGGCTCTGCACCCAGCGACTCGGGGAAGAGGAACTGGTATCTGGGTGGAGTGCAGAGGGGAAGAATGAAGACAGAGATCCGCCCCCTTGCAGGGCCTCAAGGTTCTTATGAGAGGTGGATGGAGGGCAAGGGGGAGGGGTGGCCCAGGGTCCCGCTTCCCTCTTGCTAGAACCCAGTGACTTCATGTCCTCTATTAGCACCCCAACCGACAGCCACCTCATCAATTCGCTTCTCGATCTCAGCTCAGTTGGCTCCCAGCTCATGCAGTCATTTATTCATTCAACAAACATCACCCACGCTGGGCCCCCAAGAGGCCTCAGCCCTGACCAGGTCCTCAAGGAGCTATCTTAAGAGAGGACAGAGTTGGACATAGACACTCATAGTCCCATGCAGTCAAGGAAGGTCCAGAGGGAAAGACAGGGTCCTGGAAGGCTTCCTGGAGGAGGAGGCATTACAGATGGGGCTTCAACACATGAGTAGGAGTTCACCAAGATTCCTCAAACCTATAATTGGCTCTCCAAGCTCCTCCAAGCCCCTCCCACTGTGTTCTTGCACAATGGCACCTCTGTGCTGGAGGGGACAGTGAAGAGGGCTCCCAGCAGCTTGAGAAAATGTAGCTGGCTGCGATAGCATGGTTAGGAGTGGAGGCCGGGCGCGGTGGCTCAAGCCTGTAATCCCAGCACTTTGGGAGGCCGAGATGGGCGGATCACGAGGTCAGGAGATCGAGACCATCCTGGCTAATACGGTGAAACCCCGTCTCTACTAAAAAATACAAAAAACTAGCCGGGCGACGAGGCGGGCGCCTGTAGTCCCAGCTACTCGGGAGGCTGAGACAGGAGAATGGCATGAACCCGGGAGGCGGAGCTTGCAGTGAGCTGAGAGCCGGCCACTGCACTCCAGCCTGGGTGGCAGAGCAAGACTCCGTCTCAAAAAAAAAAAAAAAAAAAAAAAAAAAAAAGGAATGGAGAGGATAGAAGAAATTGGTGGCAGGGGAAGAGGTCCATGTGGAGCCAAGGCAGGTGTGTGGGCAGAGGGGCACTGGCTCAAGAAGTCCCTCTGGAGTGAGCCTGGTGTCTGGGGTGGGCAACGTGGGGAGGAGGCTGAGGTTCCAGAAGCAGATGAGGGCCTGAGGCAGACTGGAGGGGTAGTAGTGACAAAAGTGATACTGAGGAGGGGTGGCCTGGGAGAAGGTCTCACCTGAACCTGCTGTCAGACCAGGTTCCAACCTATGCCAGCCCCTGACTCACTGTGCCACCTTAACTGTGTGTGCCACCATGTCCACAGCTGTCAAATGCACAGAGGCTTCTCCAGGATCTGGGAGGGGGGGAGTCCACTCCCCCACGTTTTCCCCTCTCCTCAGCCTCTGTCCTTCCCATCACCAAACTCCGAGAAATGGTCAAAGGCTTTGAACCAAGACATTGAAGAAAATGCTGGAAACTGCTCTTCAACATGTCCAGAGATGCTCATTCTTGCCAGGTGCAGTGACTCACGCCTGTAATCCCAACACTTTGGGAGGCTGAAGTGAACAGATCGCTTGAGCCCAGGAGTTCGAGACCAGCCTGGCCATCATGGTGAAACAACATCTCTACTTTAAAAAATACAAAAATTAGCCAGGTGTAGTGGTATGTGCCTGTAGACCCACCTACTGGGGAGGCTGAGGCAGGAGAATCGTTTGAACCCAGGAGGCGGAGGCTGCGGTGAGCTGAGATCAGTTCACTCCATTCCAGCCTGGGCAACAGAGTGAGACCTGTCTCAAAAAAAAAAAAAAGTTCATGCTTAATAAGAAAACTGCAAATTACAAACTGTTTGTCTTCACCAATCAAACTGGCAAAAATCCAACAGTGCAATGACATTCTGTGCCAGCCAGGCTGTGGGGTACATCCATGGTGTAGCATTGGTGGAGGGCACCCTGACACAGGCCACCAGAATGATAAACTCATGTGTCTGCTGACACAGCAAGTTCACTTCTGGGAATCCCTGCCTGAATATTTGCATGTTTGCAGTGTGAACTGACCAACGAATTAAAAAAAAAAACGTGGCTCAGCCCAGGCATGGTGGCTCACGCCTGTAATCCCAGCACTTTGGGAGGCCAAGGTGGGCAGATCACAAGGTCAGGAGTTCGAGACCAGCCTGGTCGACATGGTGAAACCCCATCTCCACTAAAAATACAAAAATTAGCTGGGCATGGTTGGTGGCACGTGGTTGTAATCCCAGCTACTCGGGAGGCTAAGGCAGGAGAATCGCTTGAACCCAGGAGGCGGAGGTTGTAATGAGCCGAGATCGTGCCACAGCACTCCAGCTTGGGCATTACAGCGAGACTCCGTCTCAATAATAATAATGATATTAATAATTAAAAATTAGCTGGGCATGGTGGCTTCAGCCTGTAGTTCCAGCTACTTCAGAGGCTGAGGTGGGAGGATCCCTTGAACCCAGAAGGTTATGACTGCAGTGAGCCGTGATTGTGCCACTCCACTCCAGTCTATGCAGCAGAGCAAGACCCCATCTCTAAAAAATAATTTAAAATAAATGGCTGGGCCAGGCGCGGTGGCTCATGCCTGTAATCCCAGCACTTTGGGAAGCTGAGGTGGGCAGATCACAAGGTCAGGAGATTGAGACCATCCTGGCCAACATTGTGAAACCCTGTCTTTACCAAAAATACAAAAAATTAGCTGGGCATGGTGGCATGTACTTGTAATCCCAGCTCCTTGGGAGGCTGAGGCAGGAGAATCACTTGAACCAGGGAGCTGGAGGTTGCAGTGAGCCAAGATCGTGCCACAGCACTCTAGCCTGGTGACAGAATGAGACTTTGTAAAAAAAAAAAAAAAAAAGAGCGAGAGAAGGCAAAAAGATGCTCCAAGCTCAAAATGATTCATTGCAGCATTGTTTGTTACATGAAAAAAAAAAAAAAAAAAGGGCCAGGCACAGTGAGTCATGCCTGTAATCCCAGCACTTTGGGAGGCCAAGGTAGGAGAATTGCTTGAGTCCAGGAGTTCAAGACTAGCCTGGGCAACATGGTGAAACCCCATCTCTACCAAAAAAAAAAAAAAAAAAATATATATATATATATATATACACACACACACATACACACACACACACACAAATTAGCTGGGAGTGGTGGCACGTCCTTGTAGTTCCAGCTACTCGGGAGGCTAAAGCAGGAGGATCACTTGAGTCTGAGAGGCAGAGGTTGCAGTGAGCCGAAATTGTGTCACTGCACTCCAGCCTGGGGTGACAGAGTGCAGAGTGATACTCTGCCTCAAAAAGAAGGAAAAAAAAAAGGAAATAACTCTTAAAGGATTGGGTACATCAATAACAGTTCATCCATCCTGGTGTGCCACAGAGTTTGAAAATGAAATTATAGATCTCTATGAACCTATAAGGAAAGACTCATTCATTTCCTCTGCAGCCTTTATGAAGTTCCTGTTGTATACCTGGTACTATGAACTACAGACACAGCAGTGAATAAAACAGACAAAAATCCTGCCCCCACCACCATCCCAGGACTCTCACTGTAGTTGGGGAAACAGACGACAGGCAGAATCCATCAAGAAAATATATCAACTACAGGTGGTGGGAATGCTGCAAAGAAAAATAAGGGCCAGAAATGAGATGGGGAAACATTTTTTTTTTTGAGACGGAGTTTTGCTCTTGTTGCCCAGGCTGGAGTGCAGTGGCGCTATCTCGGCTCTCTGCAACCTCCGCCTCCCGGGTTCAAGTGATTCTCCTGTCTCAGACTCCCGTGTAGCTGGGATTACGGGTGCATGGCACCATGCCCAGCTAACTTTTTGTATTTTTAGTAGAGACAGCATTTCACCATGTTGGCCAGGCTGGTCACAAACTCCTGACCTCAGGTGATCCACCGCCTTGGCCTTCCAAAGTGCTGGGATTACAGGTGTGAGCTACTGGGCCTGGCTGCAGAAGCAACTTTTTAATGGGATGATCAAGGAATCCCTTAGGGAGTGAGAAGGAGGGGATGTGGGGAACAGCATCCAGGAGTGGGAATAGCATGTGCAAAGCCCCCATGGTGGAAGCAGCCCTGGGTAGAGAGCAGATGTCTCCAAGTGTTTCTTCAGGCTGCTATAACAAATACGCCATACACTGAGGTAGCTTATGAACAACAGAAATTTATTTCTCACCGTTCTGGAAGCTGGGAAGTCCAAGATCAAGGCACCAGCAGATTCACTTCCTAGTTTGCAGATGACCGTCTTCTCCCTGTGTCCTCAGTAGGCAGCAGAGGGAGCAGGAGAGCTCTTGGGGCCTCTTTTATGAGGAGCAGAGGGATGGAGGAGCCCAGCCAGCAGTGAGCCTCATGCAGCTGCACGTCCTCCACGCCCAGGGAAGCCACAGGGGGAGTCCAGTTGGGAGGCGTCTTAGAAAAGAAGGAAATGAAGAAATGAGGAAGTGCTAGACCCGAGGCTGCAGGTGGTGGGGGACAGGCAGGTCTGAGGTCTGGGATAGTGAGTTTTGGAGGTGGGTCTGGGGAAGCTGGGGTCCTTGAAGTCCGACAGTTTGAGGACGGGGGGTTTCTGAGATTTGGGGGCTCTGAGGTCTAGGGATCCAGGGATCTGAGAGTCCTGGAATCTAAGGGTCCTGGTGTCTGGGGACCTGAAGTCTGGGAATCCAGAGGTTTGGGAGTCCTAGGATCTAGGGGTCTTGGGATATGGGGGTTTGTTGGGGGGTTCTGGGGTCCAGGGGTCTGGGGATCCAGGGGTCTGAGAGTCTTGGGGTCTGGGGGTCCTGCAGTCTGGGGGCCCTGGAGTTTGGTAGTCTTGGGGCCTGGGGGTCTTAGGATGTGAGGGTTCTGGGGTCTGTGGGTGCTGGGGCCTGGGGATCCAGAGGCCTGGGAATCTTGGGGTTTGGGGGTCCTGGGACCTGAGGGTCCTGGGGTCTAGGGATCCAGAGGTCTGGGGGTCCTCGGATCTGGGGGTCCTGGGGTCTGGGGATCCTGGGGCCTGGGGATCCAGAGGTCTGGGAATCTTGGGGTTTAGGGGTCCTGGGGCCTGAGGGTCCTGGGGTCTAGGGATCCAGAGGTCTGGGGGTCCTGGGATCTGGGGGTCCTGGGGTCTGTGGGTGCTGGGGTCTGTGGGTGCTGGGGCCTGGGGATCCAGAGGCCTGGGAATCTTGGGGTTTGGGGGTCCTGGGGCCTGAGGGTCCTGGGGTCTAGGGATCCAGAGGTCTGGGGGTCCTGGAATCTGGGGGTCCTGGGGTCTGGGGATCCTGGGGTCTGGGGATTCAGAGGTCTGGGAGTCTTAGGGTCTGGGCCTTCCTGACATAGCCCCAGCTGGCTACACCCAGGTTTCTGGGAAAGGGGACAGCTCAAGACTCCACTGGCCCTTTCCCTGGCTGAAGGGAGCCTGGAACTTTCGGAGGCCACCTCCCTGTGGTCCCTCTGCTGCCCCCCAATGTACCTGAAGCCGTCCCAGGCTTAGTCCCAGGCAGGGCCAGCCAGTCTACACAAACACCTACAGGCAGCCGCCAGAGATGGCCCCAGACAGACAGACACCAGTAGTGTGCCCCCCCGGGATACTCAGAGATGCCAAGAGACCCTCAGACACACTTGGGGACTACCATCGGCATGCAGAGACACCTAGGAACACTCAGAAAGGCCCAGGGATGCCCAGAAAAGCTCAGAGACCCCCAAGAACCTCATAGACATTTAGAGACCTTCAGAGACTCCCAAAGACCCTCAGAGATCCCCAGAGATGTTCAGAGACACTCAGAGACATCTGGGCTGGGCTCGGTGGCCCACGCCTATAATCCTAGCACTTTAGGAGGCTGAGGTGGGTAGATCACCTAAGGTCAGGAGTTTGCAACCAGCCTGGCCAACATGGTGAAATGCTATCTCTACTAAAAATACAAAAATTAGCCAGGCATGATGGCGCACACCTGTAATTCCAGCTACTCGGGAGGCTGAAGCAGTAGAATCACTTGAACCCAGGAGGCAGAGGTTGTAGTGAGTTGAGATTGTGCCACTGCACTCCAGCCTGGGTGACAGAGCAAGACTCCATCTCAAAAAAAAAAAAAGAAAGATAAATATTCAGAGACATCGAGACCATACAGAGATCTTCACAGACCCTAGAGATGCCTTGGAAAGCCCAGAGGCCCCCCTCCAAGAAACAAACATGGAGAGTCAGGCAAGAAGCTCCCTGGAGCGGCCCCGCCTCAATTCAACCCCATCACCACATTCACCCAACACCCTCAGGTCCTCAGAGCCCACCCTGAGATGTGTGATGCCAGAGCCCCTCCAGGCCTCAGCTGCCCCAAGATCCTCCAGTCTAGGGAGTGGGGCAGCCATGGATGCCTGGCCCTGTGGGGTCAGATCAGGCTAGAGTAGGGTCAAGGGCTGCCCTCCCATTTCCCCAATCACCTGCACAGACCCCAAATCTCCCACCCCAGCCTCCTCCTTCCTGGTTTTCTGCCACCTCCATTCTCTCTGTGACAGCCATGGGGGCAGAGCAGGAGGGTTTAAAAACTCTCCCCCAGGCCAGGCGTGGTGGCTCATGCCTGTAATCCCAGCACTTTGGGAGGCCGAGTTGGGAGGATCGCTTGAGCCCAGGAGTTCGAAACCAGCCTGGGCGACATAGTGACCCTGTCTCTACAAAACAAAACAAAATTCTTTTTGAAACAAGGTCACCGTCCGACACCCAAGCTGGAGTGCGGTGCCAAACTCATTGCGCACTGCATCCTCGGCCTCCAGGACTCTGGTGATCCTCCCACCTCAGCTTCCGGAGTAGCTGGGTCTGCAGGCACGCGTCACCATGCCCGGCTAATTATTTGTATTATTTTAAGAGATAGGGTTGGCCAGGCGTGGTGGCTCATGCCTGTAATCCCAGCACTTTGGGAGTCCGAGGCGGGCGGATCACGAGGTCAGGAGATGGAGACCATCCTGGCTAACAAACACGGTGAAACCCCATCTCTACTAAAAATACAAAAAATTAGCCGGACGTGGTGGCAGGCGCCTGTAGTCCCAGCTACTCCGGAGGCTGAGGCAGAAGAATGGCGTGAACCCGGGAGGCTGAGCTTGCAGTGAGCCAAGATCGCACCACTGCACTCCAGCCTGGGCAACAGAGCAAGACTCAGTCTTAAAAAAAATAAAAAGAGAGATGGGGTTTTGCCATGTTGCCCAGGCAGGTCTCAAACTCCTGGGCTCAAATGATCCTCCTTGCCTCGGCCTACCAAAGTGTTGGGATTACAGGCATGAGCGACTGTACCAGGCCAAAAACTTTATTTATTTGTTTATTTATTTATTTAGAGACAGGGTCTGGCTCTGTCACCCAGGCTGGAGTACAGTGGTGCAATCTCGGCTCACTGCAACCTTCCCTTCTCGGGTTCGAGTGACTGTCGTGCCTCAGCCTCCCGAGAAGCTGAGATTATAGGTGTGCGCCACCATGCCCAGCTATTATTATTATTATCATTATTCTTACTTGTAGAGATGGGGTTTTGCAATGTTAGCCAGGCTGGTCTCAAATTCCTGGCCTCAAATGATCTGCCCACCTCGGCCTCCCAAAGTATTGGGATTACGGGCATGAGCCACCGTGCACTGCCTTAAAAATTTTTTTTAATTAGCCAGGCTTGGTGGTGTGTGCCTGTAGTCCCAGCTACTCAGGAGTGAAGGGGGCCAACCCCTCCACACCTGTGGGTATTTGTCGTCAGGTGGATCGAGAGACTGAGAAAAGAAATAAGACACAGAGACAAAGGGCAGAGAAAGAATGGTGGGCCCAGGGGACCAGCGCTCAGCACGGAGGACCCGCACCGGCACCGGTCTCTGGGTTTCCTCAGTATTTATTAATTACTATTTTCACTATCTCAGCAAGAGGAACGCGGCAGGAGAGCAGGGTGATAGTGGGGAGAAGGTCAGCAAGGAAACATGTGAGCAAAGGAATCTGTGTCACAAATAAGTTCAAGGGAAGGTACTATGCCTGGATGTACACATAGGCCAGATTTATGCTTCTCTCTACCCAAACATCTCAGTAGAGTGAAGAGTAACAGAGCAGCATTGCTGCCAACATGTCTCGACTCCGGCCACAGGGCGGCTTTTCTACTATCTCAGAATTGAACAAATGTACAATCGGGTTTTATACCGAGACATGCAGCTCCCAGGGGCAGTCAGGAGAAAGAGGCCTTCCTCTTATCTCAACTGCAAGAGACCTTCCTCTTTTACTAATCCTCCTCAGCACAGACCCTTCACAGGTGTTGGGCTGGGGGACAGTCAGGTCCTTCCCATTCCAGGAGGCCATATTTCAGACCATCACATGGGGAGAAACTTTGGACGATACCCGGCTTTCCAGGGCAGAGGTCCCTGCGGCTTTCCGCAGTGCATTGTGCCCCTGGTTTATCGAGACTGAGAATGGCGATGACTTTTACCAAGCATACTGCCTGTAAACATTTTGTTAACAAGGCACATCCTGTATAGCCCTAGATCCCCTTAAACCTTGATTCCATACAACCCATGTTTCTGTGAGCTCAAGGCTGGGGCAAAGTTACAGATTAACAGCATCTCAAGGCAAAGCACTTTTTCAGGGTACAGGTCAAAATGGAGTTTCTTGCCGGGTGCGGTGGCTCAAGCCTGTAATCCCAGCACTTTGGGAGGCCGAGACGGGTGGATCACGAGGTCAGGAGATCGAGACCATCCTGGTCTACACGGTGAAACCCCGTCTCTACTAAAAAATACAAAAAACTAGCCGGGTGAGATGGCGGCCGCCTGTAGTCCCAGCTACTCGCGAGGCTGAGGCAGGAGAATGGCGTAAACCCGGGAGGCGGAGCTTGCAGTGAGCCGAGATCGCGCCACTGCACTCCAGCCCGGGCAACAGAGCTAGACTCCGTTTCAAAAAAAAAAATGGAGTTTCTTATGTCTTCCCTTTCTACATAGACACAGTAACAGTCTGATCTCTCTTTCTTTTCCCCATAGGGAGGCTGAGGTGGAGGATCCATTGGGCCCAGGAAGTCAAGGCTGTAGTGAGCCATGATCATGCCACTGCACTCCAGCCTGGGCCACAGAGATAGACCCTGTGTCTAAACATATATATATATATATATATACACACACACACACACACACACACACACTCCACCTGCAGGTCCCCTGCTGGTGGAATCCAGTCTCCCCCAGAAGAATGGGGAGGGCTGAGCCAAGCACCAGAGGCCCTCAACAAGGCTTGAGAGTCTGGAGGGGTCTGAGGGGCTCTAGAGCCAGTGGTCAGGACCAGAAGTAGGTGTAATGACCACAAGGTTGGGTCAGGGAGGACTTAAGGGCCCAGCTGGAATGTGGACTGACACGGACATCATGGACCTGTATGCATTCATTCATCAAATGATGATTGAGGCCGGCTCAGATGCTTCAAAGCTGTGTGACCTAGGACCTGCACCTCAACCTCTCTGTGCCTTAGCTGCCTCCTCTGTATTTTTTTTTTTTATGTTTTTTTTTTTTTTTTTTTTTTGAGACGGAGTCTCGCTCTGTCGCCCAGGCTGGAGTGCAGTGGCCAGATCTCAGCTCACTGCAAGCTCCGCCTCCCAGGTTTACGCCATTCTCTCGCCTCAGCCTCCCGAGTAGCTGGGACTACAGGCGCCCACCATCTCGCCCGCTAATTTTTGTATTTTTTTAGTAGAGACGGGGTTTCACCGTGTTAGCCAGGATGGTCTCGATCTCCTGACTTCGTGATCCGCCCGTCTCGGCCTCCCAAAGTGCTGGGATTACAGGCTTGAGCCACCGCGCCCGGCCTTTTATGATGTTTTTTTTTTTTGAGACGGAGTCTCGCTCTATCGCCTAGGCTGGAGTGTAGTGGCATGAACGTGACTCACAGCAACCTCTCTCTCCCAGATTCAAGCGATTCTCGTGACTCAACTTCCCAAGTAGCTGGGATTGCAGACACACACCACCACGCCCGGCTAATTTTTGTATTTTTAGTAGAGACGGGGTTTCACTATGCTGGCCAGGCTGGTCTCGAACTCCTGACCTCAGGTGATCCTCCCACCTTGGCCTCCCAAAGTACTGGGATTACAGGCGTAAGACACAGCTCCCAGCCCAAAGCATGACTTTTTAATAACATGAGAAGACCTTATTTAAGGTCACATGGCCTTGTTGGTTATAGTAATTTTTGTTTTGTTTGGTTTGGTTTTTTGACACAGTCTGGCTCAGTCACCCAGCATGGGGTGCAGTGGTGCAATCACGGCTCACTGCAGCCTGTACCTCCTTGGCTCAAGTGATCCTCCTACCTCAGCCTTCCAAGTAGCTGGGATTACAGGTGCACGCCACCACACCTGGCTAATTTTTCTCTTTTTGTGGTAGAGACAGAGTTTCGCCACGTTGCCCAGACTGGTCTCAAACTCCTGGGCTCAAGCAACCCTCCAGCCTTGGCCTGCCAGAGTGCTAGGACTACAGGCATGAGCCACTGTGCCCGCCCCGCTGGTTCTAGTAAAATTTTAAAAGCCACTGAATAGCTTTGGGAGAGTCATGGGGAAATAAAACGTGGCATGAAGGCAGCCATGATTGGCCAAGCATGTCCCACCTGCAAGGCTTGCATTTCTTGGCTGACAGTTGCTCTGACCACGGAAGGCCACGTCACTGGGCCACATGGCTCTCTGGAGAGCAGTCCTCAACCACAGACGGAAGGAGAGTTGGCTGTAAATACCTCCGCTTCCTCCACCCTCAGGTAGGACAACAGAAGCACCTCTTCTGTGCTGTCTCCCTGAGAAAGGACCCATTCTTGGTTGCTTATGTTGAACCTGCTTGCTGGCGCCCCCTGCAGGGCTCCCCTTCCCTTCCTGCCTCTTTACCCCCCAGGAGGGCTTCTGGGATCCTCTCAGATAACTATGCCCCTGAATTGAGTCTTAGAGTCTCCTTCACTAAGCCACCAATTTTTGTTTTTGTTTTTGTTTTTTTGTTTTTTGGTGAGATGGCATCCCGCTCTTATCTCCCAGGCTGGTGTGCAGTGCCACCATCACGGCTCACTGCAACCCCCAGGTTCAAGCAATTCTCCTGCCTCAGCCTCCTGAGTAGCTGGGATTACAGGCATGTGCCACCATGCCCAGATAATTTTTGTATTTTTAATAGAGACAGGGTTTCACCATGTTGGCCAGGCTGGTCTCCAACCTGATCTCAGGTGATCTGCCCGCCTTGGCCTCCCAAAGTGCTGGGATTACAGTCGTGAGCCACCATGCCTGGCCCAAGCCACCAAATTAAGAGAGTTATTTTTGTTTTATTTTTTCTTTCTTTCACTGCACTCAGTCACTCAGGCTGGAGTGCAGTGGCGCGATCTCAGCTCACTGCAACCTCCACCTCCTGGGCTCAAGTGATCCTCCTGGCGCAGTCTCCCATGTAGCGGGGACCACAGGTGTGGGCCACCACACTTGGCTAATTGTTTGATTTTGTTGTAGAGATAAGGGTCTTGCTATGTTGCACAGGCTGGTCTCAAACTCCTGGCCTCAAACGATCCTCCTGTCTTACCCTCCCAAAGTGCTGGAGTTACAGGTGTGAGCCAACATGCCTGGCCTAAGTCAGCAAATTATAAAGGAGATTAGGCAGTAATAGTGCTGCGGTGCTGCTCTGCCTATGGAATGCTCATTCTTTCTTTTCTTTTCTTTTTTTTTGAGACGGAATCTCGCTGTGTCACCCAGGCTGGAGTGCAGTGCAATGGTGCCATCTCGGCTCACTGCAACCTCCGCCTCCCGGGTTCAAGCGATTCTCTAGTCTCAGCCTTCTGAGTAGCTGGGATTACATGTGTGCCACCTCGACTGGCTAATTTTTTGTAATTTTAGTACAGATAGGGTTTCACCATGTTGCCCGTCTGGTCTCGAACTCCTCAGCTCAGGCAATCTGCCTGCCTCGGCCTCCCCAAGTGCTGGGACTACAGGCGTGAGCCATGGCAACCAGCTGTAGCCATTCTTTTATTATTTTACTTTCTTTTTTTTTTTTTTTTTGAGATGGAGTCTTGTTCTGTCGCCCAGGCTGGAGTGCAGTGGCCGGATCTCAGCCCACTGCAAGCTCCGCCTCCCGGGTTTACGCCATTCTCCGGCCTCAGCCTCCCGAGTAGCTGGGAATACGGGCGCCCGCCACCTCGCGGCTAGTTTTTTGTATTTTTTAGTAGAGACGGGGTTTCACCGTGTTAGCCAGGATGGTCTCGATCTCCTGACCTCGTGATCCACCCGTCTCGGCCTCCCAAAGTGCTGGGATTACAGGCTTGAGCCACCGCGCCCGGCAATTTTACTTTCTTAATAAACTTGATTTCATTTTTAAAAAGTGCCATGGCCAAAAATTAGAGTCAAGGGAACTGGGAGAGTAGGGTGGGGTGATTTCAAAGTTTTTTCTTGTTTTGAGACAGAGTCTTGCTCTGTCACCCAGGCTGGGGTGAGTGGCACAATCATGGCTCCACCACACCCAGCTAATTTTTTATTTTTTGTAGAGACAAAAGGTCTCACTATGTTGCCCAGGCTGGCCTCAAATTGCTGCCCTCACATGATCCTCCCTCCTTGGCCTCCCAATTGCTGAGATTACAGGCATGAGCCACCGTGCCTGGCCTGGTTCAGTTGTTGTTTTTGTTTTTGTTTTTCGTTTTTTGTTTGAGTCTGAGTCTCGCTCTGTCATCCAGGCTGGAGTGCAGTGGCTCAATCTCCGCTCACTGAAATCTCTGTCTCTCAGGTTCAAGCGATTCTCCTGCCTCAGCCGCCTGAGTAGCTGGAAATACAGGTGCATGACACCACACCTGGCTAATTTTTGTATTTTTAGTAGAGAGGGGGTTTCACCATGTTGGCCAGGCTGTTGTTGAATTCCTGACCTCAAGTGATCCACCCACCTCGGCCTCCCAAAGTGCTGGGATTACAGGCGTGAGTCAGCGCGCCCAGCCTGGTTCAGTTTTAAACAGGCTAGTGAAAGAAGGCCTCTCTAGAAAAAAACATGGACAAACAAGAAAAAAAAAATGTGCAGGGGGGAGTTCAAAATGGGGACAGGATTTTGGGGGGTATGATGTGACTGGGTGATGTTTTCTATATTTGCCTCCTCCTTGCCATGAAATAATTCAATACAGAAATACGTAGATATACATCTGTAAGCCAACCTGGGAGCAAGGGCAAGGTCAAGAGAGGCAGACTAGATTCCACCCCGGACACTTGGGGTCCTTAGCTCAGGGAGGCTTCAAGGGGGTGCTGGGGCAGGACCTGCTGGAACGCTCGGGAGTTGCTACATTGAGTCTCTGCTGCCCTCAAGTGGTTATACTCGGAACCGCAGGTGCTGGCTCCCTTGGCAAAGGCAGGCAACTCCCTAGGCCACAGAGAGGAGATCAGCACAGAGGGGACATTGATAATCTTTAGTCCATTTGCTCAGCAACAAATAGTTGTTGAGCACCTACTGTATGCCAGAAAGTGTTATAAGCACTAGGGGCACAGCCCTGAACAAAACATACAAATTTTGGCCGGGCGTAGTGGCTCACACCTGTAATCCCAGCACTTTGGGAGGCCAAGGCAGGTGGATCACCTGAGGTCAGGAGTTTGAGACCAGCCTGGCCAACATGGTGAAACCTTGTCTCTACTAAAAAAAATACAAAAATTAGCCGGGCGTGGTGGCACACACCTGTAATCCCAGCTACTCGAAGGCTGAGGCAGGAGAATCGCTTGAACCCGGGAGGGGAAGGTTGCAGTGAGTTGAGATTGCGCCACTGCACTCCAGCCTGGGCGACAGAGTGAGACTTCATCTCAAAGAAAAAAAAAGTATCCAGGAAGATCCAACAAGGTAATATAATCCAAACGGAGGTTTGGGGGCCTCTCTGAGGGTGTGTCACTGGAGCTGAAGCCTGAAGGATGAAGAGAAGCTGGCCATGGTGTACAGTTGTAGAAAGGGTATCCCGGCCAGGAGAAAACCCCGTGCAAAGGCCCTGGGGTGGGATGACCTGGATGCCTTTAACATAATCATGTTAAAACATGCTCAATGTCAGGTACTTAGCAAGTGTGGACTCTGTGGTGTTGTTAAGCCAAAGGGAAGAAAAGACCCGAGAGGGATGGACCTTAGGGTACCACAGGAAATCTTTCTTCCACCAATAAGAAGAGAGACTGAATCTGGGCACAGTGGCATGCATCTGCAGTCCCAGCTACTTGAGAGGCTGAGGTGAGAGGATCGCTTGAGGCCAGGGGTTCAAGACCAGCCTGGGAAACAAAGCCAGACTGTCAGACTCCCCCCCACACACACAAAATAAAATTAGCTGGGCTTGGTGGTGCGTGTCTGTTGTCCCAGCTACCCGGGAGGCTGAGCTGTGAGGATCACTTGAGCTCAGGAGTTTGAGGCTGCAGTGAGCTGTGACTGTGCCACTGCACTCCAGCCTGGGTGACAGAGTGAGACCCTGTCTCTAAAAAAGGAGGAGGAGGAGGGCTGGGCGCGGTGGCTTACGCCTGTAATCCCAGCACTTTGGAAGGCCGAGGTGGGTGGATCATTAGATCAGGAGGTCAAGACAAGCCTGGCCAAGATGGTGAAACCCTGTCTCTACTAAAAATACAAAAATCAGCCGAGTGTGGTGGCAGGCGCCTATAAGCCCAGCTATTCGGGAGGCTGAGTCAGAGAATTGCTTGAACTTGGGAAGCGGAGGTTTGCAATGAGTTGAGATCACACCACTGCATTCCAGCCTGGGCAAGAGAATGAGATTCTGCCTCAAAAAAAAAAAAAAAAAAAAAAAAAAAAAAAGGAGGAGGAGGCAGGCAGAGGCTGGCACTCTAGAGAGATGAGGTGAGGGATGGGCATTGCCAGGGTACCTCGAAGTCAGACCTGGTGCCTCCACTCCCTGCTGTGTGTCCCCAGGCAAGTTGCTTTGCTGCTCTGAACCTTTCTCAGACATAGGTGAGGTGCCACCTATGGGTCTCTCACAGGACACCCTTGATGCCGTGATGAGCCTCAGTTTCCCCATCTGTAACATGGGGAGAATGCCTGTGGTCCTAGCTACTTGGGAAGCCAAGGTGGGAGGACTGCTTAAGCCCGGGAGGTGGAGGCTGCGAAGGCAACTGGTTGAGGTTTAGCAAAAGCACTGAAGCAGAGCGCTGGGTGCATAGTGGGGCTTTCAGTAACTGGCTCTGAGTTGAGGATTCAAGGCCAGGTGGGATCAGGTGGGGTGAGGGGGTACCTGGGAGGTGACCCCAGGAAGCTCCTGGTAGGGAATGGGACGTGAGACAGGAAGGGAAGGAGCTCTACAGGGGACTCCAACTGCCAACAGACATGACACATGTGGATAAGTGGCGCTCAGACCCACCTGGGACAGCTAGGGACAGTGTAGACGCTCATCTCAGAGGGGTCCCACTCAGGGGAAAAGGAGTGTGGGGTGTTTTGGGTTTGGGTTTTTTTTTTTTTTGACAGAGTTTTGGTCTTTTTGATCTTGTTGTGGAAGTGGGGGAGGGAGGACAGACCTGAGGGTGGGAGGTTGTAGGTTCAGCAGAGGCCAGGAGTGCAGTGGCACAATCTCAGTTCACTGTAACCTCCGCCTCCCGAGTTCAAGTGATTCTCCTGTCTCAGTCTCCTGAGTAGCTGGGATTACAGGCATGACCACCACGCCTGGTTAATTTTTTGTGATTTTAGTAGAGATGGGGTTTCACCATGTTGGCCAGGACGGTCTCAAACTCCTGACCTCAGGTGATCCACCCGCCTTGGCCTCCCAAAGTGCTGGGATTACAGGTGTGACCCACCACACCCGGCCTTGTGGGGTGTTTATCTACCCCCAACCTCAGTTTGATTTCCCAGAAAACAGACCCAGGATGGCACACTGAGAATGTGGGGTACATGGGTATCCGGCCATGGGAGCCGGGGAAGGGCCCTGCAGGGGGTGCCCAGGAGCAGGGGAGGTGGTGAGAAACGAAGCTCAGTCCTGTCGGAGACCTTAGGGAGACTGGCATGCCCTTAGAAAGGGCATTCCCAGGGCAGGCGCGGTGGCTCACACCTGTAATCCCAGAACTTTGGGAGGCCGAGGTGGGCGGATCGCCTTAAGTCAGGAGTTCAAGACCAGCCTGGCCAGCATGGTGAAACCTTATCTCTACCAAAAATACAAAAACCAGCCGGGCGTGGTGGCGGGGGCCTGTAATCCCAGCTATTCGGGAAGCTGAGGCAGGAGAATCGCTTGAACTTGGAGGCGGAACTTGCAGTGAGCAGAGATTGTGCCACTGCATTTCAGCCTGAGGGACGGTGTGAGACTCCGTCTCAAAAAAAAAAAAAAAAAGAAAGAAAGAAAAAGAAAGAAAGAAAGGGTATTCCCTTGGCCAGAGAAAGCTGCAGGTGAGGAGAAGCAGAGGCTGGAGGTGGGGAGTGCAGCCACGTGGTTAGGCCCAGGGTGGCCTGCAGCCAGCGTGCACCCGGAGCTACCAGCAGCTGCTACAGACCCTCCTCCCAGACCTGGGATTTCCAAGAGCCACCTTGAGTCTCCCAGACCAGGCAGGGTACTGGAGGCACTCCGATGGGTGGGGTATCACCTATAGGTCGCTCACATGACATCCTTGGTTCCTTTACAAGCCTCAGTTTCCCCATCCTGTAACATGGGGAGAAGAAATGATGGCTGGGAGTGGTGGCACACGCGTTTGGTCCCAGCTACTCAGAAGGCTGAGGTGGGAGGATCACTTAAGCCCAGAGGCTGAGGCTGCAGTGAGCTGTGATTGTGCCACTGCACTCCAGCCTGGGTGACAGAGTGAGACCCCCATCTCTAAAAAGAAAACTTAGAGATGCTGCCTCCTTCTTTGGTCTGGCAGGAGGATGTTACCAGATGATTGAAGCTGGACGCACCAGTTCCCAAGAGTTAGTTTGACTCTGGAGTTCGAGTGCAGGGCAGAGGGGTGGGGCTTTGATATGTGGCCAGTGGGAGCCACAGAAGGTGCTAGAAGCACAGCAGTGTACCGGCTTTGGTTAAGCTTTGGTTAACCCTATTGCTCTTAGGAGGACGGACATGGGAGTGGGAAGTTGTAGGTTTGGCAGAGGCTCCTCAGTCAGGCCCTCCTGTATCCCTTCTGTCACCCGGAGTCCCTTGCAGCCCTGTGGGATTGGTGGCATGACCCAATGGCTTGGAGGGGTCACTGAAGTTCAGCTGGTCTCCCAGTCAAGGCCACACAGTGAGCCACGGCACAGCTGGGTTCAAACCCAGGCCCAGAGTCTCTGTGAATTTCCGCCTCCTGGCAACTAGTTTTGGGGTGTAATCCCCATTTCAGAAACTAGCTGGCTGTCCAAGGAGGGAGGCTGTCTGAACACCCCTCTGCCCGTGCTGGCCACCCCTCAGCCTTCCTGGGTTGAAGGCCCAGCTCCTGGCCGGCGCGGTGGCTCACGACTGTAATCCCAGCTCTTTGGGAGGCCGAGGCAGGTGGATCATGAGATCAGGAGATTGAGACGATCCTAGCTAATACGGTGAAACCCCGTCTCTACTAAAAATACAAAAAATTAGTCGGGCGAGGTGGCGGGTGCCTGTGGTCCCAGCTACTCGGGAGGCTGAGGCAGGAGAATGGCGTGAACCCGGGAGGCGGAGCTTGCAGTGAGCTGAGATGGCGCCACAGCACTCCAGCCTGGGCGACAGGGTGAGACTCCGTCTCAGAAAAAAAAAAAAAGAAGGCCCAGCTCCTCCCACCCCCCACCACCCCCGGCCTACCCTCGTGTTCACCAGCTGCTGTGGCTGCTCCCACCCTGGTGTTGTTTGAGTTTTAATTTTTGTGTTGCATTTAGAAAATTACCCATAATTACAGCTTCTGAGAGGAAACGGTCTCCTAACACAGACCCGGCTCCCAGCTGTGGCCGCCTCCCACGCACGGCTGGGGAGGGATTGCAGGGGCCGCCAGCCCCGGTCCTGGCCCCTCCCAGGGCCCCCCACTTTAATGAGGAGGAGGGAGGGAGGCCGCTTCCGCCACCTATGGAGAGTAAAAACCACCAGCAGGAAAACCCAATCCGGCCTCCTCTGCGGGAATCGGGAGTGCTCATGGGCCCCCCACTGCTGTGTCCTCAAGGAGACAGGACCCAGAGGAAGGCGGAGGCGGCCAACTGAGGACGGGATGCGTTATTTCATCTGAATACTGCCAAGTCCAACTAGGGACTGTGCGGAAACAGTCTTGTGGGGGCAGTGCCCAGGGAAGGCTTGGAGGAGGAGGAGGGAGAGGAAGAGGAGGAGGAAGAGGAGGAGGAAGAGGAGGAGTTCGCCTCCTCCACCAGGAGGACCAAGGAGGAACTCTTGGCCAAAGGAGGAGCCTCAGTAGGCCAGGGCAGAAGCCAGAGAAACAGCGTTCCAGGCGGCAGGAACCGCTAGCGCAAAGGCTTGTGGGTGGGGCTGTGCAGGGTGGATCCAGGGTGAGGGCAAAGTCGGCCCCTTCTTCCGGCAACCCCCTTGTCCTAAAAGCAGATTCTCCTTAGGGGCTCCTCCAGGCACAGGCCCTGATCCGTATTTAAGGGACATCTGTGGTGGGTGACTCACCACTGTCCACCCCAAGAAGCACAGACCCAGCCAAGGACCTGCCCTGGACCCCTGTCTACCTGAGCCCCTTACTGGGGCAACCTCCCTGCCCACTCTGTGCCACCTTGATCTCACTGGCAACCCCACGGAGCTTCTTAGTTTTTTTAATTTTTAGTAAGGGTCTTCCTCTGTCGCCCAGGCTGAAGTGCAGTGACAGGATCACAGCTCACTGCAGCCTTCACCTGCTGGGTTCAAGCCGTCCCCCATCTGGGCCTCCTTAGTGCTGGGACTACAGGCACACGCTGCCACCACGTGCGACCTCCCATGGAGCTTCTTAAAATCCCATCCTCTTTTCGCCGTTCCACACCCTTCCATGGCTCCCTATTGCTCTTAGAAAAAAATCTCACCCCCTCCCCGCTGGGCGTGGTCTAGAAAAAAAATCTCACCCCCTCCCCGCTGGGCGTGGTCTAGCTCTCTGCCTTCCCTGCCATCATCCCCCTCTTTTTCCCACTGCTCCCGCAACGGCTGCCTCCTGGCCCTGCCTCCAGCGCCTTCACCATGTGCCCACCTCAGGGCCTAAGCACTTGCTGTGACTACAGTCTGAATATTCCACTTCCAGGTCTTTCGAATCCACCCCCCCCCGTTATTTTTCCTCCCCGCCCTGCCCGGCCTTCCCGTGGGTGAGGGGGCCCTTTCTGCAGGTTCTGCCCCCGCAAGGCGTGAACCCTGGTTGGGAGTGCGCGCGGCTCAGCCTCCCCGACGCCGCGTGGGACCCAGGGCCCGCTACCCTCGCACTTTCCCGCCGGCGCCCAGGCTGTGTTTGGAGATCCTTCCCAGTTGCCATGAGAACCGCGCTCCTCGCTCCCGCCTTCCGCGCCTCCCCCATCGCAACTCTCTGGGCCGCCGGCGCCTCCGCCTCCCTCCCTCCTTCCCTCCCTCCCTCCGCCTCCGCCCTCCCCCGGGAGCCCGGCCGACCCTGCCGTCGCCCGTCCTGTCACCAGGGATCCCCACCCTCTTATGCACGTGGCACTCCCTGAAATTGCCCCAACTGACTCTCCAGCTTTTGACTGTCCACCTCCCCCATCAGATTCTGGGCCCTAAAAGGCAGCAACGTGTACCGGCTGGGTCTCCGGAGCCCAGCACACAGAAGGCGCTCAGTGCATGTTTAATGGGGTGAAGACTCACATTGGCCCAAGGAACCGTGGCTCACGGGGCGAGGGACCCCACCAGGGCACATGGGGCCCTGGTGAGCCACGGAGCTTTGGGAGATTAAATTGGGGGTGCCAGGAGGGGCATCTGCCGGGCCTGGGAGCCCCGGTTGTCACCAAGGCTCTGTGTGACTTTGGGTGAGCCACACCCTCTCTGTGCTTCATTAGGAGTAGGCGCTGGGTGGGCAGTGGTAGGGGCGGTCATTAGGATGAGAGTGACCTGGACGCCGAAGCCCATGCTTCCCGTGGCCCCCCAGGCTCCGGGCCGTCGCCAGCCCGAGGCCCTGCGGAATTGTGCGAGCCCCTCCTTCCCGCAGCCGGGGCCCGGAGGCCCGCGGGAGAGGAAGCTGGGGGAGGGGGCGGCCGGCTGGACAGGAAGTGAGAAGGGCTGGCGTCCCCCCTCCCGCGCCGAGGCCCCTCGGGGAGGAGGCGGGGCTGGGGCCGGCCCTGCCCTTCCCTTCCTCTCCGCGGGTCTGGAGCCGCGGCGGCTCCCGACTTCCCGCCGGCCAGAAGGCTTGGGGTGTGGGCGGAAGGGTTCTCACGTACTGGGGGGCCAGCCTCTATCGGGGAGGCATCTGGGGGTCAGCTGGCAGCGAGAGACGTCCACACATTCACACACAAACACACACACGAAACGTGAGCGCACAGTCACATACAGGTCCCAGAGAGCTGACGGCCCACCCACGCGCGGAGGCACACACGTGCACATTCGGCACACATTTGTGCACACTCGGCACACATTTGTGCACACAACCTCACTGGGCGACTTGGCCCGCCTCGGACCCATAACTGCCACCGCGCAGCCAGGGACAGTCGCCGAGACAGCGATCACTTATTGGGTGTTTGCTAGCTCCCCACGCACAAGGATGCACACGTGCACTCACACAGGAGCCGCGTGTTTGCACACACATAGAAAAAAAAAGGAATAGCCGTGGCAAACACAGGAACATCTAGACCTAGAGTCAACCGCACCGCCTTCCCGTACCCTGCCTGTCCACACACGACCCATTGGTACCCGGACACCCGTGCCCTGCGGGGGTCCCTGCCTCAGTATCCGCCCCCACTCTCTCTGAACACCCTTGGTGGGGAGATGAAGGGTCCTAGAAGGGGAAAAGGGCACCCACTGCCTGCACCCTGACTCCCGCAGACAAAGGTGGGATGCGTCCCATTTACAGCTCACAGCACCGAGGCTGAGAAGCCCAAACCCAGCACCTAGTATTGTAACCGGGTGTTATTTGAGGATGGTGCCGGGTGGCTCCCACAACCTGGGTATTATAGGAACTTTGTGTCTGTGTGTCTGGATTGTGTCTGTGTTGTGTGACTTCGGGCGGGAGGCTGAGTGTCCGCAGGCCCTGTGACTGTGGAGCTGGGTAGGGTGTGGTTCTCAGGAGGCCGCAATAGTGCGCCCCAAGGTGACTGTGAGTTAACGGCGTGGGCTCTGTCCACGGCTGTTGGAAGCTGTGGCATGGCCTTGCATAAGCGTGCCTCTGCGTGAGGCTGGGTGCCTGCGTGCGGTGGCCTGTGTTTAGTTGTTCCAGGACGGCCACTGTGTGTTAGCTGGGTGTGTGGCAGTGTATGTGTGTCGCTGGGCAGGCTGTGTGTGCGGTGGTTCCCACCCGTGCTGAGTGTGGGTAGCTCTGCAGGGTGAGACACCCAGTGTCACTGCCTGAGGCTTTATGGGGCTATCCGCAGCCGTTCCAGCAGCGGGGTATATTTTTGTTGTGTAAAGCGCTATGTTGAGTGTCGCTGCAAATGTGTGTGGCTGGGTGTACAATTTGGGTGGCTGGCTCCATTTGAGGTGAGTGAACGTGTGCGCGCGCGCGTGTGCAGCCGCGATCAGCTGTGCGTCCCTGGGTGGCCGTCCCCGATCCTGACCCGCGAGTGTGTAGCCGCGCCCCCACCCCCTGCAACGGGCACTGCGCGTGCGCGCTTGGCCCGCGGTCCCGACGGCGGGACCCACCCGCGCGCCCGCCATCGCCCCTTTAAGAGCGGCGCCCGCGGGCGGCGGGGAGGCAGCGGGCGGGGGCGCGCGCGGCGGGAGGAGGGGAGCGCGCGTTTCCCGGAACAGCCCGCGCGGAGGAAAGGGAGGAAAAAAAAGCCACCCTGCGGCCGGGGCCGGAGCTGGAGCCGCCGCTGCCGCCGCCGCTGCGGCCGTCTGGAGCTCCCCCGCGCGGACGATGCCCGCGGTGCCCGCCCGGGGCTCGGGGCGGTGAGGCCCGGGGCGCGGGGTAGCTATGGCGACGGCGAGCGCGGCCCGCGGCGCCGCCTGACAGGTGTGGGCCCCGGCGGCGGCGGCGCGGAGCAGCATGTACGCCAAGGGGGGCAAGGGTTCGGCCGTGCCCTCCGACAGCCAGGCCCGCGAGAAGTGAGTGCGGGGCCGGGGCCGGGGGCGGGGCTCGGCGTCCGCGCTCTTCCGTGGGCTCTGGCGCGGGCGGGTACCGCGCGGGGCACGTGGGCGCGGGCGGCGGGGAGCGCGGAACCTGAGCGCGCTCGAGGGGTCCCGAGATTGGCGGGGCTGCGCGACCCCCGAGGGGCAAGAGATTGGCGGGGGGCGCGCAAGACCCCGAGGGGTCACCGGAGTTGAGGGGTGGCGGGCGACCCGAGGGGCGCTAGACGGGAGTGAACGGGTGAGACCCTAGCGGCTCCAGGGGTCGCGAGATTGGCGGGGGCGCGCGAAACCCGAGGGCGCGAGATTTGAGGGGGCGCGCGAGATCCCCGAGCGGGACTCGGGGGTCGCGAGGCCTCCCCTAGACGTGGGTGCCCGAGGCTGCGGACGCACGGTGATCGAGGTCGGCGAAGTTTTCCGGGACGAGCGAGAGTGTAGGCTCGGGGATCCCGGGCGCCTGGGGAAGACCTGGAGGGCGGCTGGAGGGGCGCGCGGCCACCTGTCTGCCCTGGCCCCAGCAGCTGTGTGGGGCCCCTGGGGAAGCCGCACGGTTCACAGTCCGGGGGCGGGTGGGGACGACGGAGCCCCTCTCTTGATACCACCGAAGAGTGCATACTGAGGGCCCCTCTTTTCTGGGCGTGGCTCCAGGCGGTGGGTACCAGGCGCTCTCAGGCTGGTAGGGGCAGGTTCCACCGTGCGAATGGAGGAAGGGTCGTAGTGGGGCTGAGGTGTCTCGGGGTCGGGAGGCAGCGAGGCAGCCGAGTGTGCTCTCCGGGTCGAGAGCATTTGAAAGGTGCCTGAAGCTGTGACCGTCCCGCAGGAAGGGCACGGGGCAGTTTGCAGTGTTAGTGAAATTGCCCAGAGGCCGGGCGTGGTGGCCCACACCTGCAATCCCAGCACTTTGGGAGGCTAAGGTGGTCGAGAGATCAAGACCATCCTGGCCAACATGGTGAAACGCTGTCTCTACTAAAAATAGAAAAATTAGCTGGGCGTGGGCGCCTGTAGTCCAGCTACTGGGGAGGCTGGGGCAGAAGAATCGCTTGAACCCAGGACGCAGAGGTTATGGTGAGCCAAGATCACACCACTGCACTCCAGCCTGGCGACAGAGTCTGACTGTCTCAAAAAAAAAAAAAAAAAATTAAAAAAGTGCCCAGGAGGAGGGGAGTCTTGTCATAGCTGATGGGGGACTTGCAGGATCCTTGAAGTTGAGCCGCCTGGAGTGACCCGGGGTGTGGAACTGGCCACCCAAGCAGAGAGGAGGCTGGGTCAGCAGGGAGGGGTCCCATGAGGACCCGCCTTGAGGGCCAGGCCAGGAGTGAGGACTTGAATGTCTGGGTGCTGGAGAGGAGCCCCGGATGTTGGCTGAGTGTCCCCGTCCTACCTCTTCTGCCTAGGCTGACTTGGGATACCCCACCCCTCCACAAAGATGACTGTTCCCTCTGCTTAGCCTCTGGGTCATTTTGGAGAAGAGGCTGTTCTGGCCAGAAGGTGGTAGGCAAATGGCTGCACCATCGGGCCTCCCTTGTCTGTGTGCAGTTAGGAAGATGAGCTCCGTTTCCAAGCACCCTTAAACCCAAAGACTTTTTGAAACTGGCCTCTGGCTCCTGCTCAGGTTGGAAGCAGGAGGTGTCTGCTATGGTCACCCCTGGACCCCTGGTCTGTCTCCTGTGTGTCTCCAGCCAGCTGCTGGCTCTGGAGGCGACCACCCACCCAGTGGGAATCAGGATCGTTCACTAGTTCAGCATATCTGCCCTGGGTGTCCCAGGGTGTGGCAATCGGGAAGGCAGGGTCTGGTCGGGATGGCAGGGTCAGTGACCCTGAAGAAGCCCCCACCCCAGCAGGGAGGCAGGTATCCAGTTACCTGGAGAAAGCAAAGTGGATGATATATAGTGAAGGGTGAGGGGATGTCAGGTGGAGGGCACAGCAAGTGCAAAGGCCCTGAGGTGGGACCAGGAAAAGGACCTGAGGCTGGGCCCAGGTGTAGGAAGAGGCAGCCTGCAAGAGTGCCAGATGGGCCACAGTTGGTTGTGTGTGCAGAAGTGTGCTCTGACTCCCAGGTGGAGCGGGGCTTAGAGGGGCCAGGAACAGAGGCTGGGAGTCCCTGGGGATGTGGACACAGTTGTCTCAAAGACCGCTGGGGAGGCCGGGCATGGTGGCTCACGCCTATAATCATCCCAGCATTTTGGGAGGCTAAGGTGGGTGGATCACTTGACGTCAGGAGTTCAAGACCAGCCTGGCCAACATGATGAAACCCAGTCTCTACTAAAAATACAAAAATTAGCTGGGCGTGGTGGCGGGTGCCTGTAATCCCAGCTACTCTGGAGGCTGAGGTGAAAGGATCACTTGAACCTGGGATGTAGAGGTTGCAGTGAGTTGAGATCGTGCCACTGCCCTCCAGCCTAGGTAACAGGGCAAGACTCCATCTCAAACAGAAAAAAAAAACAAAAACGGTGAAAGAGAGCTGATGGCAGCCTGGACCCAAGTAAGAAGGAAGAGATTTCATAGGTTTGAGCTGGGAGTGGTAGGGTGAGGGGGTTAGCTGCATTCCTGGTCCCCTTTCCTTACTGTCCTCCCACACCCCAACCTGCCCAGCAGAGGTGCTCTGGGGACACTGGTCTGGGGACTCAAGGCTCTCGGAAGTCCCTCAGCTGCCAGTGGGGAGGCTGCGGGGCCCATCTTTGGCCAGAGCCAGCCTGCATGCTTCCATTTCACGGAGAGGGTCTCGTGTAAGTGTTGGTTTGGAGGTGAGGTTCCGCTATGAAAGAAAGCCTGGAAAACACCAGATGGCTGCATCCCCCCATTTCACCGAAAGGGACACCAGGGCCCTGGAGAGGAAGCCACCTGATGAGGACTCAGCTTCTCTGGCACAGGTGAGCTCTAAGAGGCAGCCCCAGGCCTCAGTTTCCTCATCTGAAATGTGGACGACCCGTCTTTCAGGATCTTTGCAAGGACTGGGTAGGAGCCCGTAGGTGGAGCACCTACTGGTGCAGCCACTCGGCTCTCAGGAAGTATCCACCACAGGCGAGCCACTTCCTGCTTCTGGGCCTCGGTTTCCTCCTCTGTGAAATGGGGTGAAGGGGTCACACTGCTCCAAACCTTGACTCTGCAGCACTGCACTTTTCTTCCTGCACTGAGCCTCATGCCTCCTTCCTTCTCTCTCTGGCCCCAATCCTGAGCCCCTTCTGGCTGCCCTTGGAGCCTACAGGCCTCCCCGGCTCACGCTAGGTCTCGGCCAGCTGGCTCCAGGAAGGGACTGAGCACCTGGTGGGTGTTTGCCCTCGGGGGCTTGCAGCAGATGGTGGTGACTGCGGAGTGCGGGGGCAGCAGAGTGGGCCAAGGGAGGCTGGGGTCTGAATAGGCCACCCGCAAGAAGAGGGGGGTGTGTATATCCTTCAACACTCAAGCGCTGCCAGGCAGGTTGAGAAGAGGTCCATGAACCACAGCCATGGTTGGTGTCGCCTGGCAGCCCATGGGTTTCTCCCAGGCTTGATTTTGACCCGGCACATGGATGCCGGTGGCTTGTTCATCAGCCTGGCAGGAAAGCCAGGGATGGGATTCACAATTGGACATGGTCATTTTGGCCCCTGGCTGGAAATGGCTATGAGGGGCAGGTGTGGAGGGTAGTAAGGAGAGGCTGCCACTTTGCCAAGAAGCTGCCAAAGGCCCGGCCTTTAGGGTTGGCACGGGAGGGAGGATGGCAAAGGTTGGAGGGTCCCTTTGGGGACAGCAGTGAGACCTGGTGACGGATGGCACGGTGACAGCCGTAAGTGGCAGGTGTCTCCTGTCCCAGCAGCGTCTGTGTTCAGGAGGGCGCTGAGCAGAGAGTACCCATTGTGCCCATTCTCGGTAATTAGGGTAACTCCCGTCATTATGGAGGTAGCTGTGGTATATTTCAGGCCACCAGGCGCTAGCTAGCACCCCATCCTGCCTCTGCTTCCCTGTGTAGCTTCATGCTGGCTCCAGGTCCAGGCGCCCCATGTCCTCCGGGTCTTGTGTTCTTTCTGCAGGGAGGGCTGCCTGCTGCTCTTCCGGGTGCCTCCCCATGGTCCTTTCTGGCCACCTGCCCGTGTGGCACAGGGAGCCCTCGTAGGCGTCAGGCCCTGAGAGGTTGTGCCGACCCAGGGCAAGTGGCCCGTAGGGGGCACAGGTGATTTGCATCCAGAGCCCTTCCCTATAACTGAGCTCAGGGCCCCAACCGGTGGCGCCCCCAGACCTGGCCCCCAAAGCCGTCCTCTGGGAGGGGAGGGCTTTGTAGGTCCCAAAACTCCCTGGCCGAACAGCCAGGCTTCAAAACTTTTCACGCAAAACAATAACAACCCACAGTTCTTCCCTGGAGACTGAATCCTGTTTAAAATAAAAGGACTAATGTGGAAGGGAAATCAGCAAAGTCAAAAACTTCCTCTGGCCTCCCATCGCTCCCAGGAGAAATTCCCAAATCCTCAATGTGGACAGAAAAGCTGCTGACCTTCATCAGTTCTTACCCCATGGCTCGCCTGATCCTCCCAGCATCCCAGGAGGGGGTCCCCGGGCCGGTTTGTTCATTCACTGGGGTGACTGGGGGCCCAGGATGCCCAGCTCCATTCTAAGGGCGTCACAGTGAGCAGACTCCGAGTCCCCACCCCTCCTGAAGCCACATTCCATCAGGGGCGAAGACAGAAACTCTCAGAGGGGGAGACGGAGCAGGGTGTGGGCTTCCATGTGACAGGGAAGCCCCTGATAGGTGACCCTGGAGTCTCTGGGCGGAAGTGCCCCAGGCAGGGAAACAGTGCGCAGAGGCCCTGGGGTGGCAGGGCAGCCAGTGTGTGGGTTGTGGCGGGGGGGGCGGTGCACAGGAGGGTTTGAACAAGGAACGTGGGGGTTGGGGAAGCAGTGCCTGGGGGGAGTCTGTCGTAATCCAGGTGGGAGACGGTGGGTGGCCTGGCTCAGGTGTGCAGTGGAGGTGAGGAGAGGGGCCTGAGTCAGAGAGGTTTCCTTGAGTGTTTTTTTAAATGCAGTGATGTTTGGGGACAGCTTGGGGGATCTCATGCAGGTGCACGCCTGTGTACACACCACCAGAGGCTCCTTGGATGGGACGTGTGTGTAAAGGCCAAGCTAAGGGGTGGGGGCTCAGGATGTCGAGGCTGGGCCTCTAGATGTCAAGTGGACAGTGGATCCCAAGTTTGGGGAAGGTCAGGCCATAGCATCCTCTGGACAGCCCCTACTTGAAGGCATCATCAAAACAGGACGGGCAGCCGCATAGGGAGAGCAGAGCAGAGGACAGAGCTGGTAACCAGCAGGGCTGGAGGCAGGAGGACAGCAGGAGAGGGTAGGGTGCCTCTGGGGGGGCCACCTCCTGGGTTAGGTGCTCATGGGGACAGTCAGGGAATGGGAGACAAGGCAGCTAGAACCCTTGGCAGCCCTCTCTTCAGGACTCCCCCTGGGCCTCTTGGACAGCCGTGCCCCAGAATGCAGCCTCGGCAGGATCTCCCACTGCCCCCGCCCTCCTGGGGCAGCTCACCAGCATTCCCGCAACTCTGTCTTACCCCACTCTGGCCTTTCATGCCCCCTGCTCTGACCCCCAAGTGGCTGGGGTGGGAACTCTCTTCTGCACCTGGTGGGTGGGTTGGCATTGGGCTCCCCAGGCTGGTCGGTCTGCCCCTTGAACCTGCCCAGTCTGGCCTTGTGTGCTCCACTTCCACTGATGGATGCAGGCCTGTCAGCCGCTAGCCACAGGGAAAGGCTCAGAAGCCTCTAGATGGGCCAAGGTGCCACAGAAGTGAGCTAGATAGGCGGGCGTGCAGGCCGTGGGGCCAGGAAAGTGGAGGAAGAGCTGGTGTGGGAGATTGGAGGGGTGTGAGGTCAGGATCTAGCAGGATCTGGCCTGGGAGCACTCTCTCGAAGAGTGGTGTGATGATGCAGGGCTGACCACTGGGCGCTGTGTGTCCTGCCCCATCCCTGCCCCAAGGGTGGCCTTCACAGCTCACATGGTACAGTGTGAGCCTGGTGCACCCCGCCCTGGGCCGCCTCCCCTCCCTGATGCCACCCCACTTGCCTTTCCATAGCCTCAGCGCCTTCCAGGCTGCCACAGAGCTCACCTCTCTTGACAGGTATTGCCTGTCTCTGTCTCAACCCTCAAGAACGTGGCCTCCAGGACAGGGGCTGGGGGTGTGCATTGCTCAAAAGGCACTTCATGGATGCTGGAGGAACTAATGAAGTGAATGAATGAAGGAGGGGAGGCAGGATAAGATCTGGGGCAAGGGCAGTGCCCTTGCAGACCAGTTGGGGGCAGGAAGTCCCCATGTTCTCTAGGGGCTGGGGCAGGAACCTGAGGGTTGGAAGTCTGAAAGGGACCTGGGGGATATGATAGGTGGTGGGTGCTGGGATTGGAGCAGCCTGACTGAGAGGGAGCAGAGTGTGAGTCAAAGGAAGGTTATTTTAGGATGGGGCCGGCAGCCAGAGAGGGCGGCGCAGCTGAGCCGGAGGCGGCTGGAAGGGCCCCCAGGCCTGCCTGCTTCTCGCCTCTAGGGCTCAGCCTCAGGCTGGCCCTCTGGTACCCTGTCTTGAATCCAAGAGTCCCCCAACCCCCAGCAGACCCTCGTGGGTCCCTAGCTGGATAGTACAAGAGCTCTGAGAGGGGGCGGCTCATTCCAGGGAGGTCCAGAAGGGCTGGTGCCACAGGACTGGGCACCCCTTTGGATGAGGGCTTTGTCCTCTGCTGTCTGGTGTGGCAGCTGGACTGGAGCGGGGTGGACAGTCCAGCCTCTCCATGACCTGCAGGGGGCCGTGCTGGAGCCACCTGACTGGGTGAGGGTGGCCCAGGTCCAAGCTCTTGGGGTACGCAGTGGTTGAGAGGGTGAGTCCAGGGGTCCCTGGCAGGCTGGGGACTTGGGCAGAGCCCTGTGGGCGCTTGGGTAGGGCGGCACCCCTGCAGACGTGGCACTGCGGGTCCTACCTCCCCTGGCCCCCCACCTCCATTCCCCAGACACTGCTCCAGGGTCACCACTGCCCTGACTGGGGATAGTCTGCAGGAAGGGTTGAGGCCACCACAGTGGATGGGCAGTGACCCCAAGGAAGAGATGGGGTCCAGGGAATGGGGGGGATGTCGGGGGGAGGGCCCCTTCCCTCCTTCCGTCCTGGGCCGGGAAGGCTGGGGATGAGTTTGGGTGTGGGCCCTGAGCACATTACATGGCCCAGGGTGCCCACTGGTCATACCCACCCCGCACATACTCAGGAATGACACTCCTCTATGGAGAAGACCTCTCCAGCACTGAGGCCTCTCTGAAGTCACAGTGTTGGCAGGACAGGGCGAGGACTTGGTCCTCGAGGGAGTGTGGAACACAGCCGAATTCGGCCTAGAACTGGGGGTCAGGGATGCCTGGAAGGGGCCTGCAGGACGTCGATGGATAACTATGAGCTGTCCCTGCTGAGCAGCTGGTGGGAGGCCACCTTTCCACCCACCCTCCTGAGAGGTGGAAGGGCTTTGGGATGGGCCTTTGCCTTGGAGAGCCTGAGCCCCCTGGGCCACCTTGCCCCCACAGGTTAGCGCTATACGTCTATGAGTACCTGCTGCACATCGGTGCCCAGAAGTCAGCCCAGACCTTCCTGTCTGAGGTAAGCCGCTGCCTCCAGCCTGGCCCTCCCTCCCCACCCACACCCCAGGGTCCTCCTCCATTTCCACTGGGGATCCAGGGAGTGGGCCCGCGTTGCCACTCTGATGGCCCTGGGAACTGAGGATATGGCGGGGTCCGGGCCCGGGCTGGCATCCAGGCATCTGGCCCACATGCCCAGCCGGGACCTGCCACACATCCTGGGGCCTTCTGCCCACCCAGTTACCCTTCCCTCCCCACTCCCTCCCTGCCCAGATGTTCTCTGGGCACCCTGCTGCGTGGTGGCGCAAGGTCAGGTAGGGCCACCCCCTCACCACCTTCCTTTCCCTGCAGATCCGATGGGAGAAGAACATCACGCTGGGGGAGCCCCCCGGGTTCCTGCACTCCTGGTGGTGGTGCGTGCTGGGCTGCTGTGGGTGGGCTGTGGAAGGGGGTTGAGGGGGGCACGTGGAGCAACTGTCTACCCCTGCCGCCCACAGCGTGTTCTGGGATCTGTACTGTGCAGCGCCTGACCGGAGAGAGGCCTGCGAGCACTCCGGCGAGGCCAAGGCCTTCCAGGACTATGTGAGTCCCAGCCCCAGGGACTCGGGGGCTCTAGGGTGGGAGGTCTGCTGGGCCTGTGACTGGGGAGGTGGGGTGGGGGTTGCACAGCTAGAGGAGGGCTGGGAATGGTGGTAGTTTGGGGTTGACAGGAAGAGCTGCAGCTGCCACTCAGGCTCTTGGCCACTTCTGGGGGTCCCTCCACCCTCCCCTTGGTCCAGGGTCATTCACAGAATAAGGGAAAGCTCTTTTCACTGCACCACGCTTCTGAGGGTCCCCACAGCCCTCCCACCCTCCTCGGGGCACTGGGTGGTTGCCATTTCCCCACCCCTCCTGTGAGCCTGCGTAGAGATGGGGGAAGCTCACTGCCTTCCTCCTCCTTTGCCATGTGTGCGTTGGGGGTCACTGCTGCTCCTCTGAGCGGGGAGCCCCGGTGGGGGTGCCTGATGGGCCAGGCACTAGGACACTTTCTGACCTTGCCGGGTACTTGGAGCTGCCCACTCCCTCTCTGCTGTCATTTTCCTTCTGGGTTAGAAAAGGTCAGAGGCCTGCCTGGAGTGGAGGCCCTGCCTGGCTAACCACCAGGGGATGGTGGCCTCCTGTTGTCATGGGACAGCAGATGGCAGCCCTTCCC
Organism: Trachypithecus francoisi; assembly: GCF_009764315.1. Classification (NCBI taxonomy): domain Eukaryota; kingdom Metazoa; phylum Chordata; class Mammalia; order Primates; family Cercopithecidae; genus Trachypithecus; species Trachypithecus francoisi. Next base: position 131,760,545 of record NW_022681470.1, on the reverse strand, counting down.
TTCATCCTGTGCGCTGGGCCACCTGGCCCCCTCTGTTGGGTCTGAGGGGGAGGTGCTGGCTCTGCCGGTGGGCGGCTGGGGGGCGCCAGTCCCACCCACTCCCTGTCCCCTGTGCGCCAGAGGGCAGGCCTCAGCAAGGCAGAGGCAGCCTGAGGGGTAGGGCGCCCCTGTCTCTGAAGATGCCTCCAGCACACTGCATGGGAGCTGGGCACGCTGAAGCCCTCCTGGCGTCACTGCTGTTCACCCCCATGGTCCCCTTGACCTAGTCCCGCTGGGTCTGGGGCCCCGGGGGTGTCTGGAGCTGTGGACTTGGGCGACTCTGCCCCCATCCCTGCTGTCTGGGTCTAGCATCCTCTCTGGGCGCCCCCGCCGGGCCAGGAGGGCGGAGCTGGCGAGTCGGCTAGAACGCTGGCGAGTCGGCTAGAACGCTTCCCAGGCGCGCAGCGGTTACCATGGCAGCGCCTGCACGGAGTGTAGACCGCAGGGCCCAGGGCGGAGGCCGCCCAAGCCCTGGGGTGACCGAATCCCCGTGGGGACTCGTCATGCCATGCCGTCGCCTCCGTTGCTCTCGCTCTCACTGGGGGCGCCCTGCCCGCCGAACCCGCACAGAGGTGGCCCCTTCCTCTCGCGCCTTTCTCCCGCCCTCTGAGCGGGGTGCTCTGTCCGCCCCTCCCCGGCTCCAGGCCGACCTTGGCGTCTCCAGGAAACGCCGGAGCGCCCAGCCCATCGCCATGGCAACACGTGCCGGGCCGGCTGCTCTTCAGGGATGATTGACGTAGGGGGTCCGGCCCTGGCCAACCGCCGGGGAGGGCGCGCCGCCCGGGATTAACTCCTCGGAGCCTAGAGTTGGGAAGCTGCGGGGCGCAGGGGGCCGGGGGGGAGGCTGCGGTGGAGCCTCTGCGACCAGGAAATGCTCAGGCATCCTCTATGGCCCGAGAGGGGGTTGCCCTCCCTGTGGGGTGGACAGACACAGGGCTCAGAGGTGCCCCCTCCCCACCCTCCGGGAGTGGACCCGAGGGGCCGCCTGGGAGCGCAGCTGCTCCAGGCCATTGTGTTTGCGGGAGGGGGTGGGGTGGGGGCCCAGAGGGGACTTGGCAGTTTGTAACTGAGAAAGTGGCACAGGAGTGGGGCCCTAGGGCAGGAGGGCTTTCAAAGGATTTGTTCTGGGCCTTGGGAGTGCTCTCCATCATGGTGAGCTTAGGGGGCTCCTTCCTCCACCCCCTCCCCCAGCTTAGGACCCTGGCGGAAGGCTTGAGGCTAACCTCAGAGAAGGAGCCAGCCCGCAGCCCTACACCGGGAGGGAGGATTTCTCCTGGGGCCCTGCTCTAGGCAGGGGACCCCTCTCAGCAGTCCCTGAGGACAGGAAACGCTGTGTGACTGCAGGCAGAGTGCTCAACTTCTCTGAGCCCAAGTGGCATCAGTTAATGCCACAAACACCTGCGCGTCCCTATGTGCTGGCTTGGGCCAGCCCCAGAGAGAGCCCCTCCCCTTCTTTTTGGGGGTTGGGGTTTGGCCTGGACCATACAGACAGAGGCCAGGAGAGAAGTTCTCCCCTCCCTGTCCCCAGAGGTGTCCCTTTGCCCTCATAGACCGGGCCTCCCTCCCCACCTCATATCCCCTTTCCCACCTTCCCCCTGCCAGACCCTGTAGGCCCCATAGCAGACAGGTCTAGAACTTGGTCCCCAGCCAGGTATGGGCTGCCACCAGAATTTCTGGCAGATACAGGAAGTCCCCTCTCTAGCACCCTGTCTTCTCCCCTTCTCCATCTGAGAGAGGCTGGGGGAAGGAAACCCCACCCCAGAATCCTGCTTTTCCTCCTCCTCCTGGACGAAGGGCAGGGTGGGGTGGGACGGGTCCACAGCTGCACTAAGGTAGAGCCTTCAGGGATGCTCTTGAAATTGCCGGCATATTTGTGTGTGTGTGTTTATTTGGGGTGTCCTGGATAGAGCTGGGGACCCAGCTGAGCTGTCCTGCCAGCCAGGATGATGCAGGGCCCATTGGGATGGGTCTGGAGTGGGGGACAGGTCTGTGCGAGATGAGGGCAGCACTGGATCCTGGGTCCTACAGGGTCTTCAGACCCACAGATTCTCAGGCGACAACCCCAGTGTGCTCACTGACCAATGCCAGCTGGCTGTCCCATGGGGCCAGCCACCTGCAGAGAGGAGGGGGCACACCCCAGGTAGGAAGTGTCCAAGTGCCCTGACTTGGCCCTCTCGGTTTCCCACACCCCTACAGAGCGCTGCAGCTGCCCCCAGCCCTGTGATGGGGAGTATGGCCCCAGGTGATGCAATGGCCGCAGGCCCCATGGCAGCTGGCTTCTTCCAGGTATGGCCCAGGCTGGAGTCCCCTGGCCCCCAACTCTGGGTGAACATGCGTCTGAGGATGAGGGTCCCACGTGGGCAGAGGTCATGAGGCCGGCAGGCTGGAGTTGAGTGGGAGGGTCCTCTGTGTCGCAGGTGTGCCCAGGTGGGCCTTTCAGGGGCCAGCGAGGGAGGGCCCGAGTGCAGTGGAGGGTGGGTGTCTGCACGCTTGGCCTGTACATGTGTGTGCACAGGGTGCTTGGGGATGCAGTGGCCACAGTGGTCCTGGTGACCACTGGTGCCTGAGTCCTGCCCTCAAGCCTTCCCACAGGGTCCCTGTCCCATAGGCTGGCCCACCCCTCTGCCTCCATGGAGCCCCTCCCCTCCTCAGCCAAACCCAGTAGGGCCTCATTCCCCCCAACCCACCTGGTTCTGTCCTCCTAGGGCCCCTCGGGCTCCCAGCCATCCCCCCACAACCCCAACGCCCCCATGATGGGGCCTCCCGGTCAGGTAAGGAGCTGTGGTGCCTGCCCCTAACACACACACATCCCCTCCCCCAGTGCCGCCCCCTCCTGCCCCCAAGCCATGAGGTCCTGGCCGCCTGGCACCGCCAGGCTTTGCTAACTGGTTCTGAAGGAGGGGGCTCCCCAGGTCAGGGGTCCCCCAGCATAGCAGAAATGGGGTAGCTTTGGGAGCCAGAGGGTGGGGGGAGGTGCTGATCCCCGCCCACCTCTTCCAGCCCTTCATGTCACCGCGCTTCCCAGGGGGCCCACGGCCCACCCTGCGGATGCCAACTCAGGTGAGAAAGGGATGATGGGAGGGGGGCAGGAGCTGGGCCGGGGAGAGAGCACTCCACACTCAGTGCCGCACCCCCTCTGCAGCCTCCTGCAGGCCTCCCCGGCTCCCAGCCCCTCCTCCCTGGCACCATGGAGCCCTCCCCAAGAGCCCAGGGTGAGTAGGGAAGCTCCAGCCCCTATCCCCCCATCAATCACAATTCCAGCTCTCAGAGCCCTGACCTTGCTGCCTCCCTGCTGTCCACACTGGGGAATGGTCCAGGTCCGAGTCCCCTTCCTTCTGCCCCACCCCAGGGCATCCGAGCATGGGCGGCCCAATGCAGAGGGTGACGCCTCCTCGGGGCATGGCCAGCGTGGGGCCCCAGGTAAGCATGGAGCCCTGGTGGGTGGGGCTTTCGGGCTGTCCCCGGTCTGCCCCTCACAGCTCCTTTGCCTCCGCAGAGCTATGGAGGTGGCATGCGGCCCCCACCCAACTCCCTTACTGGCCCAGGCCTGCCTGCCATGAACATGTAAGACCCTCGGGGACCCCCAGAGTGTGCAGTTCACAGGCCACCACCAGCTTCATGGCTGGGTCAGCTGGGGCAGGCCCTGAACCCTCAGGACAGTCTTGGATATTGTTTATTTCATGGCCACTGAGGGGAGACAGGCCTGAAGTAGCAGTTAGTGCCCCGGGGCCAGTGATGGGTTGAGATTGGAACCTGGCTGCTCGCGGTGGCCACTTTTCCAGCAACATCTGCTCTGTGGCCTGTCTGGGGACACAGTGGAGCAGGGTGTGGGGGGTGCGTGGTGGGGGCTGTGATCCACATGGACTAGCCCCGGAGTCTGTCACCCACCGTCTCTTCCAGGGGCCCAGGAGTTCGTGGCCCGTGGGCCAGCCCCAGTGGAAACTCGGTGAGCCTAAGGCTGGGTGGGCAGGCCTGGGGTGGGGTGGGAGGGGCACTGGGCGAGCGGCCTGGCTGACTGCTCACAGCTGCCCCTGTCTCCAGATCCCCTACTCCTCCTCATCCCCCGGTAGCTACACGGTAAGTCTGAGCAAGGCTGGGCCACCCCTGGGCAGGGGCTGCGGGATGGCAGATGAGGGGCCATTTCTCACAGTTCCTATCTCCTTCTGTGTGCAGGGACCCCCAGGAGGAGGTGGGCCCCCTGGAACACCCATCATGCCTAGCCCTGGAGGTATGGCCTAGGCAGAGGCGGGGTGTGCTAGGGTGGGTATGGTTGGGGGAAACCCCGTTACACCTGGCACCCTTCCTGTCCCCTGGTCTCCCCCAGATTCCACTAACTCCAGCGAAAACATGTACACTATCATGAACCCCATCGGGCCGGGCGCCGGCAGGGCTAATGTGAGTGGGGGCTTGCGGGGGTGCTTCTCGAGGCGGTGACCCCACTGGGGGAATGGGTGGCCCGACACCCACGCTGTCCTCATGCCTGCAGTTCCCGCTTGGCCCTGGCCCAGAGGGCCCCATGGCCGCCATGAGTGCGATGGAGCCTCACCATGTGAACGGATCCCTGGGTGAGTGGGCGTCCCTGCTCCCGCCCACGCTGCCTGCCTGCCTTCCCGGCCCGTGCGCTCCCTGGCTGCCTCCCTTCCCCAGTCAGTCCACCTATCAGGTGGAGGCGTCTAGTGGCGCCCTGAGCCCCCCGGGGACCACTCAGTGACGGGCTGCCCCGACCTGGAGCGGGATCCAGCGCCCAAACCAGGGGATGCACTGACCGCCCCTCCCCCCCAGGCCCCACCCTCCACCTGGCCTCAGTCCGGGGGTTCCTGGCGGACTGTGCGGGGTGGGGGCGCGGCGGCGGAGGAAGCTCGCGAGGGTCTTCGGCTCCTGGAGGCCGGGGGCCCTGGCGTCAGCACATCTGAGCCGATGCCCGTGTCTGTCGGTCCGCAGGCTCGGGCGACATGGACGGGTTGCCGAAGGTAAGGAAGCCACGCTCCTGCGGGGGGGGGGGCGGGGCAGGGAGTTCCGCGCTGACTGAGGCCGCCCCCAGAGCTCTCCCGGCGCCGTGGCCGGCCTGAGCAACGCCCCGGGCACCCCGCGGGACGACGGCGAGATGGCGGCCGCCGGGACCTTCCTGCACCCGTTCCCGAGCGAAAGCGTAAGCGACTGCGTCGACTCCCCCCCCGCGGCGGCGTCGGGCCGGAGGGGCCTGGCGGGCAGGCCCCGGCGGGGCGGCCGGGGGGCCAGAGCAAGACCGTGACCGCGGCGGGCCAGGTGGGGGGGCGGCCGCGGCATACTTCCCCTCTCCCCAACCTCTCCCCACGCCCCACCACCTCCCACGCCTGTTTCACCGTCCCGATGCCATCCGCCCCCACCCCGGGACCCGCGCCCCAGGGCGGCCTCCCCACGCATCGCCCCTCCCCCGTTCCCTCCTATCCCCAACCCGTCTGCCCAGGACCCAGCCCTGCCCTGTCCCCCATTGTCCCTGGGGGCGGGTCTCAGCCTCTTCCGAAGCTAAACTCGGCCCCTGCGCGCTGCCCCCTCCTCTCTCCGCAGTACTCGCCAGGGATGACCATGAGCGTGTGATGGGGCGGCAGCCCCGGGCCTCTGCGGGCCTAGGCTTCTGCCCAGCACCCCTGCTCAGGGCGAGGGGCTGAGGTCACACCTCGGGCACCTGGACTCCTGGCCAATCAAGGCTTGCCCGGCTGGGAGGCCCCACACGAAAGACTTATCATTTTATTAAAAACACAAGGACCTCAGAGACGTTCTTTTCTGTATGGACCCTTCCTGCCATTTGTATTTTGTCCCAGAGGGCTCTTTGGGGGGCCCCTCTCCCCAGGACGTCAGGGGGTGGGGCCCATCAATAAATGGAAGCTGGTTTTGGTTTTTGGTAGCTTGTCTGAGATTCCCTTTTTGGCCTTTGGCCACCACACCCTCCACCCTGTGGTCTGATGTTCCCCCACGCCCCCATCTAGCCCCACCTTTGAGAACTGGGGGCAGAGCGAGGCTCCAGGTTCTGGGCTCTCCCTGGGAGTTGGAGTGATGACCATGGGCAGAGGGAGTGGGACTGAAGCTGGGAGCTCAGAGTCGAAATAGAGGGAGGCAGAGTCAGGACACAGGCCCCAAGAACCCCAGGTGGAAGGAGGGCTAAGAGTGGCAGCGCCTTTATTGTCTTTGTGGGGGCCTGGCAAGGTGGGGTCTTGGGGGCCAGCGGGGAGGAAGAGCTGGGAAGCTGTGTGACCAGGGGCTCAGGTGGTGGGCATCTGAGGTTCCTCCACTTGCGGATGCCCATTGGCATCACCAGTGCAGCCGTTGGTGGCAGCGGATACCGGTCCTTTCTTGTTCAACACAGGGCAGGCGGCAGCCACGGGTCCGACTCGCTTGAGGCCGGGCCCTGGGCGCTCCATCTTATGCTCCAGTAGCATGTGGTTCTGTGGCGGGAGCCCCACGCAGGCCCTGGAGAGGCCGTACAGCTTAGCAGAACCAGACACCACCTATAGCCCCCCAAGCCCTGTGCATAGCTTAGCCAGGGGGTATCTGGGCCCTGAATGGGGAACCTGGAGGCTAGGGCGCACCTGAGGATGTTCTCGATGCAGCTGCGCTGGCGGAAAAGCGCATTGACCACCGGGCTGCCCGGTGGCACCAGTGGCGCCTTGAAGAGGAAGCTGAGCAGGGACAGCACGGGGTGGAAGGTCTGCGGCTCGGGGTCGGCGTCAGTGCAGAAACTCACACGCTGGCACAGCTCGGTCAGCAGTGCGAGGTCCAGCATGATGGGTGCGGCCAGCAGCGAGTCCTACGAGACGGGTGGGTCAGGAGGTGGGGGCGGTGGCCAAGCCCCGCCTCCCACAGCAGTCCCTGAAGCCGCACTGCACCTCGCACGTGTTGTGCAGTACCAGTGTGTTGGTTCCGCCCAGCATCAGCTCCGAGGTATACTCATCCATCGCGCGCTTGCTGTCGCCCACGTACGGCACGTACTTGATGACCACCTGGAGTGCAGCAGGAGTTTGCCCGGGTTCCCACCACCCCTCGCCGGGCAACCCAGCGCCCGCGCCCGCGCCCCACGCACGCAGTGGTCAGGCTCCTCGCCGGGCGCATAGAGCACTGGGTTGCTCTGCACCATGTCGTCCACCACATTGCTTTTGGACACCTCCTTAGAGCGGAACTGCAATGGCGCCGACAGGTTCTCCCCATCGTTGTTGCCCAGGTGGTTGTAACTCACGATGGACATGGTCTGTGGGTACAAGGGACGCCCCAGCAGCTGCAGGCCCTGCCGCGCCACAAGCCAGGTGTTCGCGGCCCAGGCCCCTTTCCTGCACTCGGTAGCCCCCTAGGCCCACGCACCTTGAGGCCGGAGCCAATGAGGAAGTCCACGAGCACGGATTTGACTTTGGTCTGGCCTGACTTGAAGTCATCTCCGCCCACAAAAACCCGGCGCTGCCACGCGAGCTCAAGGGCTCCAGGCACCAGGGTGTTCTGCGGGGACCCATTGAGGAAGGCACAGCCCTCCAGGATGCTGGCCACGGCGAAGAGTGTGGAGGGCGACACCTCCAGACCAAGCTGTGGGCAAGGTGGGCAGTCAGCACAGAGCTGTGTTTGGGACTGGCCCTGCCTGACCCACTCCACCGGGCGTGCACCCACCTCAATGGTGCGTAGTAGGTTCTCGGCTGTGTCGTTGAGGCCTGGAATCACCTCACAGAAGCGCTCCGTGTTCGCCGTCCACAGCACGATGATTTTGTCCAGCCCTGCGCTAGACCGGAAGTCTCGGATGTCCCTGCGGATCTGCTCCAGCTGTGGGGAGGATGAAGAGAGTGTGGGGAGGATGAAGAGAGTGTGGGGAGGATGGAGCGGGTGTATATGCTCTTGGACCCAGAGGCCTGGGTCACTCAGTTCCCCGGGTGTCAAATGGGGCCTGGACTCGCAGGGTGGGGCAAAAAGGGGGAACCAAGTGGACAGGTGGCAGGGAGCAAGGGATGCGGGATGGGACAGCACCTGCTGCGCGCGCGAGCCCGGGATGAGGTTGTCCGCGCGCGCGCTCTGGTTGGCCGCGATGAACTCGGGGATGTAAACAGAAGGCCGGGGCCGCAGGGCCTCCATGTGCGGCCACAGTTGCTCCTGCAGCCCCCAATCCAGCACCTTCGCGCGCCGCATCGCCTCGGCCAGGTTCAGCGATGAGATGTCCCAGCCTGGGGGGATCCTCACACTCGGCCCTGCCCGGATCCTGGGCCCCTCCAGACCCAATCTCCCATCCCGCCCCACCCCGGCCCAGGGCTCCGCCCACCATCGAACACGAGGTCGTTGGGCGCCACCATGGGCAGCAGCGCGCTGAAGGGCACGAACACCTCCTGGCCCTCGGCGTCCAGGCCCAGGCTCACGGTGCCCGCCTGAGTCAGCGAGCCGTAGTAGTTGGCCTCCTGGGGGGGCAGCAGACACGGTGAGGTGACGGGGGGGCGTGGCGAAGGGGCCGCGACCCGGCCTGGGCCCCGCCTAGACTCTCAAGCCCCGCCCCACTTTCGGGCGTTTTTCAGTTCCGGGCTCCCAGCCAGGACGGAAGCCGCTGCCCCCAGGCCCCTCCCCGAGACCTCCGGCACCTTAAGCTCCGCCCCTGTAAGACTCCCGAGGAGCCCCAGCTACCTCGCGAAACCCCTCCCCGGGGTCCGCCTGCAGCCAGGCCCCGCCCCCTGCAAGCCCTCCCGCCCCTCAGAGCCTCGCCCCCTGCAGGTCCCTAGCCCACTACAGGCCTCCAGCCCCGGGAAGGTCTCTCGACCCTGCAGCCCCCGCCCCGCAGAACCCCGCCTCCTAAAGCCCCCCGGTCCCGCAGAGCCCCGCCCCCTGCAGGCTCCCGCCCCCACCCGCAAGGACTCCCACCAAGCCTCCCAGCCCACCACGCCCCTCCCGCCCCCACCTTGCGGCCGCTGCGCGTGGGCCAGGACAGACGCAGCCGGTTGGCCAGCACCGCGGCAGTGAGTGTGGAGCCGTTGTTCCCGCCCCAGCCGACAAGCATGACCCCGAGCCGGGGCACCTGCCGGGCGGTCCGGAAGGTGAAGCGCGTGGACGTGGGGTGCACCTGAAGACAGGCCGCGCAGTGAACCCCGGGTCCCATGCCCTTCTCCCCGCGCCGCCCCGCTCTCCCCAGCACGCCCCCTTCCCCAGTCCCCTGGTCCACCTTGAGGACGCCGCCCTCGCGGCTGACGCGCGTCGTCCGGTACTCGTATTGCGCCTCGATGGCCTCGGGGCCGTAGACCACGTCCGGGCTCTCGACGAAGAACTGGGCGGCGGCCTCCATCGCGGCGGGCTGGAGTCCAGGGGTGAGCAGGGGGGTCAGCGGGGACTCTAAGCGGCCGGGCCAAGCCAGCCTGGGTCCCCAGGGAGGCCATCCCCGCCCCGAACCGCACTCACCGGCGCACAGTCGACTCAGGCAGCGGTGGCTAACAGCGCGGGCTCTCGGGCGCGCGACCTCCGGAGAAAAGCACTGCGGCCCCGCCCCCGCCCCGCCCCCTTCCCCGCCTCTCCCGCGCTGTGGGGGAGGGGCCCAATGTCTGGAGACCCGGTTCGAGGCCCGACAACCCAGAGCCATCGTGGCCATCGGGTCCCCGTCTGGCGGAAGTGGCCAGGCGTCCACGAGCGCGGCGCGTCTAGGTTCACCTCGCTCGCTCCGCAGCCCCCAGGGGCGCATGGCTGCCTATTCCCCCTTTACAAGAGGACAATGAGGCATGCGCCCAGCCATAAGCCAGGGAGTGGAGCTGGGCAGGGAAGCTGGACCTCTGGGGGGGTAGGAGTTCTGGGTCAGAGACACTGCAGGGGAAACAGGCAGAGGACCAGAACTCTAAAGCCAGCATCTCCTCGGAGCCACGCTGCCACCTACTCCCCCTTCGTGGGCAGCAGCACGTACCAGGCAGTCCCATCCCCTGGCTCCCCATGTCCGCTCCCCATCCATCTCAGGGGGGACAAAGTTACTCTGTCCCCACGGGGCTCACAAGGATGGGGCCTGTTTGGCCTGTTTCCCCACCTGCAGCAGGGCTTGGCAGGGGTGGACCGGAGGGGGAGGTTGTTGGTCGGAAAGGGGAGGGGATGCACAGGCGGGCAGGGCCCAGGCAGGGGAGGAATGAGGCCTGCACAGCAGGGCGCCCCCCTCATGCGCGCTGATAAGGGAGCGTGGGAACCCAGCGGGCAGGCCGGGGCAGCTCCCCCAGGAACTTTCCAAAACAAGCGCCTGGAGGCCGGAAAGTTTCCACCACTGGAACTGGCCCAAAAGGTGGATAGTTGGGAACGTTTGCAAGAGACAGGGCCTGACCTTGGAGGATGAGGGCTTAAGACTCTGGGTCCAGGCCTCATCCTGAAGGGGCCCCAGTCTGAGAGAGTTGGAAGTGGACTGGGACACCCCTGTCCCCAGTGGGTGAGAACTCACAGGCAGGGCCCCTGCAAGACAGGCTCCCCAGATGAGGGGGCTGCTGGCAAGGGTTTTGAGACATGAAGAGGAGTTCACTGAAAGAAAACTACAGGCTAGGCCGGGCGCAGTGGCTCAAGCCTGTAATCCCAGCACTTTGGGAGGCCGAGACGGGCGGATCACGAGGTCAAGAGATCGAGACCATCCTGGCTAACATGGTGAAACCCCGTCTCTACTAAAAAAAATACAAAAAACTAGCCGGGCGAGGTGGCGGGCGCCTGTAGTCCCAGCTACCTGGAGGCTGAGGCAGGAGAATGGCATAAACCCGGGAGGTGGAGCTTGCAGTGAGCTGAGATCCGGCCACTGCACTCCAGCCTGGGCGACAGAGCGAGACTCCGTCTCAAAAAAAAAGAAAACTACAGGCTAAGCCACCTAAGCCACCCAGGCAGGGCAGATGAAAAATTGGCTACGTGGGAGGCAGTTTGGGGTCTTGGGCAGACCCGGAGGGCTGGGATAGGGAGTGTGAAAGAGTATTTGGTTGTTCCTGGTTCTTGGTTAGACATTGAGCTCAATCACCAGTGGCCAACGATTTAATCAATCACGTATATGCAAATGAGCCGGGGCTCAGAAAACAGAACCCCCCCACCCGCCCCCACCACCCTCAAGGCCTTGGCCCTGAGCAGGGCATAGAAAGCTCAGAATCAGTCTTTCCGACCTTCTCCTGCCCTCCTACCTCTAGCCCCTTTCTCCCCTGGAAACCATAGAAACCAGAATTCCTCTTCCCCAAGACAGGTCAGATAAACTGGAGCCCTTCTCCCCTAAAAAAAAATAATAATAATAAAAGCCACAAAGCCGGCAAAGGTCACTCTGCCTGCTCTCTTGAAGACCCTCATTCCAAGAGGGTCCTGCCCATACCCTGGAGGAAGGAATGCTACCCAGAGCCCAGGAAGTCTGGGCAGGCTGGCCCCTCTCCCCCACCCAGTCTGCTCCCTTTAAGATCTACAAAGTGTTTCATCACACTGATACACATTCTTCATAGAACCTAAGCCGAAAAATAGGCAGTCGGCCAGGCATGGTGGCTCATGCCTGTAATCCTAGCACTTTGGGAGGCCAAAGAGGGCGGATCACTTGAGCCCAGGAGTTTGAGACCAGCCTGGGCAACACGGGGAAACACCATCTCAATACAAACAACAAAAAAAAGTAGCCTGGCTTGGCGCATGCCTGTAGTCCCAGCTGTGTGGGAGGCTGAGGTGGGAGGATCACCTGAGCTCAGGAGGTGTGGGCTGCAGTGAGCCGTGATTGTACCACTGCACTCCAGCCTGGTCAACAGAGTAAGATCTTGTCTCAAAAAATATATAATAATAATAATAATAATAATGGGGTTTAGGGGAAAATATGGAGGCGCTGGGAGGGTGGCACGCCTGGAAAAGGCATGGAAGCTTCATGGCCCGCCCCATACCTTGCCCTGTGCACCTCCTCCATTTGACGGTGAGCATTTTCCAGAGTTCTGTGAGCTGTTCTAGCAAATTATCAAACCTGAAGTGGGGGTGGTGGGAACTCCCAATTTATTAGCCTGCTTGCCAGAAGTATGGGTGGCATCTGACATGGGTGCAGCCCTGTGGGACTGACCCCCATAACTTGTGGAGTCCGATACCATTTCTGGGAATGGAACTGTTGGACATCCTGTAGGTATCGGAAGATCAGAGAATCGGGGAAATCTTGTGCCTCAAGGCGACAGGTGATTCAGGAACCTGTGTAGTTGAGAGACATGAGGAAGGAAGGTCCCAAGACCCAGCCCCGGGGAGCCCCTGTGTTCACAGGGCCACCTGTCGGGGGTGCCGGAGGATGGGAGCTGGCACGGGGCAGCTGGAGGGATTCGGCGTAGAGGCTGGGCTGCTTCCACTCCCAGCAGTTGACAAGGCTGAGGGAGGGGGTTTGGAGTCAGGCCTGGGTGTGCTGAAGTGGGTGGTGAGATGCACTGCCATCCCCCAGCAAACTGGGGGCTCCCTGAAGGCAGGGATGAGGCTCCCTCAGTCACTGCTGTGTTGCAGAGCGCAGGTGGAGCTTGGTACAGGAGGAGGCTGCAGGAACAGGGGTGCCAGTGGAAAGAGGACAATTGGGGCCCCTAGAAGGTGGCAGGAGAGGGGTTTAGTAGGCGTGAGCCCCTCTCCACCATGGTGCCCAGGTCATGAGGGTGGGAAGGCTCTCCTGGATACCCGGGGCACTGGACTGATGGCACCCATGGCTCAGGAAGATCAAGAGACTGACTGTGGCCTCTGTGGGCTGTGGGGGTGATGGCCAGAGTATTGTTGGGCTGTTGGCTCAGGGCTGGTGCTGGAGGGCCAGGGGAGGCAGGACCGTGAGCTGGAGGAGGTTGATGTTGGCCCTGGGATGTGGGGACAGAGATGTTATCCTGGGAGAACAGCATGGCCAGGCTATGCTGGGAGCAGGGTACACACTGCCCCGCTGGGTTGCATGACTTCCCCTCCCACGCCCCTCAGACTCCTGGGTGGCCTTAGAACATAGGCCAAGGCCACGGACCAGCAGGGAGACCAGGCCCCACAGCTGCAGGCCCAGGACCTTTGCCCATGGTCCTATTCTTCCGTGTTATCTCTTATTAAATGCACCCCCTCTTGCCCTTGGCCGGCAGGATGAGCATTATGTTCTCCATGGCCCCTAGCTCCAGTTCCACCTGTACCACCGCCGCTCCCACCAGGTCTTATACCCATCCCCACTAGTGGCACAGGGGATGCCCCTGCCCCAGTGTGGAAAGAACAGGTAATAAAATATTACCGTTACCTGCTGCTGTTTTCACCAAAGGAAGACAGTCACAGCTGGTTTCCCCCACCCCCAGCCCCACTCCTGTAGCCTTTGATGCCACAGGGGGCCAAGGAATCCCAATGCTGGGTTCAGCCCACCCTATCCACACCAGAGGGTACTGCTCTGCTCATACACCCGCTATGGCTGCCCCTCCCCCAACTCCATCACCTACAGGGCCCTCTGATTTGGTCCTTTCTCGGGCAACGGCTCAGGTAGGCTGCAAACTTTGCCTTCTCATCTGGTCCCAGCCAGAGCCCCTGAACAACCCCTCCTCATCACTATGGTGGCTCCAGGCCACATCACCTCTCAATGCCAGCCCACCCCCAACCACGGGACAGGAACAGCCACCACAGAAACCAGGCTGTGATACACTCGCACACCACACACACACCCCAACACACACCCCACACCACACCCTCACACCGCACACACACCTACACACCCCAACACACCACCCAGCACACACCACACCATCACACCACACCCCCAACACACACCACACACCCACACCACACCCCACACCACACCCCCACCACACCCACACACACCAACACACCACACCCACACCACACCAACACACACCACACCACACCAACACACCACACCCACACCACACCCCCACCACCCACACCACACCAACACACCACACACACCCCAACACACCACACACACACCCACACCACACCACACCCCACCACACCCCAACACCCACACCCCCACCACACCCCCACACACCAACCACCACACCACACCCCAACACACCCACACACACCCAACACACCACACACCCACACCACACCCCCACCACACACCCACACACACCCAACACACACCACCCACACCACCCACACACCAACACCACACACCCAACACACCACACACCCACACCACACCCCCACCACACACCCACACACACCCAACACACACCACATACCCACACCACACCCAACACACACCACACACCCACCACCACACACCCAAAACACATACCCCCAACACCCACACCTTCACACCACACACACACCTACACCCCAACACACACACACCTTCACACCCCACACACACCCCAACACACCACACCCACACACACCACACACCCACCGCATCAACACATACCACACCCACCACACCAACACATACCACACCCACCAAACCCACACCAACACACCACACAGACACCACCCCACACTGCACACCCCAACACACCACACCCACTCTCACACCACACACCCTCAACACCACACCCACTCACAGCCACACCACACATCCCCAACACACACCACACATCCCCCACACACACCACACATCCCCCACACACACCACACATCCCCCACACACACCACACATCCCCCACACACACCACACCCCACACCCACATCCCAACACACACCACACACACACACCACACCCACACCACATACCACACACCCACACCGCACACCCACCCTAACACACACCCACACCTTCAACACACACCACACATCCCCAACACACATCACACCCACACACACCACACACCCCACACCGCACATCCCAATACACACCAACACTCTCACACCACACCCACACATCCCAATACACACCATACACTGCCCCAACACACACCACACACACATACCCCCACACCCTCATACCCCAACACACCACATACCCACACCACACCACACACCCCACCACACACATCCCCACACCACACACATCCCTAGCATACACCACACACCTACACACACCCCAACACGCACACCACACACCTACACTCACCACACCCACAGCCCAACACACCACACACCTCCCCAACACACACCACATACCAACTACACACCTCACACACCTACACACCCCAACACACACCACACCCAACACACACCACGCACCACACACCCCAACATACACCACACATCCACACCCTCATACCACACACCGATATATCACACCCACACACCAACACACCACACCCCCACACCACACCCCCACCACATACACACCCAACACACACCACACACACATACCACACACCACACACCCACACCCCAACACACCACACACCGCCCCAACACACACATCCCCAACACACCAAACACACCACCCACACCCCACACACCCCCACACCACACCCTCATACCACACACACATACACCAACCATACCCCAACACACCCACACCCCAACACACCCACACCCTCACACACCACATCCCCAACACACACCACACCCACACACCCACCACACCCACACCACACACCCAACCACCACACCCCCACCACCACACCCCCACACCCTCACCACATACCACTCCACACCACATCCAACACACACCACACACCCCAACACCCTAGCACACACCACATACATAACACCCACACCCTAACATACACCACACCCCACCACACCCCAACACCCCACCCTCACACCCCACACATACACGACACCCACACCCACACCCTAACACACACATCCAGATACACCACACCCTAACACCACGCACCCAGATACACTACACCCACACCAACACAACACCCACAAACACCCACACCCTAACATCCCCAGATAAACCACACACACCAACACAGAACCCACACCCTAACACACCCACATACCTACACAGGTACCCCACACATCCAACACACACATCTCACACACACCCTAACCACACACTACACACCCACATATCACACCCGACAGATACACTACACACCCACACACACCACACACACACACCATACACCACAAACACGGATACACCAGCACCCACACACCACACACCACACACACACCAGCCAGGCAGTCTGGGCTGCCGGGTTCAGTTCAGTGAAATTTATTGGAGAATGAAAAAAGTCAGCATTCACCTGTTTAGTGTACAAAAAGGACACTAGATCTTTTAAGAAAATATTAGGAAACTGAAGACGCAGATGCCTTTCAATTGTAACATTTTGGCAAAAGTGGAAAGTTCTTGTAAACACCAACCCCATGGCTCAAAATAGTTTTTCTCCACAGTACAACATTAAAAGAAAAAAAATAGTATCAATAAGTTAGACCATATTTAATCAGCTAGAACTTTGTCCACCAACCCCCAAAACACAAAACTTTTCTTAGCTTCATAATCCCTTAAAAGGAGAACAAATAAACAGCAAAAACAACAACAACAACAAAAAGGCAAATTCAACTGACAGCCCCTTGGACTGGTTCCCAGGGCAGAGGGGCGGGCAGTCCCGGGCTGGGACCTCCTGAAATTATCCCACCTCACCCATGTCTGCAGAGCTGGTTGCGGGCAACACAGCGGGGTCCAGCTGACCCTGGAGCCTGCTCAGCCCTTCCCTGGCTGGCCCAGAAGAGAAAAACAACAGCTATTGAAACATGAAGGATCAGTTTCCTCGGAGCTCTGGGAACCCGGGGGTCCCAAAGGAGAGAGACTCTTGGGCAGGGGTGGGATGCACTGTGGGGCCTCCATGGTCAGCTCTTTGCAAGCCATCAGGAGGCACCCCTCCACCCCCCAGTTTAGAAAAATAGACACATCTGTATTTTTGCATTTCTGCTCTCCCTGCCTGACTGCTGATGGCAGCAGTGACCCCCATGTGATCCCTAGGCCCTGAGTCACAGCCACCCCCACCACCACCTTCCCAAGTCATAGCTTCATTCAGCCCTAAATGGGAACACACGCCTCAGACCCCACCATGCCCTGGGGGGTCCCCACACACGCACACACACGCACACTTGCGTGGCCCCCCGATGCTTTGGGGGACGCTAGAGTAGGCACAGCAACAAAGCAGCAATTGGGGTGTCTGCAGAGCCTGCACCCCTAGAGCAGGCGGACCCATCCTCCTGGCTCCCCAGCTCTGCCCATGGGTCCCTGGGGCCTCCCTGACCCCAAGGCACCCAGCCCTCCATCAGCCCCTCCCTGAGTGCAAACCTTGGCGGTGGCTCTGCTAAAACGACCCCAGGACCCACAAGTGGACAGAGGGACGGAGGGAGGCCAGCAGCATCGAGACTACAAGGTCTCAACAGTGTGGAATGAGCAGCAGCAGCAAATGGGAAACCGAGGACATCGCAAAGTAAAATCGGACGCCGCTGCAGCCAAGTCTCAACTTGGAGCACAGAAACACAGTGGCCCCTGACAGCTGAGGGCCTCAAATAACAGGGCAGGCCTGGGGGCGCCCAAAGCCCTCTGCCCCCTTGGCTCTGAGCAGCTGCCTGGGGATACCAGCTGGAGTTCTCAAAATAGCCACCCAGGCCACCCCATTTGCTTGCTGGAGCAGAGACCCTGCCCGAGGAGGAGAGGCTGGGGACGGGGGTGCCTAAACATAGAGCCAGAGACTAGCAAAGGCCACGTGCCCAGTCCCCGCGCCCTCAGAACGCGGCTGCACCTTTCGACGGCCTCTGTAATACTGCAGGCAGGACCCAGGGCAGCGGCTAGACCCTGGGTGTCCGAGGAGAGGGAGGCACAGGTTTAGAAAAAAGATTTTGCTTCTCTTTTGTACAAAAATAGACTCAAGTCTCATTAGCAGTAGCTAAAAGTGGCTGTCTTTGTATAAAACTAGAAAAGGCAGGCGCGCCGTCCTGAGGGTCTAGGAGTCTTCTGGCGAGAGAGGAGGCTGAACCCCGGGGGCTGCAGCCAGGGAGGAGGCAGTGGGCTTCTGGGGAGCCCGTCATAGGCAGGGACTGCTCAGGAAGCGCAGGAAGGGCCAAGGTGGGCTTGCAGCCACCCGCCAGGGCGAGACGTCTGCAGGGGCTGCCCTGAAAGCCGGCGGTGCTGGCTCAGATGAGCATCTTCCTCGGGTTTATTTTTTTAAATAAATCCTCTCTCCCCGCTTTTTGCTCCCCCCACCCTCCCAGATCCCCGCCATCGGGGCGGGCGGCTAGGGCCAAGCCTGCAGCTGCCGCTGGTCGTACTCGGCGATGAGTCTCTTGATGTGGGCCAGCTTGCTGTGCAGGTACTCGCAGCGGTGCTTCTCCTGGCTGTAGTTGGTATTGGTCTGCGGGACAGCACAGTCACGCTCAGGACAGAGCCTCCCTGGGTGCTGCTCCCCGCTGCGAGCAGGCCAGTGCCCCCCACCCCCACCAAAAACCTGGGCTTGCCAAGGGCAGAGTGGGAGTTGGTTCCCCGCACCTCCTCAGCTTGTGTGGCTGGGCCGGGATGCCACGGCTGAAGACTTGGCTGGGGGTGGCGGGGCAACTTTGGCCTCAGACCCAAAGGCTCTTCCCCCACACCTTAGAAGTAGCAGGCAGGGAGGTTGCCCCCGGCCCACCCTCCTCCCTCCGGCTCCCACGGCTCACTTGGAGCCCATCCCAACACAAGAGACACTCTCACCTTTTTGATTTTTCTATATTCCTGCAAAATCTGCCCTCGAGTGGTCTAGAAGAAAAACAAAATTTTGAGATGACAGAATGCATCCCCACCTGCAGGAAACTCAAATTGAGTGGTCCCAGGTGCTCTGAGAAGGGTGAGGGGTGGGAAGGTGGGGCAGCCTCAAGTACAGGGGCAAGTCACACCCCATGGGTCTGCAGCGGCTGTAGCTCCAGAGTGGATAGGGCATGAGGGAAAGGCTGTCGGGTCCCTTGGAGGCAAGAGCAGGTGGGGCACTGTTGTCATGGGGGCGTGGGAAGACAAGGAAGTATCCATGTCACGGCGGGGCTGGGATGGGGGGCTGGGTGGGGTATGCAGCAAAGAGGGAGGGGAGGCAGAGATGCCCCAAGAACCCGTGGCTCGCAGCCCCTAGAACCCCATCATGAGTCATCCTCTTTGGAGGATGCCAAAGGGGCTTTGGCTGGGAGATACCCCGGCATCTGATTAATCGGGGCCCAGCCCTGCAGTCAGGTCACCAGTTCCGAAAGGTGGCAGGTGGGGAGGCTGTGTCCAAGGCTGTGGCTGAGGGTGGAGACTCTGTCTACACAGGGCAGCTGAAGGAGCTGTGAGCTCAAGCCAGGGGACCACAGGACTCCTGGTTCCCAGGACCACAGGGACCTGTCACCTCCCCCTGCTACAGCTGTGGCAGCATGGATGGGCTCCAAGGTGCTGGACAGGGCTCAGTTGCGGAGTCTCCCGAGGGTGTGGCACAGGTACAAAGAGCCCTGTGTCCTGGGCTGTGAGAGGACCCCCGGTGCTCAAACGTGTGGGGATCCATGTACCCTGGATCGCCCCCACCCAAGGAGGTGGGTCACAGCTGTCCCCACTGCAAAGGAGGCTGACAAGCTGGGCTGCCTTCAAGGACTCCCACAACAGGGCCCCAGGGCCAGGCCAGAACCATGGAGTTGCCCCATGGAGTGCACCAGGGGGAGAAGCGCTGCCTGGGGAAGGGCCAGACTCTGGGGCCACCAAGCAGGCCAGTAGGCTAGTGGTGGCGATGGTATGCGCCCAAATGGGCCCTGGCTCCCGCCAGGTCCGGGGCACAGCAGACAGCGGGGCGGCTCTACCTCATACTCCTCGGAGCCCTGGGAGAGCTGCCGGAGCTGGGCGTCGAGCTGCGTGAACCGCCGTGTGATGCGCTCAATGCGGGCGTGCAGGTCGCGGTACTCGCTGTACTCGGCGTTGAAGTCGTTCTTGTAGCTCTGGCGCTGCTCGGAAGAGGAGATGGCTGCGTACTTCCTGAGACAGGAGAGAGGGGCCACTAAGTGGAGGCTGGAAGGACCCAGCCCCACCCAGGCAGCGGCCATCCTGGCTCCGCCGGCGGCCTGGCCTCTCGGGTGATCCCCTGGCTTATGAGGGGGCCTGGCCCAGAAAAGGCTGCTATGTTTGGAATTCACATACTCAGACTTGCAGTGGCTTTCTGCCTCTGACAACCTGCAGTGCTGGGGGAGGGGGTCTGAACCCAGAAAAGGGAGGCCTGGCCTGCAGGGACCGGACAAACACTCACAGCAAGTAGTCGGGCGTCTCCGACGTGGACGTGGGAACACTGGAAATGCTGCAGGTTCCGTTTAAACCTATGAGAACAAACACATACCTCCTGAGTCTGCACCCATGGCACCGGTCTGCAGGAAGCATGCCAGGATGGGGACACGCGTGAAAAGTGCACACTTTGCTGCTGGAGGGACACGGAAGGACGGCAGAGGGGATGACTGTGTGGCAGGTGCAAGGGCTGAGCACCTGGCACCTGGCAACTGTGGGCTGCTGGACCTGGGCGTGCCCTCCAGGTGTCGACCAGAGTTCAACGTGCACCTGCGTGTCCAAGGCAAAGCCCTGCAGGACACAGAGCGCCCAGGCATCACCACAGTCACATTCTTGGCAAACAGCAGACAAGTCAGGGAACTGCAGGGCCAAAGCCTGCACAACCGGTCAGAGCTTCCCCCAGGCCAGGTCTTTGCTGCCTCCACTGACTGCATGTCAAAGGTCACTAAGCTGAAAACAAATGACCCCTGGCCTGACCCGAGTCTCTGGGGCGTCCCAGTCTCTGGCCAGGCAGGACAAAGACAAGACGGCCAGCAGGGCCTGCATCTCTTGCTGCTGACAAAGTTCCAGGCCCTTGGTCTGCGCCCCACCCAGATCGTCCCGTCCTTTCCACTAGACACTGAATTGCAGGCTCCACAAGGCAGCTCCAGGACAGGGCCAGCCAGAGGAGCCCATGGGCCACCACAATCGGCCATCCGTGAGCAAAGCGTCCATGATGATGCTCAGCCCTTCAGGGGCCTGCCCAAAACTGCACAGCTGATGGCTAGATGGGACCCCAGGCAGCTGTCCTGCTCCTCAGCCATGTGGTGGGGTGTCCTGGCCACATATGACAACACCCCTGAGGGTTTGGCAATCAGGGAGGAGGGGCAGGAGGACTGAAGTGCCCGTCACCTAGGAACACAGTCGCCTCATCCCCTCGGATCACAACTACAATTTAGTGCGTTTCCTAGGCCTTCTTGCAGTGACTTTCTTTCCAATACAGAAATGATTTTATCAATTTCAGATGTATCCTCAGTACACTTTTTTGTTTTTTTTAGAGACAGGGTCTTGCTCTGCCACCCAGGTTGGAGTTGCAATGGTGCGATCATGGCTCACTACAACCTTGAACTCCTGGGCTCAAGTGATCCTCTTGCCTCAGCCTCCCAAATAGGTGGGACTATAGGCATATGCCACCATGCCCAGCTAATTAAATACATTTTTTGTAAAGATGGGGTCCAACTGTGTTGCCCAGGCTGGTCTCAAACTCCTGACCTCAAGCAGTCCTCCTAAATTGGCCTTCCAAAGCACTGGGATTATAGGTGTGAACCACCACAGCTGGTGAATTTTTTTTTTTTTTTACTTTTTAGTAGAGATGAGGAGGCTCTCCTATATTGCCCAGGCTGGTCTTGAACTCCTGGACTTAAGTGATCCTCTTGACTTGGCCTCTCAACATGCTGGGATTACAGGCGGAGCCACGTGCCTGGCCCTCGTGCACATTTTCAGGGGCCCTCTGCACTATCCCCTGAGAGAGCAGGAGTCTGTAATCTCCAGTTTGCTGAGCCCTCTCTCTCAGCGTAACACCTGGGCTGATCACAGCAGCTTCTCTGCTGCCAAATTCCCAAAAGTTGACAAAGCTCACTCCCCACAAAGTTTTTAACAGTCCCAACTTTGGGTCAGGCCCTGCCTTCAATATCGCCACCACCCCCACCTGGGTTGTCTTTAAAAGGCTGTGGCCTTCCCAGGGCTGCAACCCACTGGGCATGTATTGAATGAATCTGACCCTGGTCCGGGCCGGAAGGAAGTGACAGGCAAGGCACAGCTGGGAAAGCCAAGCCCATGCTCCCGCCAGAGTGGCCTCTGTGGGTATTCTAGGACAGGTAACTGCCATGTGTCAGGCTGGTCAACATCACTGCATCTGACAGGCCCCAAGATCTTCACCAGCTAGGATGACAAATGGGGAAATCAAGGCTCAGGGTCAGCTCAACCTGGTACCAGTGGGCCCTTCAAAGTCTAGCCCTTGGCAAACCTCAGCAGTCCCCACTCCCGCTCAGCTCTGACTGTGTGGGGCCGGCCAAGCTGGTCCCTGCTTTGGGGCCCTGGGGAACACCCCCACAGCAGCTCCTCTCCCTATCTGTCCCTTCACAGCCCACATCTCTCTACTTGCTTGTCCCGGGCAGGGGCACAGGCACATGTACCACCTTCGGGACCCTGGGTAACATGGACCACCAGCACCTGGCTCAGCTTCTGGTGACTCTACTGTCCTTTTCTTGGTGCTTGGGACATCTACCCCTGGTTTACACTTTCTCACCTGTGGTAGAGATGACAGCTCCTGGGCCGGGGATGAGCTGCCTAGGGGCAGACATGCATCAGGCCAGATAGGAAACCACCTTGAGTCCCCAGGCCTGTCTTGACACCTAGGCACTGGGCACCCAAGGAAGGGACACAGCCCAGAGTGGTCTGTGGACCCTGGACCTGGGCCATTTGAGACAGATCCTGGCCCAGGTCTGGCTGTGGGGTGTGGGTATGTCCTGGGAATCAGGAGTCCTGCCCTAAGCATGGCCCTGGTCAGAGAGGCTGCCCAGAGAGTGAGGCCACCTTCTCCCCTTTGGCCTCCACATGCAGTCCCACGGGAGGTGGGAAGCCCAGCACGAGGCAGGGCTGACCCAACCCCAAAAGTCCTCCTTCCTATCCAGTAAGACCCAGCCACAGTTGTGAGGACCTGCTCTCCAGCCACAGCAGGGGACGGGGCATGGCCCTCTGAGCAACGCAAATCTATAATGGAAGAGGGGCTCCCATCCTCATCCTAGGAATGTCCCTGACTCAGCCTCCTCCCCAGAGACACAACCCAAAAGCACAACAGGTGACACCACCTGGGCTGCCCTGGGCCAGCCGGCGCTGAGAGTGAGGTGGTTATCTGCAACTGGCCGCCATCACCACATGGGACCACTGCAGCCCCTGCCACACATGGCGGTGGAACAGCCACTGCACGCCGGCCGCTGCTTCTGCTGGTTCCTGTAAACGAACAGCTGCACAGGCTCATGGCCATGATGCTGGGCGGGTGCTGCTGCTGCTCGGTTCAGGTGCCTGGGCTGTGGGCTCGGAGCTGCCCAGGTCTCCTGGCTCCCCAACTCCAGCCTGCCAGGCACTGTCCCCACAGCAGAAACCTACACTCCACAACAGTCGCACGGGGCCTACGGAGGTCCAGATGCTATCCCTCTCCCACCAGGATCTGCCTATCCGCACCTGCGCTGCCTCTCCCTGAATAGGGCTGGCTTGCCTGGGCCCCTACTGCCTTCCCTGAACCCCAGCAGACCTCAGCATGGCCCTGGTTCCTGGGGCTTCCCTGCAGTCAGAGCTGGGGCCTGGGCCCCATTCCTCTCCAAGTTAGCCCCTTCTGTGGCCTCAGTTCCCCACAAGGCTCTGGGCCGCCGGTCTCCAGTGTTGGCCTGGCACATTGACTACAAGTGACACCAGGCACTCCAGATGGGCAGGGAGAGGATCAGATGCAGGAACATAGGGTGCCAGGTGCCGGGCACACAGGGCGAATCTGACAGGGCCTGGGGAAACAGCTTCTACGGCGTGAGCCCCCTCAACACCCCATGAGGGTGAGGCAGGTGTGGGGCCAGTACTTGGAGTCGCAGCAGCGCCCTCCTGCCTGGGCACCTACCTGGGGTGTCTGCTGGGGCTCCGAGGGTGGCATGGGTGGCAGGTGCACAGTCTGGAGGCTGGGCCCGAGGCCTGTCCTCAGACGCTCTCTCCTTGTCTTTGTGCTTCTTGGACTTCTTCTTGGGCTTGCTGCGCGAGGGGCTGCTGTGGGGCCTGCTGGGTTGGGCACAGTCTGTCAGCAGTGGCAGGCTGAGGTGCACAGTAGGGGCTGGAGCAGCCACCTCTCCATGCTCACAGTCCTGGCCGCTGTGGCCCAGGTCATTGCTGACATCGGCCAGAGGGTCGTGGACCCTTGGGGGCTCCAGCCGCGGGGGCAGGTGAGTGCTGGAGCTGAGGGTGTCCGTGCTGGCTGGCGGGCCCAGGGTGGGCAGCAGAACCTCACGGCCATCGGGCACGCCCAGCTTCCCATTGATGGCAGGTTGAGCTCTCTGAGTGAAGTGCGATATCCGGGGTTTCTTGTTGGCTAGGGGGTCGATGAAATCAGGAGGCTGTGGCCGTTTCTGGAGAGGAACAGAGACCATTTTAGAGGGGAGCACAGAGCAGCTGGGCAGCAATAGGCAATCCCCTGGCCCAGCCAGAAAACCCAGTGCCACCTGCAAGGCCCACACTGGCCACACGGGGGCGCCCGGGCACCAAGTCAGGTCCCAGGTACTGCTCAGGGTGGCCTCAGCTGGGGCCCATCAGCCTGCTGGGATAGATGCAGGGGGAGGGCAGGGCCCAGCGTGTGAGCGGGCCACCCCTGGGGACTGGTCTAAAGCGCTGCTGTGCTCAGCATGCTTCCCCAGCGATAGGTGTGACACAGGAGCAGGAGGTCCGGGGGCAACCCCATATCAGGGAGCTGCCCCCTGTCCCAGGTTCCGCACTGTGACACTGGGGTGCTGCAGCCACAATGGCAGGAATCTGCCCCCAACCCCAACCCGACAGCTTCCCCCTTGGTCCCTTGACGGAGGGAGACGGCTCAACTTGGAGCAGTTCATGCTCCAAGGAGCTGGTGAGGAAGGTGACAAGGGTTACTGACGCAACACAGGGTGCCCTGCAGGTGCTCGGGACAGTCACCCCAGGCCTGCCCCATTTACCTGTGGGGGTGAAGCCGAGCGCCCACGCTCGCCTGGGGGGCTGGAGGCAGCAGGGTCTCCAAGGAGGCTGCTGGTGCTCTGTGGCTGGCACAGCTTCCTGCGAAGGAGAGGCAGGACTCCAGGCCTGTATCTACATGGGGGCCTGGTGGAGATGCCTCAAGGAAGGGACCCTCCTGCTCCCAAATCCAGAGCACGGCCAAGGGGTCATAGGAGCCTGGGCCTGAGCCCATCCTGCCCCCAGCTTCACCCAAAGGAGGACTTCCCCACTCACTCTCCCCCTGAGCCCAGAGGAGGGTCACTTTGTGTAGGTGCCTGCTACCAGAGAGACCAGGGACACACACTAGGGTGCTGGACCCTGCTTTTAAAGATAGCTGTTCATCACGTTCAGAACGCTCACTGCAGAAACTGTCCAAAATGCAGAAGAGAACGGAGGGCCCTGGCCTAGGATGAGACAGCCTTCCTGGAAGCCCAGGTCACAGCAGGATCTGGAGGGCGGCAGAGTGGCCACCAGCATGACCAGGTGATGCAGCTGGGGAAGAATGGAAGAAACACCCCAGTGCATGCTCCTTCTCCCACTCCATGTGATCTGGGCAAGTGGAACCCTCCACCCCCGCCAGCAACCCTGCAGCTTACGGGTATCCTCTCTGACCCAACAACTCCCAGGGGTTGTGCATCTCAGGGGAGCCTAGTGCCGCTCCAGGCCCTGCAGGGAGACTGAAGTCCAGGGCCATGGCCATTCTGCCAGCCAGTGACACCCAGAGCCCATCTCCCTAACCAATGGGCTCAGCTGCAGACCACTGCAGGTATCAATTCCCTGGTGGCCTGAGAGGAGAGCCATGTGGATATAAACAGAACTGCCAGTTAAAGACAGAAAACTGAGGACAGGCATTTGCGTCCGCTGAACAGGCAAGGCAGAGACAAAAGGAGGAATGAAGACACCGGGAAGCGTAGCAGAAGCATGAGTGGTGACTGTTGCAGGATCCAGAGAATCTAGGGCCCAGAGCAAGAGGCACCACCACCTCAGGGGACAACAGGTTGCTGCGGGGCCATCCCCCACAGCTCTACTCCAGGTCCTCATCACTGCTGGTGGGGCTGCAGAGCAGTGAGCCCAGGGCTGTCAGGCAGCAAAGAGGCTTGGGCCACTCCTCCAGGCAGTTGGGAAGCTACCTGGGCCACAGCTGGATAACAAGATGGCAAGATGTGTGGCCTCAGGGGAAGAAACAGGGCCCAGGACTAGGGCACATCGGGATTCAGAGGCCCCAAGCTGTGCAGAGTGTCCCCAAGGGCTGCACTGCAGCTTCCAGGCAACAAATGTCAGACCTCAAAACAGAGGAACAGGAAAATACATTTGAAAAGAGACTCCACAGGGAGATGAAAACATTAACAAATAAATCAACAGGCCGGGCGCCGTGGCTCACGCCTGTAATCACAGCATTAGATCCGCCAAAGCGGGCGGATCACCTGAGTTTGGGACCAGTCTGGCCAACATGGTGAAACCTTGTTTCTCCTAAACATACAAAAAAATTAGCTGGGTGTGGTGGTGGGCACTTGTAACTTCAACTACTCAGGAGGCTGAGGCAGGAGAATCACTTGAACCCGGAGGCGGAGGTTGCAGTGAGCAGAGATCATGCCTGGGCAATAAGACTGAGACTCCGTCTCAAAAACATA
Source organism: Trachypithecus francoisi (assembly GCF_009764315.1). Taxonomy (NCBI): domain Eukaryota; kingdom Metazoa; phylum Chordata; class Mammalia; order Primates; family Cercopithecidae; genus Trachypithecus; species Trachypithecus francoisi. The sequence continues at coordinate 131,734,043 of NW_022681470.1, read as the reverse complement.
AAATAAATACATAAAAAACAAAAAACAGGCCGGGCGTGGTGGCTCAAGCCTGTAATCCCAGCACTTTGGGAGGCCGAGACGGGCAGATCACAAGGTCAGGAGATCGAGACCATCCTGGCTAACACGGTGAAACCCTGTCTCTACTAAAAAAAATACAAAAAAACTAGCCAGGTGAGGTGGCAGGCACCTGTAGTCCCAGCTACTCGGGAGGCTGAGGCAGGAGAATGGCATAAACCTGGGAGGTGGAGCTTGCAGTGAGCTGAGATCTGGCCACTGCATTCCAGCCTGGGCGACAGAGCGAGACTCCGTCTCAAAAAAAAAAAAAAAAAAAGCAAAAAAACCAAAAAATAAATTCATAAAAATGCCAGTTTCAGTATCGTTGGGAAAACAAAACTCTGAATAGACGTTTCTTCAAAGAAGCTATACATATTGGCCAAAAGCACGTAACAAGATGCTCAATGCCATGTGTCATCAGGGAAATGCAAATCAAAACAAGACACCGGCTACTCTGGGCACACTACCTATGCATTAGCCCTGCCCTGTAAGGAGCAATAATGAACAAACAAACCCACCAAACAAAAAACAAAAAACGAGATACCACTTCACACACCCAGGGATGACTGGAATAAAAAAACAGAAAATAGGTCGGGCGCAGTGGCTCACGCTTCTAATCACAGTCACAGCTCACTGCAGCCTGCATCTCCTGTGCTCAAGTGATCCTCCCACCTCAGCCTCTAGAGTAGCTGGGATCACAAGAGCACAACACCATGCCTAATTTTTTCATTTTTTTGTAGAGATGAGGGTCTCACTCTGTTGCCCAGGCTTGTCTAGAACTCTTGTGCTCAAGTGATCCTCCCGCCTAAGCCTCCCAAAGTGCTGAGATTATAGGCATGAGCCACCACGCCAGGTCCTGGTTCAACATTCCTCACAGCTACAAGTTTCCACAGATTACATGTCAGCCACATAGTGTATAATTCCATTGATCTGAAATGTCCACAACAGGCAAATCAATAGAGACAGAAAGCAGATTAGTAGTTACCAGGGGCTGGGAGTGTGGGAGGGAATGGGGAGTGACTCCTGATGGGGACAGGGTTTCCTTTTGGGGAAATGAAAATTTTCTGGAACTAGACAGAGGTGGTGGCTGCACAACATAATGAATGTACAAAATGTCACTGAGCTGCTCACTTTAAATGGGTGACTTGTGTTACATGAACTGTATCTGAATAAACCTGGTTTTTTTTGAAAAAACATCCTTAGAGGCCGGGCACAGTGGCTCACACCTGTAATCCCAGCACTTTGGAAGGCCAAGGCAGGTGGATCACGAGGTCAGGAGATCGAGACCATCCTGGCTAACACGGTGAAACCCCGTCTCTACCAAAAAATACAAAAAACTAGCCGGGCGAGGTGGCGGGCGCCTGTAGTCCCAGCTACTCGGGAGGCTGAGGCAGGAGAATGGCGTAAACCCGGGAGGCGGAGCTTGCAGTGAGCTGAGATCCGGCCACTGCACTCCAGCCTGGGCGACAGAGCGAGACTCCGTCTCAAAAAAAAAAAAAAAAAAAAAAAATCCTTAAGAGTAGGTTACAAATGACACCCTGGGGTGGGTGCGGTGGCTCACGCCTGTAATCCCAGCACTTTGGGAGGCTAAGATGGGCAGATCACCTGAGGTTGGGAGTTCCAGACCAGCCTGGCCAGCATGGTGAGACCCTGTCTCTACTTAGAAATACAAAATTAGTGGTGGCAGGCGCCTGTACTCCCAGCTACTCGGGAAGCTGAGGCAGGCAAATCACTTGAACCTGGGAGGTGGATGTTGCAGTGAGCAAAGATTGCGCCACTGCACTCCAGCCTGGGCAACAGAGTGAGACTCCGTCTCAAAAAACCAACAAACAAAAAAGACATCCTGGCTGGGCACACTGGCTCACACCTGTAAACTCAGTACTTTGGAAGGCCGAGGCCCTTGAGGTCAGGAGTTCGAGACCAGCCTGGACGACATGGTGAAACCCTACCTCTACTAAAAATACAAAAAATTAGCCCGGCATGGTGGCACGTGCTTGTAATCCCAGCTACTCAGGAGGCTGAGGGAGGAGAATTGCTTGAACCAGGGAGGCAGAGGTTGCAGTGAGCCAAGATTGGGCCATTGCACTCCAGGTTGCGATAGGGTGAGACTTCTTCTCAAAAAAAGAAAGAAAGAAAGAAAGAAAAAGACATCCTTTCCATGAAATAAGAACATGATAGGCCGGGTGCGGTGGCTCAAGCCTGTAATCCCAGCACTTTGGGAGGCTGAGATGGGTGGATCACAAGGTCAGGAGATCGAGACCATCCTGGCTAACATGGTGAAACCCCGTCTCTACTAAAAAATACAAAAAAACTAGCCGGGCGAGGTGGCGGGCGCCTGTAGTCCCAGCTACTTGGGAGGCTGAGGCAGGAGAATGGGGTGAACCCAGGAGGCGGAGCTTGCAGTGAGCTGAGATCCGGCCACTGCACTCCAGCCTGGGCGACAGAGCGAGACTCCGTCTCAAAAAAAAAAAAAAAAAGAACATGATGAGTTAGGCCAGGCACAGTGGATCACACCTGTAATCCCAGCACTTTGGGAGGCCGAGGCGGGTGGATCATGAGGTCAGGAGTTCAAGACCAGCCTGGCCAAGATGGTGAAACCCCATCTCTACTAAAAATACAAAAATTAGCCAGGCATGGCGGCAGGCACCTGTAATCCCAGCTACTCGGGAGGCTGAGGCACAGAGTTGTTTGAACCCAGGAGGCAGAGGTTGCAATGAGCCGAGATCATGCCATTGCACTCCAGCCTGGGCAACAGAGCAAGACTCTGTCTCAGTAAGAAAAAAAAAAAAAAGAACACGATGTATGAAAACACAGTGGGGAAGACTCTCAGAAACTAGAAATAATAGGCCTTGCATGGTGGCTCATGCATGTAATCCCAGTGCTTTGGGAGGCTGAAGCAGGCGGATCACTTGAGGTCAGAAGTTCAAGACCAGCCTGGACAACATGGTGAAACCCCGTCTCTATGCCTAGGCAACGGAGCAACACTCTGTTTCAAGAAAAATAAATAAACTAGAAGTAATAGTAAATTAAAAGACGGGATGAGAAATGTCAAAGAAGTCTCCCAAAAGGAAAATAAAGCCGGGCGCGGTGGCTCACGCCTGTAATCCCAGCACTTTTTGGGAGGCCAAGGCAGGCGGATCACAAGGTCAGGATATCGAGACCATCCTGGCTAACATGGTGAAACCCCATCTCTACTAAAAATACAAAAAATTAGCTGGGCGTGATGGCGGGTGCCTGTAGTCCCAGCTACTCGGGAGGCTGAGGCATGAGAATGGCGTGAACCCAGGAGGCGGAGCTTGCAGTGAGGTGAGCCGAGATCACACCACTGCACTCCAGCCTGGGCTACAGAGCAAGACTCCGTTTCAAAAAAAGAAAAAAAAAAGGAGAATAAAAAAGAGCAAGAGCTGAAAACCAGGAAGAGGAGGACAGACTCTAGCAGCCTGCCAAAGGCAGTTTGAGGTGGCGTGCAGAATGATAGGTCTTTCCACTACCACACACAGGATAGAAGGATGGATGGATGGATAAGGCAAGTTTTCAGCCTGCAGGGGCGGTGGTGCCCACCATCCCAGAGTAGGTGCCTGGCCAGCCCCTGGCTGTGTGGACCAGCACAGGTTTGGGGTGGGAAGCCTCTGACCTTCAACATGGAGGGAAAGCACCTTGGACTCTACAAGTCTAGACGTGATCAACCGCCAGCTCAGCAGGACCACTGTCTGGGCATGAAGATGTGGTCAGCAGTCCTCCCAGAGCCCTGTCCTCAGAGAGGTGCTCCAGGAGTTGTGCCCCCTTGGCACCAGGGAGGAGCACAAGCAGGAGTGTAGACTCTGGCATGGGGCTCACATAAGAGGGGAGTGGCTCAGGTTGGAGGTGAGGGCACCAGGCAGTGTGTGGCTTGGGCAGAGGAACCAGGAACTCTTGGGGGGACCTGTAGGACCCCTGACCCATGGACAGTGATGAGAGGAGATGTGGATACCAGGGACAGCTCGGGGTTGGACGTGATGAACAAAGAGAACATGAGTGAAGAAACCACCCCCAGAGCCACATGTGGTGCCGGCTCAGCTGAGGACACTCCTGCAGTGACTTAGGCCCCCACATCCCATCTGTCTCATGGCCTGCACTGGGCTAATGGCCTGCACTGGGCTAACGGCCTGCCCTGGGCTAGCCCGGCTGGTAACAAATACCCCAAGGCCCTGCTTTGATATACACGAGGCCATGGTGTCAAAAACTGCTATAAATGGGGCTTTCTTGCGGGGGGTGCTAAATAGGAAAAAAAAAAAAAGAAACAGTTGTGCAGAGGGGCACTGCGGGTCACCTTCTATGTGGTTATGGCCCAGGGACATTAACCCTACCCCCTGCACGCTAGTGGAAGCTTGTGAAGGCAGTGCTGATCCCCATGCCAGCCCAGAGTAAAAGCGGAGTGTCAAGGGGCTGGCATGAGCCCAGCAGCTCACTCAGCACATGGAACATGAGCCTCGAATCACAGAAGCTGGAGGCAGCTCTGGAGCCTGCATCCCGGGAAGCAGCCCAGGCTTCTCCACTTCACTCCACTAGCTCTGGGCAGTTCTCCTTCCAGTGCCCTAAGGGTCTGAGGAACCCAGGGGGCCAAGGAGAGGACACAGGGTGTGAGGATGGGGGGGAGGGGTCTTCTGCCAAGACTGTGCCCTCCGCCAGCCTGCCGCCAGCCAGGGCAGTGCCCCGTAGGCCCCTGACCTGCACACCCAGGGTGGACAGGCAGGCACTACCCTCTCAGGGGAGCAGAGTGGACCTCCAACTTCACTCTGCTTTCCAGAGGCAATTACTGCTTTAAACAGCTGAACTTCCAAAAAACTACAAACTCATAAATACCTCCGAGTCCCTGAGAAATCACTTATGGACTAATTAGCAGATTGGCCTGCTTCGCAGCCCAAGCTCCATAGCCAAGCTCCCTAACTGGCAGCCGTGGAGAAGGAAATCATTAGCCGCCTGCCTCCATAACCACTGTTCCCCTGAGCTGTTGCCACTCCTGACCCTGGGTCCCAATTAGCCTGAGGGGATGCATTTAATTAACTCCGCTTAATGACACCTGCTGGGAGTGTTTGGCCTTATTTCTCTCTACTTCAGGTTCTTGAGAGGCTCTTTTCAAAAAGCCAGTGAACTTCCGAGGCCCTGTGGGGATGCCCAGGTTGTGGAGGGAAGCATGAGGGGAAGTTGGGGACAGCTGAGGAAGGTCCCGGCAGACTGAAGCCTTTGTCTGAAGATTCTGAGGTTGGGGCCAGTGACTCACACCTCCATCCCACTCTGTGGGCGTGGCCTTCCCCCACCATGGGAGGCCCTGGGGCACCACGTGGGCAGTAGGGAGGATGGCCAGAGAGGCCTGTTTGGACCCTTCCATCCTGCTCCCAAGCCCTGTAGCCTTCAGGACCACACAAGACCACCCCAACATCCTCTGGGTAAGCTCTGGCTGCCTTCATGGTGGGGGGGACATGCTGGGGCACAGGAGGTGGCATTACCGGACAAGCACCCGCTTCAGCAGCTGCTGGTCTCCCTCCGAGTAGCCAGGCCAGTCCTTCTGCACGTCCTTGTACATGCAGTCCTGCAGCGTACACGTGCCATCCTTAGCACTCATGTTGGCCACCTGCAAGACAGAGCCAGCCATCACTTTGTGGGAAGCCTACGAGAGGCGGGGAACTAGAGAAAAAAGATCTTATGGCGAGGTTGGGAGGGTGTGCAGAGACAGTGAGAGACAGACAGACAGAGACAGAGGAGAGGAAAGAGGATGGCCCACTACCGATCCGTGCTGCCTCCCACCCCTAGTTCCCCCGCACACAATTCTCAGGGTGCAGAAGGGACAATGAGGTTCATGAAGCCAGGTCCAGACTCAACTGTCTTACAGGTGCTGGGCCAGGCTGGCTCCAAAAAGGGGAGGGCTATCACCTGCAGTCCTGAGACCCCATCACTTGTCCCCTGGCCCCCCTAACCATTTCTCTTTTTCCTTTTTTTGATACAAGATCTTGGCTCACTACAGCCTAGACCTCCTGTGCTCAAGCGATCCTCCCACCTCAGCCTCTCATGTAGGTGGGGCCACAGGTGTGCACCACTATACTCCAGCTAATTTTGTTGTTGTCGTTGTTAGAGATGGGATCTCGCTATGTTGTCCAGGCTTGTTTTGAACCCCTGGGCTCAAGCGATCCTCTGACCTCAGCCTCCCAATGTGCTGGGATTCCAGCCACCACACCCGGCTCCTATTTCTTCTAGGCTGGAGTACAGTGGTGTGATCAAGGCTCCCTGTAGCTGCAACCTCCTGGGCTCAAGCAATCATCTTGCCTCAGTTTCCCAAGCAGGTGGGCTACAAGCATGCACTATCATACCCAGCAAATTTTATTTTTTTGTAGAGATAGGGTCTCAGTATTTTGCCTAGGCTAGTCTTGAGCTCCTGGCCTCAAGGATCCTCCCACCTCAGCCTCCCAAAGTGCTGGAAACAGGCGTGAGCCACCGTACTGGGCTCCACCCTGTTTCTGATTACAACTCCCAGGGCAGAGTCAGCCACAGCTGGGGATGCTGGGTGAGGGGTACCTCCGGGGCCAGGTCTGAGCCCACCTTCCCTACAACCAGCATGCCTTGCTGTTGCTGGTTGACAAAAGCTGAGTTCGTCTCCCAGACTGCTAACAAAGATGGATTCAGAATATCTGCCTTAAAGGGACCTGAGGAAGCTCCAGGTCACTGCCCTGAGTGGGCGCTGCGTGCTGGCCTGCAGGGCGCTCTGGTCTCCATCTTGCTGCAGGCACAGTAGCCACTGTTTTCTGTTGCATCTGACATGGCTCTGCGTCACAGCGTATTCCATGGGGAGCATTTTTAACAGCTGAGTAATATTCCACCCTCAAACTGCTGCCAGTTTCTCTGTAGCATAAACAGACATTACTGTGTGCAGTTTTTTTCAGGTTGGCAACAGTTTCCTTCGACGGGATTCCCAGAAGCCAGATTAGTAGGTCAAAGGCTGAATATTTTTATGGCTCTCAATGGGCTTTGCTAAACATTACTCAAGCCTGGGGCCCAGCCAGTCCTAGAGGTGGTCACCTTCCATCTCTGCTCTAGATTTTTCCACAGGGGGGGCCAAGCACCTTTGAGGGGTGCAATTTTGTCGCTGCTGTTCCTCAGCGTGTCTGCAGGCCTGTGAGGGGCTGGAAATGACCAGTGTGGGTGAGGCACATCCCCCTCCGCTTCTGCAAGGCAACAGTGTTCTGCTGACCCCCATAGCTGCTTGGGGGGAAGCAGCTGCATAATGAATATAGAAGCAAGAAGACAAGCTGTCCACGGGAAGTCACAGTGGCACAGGAAGGGACACTCTGCCTGCAGACGCTGGCCGGGACCGCTCCCAGGAGGTGCTGAACCAAAGTTACCTGGAGAAGCCAGGCCCCAGCACAGGCACCTCCTGGCCAGGTCAATGAAGGTTCCATATCTGGTAACTCCATCAAGCTCCCTTCAGCAACTCCTGCTGGCACCATGCCAGCCCTGCCTCAGGAGCAGGGTGTAGGTGGATGAGGGCTGGGTTGACATCCTCCCAAGGAATGTGCAGCACAGTCCCACCAGGCGTGCACCCGAGCGGGACGCCTATGAGGAGCTCCACAAACATGGAAGAACGTCCTTTATACAGCTGCTCTCCCAGCATGCCACAGTGTATGCTTTCTGCTGCAGGCATCACCTGTGTTCCTGAGGTGCTGGATGTGACCCCAAACATCCCACTTCCATCATCCTAAGAGGTGCAAGAGGCTCAGCGGTGCCTCCTCCTCAACCACAGCCAGGATCCAAGGAGACCCATCCTCAGCTCACCTCAGGGCTGTGTCTGCACAGCCTGGCTGATGTTCTGAAGCCAGTGTGAGTCACTCCCCTTCCCAGGGACCCCAGGAAGCCAGGATGGAGCCTCAGGAACCTCCATGGGTGACAGGGGTGGAAGGTAGTCAGGGCCATCACACCTGCTCCAATGCCCGGGGTGTTTCTCAACAGCAGGCTCCACTTGCCAGCACCACGTTCCAGATGGCCTAGCCTCCAACCCCAGGGAGGGGCACTGCAGGTCACAGACGGAAGCCTTATGGTCCAAGACGTGAAGCCCCTCGCCTGGAGGTGCAGGTGGAGGGCAGCAGGCAGCTGATTCACACTGAGGCCCACCAGGCTCTGCCAGGCAAGTGTAGGTTCCTTCCCCAGGCCTTGAGTCCACGAATCGCCTGCAGCCGAAGCCTGGTTCCACTGTGCCAGGCCCCAGGGCCCGCGTGTCAGCAGACAGTGAAGGAGGGCCTGGGCTCCATGCTGAGCCCACCTCTCAACCCTGGACAGTTAGGGCCATGCCCAGAGATGCACCCATGGCCCCCTAAGCTTGTTCTAATCAAAGAGGTCCCGGCTCTCAGGCAGGTTCTGAAGCCAGGAAGGGCTCTTCCCTGCCAGCCCCCAATCCCAGTCTCCATGCTCTGGCCCATTCCACCCACACAAGACCATCTGCGGAGACCACTGGTAAAGACATGACATCAGGGCGGCACGCACCTGCTGGAGGAGGCCATCTAGCGCATCCTTGTCCGCCTGTGTCAGGCCGTCCTTCTGCAGCCGCAACAGCAGCTCGGCCTTGCGGTAGGGCCTTAGCGCAAGGAGGTGCAGCACTCGGTCACGGAATGGCCTCTGGGACACCCCGCTGCCCCCGCTCACGCCACTGGCACCGCTCTTCCTGATGGCACTCGCCAAATTGATGGGGGTTGCCCGCTTGCGGGAGGGCACCGCGTCTGTCGCACCTGGGGCTGGTTTCCGAAACTGAACCTTCTTGCCTGCAACAAGAATCCAAGTGTTAGGGAACAGAGAGGGCGCTGCCGTGTCCTAAGCCAGTGCTGCTGAGAGGGTGCCCAAAGGTTTGAGACTATAGAGAGTGCTGGCGGCAGGCACCACACCAACCACAGCAAAGGCCAGCTTGCTCCCTGGGGACCCTGGGCGGCCAAGAGCGCCACCTGCTGCCCACGGCTGGCACCTGCAGGGCACACAGCCTTAGAAGTGGGAGGTGCAGGCAGCAGAACTGTGTCAGAGCCTTAACTGACTTGATCACAGGCGACCTAAATCCTGGACAGCAAAATCACCTGATAACTCTGGTGTGCAATGTGTTTGTGCGGGAAGATCGGGGAGAGGTGGGGAGGATTGTTTCTTGAGACAGGATCACGCTCTGTCACTCAGGCTGGAGTGTAGTGGCACAATTATGGCTCACTGTAGCTCCAAATTCCTGGGCTCAAGTGATCCTCCCACCTCAGCCTCTGGAGTAGCTGGGACCACAGGTGCGCACCACCATGCCTGGTGGATTTTTTTTTATTATTTGTAGACGTGGGGTCTCACTATGCTGCCCAGGCTGGTCTCAAACTCACGGGCCCAAAGGACCCTCCCACCTCAGCTTCCCAAAGTGCTGGGATTATAGGCCAGAGCCACCCTGCCCAGCCTGAGGTGGGGACTGTTTATAAACCCTTCTGATGTTAAACTGGGGGTCCCTGAACTGCAAGAGGCAGTCACTCCCAAGCCTGCTCTTCAGAGTCCTATGCTGGCCCCATGCGGCTGCCATTTTTGTTTTTCTAAAGTCAATAAAGATGTCAGGCTGGGCGCAGTGGCTCAAGCCTGTAATCCCAGCACTTTGGGAGGCCGAGATGGGCGGATCACAAGGTCAGGATATTGAGAGCATCCCAGCTAACTCGGTGAAACCCCGTCTCTACTAAAAAATACAAAAAACTAGCTGGGCGAAGTGGCGGGCGCCTGTAGTCCCAGCTACTCGGGAGGCTGAGGCAGGAGAATGGCATGAACCTGAAAGGCGGAGCTTGCAGTGAGCTGAGATCGGCCACTGCACTCCAGTTGGGCAACAGAGCAGACTGTCGAAAAAGGGAGGGAGGGAGGGAGGGAGGGAGGAAGGAAGGAAGGAAGGAAGTCAGAGCCACTTTCGGCAGCTGCTGTGAAGACCCAGGGGCAAGTGGCACCCCAGCCTTAGGCCTGGTCAAGCTCTCCTCTGGCAGGCGTGGCTGTGCCCAGAGCCTGGGGAGAGCAGGCTCCATCTATTCCCATGCAGAGATGTGGCAGGGTCTAGCACGCTGCTCCCTGCATTGTCTGAACAATGATGCCCTGGCATCCTGGGAACAGGGTCGGCCGAGGCAAGCTCAACAGTGCCTCAAATCCTTCCCCCAAAAGTGCTTCATAACAACATCACTCTGACTTCTTTCTCAAAATGATCTGTCGGCCGGGCGTGGTGGCTCAAGCCTGTAATCCCAGCACTTTAGGAGGCCGAGACGGGCGGATCACAAGTCAGGAGATCGAGACCATCCTGGCTAATACGGTGAAACCCCATCTCTATTTTTTTTTTTTTTTTTTTTTGAGACGGAGTCCGCTCTGTCGCCCAGGTGGAGTACAGTGGCCGGATCTCAGCTCACTGCAAGCTCCGCCTCCTGGGTTTACGCCATTCTCCTGCCTCAGCCTCCCGAGCAGCTGGGACTACAGGCGCCCGCCACCTCGCCCGGCTAGTTTTTTGTTTTTAGTAGAGACGGGTTTCACCGTGTTAGCCAGGATGGTCTCGATCGCCTGACCTCGTGATCCGCCCGTCTCGGCCTCCCAAGCGCTGGGATTACAGGCTTGAGCCACCGCGCCCAGCCCCATCCTCTATAAAAATACAAAAAACGGCCAGACGCGGTGGCTCAAGCCTGTAATCCCAGCACTTTGGGAGGCCGAGACGGGCGGATCGCGAGAGGTCGGAGATCGAGACCATCCTGGCTAACACGGTGAAACCCCGTCTCTAAAATACAAAAACTAGCCGGCAAGATGGCGGGCGCCTGTAGTCCCAGCTACTCGGGAGGCTGAGGCAGGAGAATGGTGTAAACCCGGGAGGCGGAGCTTGCAGTGAGCTGAGATCCGGCCACTGCACTCCAGTTTGGGCAACAGAGCAAGACTGTCGAAAAAAGGGAGGGAGGGAGGGAGGGAGGAAGGAAGGAAGGAAGGAAGTCAGAGCCACTTTCGGCAGCTGCTGTGAAGACCCAGGGGCAAGTGGCACCCCAGCCTTAGGCCTGGTCAAGCTCTCCTCTGGCAGGCGTGGCTGTGCCCAGAGCCCTGGGGAGAGCAGGCTCCCATCTATTCCCAATGCAGAGATGTGGGCAGGGTCTAGCACGCTGCTCCCTGCATTGTCCTGAACAATGATGCCCTGGCATCCTTGGGAACAGGGTCGGCCGAGCAAGCTCAACAGTGCCTCAAATCCTTCCCCCAAAAGTGCTTCATAACAACATCACTCTGATCTTCTTTCTCAAAATCTGATCTGTCGCCGGCGTGGTGGCTCAAGCCTGTAATCCCAGCACTTTAGGACCGAGACGGGCGGATCACGAAGTCAGGAGATCGAGACCATCCTGGCTAATACGGTGAAACCCCATCTCTATTTTTTTTTTTTTTTTTTTTTTTTTGAGACGGAGTCTCGCTCTGTCGCCCAGGCTGGAGTACAGTGGCCGGATCTCAGCTCACTGCAAGCTCCGCCTCCTGGGTTTACGCCATTCTCCTGCCTCAGCCTCCCGAGCAGCTGGGACTACAGGCGCCCGCCACCTCGCCCGGCTAGTTTTTTGTATTTTTTAGTAGAGACGGGGTTTCACCGTGTTAGCCAGGATGGTCTCGATCGCCTGACCTCGTGATCCGCCCGTCTCGGCCTCCCAAAGCGCTGGGATTACAGGCTTGAGCCACCGCGCCCAGCCCCATCTCTATTAAAAAATACAAAAAACGGCCAGACACGGTGGCTCAAGCCTGTAATCCCAGCACTTTGGGAGGCCGAGACGGGCGGATCGCGAGGTCAGGAGATCGAGACCATCCTGGCTAACACGGTGAAACCCCGTCTCTAAAATACAAAAACTAGCCGGGCAAGATGGCGGGCGCCTGTAGTCCCAGCTACTCGGGAGGCTGAGGCAGGAGAATGGTGTAAACCCGGGAGGTGGAGCTTGCAGTGAGCTGAGATCCGGCCACTGCACTCCAGTCCGGGCAACAGAGCGAGACTCCGCCTCAAAAAAAAAAAAAATACAAAAACTAGCCGGGCGAGGTGGCGGGCGCCTGTAGTCCCAGCTACTCTGGAGGCTGAGGCAGAAGAATGGCGTAAACCCGGGAGGCGAGCTTGCAGTGAGCTGAGATCTGGCCACTGCACTCCAGCCTGGGTGACAGAGCGGACTCCGTCTCAAAAAAAAAAAAAAAAAAACTGATCTGTCAATTAACCCAGAAAGCCGTGCTTTCAGAATACCCAGAGCCAGCACTCACACCTCCAGCGTCTGTTCAGTGGGGTCCTGACAGCAGGGCTGCACTCACTCGTATAGGGCCAGGCTGGTCGACAGGGAGGAGGAGCAGCCTATGGGGGGCACTGTGAGACAGAGGGACACGCACATTCACAAGAATTTTTTTTTTTTTTTTTTGGAGACAGTCTCGCTCTGTTGCCCAGGCTGGAGTGCAGTGGTGCAATCTCAACTCACTGCAACCTCCGCCTTCCAGGTTCAGGAGATTCTCCTGCCTCAGCCTCCCGAGTAGCTGGGACTACAGGCGCATGCCACCATACCCGGCTAATTTTTGTATTTTTAGTAGAGACGGGGGTTCACCATATTGACCAGGCTGGTCTTGAACTACTGACCTCGTGATCTCTCCGCCTCGGCCTCTCAAAGTGCTGGGATTACAGGTGTGAGCCACTGCGTCCAGCCACATCCACATCTTAACAGACAGTGTCCCCTACCAGAACATAAACTGTTTCAAAAACCCTCACTGGACCGGGCACGGTGGCTCACACCTGTAATCCAGCACTTTGGGAGGCCAAGGCGGGTGGATCACGAGGTCAGGAGATCGAGACCGTCCTGGATAACACGGTAAAACCCCATCTCTACTAAAAATACAAAAAAAAAAAAAAAAAAAAAAGAAAGGCAGACGTGGTGGTGGGCACCTGTACTCTCAGCTACTTGGGAGGCTGAGGCAGGAGTATGGCATGAACCCGGGAGGCGGAGGTTGCAGTGAGCCGAGATTGCGCCACTGCACTCCAGCCTGGGCAACAGAGCGAGACTCTGTCTCAAAAAAAGAAAAGGGGGGGGCAGGGGCCGGGCGCAGTGGCTCACGCATGTAATCCCAGTACTTTGGGAGGCCGAGGTGGGTGGATCACGAGGTCAGGAGATTCAGACCATCCTGGCCAACATGACGAAACCCTGTCTCTACTAAAACTACAAAAAATTAGCCTGGCGTGGTGGCGGGTGCCTGTAGTCCCAGCTACTCGGCAGGCTGAGGCAGGAGAATGGTGTGAACCTGGGAGGCAAAGCTTGCAGTGAGCCGATATAGTGCCACTGCACTCCAGCCGAGGCGAAAGAGCGAGATTCTGTCCCAAAAAAAAAAAAAAAAAAAAGGCCAGGCGCGGTGGTTCAGGCCTGTAATCCCAGCACTCTGGGAGGCCGAAGTAGGCAGATCATGAGGTCAGGAGATCGAGACCATCCTGGCTAACACGGTGAAACCGTCTCTACTAAAAAATAACAAAAAATTAGCCGGGTGTAGTGGCAGGCGCCTATAGTCCCAGCTTCTCAGGAGGCTGAGGCAGGAGAACGGCATGAACCTGGGAGGCGGAGCTTGCAGTGAGCCAAGATCACGCCACTGTACTCCAGCCTGGGTGACAAAGCGAGACTCCGTCTCAAAAAAAAAAAACCCTCACTGTACCCAAAGTGGCGTGCTAAGATACATTTCTGATCAAGTGTTTGGCTGAAGGACCCACAGATTTATTAATATGTGTATGAGGCCATGTGCACTGACTCATGCCTGTAATCCCAGCACCGTGGGAGGCCCAGGCGAAAGGATCATTTGAGCCCAAGAGTCAGAGACCAACCTGAGTAACATAGCGAGGTTCTGTCTCTACAAAAAATCTAAAAGTTAGCCATGTGTGGTGGCACACACCTGTGGTCCCAGCTACTCTGGAGGATAAGGTAGGATCACTTGAGCCCAGGAGTTTGAGGCTGCAGTGAGCTATAATTGTGCCATAGCACTCCAGCCTGAGTGACAGAGAAAGGTCCCATCTTTAAAAAAACAAAAAACAGGCCGGGCGCGGTGGCTCAAGCCTGTCATCCCAGCACTTTGGGAGGCCGAGACGGGCGGATCACGAGGTCAGGAGATCGAGACCATCCTGGCTAACATGGTGAAACCCCGTCTCTACTAAAAATACAAAAAACTAGCCGGGCGAGGTGGCGGGCGCCTGTAGTCCCAGCTACTCGGGAGGCTGAGGCAGGAGAATGGCGTGAACCCGGGAGGCGGAGTTTGCAGTGAGCTGAGATCCAGCCACTGCACTCCAGCCTGGGCAACAGAGTGAGACTCCGCCTCAAAAAAAACAAAACAAACAAACAAACAAACAAAAAAAACACGTGTACAGCTGTCTCTTCAACTGTTCTGCCCACAGCAGCCCTGTGCTTGGGGCTTACAGCCCGGGCTCCCTAGCCATATAACACGTCCACCTGGGCTCAGTGTTGACCAGGAGATCCAACCCCTGCACCCACATCTGGGGTTTCATTCAGAGGGCATCCCTCTGCTCAGCAAAGGGAAATCACGTGCTTTCTTCAGAAGGAGGAAAGAGAGGAATTGAAATGCCCCCCAATTGAAATGCCCCCCACTTTTCTTAAAGAGAAAACTCAAAAAGCCATCAAGGCTGTCGTCTGCTCTGAGCCATCTCCCTCCTCTCTGAAGCCCGGCACCCTACTCCCGCCATAATGAGTTCCCATGACTTCTGGCGTTCTGCCTGGACTAAGAGGCGGGGTGCTGCAGCTCTGTAAACAAACAGCACTTTCCTTCCCACTGTCAAGGCCTGTTGGCTTCTCAACTGCTGAAACCGTTTCCACGTCGATGCTGAGTGGCTACAGTTTTCCCGCAGTGCTGGGTTGCTGGCAACAGGGCCTGTGAGGCTCATTTCCTGCCTGTTGCCAACTGTGGTGGCCTTGGGGAGGAGCTGGCTGGTCAGGTGAGGGTGGGAGCAGCCTCCAGAGACAGACATGGGCCTTGCCCTAGGCTGCATGCCCGTCTTCGGGGGGCCTGTTGGCCTCCCTGACAGGTGAAGGTACCCAAGGCTGCAGCCTGAAAGCAGGGACCACCAACTAACAGCTCCTGGAGTTCTCAGGCCGCTTTGTCCACCTCTGGCTTCACAAGGCAGTAGCTGCTGCAGCCCAACCCCCCACCCCTCACGTGGCCCCCAGGCCCATGTGGCCAGACTTCTCTTCCCAACCCAGACTCTGGTCCAGGCATGTCCTGCTCAGGGACTCCTCGGTTGGCCCATCATTTCTGTGCAGGGCACAGACAGTGCCCAGCCTGGACGGGCCCCAAATGCTTCCCGACACTGGCAGCTGCCTGGCTACCCTGTGGCAGCACCCAAACTCGCTGCTCACCCAGGTAGCGGCCTCCAGCCTTGATGACAATGGCACTGCGGCTCCGTGTCTCCTCCTCTGCCTGGGCCATGCTCTGCCGTGCCTTCTGGTAGGAGTCGTCGGTGGCGCACACTGTGATCTTGTCCTGTATGCTGCCCAGGCAGTCCAGGTGGACGTCCCCATGACTGTAAGACAAGGCCAGCTGGGGTCAGCAGCTGGGACAATGCAGGGAGGATCTGTTCAGGACCCAAGCCCCCAGTCCACCACCTGGCCTGGAAAACAGGCTCCATCAGCACCGTCTCAGGCAACACGGTTTCAATAGGGCACATCTTAACCCTGGGCCAGAGGTGGCACCTTGAGAGTCAGTGGGGTGCTCTGGGTTGGGGCGGCGCCTCACCTGGAGACATACTGCTGGATGCAGTCAAAGCTGCCCTGGGGGTTGTCACGGCCGATGTTGGAGAGGTAGAAGGAGAACGTCCGCGCCTCCGCGGGGCAGTCGGGCTGGGGGATGGAGATGTGCTGCATGGAGGGGGAGGGGGTATCACCGGGAGGTCCTCAGCAGGACGGGCCCCCAGCCTGCATCTCTTGCACGAGTCCCCAAAATGCAACCCTCACAACAGGAATGTGCTGGCCCCTTTCCCTAAAACACATCCCTGCTCTTCTGCCAGTGACGGGATGGGTGGCCCATCCTCAGCAACACACACTGCGTAGACAGGGGACTCAGGCACCTATGCGGGTGGGCATGGGACGAGGGGCCGTTTTCAGCAGCAACAGCACTGCTGTCTGAGGACAGTGCTCAGCACCTGCCCAGATGCAGGGCCCCCACCCCAATCGTGTGACCCCTGGAAAGTGGCTTGTCTGGACCACGACTCACTTTCCCCACCACCAAACGGACAGACCTGGCCTGGGACATCCTATGAGGTAAAATGTGACAAGAGGGGCTTGGGCAGCCACCCGCAACTCTGGCGCCCCTCCTTGGCAACCCCCTGTCAGCATCCCCCCACAAAGGATATTGACTCCACGTGAGTCTCCATTTGCTGCAGCTATGAATGAGGTAGGCTTGTGTCCTGTGGGCTCACAGATCAGAAGTACTGGCCCCCGACAAACCTATCATGGGTCACAGCAGCCTGACTTTGGCTGTGCCCCTGCAGCCCAGCTGCACAAAGCTCCAGCCCTGCCTGGGAGGACGGACAGTCAGGGACAGGCAGGCAGATGGATGGACTGTGCTGGTCCCAGCCAGGCTCAGTGCAGGGCAGCATCACATCTGAGGCCACTGCATTCCAGGCTGACCCCAGACCCTCTGTCAACAGAGGTGGCCCTTCCTAAATTAATGCCTGGGCTTTGGCACGAGCTCCTCACAGTTAGACTGACACATGAGGGGCGTTCAAATAGTCAACAAGGAGGGACAACATGGAGGGAGCCCTCAGGTCTTGTCCCCCAGCTGCAGCACCCCACTGGCACCCAGGCCCCATCTCCTCCTCTGTGACACCATGAGCGCAGGAGAGACTGCGGCTGAATCTCCAGCCCCCTCGCCCCTGCCGAGCTGCCTCGTACGCCCATGGGAGGCTTTGCCTGCCTGTGCCTCACCTGTGAGACAGAGGACCGGGCTTCTGCCACCAGGAACGTGGAAGAGCACCACTCCCCCACCCTGCTGTGTGGCCTTGGCTGGGACTTGTCCCCTGGGGCAGTGTTTGGACCCACAAGGGAAGCCATGGCTGCACCCAGCCCAGTGCCAGTCCCTGCTCCCAAGATAAGAACAGTTCCTGGGTTCGGCTACTCTGGGCAGGAAGAGTCTGGTCTGGGCTTGCAGGCAGTCCCTGCACCAGCCACTCCCTGTGACCGGCCTGCAGACCCTTCTCCAGAGGCCCATCCTGCCCCTCCCCAAGGCTGAACACTGCCCCAGGAAAAAAGCTGTCCCATCTGCTGGGGTCTGCCCAGCATCCCCTCTCAGCCTCAAACGTGTCCCCCTAGGGCAGGCACCCTTGTCCCTGTCATGCTGATACAGAAACGCAAGCTGAGGGGTCAGGGCCCAACCAGTGTACTGGTGGAGGGCGAGGCTAAAGCCCATTGAGGGCCCACCACGCCAGGCCACACCTGAACACAAACACCCATCTCTATCAGGGTCAGAGAAGGCAGAAACAGCCTGCGCTCAGCATCAGAGAAATCACACACACAGCCTCTGATGACCCATCCTATGGCAGGGAAACCCTCCCCCACCACACATACAAATACACACAAACTCAACCCCCATAACCACACAATCCCCCACACACAACCACACACACAAACACAACCCCTCCACACACAATCTCCCTACATACAACCCCCAGAACCACACCATCCCCCCCACACCACACACACACACAAACACAAACACAACCCCTCCACACACAATCTCCCTACACAACCCGCACAACCACACAATCCCCACACACACAACCCCACACACACACAACCCCTCCACAAGCTCCCTACACACAACCCCAACCACACAATTCCCCCACATACCACACACACACACAAACACAACCCCTCCACAATCTCCCTACATACAACCCCCACAACTATATAATCCCCCACACACAACCACACACACACAACGCACACACACCCACACACAACCCCCACAACCACAATTCCCCCACACACACAACCCCCACAACCACATAATCCCCCACACACAACCACACACACAAACACAACCCCTCCACAATCTCCCTACATACAACTCCCACAACCACATAATCCCCCACACACAACCACACACACACACAAACACAACCCCTCCACAATCTCTCTACACACAACCCCAATCACACAATTCCCCCACACACCACACACAAACACAACCCCTCCACAATCTCCCTACACACAACTCCCACAACCACATAATCCCCTACACACAACCCCACATACACAAACACAACCCCTCCACACACAGTCTCCCTACATACAACCCCCACAACCACAATTCCCCCACACCACACACAAACACAACCCCTCCACAATCTCCCTACACACAACTCCCACAACCACATAATCCCCTACACACAACCCCACATACACAAACACAACCCCTCCACACACAGTCTCCCTACATACAACCCCCACAACCACAATTCCCCCACACACACAACCACACAATCCCCAACCACACAACCATACACACAATACCCCCCACACAGCGCCACACAACCTCCCCCCCACATAACCCCGCCGCACACAAACACAACCCCCCAAGCACAACCCAGACACACAACCCACATGCACAACCCCCCACATACACCCCTCTACACACAAACCCCTCACACAACCACACAAACACAACGCACACACACCCACACACAACCCCCAGCCACATAAACACAACCCGCACACAACCACAGCCCACACAACCACGAACCCCCTATACTCAAACACAACCCCACCCGCCACACACACAAACACAACCACACACACCCTGAAGCCTCTGCCAGAGCCATGTGGGTGACCCTGGCCATCCAGACCTGTCCTGCTCCGATGCCACTGAGGTGTTTTTTCGCCCAACACACACAGGTGCCACCCTGCCCTGCCTGCACCTCCCTTCCCAGATATGACTTTTATTCTCATTCATACAAGTAACTGGAAACACGCCGCTGGGATGAGGGAAGCTCAGGTTTCTGAGAGGCTCTGTGGTGGCCAGGTGCACAGGTGACGTGGTGACCCAGAATGAGCCAGCCAGGGAAGTCGGGGACTACACATCCAGGGAAACCAAAAGGAGTGGCTGTGGGAACCTGAGCCCGGCCTGGGTGGCTCTCCCACCCTCCTCTGTCGTCTCTTTAACCCCCACTGCCCCTGTGGTCCTGGCCTGAGGCCCAAGTTGCCAGTGGCTCCTGCCCCACAGTGACTGAGGGCTGGGCACCCTCATGTGCAGTCCTTTCTCAAGAAAACCCCAGCTCCACCCAGGCAGGCAGGATTCATCCTGTCACCCTGGCTTCAGGGGAGATGCCATTCAGCAGAGCTGGCAATGAGACTGGGCCACAGCCAGCTGGAGAGGTGGGAAGTCTGACACAGCAAAGCCCACCCCCTTTGCCACCACGGGAGCGTCTGGGCACCGACTGTGGCCAGGGGCAGCTGCACACCCAGTCAGCACTGACAGTGCCCCTCCTGGGCCTGCCCAGAGACCTTGCTTCTCCGTCGGTAGGGGCTTCACAGTGGCCCTTCACCCTGCTTGGCTCTTTTCCACACTGTAGACATCCGCCGCCCAAACTCCATCCTAGAAGCGGGGGTCAGGTGCAGAACCCAGGGCCAGGTGTGCAGCTGTGGCAGGGTGTAGGGGATGCACGGGCCCCTGGGAGGTTTTCAGGAATTGATTCTTAGCTGCCAAGACACTGCTGTATCTCTGCTTGGCAGAGACAAACCCTGCCAAACCTCCTTCTAGAAACTGCCATACAGGTCCTGCCTCAGCGCACAGAAGTCTTGACACCTGGAACATCCCTGGACACCAACTGCTCCTTTCCTCTTTTTTTTTTTTTGACGGAGTCTCACTCTGTTGCCCAGGCTGGTGTGCAGTGGCACGATCTAAGCTCACGGCAATCTCTGCCTCCTCCCAGGTTCAAGCGATTCTCCTGCCTCAGGCTCCCAAGTAGCTGGGATTATAGGTGCGCGCCACCACGCCTGGCTAAATTTTTTGTATTTTTAATAGAGATGGGAGTTCACCATGTTGGCCAGGTTGGTCTTGAACTCCTGACCTCAGGTGATCCACCCGCCTCGGCCTCCCAAAGTGCTAGGATTACAGGCTAGAGCCACCGTGCCCGGCCCTAATTTTTGTATTTTTAGTGGAGACAGGGTTTCACCATGTTATCCAGGCCGGTCTTGAACTCCTGTGACCTCAGATGATCTGCTCACCTCAGCCTCCCAAAGTACTGGGATCACAGGTGTGAGCCACCATGCCCAGCTCCCCCGGCCTTTTTTTTTTTTTAATCATCACCTGGGACTTTGCTGGAGTTCACGGCTGGGGTCAACAAAGTGCAGGTTTCTTTTCCCCTCTGGAGTCTATTGGCCTCACTAGGGTTAAATCCTAGGAGGAATCCCCAGACAGCTGAGATCCACGTCAGCCCCACTCGGGGTCTGGGAAAGGGCAGAGGCTCTAGACACAAGCATGGACAAAGGAGATGCCATCAAGCCAAGCACGCTACTCGGGGGCAGGACACACCACAGCAGGCTCGAC
This sequence comes from Trachypithecus francoisi, assembly GCF_009764315.1. Lineage (NCBI taxonomy): Eukaryota > Metazoa > Chordata > Mammalia > Primates > Cercopithecidae > Trachypithecus > Trachypithecus francoisi. The sequence continues at coordinate 131,713,418 of NW_022681470.1, read as the reverse complement.
TTTCCCGGTGAATCAGCAAATGCCATAAAGCGACTCTGACGAGTCTCCCTGCACAGGGGAAGGGAGAGGTGCACCTGGCCATCATGAGGGCACCTGTTGCACAGGCAGGGAGATGGCTGGGCGAGATCAGACCCCCACCCCAGAAGCACGTAGGCCGAGACCCTATGCTGGCCATGGTGCACCCATGTAAGAGGAGAGGCACATGAAAGGCTGAGCTTGTTCTGTGCTGCAGCAAGGACACTGGTTCTCCTGACCTCAAGTTCAACCTGCAGATGCCCTCGAGGTGGACAAGGAAGGTGATGAACAGAGGGAGAAGCATGGCCAAGGTCCCTAAGTCACAACGTCTCCAGCTCGAGTCCAGTGGGCCCGTGGGGAATAGGTCCCTGAATCTCACACGAGACCCTGAACATCGAATCAGCATGTGTACCTGATGACAACCTAAGAGTAGTCCCTCCAGCCCCAAGACCCAGACAGTGAACCGCAGGAGCTTGGGTGATGCTGGCTGACTGGATCCACGAAGGAACACACCTCCAGGGGGTGCTCTGACAACGATGAGCCCAGTGCAGGCTCTGGTGGCAGGCTGCCGGCAGCATGACCGAGGACCAAGAGCCCCGAAGCTAACAGCCCACTAAAGTGGAGCTGCTGGCCACACGCGGTGGCTCCCGCCTATAATCCCAGCACTTTGGGAGGCCGAGGTGGATGGGTCACCTGAGGTCTCAGGAGTTCAAGACCAGCCCGACCAACATGGCAAAACCCTGTCTCTAGCAGGAGGTTAGCCCTGTAGCCACCCCAGGTCTCTCTCAGTGACATGAGCCCCCGCTACACATGTGCTTAGGCTGCAGTCAAGACACATGGCACGCTGCACACAAGGACACCACTGTGTGCTTCGGTCATGGCCAGGCTGCAGTGTATCATCTGATAGGCTCGCTGAGATGGGGGTTGGGGATGAGGGGTCCCCCACTGCCCAGGTTGGGGTGGAGTGGCATGAATGTTCAGTGGCAGCAGAAGGCACAGAGTGACTGCTGTAAGACACCAGAGGGCACTGTGGGGCTGCTCTGGCAGTAAGCCCCGGCCAGCCCGCCCCTGCCCCCAACGTCTGACCCCTGAGAGAATGTCCTGGGGAAGGTAAAAAGGAGGTGGCCAAAGGGTGACCACAGACCCAACTGGGGCTGATGGAGGTGTGGGGTTGTGTCAACTGGCTAGGCTGCAGCCCCTGGGGATTCATTATTATTCCACAACATCCCGTCTAGGGGTGCCCTGGAGGTACTCTGTGGACATGGTTACCATCCACAACCCAGATACTGTAAGCAAGTAAAGGAGATGATCCTCGATGGTCTGGGTGGCCCCACTGAATCAGCTCAAGTCCTTAAGAGGTAAATCGGGGTTTGGCAGGAGGAGGAAGAAACTCTGCCTGAGGACTGCTCCATCAGCTCCTACTGGGGCTGCCTGAGGACTGCTCCATCAGCTCCTACTGGGGGTCTGCAGTCAGCCCTGAGGGTTACAGACTCCCCAGACCACAGTCATCTGAGCCCACTGCTTGCATCTTTTTTTTTTTTTTTTTGAGACGGAGTCTCGCTCTGTTGCCCAGGCTGGAGTGCAGTGGTGCGATCTGGGCTCACTGCAAGCTCCGCCTCCCGGGTTCACGCCATTCTCCTGCCTCAGCCTCCCGAGTGGCTGGGACTACAGGCGCCCACCACCTCGCCCAGCTAGTTTTTTGTATTTTTTTTTTTTTAGTAGAGACAGGGTTTCACCATGTTAGCCAGGATGGTCTCGATCTCCTGACCTCGTGATCCGCCCGTCTTGACCTCCCAAAGTGCTGGGATTACAGGCTTGAGCCACCGCGCCCGGCCACAATGCATCTTTTTATTAGCACACACAGACACGCGTCTCCTAGAGGCTCCATGTCTCTGCGGAACCCTGGGCTGCACCTGGAAGCCCGCGGATCATCACGTCCACATCCCCACACCCAGCTGTGCAGAGCTCTCGGGCTGTGGATAGAAACTGATTTAGGTATGACATGGTAACTCTAAAAGAAAAAAAAAAAAGTTGGGTGCAGTGGCTCACACCTGTAATTCTAGCACTTTGGGAGGCCAAGGTGGGAGGATCATTTGAGCCCAGAAGTTCAAGACCAGCCTGGGCAACACGAGACTCCGTCTATAGAAAAATAAAAATAAAATTTGCCTAGCATGGTGGTGTACACCAGTAGTCCCAACTACTTGGGAAGTTGAGGTGGGAGGATCCCTTGAGCCCAAGAGTTCAAAGCTAAAGTAAGCTATGATCGTGCCACTACACCCCAGCCTTGGCAACAGAGACTTATCTCTCTTTTTCTTTTTTTTGAGACAGTCTCGCTCTGTCGCCCAGGCTGGAGTGCAGTGGCCGGATCTCAGCTCACTGCAAGCTCCGCCTCCCGGGTTTACGCCATTCTCCTGCCTCAGCCTCTGGAGTAGCTGGGACTACAGGCGCCCGCCACCTCGCCCGGCTAGCTTTTTTTTTTTTTTTTTAGTAGAGACGGGGTTTCGCCGTGTTAGCCAGGATGGTCTCGATCTCCTGGCCTCGTGATCCACCCGTCTCGGCCTCCCAAAGTGCTGGGATTACAGGCTTGAGCCACCGCGCCCGGCGGCCAACAGAGACTTATCTCTTAAAAAACAAAACAAAGCCGGACATGGTGGCTCACCTGAGGTCAGGAGTTTGAGACCAGCCTGACCAACATGGTGAAACCCTGTTTCTACTAAAAGTACAAAAATTAGCCAGGCACGGTGGCAGGCGCCTATAATCTCAGCTACTTGGGAGGCTGAGGCACGAGAATTGCTTGAACCCGGGAGGCCGAGGTTGCAGTGAGCCAAGATTACGCCACTGCACTCCAGCCTGGATGACAGAGCGAGACTCTGTCTGGGGGGTGGGTAGTGGGGGAACCAGTAATAAAGGCTAGAAGAAAAATCAAACCATTCTGAGGTATATTGGGTGGGCTGGGGGAGATGCAAGACCTAAGGGTCAAGGAAGGTAGACAACTCACCCTTCTCTCATTCCCTGATTTTTCTATAAGATGGTCATTTAGAAGGAAACGTATTTCAATAAAAACGAGGGTGCTGAGTTTCTATGAACCTCTCTCCCAACCAAAATCCAGACAAATGTCCGTGGTCCTTGTGTCCCCTAACGCAGCAGTCCCCTACCTTTTTGGCACCAGGGACTAGTTTTGTGGAAGACAATTTTTCTTTTTCTTTATTTTTTTGAGACAGAGTTTCGCTCTTGTTTCCCAGGCTGTAGGGCAATGGCGCAATCTCGGCTCACTGCAACCTCCTCCTCCCAGGTTCAAGCAATTCTCCTGCCTCAGTCTCCTGAGTAGCTAAGATTATAGGCATGCACCACCACGCCCGGCTAATTTTGTATTTTTAGTAGAGACAGGGTTTCTCTATGTTGGTCAGGGTGGTCTCAAACTCCAGACCTCTCAGGTGATCCACCCGCCTCGGCCTCCCAAAGTCCTGGAATTACAGGCGTGAGCCATCGTACCCAGCCAGAAGACTATTTTTCTTTTCTTTATTTTTTTTTTTGAGACGGAGTCTCGCTCTGTCCCCCTGGCTGGAGGACAGTGGCGTGATCTCGGCTCACTGCAAGCTCCGCCTCCCGGGTTCCCGCCATTCTCCTGCCTCAGCCTCCCAAGTAGCTGGAACTACAGGTGCCCGCAACGGCGCTCGGCTAATTTTTTGTATTTTTAGTAGAGACGGGGTTTCACCGTGGTCTCAATCTCCTGACCTTGTGATCCGCCCGCCTCGGCCTCCCAAAGTGCTGGGATTACAGGCGTGAGCCACCGCGCCCAGCCCAGAAGACAATTTTTCTATGGATGGTGTGGAAGGGGGACGGGGAGCCATAGAGGGGGATGGTTTCGGGCTGAAACTGATCCACCTCAGATCAGGCATTAGATTCTCATAAGGAGCACACAACCTAGATCCCTGGCATGCACAGTTCACAATAGGGTTCACACTCCTGTAAGAATCTAATAACACTCTCAGATGACAGGAGGCAGAGCTCAGGTGGTCATGTTTGCTCACCCACAGTTCACCTCCTGCTGTGTGGGCAGTTCCTAACCAGTCCAGGGCTGGGGGCTGGGGCCCCTACCCTATCAGACTAGAAACCAGGTGCACATCGCTGCACGAAGGGGGCCACTGGGAGAGGAGAGTTGCCCATCACCTAGGCAGCCTGTGATGGGCACCAGACACGTCCTGGTGTGGCCCCAGCCAAGCAGCTATCCTGGGGGCCTAGAACCCAGCCTTGCGTGGAGGCAGACAGGGCCCAAACACTGCCATGAGCTGCTGCTGTACCCAGTGAGCAAGGACAGACCTGAGACTATACCAGTCCCAAGATTCCAAATATGAATGATTAAAACAGAAACTCACCCCTTGGCTTCCTTGAAATCGGATAGACGGCCTCAGTGAAATAGAATCCTACAAAAAAAAAAAAAAAGGTGAGGGGAACGTCAATAAAGACACTGAGAAACCCAAAGACGCCCTCCCCAGGTATAGAAGGAACAGGGTGAAGATGGTGTTCTCAAGAGAGGGGAAAGGAAATGCACACACTCTGAAAATTACAGGCAAGGTCACCAGAGCAGGGTTTTGGAAAGATCAGTAGGAGTTCCTCAGATGGACAGAGGGCTGGGGCCACATGACAGGTAAGAATGGGGCCTCCAGATACAGGCAACAGGCTGGCAGCAGGCCCAGGATGCAGGGGTGGGGAGTGTGCCATCCTTGGAATCCACCACCAGCCTGTGAATCCACCGGGAGAGAAGGGCAAGGCTCAAGGTGCTCACAGCCCTGCCAGGAAAAAGCAAGGTCAGGTCAAGGTTGACCCTGGATCGTGACTCTCCCGAGGCCCCATATAGGCAAAAGCAGCCCCCTCCACTCTCACAGCCCCAGCTGATCCCCTGAAACCACCAACCAGGCTAAGTCCTGTCTCACAAACACTGGCTTTTAACAACCAGGTGGGTGAGCACTGTCTGTCAGAGCGGGTGCAGTGGGGCCACCTTGGAGCCTGGGGTGGAAGCCCGAGGCCTGTAGAGCTCTGCCACACGGCCTTGGGGCAGCCACATGGTTTTAGGGCAGCTGGTCACTGAGCTTGGAGCAGTGGAATTTCCAAGGAACAAATATACAAAAGAGCTCAAAATAAATACTGACGCTTCAGCTATTCAGAGACCAGCCTTCTGGCAGTGTCTGAGAAAGAACTGGGATCCAGAGAACTACACCTCTGTATCTTCTTCCCTATTCCCAACCTGGGGCCCTAAGCATGGATCTCAGTGTCCCAGATGCTACCCCACAGCGTAACCCTGGCTGGTCACCATGATCCTCGGCCCCCAAACCCACCCACCCCTGCACCACCTGGCCCCACTGTCCCACTCAGGTCCAGCTCACTGAGATGCCCTCCCACCCAGGCCTTGCTCCTGTCCTCATAGTACCCTGTTCTGGGCTCCATCTCCACTGCTCAGGTCTCACTCCTTCCCACCCTGGTCTGCCCATAGCTCTCCTCAGAGCGCAAAGCACTACTTGAGTCTGGAGAGACCTGTTGGAAGACTCAGGGTAAGCCGAGCAGCTTTATACCTGGGACAGTATCAGAGACAACACCTACCCCATGGGCCTGCCCAGGGTCCGCCCCCTGGAGCCACTCAGCGCCGTTTCAGGACTCCAGCTTGAGGTGGCACAGGGCCCTGACCTTTGGAAGGGGTGGGCTCTCCAACTGCCCGCATCCAGTGCCCATCAGCTGGGCACGACGGAGCTGCTAGGAGCAGGGCAAGCCGCCTGGGACGTGAGAGATGGTTGGCCTCTCAGCACCTGCTCCACGGTGACTCTGAGTCATGGGTCTGCTTGGCCAGTTTAGACCATGCAGCCGTATACATATGACATGCATAGTGACCAGAGTGGGAGGCACCGAGCGCCTCACTTTGGTCTACGAGGAGCCTCCTTCTTTGCCAAGGCTCTCCAAGGATTTTGCCAAGACTCCCCAAGGATTCTGCTGTTCACGGGAGAACAGAGGGATAGTGCCCCTGCACGCTACCACCACCCAGGCTGTGACGCCCCAGAAACTGCCCCATGCTTCTCAAGCACGCAACCCCTCAACAGGCGCACAGGCCCACTCCACAGTGAGCACGATTCACGGGGCAAGCCACCACTGTCCACGTGTGCAACACATCCACGGCCCACTCCCTTGTCCTGCTCCAGGACCAGGAACAGTTGCTGCAGTCACAAGGGCCACTGTACTGCTGCGACAACGGGGTCTCGTCTAGAGCAGCTCAGGAAGGGCTGGCCCTGTACCCTAAAACACGACCCAACCACCAGCCTGTGCTGCTGCTGCAGAGAACAGGGGACCTCGGCCTGGCTGGGACCTTGGGGAAGCAGCTCCTGAATGACATTTGCTTAAAATTTGGTTAAACAGGCCAGGCACGGTGGCTCAAGCCTGTAATCCCAGCACTTTGGGAGGCTGGGGTGGGCGGATAACTTGACATCAGGAGTTCGAGACCAGCCTGGCCAACATGGTGAAACCCCGCCTCTATTAAAAATACAAAAATTAGCTGGGCGTGGCAGCGGATGCCTGTAACCCCAACTACTTGGGAGGCTGAGGCAGGAGAATCACTTCAACCCAGGAAGTGGAGCTTGCAGTGAGCTGAGATTGCACCACTGCACTCCAGCCTGGGCAACAGAGTGAGATCCTGTCTCAACAACAACAAAAAAGAATTTGGTTAAACACAGACATGAAAAAGAGACTTACAGGGACCAATGAAGGTGTGAAAGACACCGGATGCCATTACTCATCAAGGAAAGGCAAACTGTAACCACAGTGACCTAGATTGATAGCCATAAAAATATTAAAAAAAAAAAACATAAAAAAAAATAACCACAGAGAGAGCACCGTACCCATCAGAGCAGCTAATCTAAAAGAGGCTGACAAGAGCAAGTGTTGGCGAGGACCCAGAACCTCTGCCATCGTGGGCGGGAATGGACAAGGCTCAGCCACTGTGGAAGCCGCCTGGCAGTTTTCTAAAAGGTTAAACACACCCAGCAATTCCACTCCCGGGTATACACCCAGAAAAACACACTTCCGTACAAAAACTTACACCTGAACACTTACAGCAGAATTATTTAGAGTATCCAAAAAGCAGGAGTAACCCAAATGTCCGTCAACTGGTGGAGAGAGAATCAAACGACAGAACACGGAGAACCACGCCAAGTTAAAGAAGGCTGCACATCATGCCACAGGCTGTATGACTCCATTTCTATAAATCCCCAGGAAAGGCAAAACCAAAGAGACAGAAAGCCGACTAATGGGTATTCAGGGCTGGAGGTGGGAGTGGGGAGTGGCCACAGCCAGGTGAGGGTAGAGGGTCAAAACTCACTGACTATGCACAAGATGGGGACGTTTTACAGGAGTTCGCTACACCTTCCCAACTGCCCTCGAGCTCACAGGGGTCGTCTTTATTGACTCGGGGCACAGGAGCAACATTCTCTGACACACACATGGAGAGTTCTGGAACAGGCAGAGGAGAGTCCTGTCCGTTAACCATTTTCAATGCACGAGTGAAAGGGAACTGGCATAAGACACAAGAACCACACGGAGCAAAGGAAGCACCAAAGCAGAATGGTCTGGCCCACCCCACTCAGGGAGCCCCCAAACTCACAGCATCAGTCCTCACAGGCCCAGGGAGCATGCAACCAAGGCCAGGTGGGAAGGGTGTTCTGGAGCAGGGAGCAGCAGGGGACTGGAGCAGGGACTCAGTGCAGTGGCTGCAGAGAGCAGGTGGGGCCTGTCTCTCGCGGCACAAACCTCTGCAGAGGGGTCGGCCTGGGGCTAACACGAACACCCTGTCTACTGTCCACGCAAGGCCTCTGCATGCGCAGCCGTGAGCCAGGGATGAGGGCTGAGAAAACAGTGATGATGTCGAAGCCCATTAGGGTGACAAGGGACAGGAATCAGTTAGGGTGCACAATCCCCCAAGAACTGTGCCAGGGCAGCCCCAGCTGTGCAAGGCTGAGGGTGACAGGCCTTGAACACACTGGCCCTCCCACCCACCCCATGGCTCCACACTCCCTGTGGGCCACGCCATCCAGTGAGGCATTTAAACATGTTCTGGTAGCTGACTGTCAAGCGGGTCGCCTGCAAGACTTCTTTCTTGCCAAGTTGCTTATCCCCCAAGGGTATGGAGAACGAGACTTCAAGCCTCAGGAGGAGAAGGGCTGAGGGGCCACAGAGCCAGCCTTTCTGCATGATGCCAGGAGGGCTGACCTCAAGTGCCTGTCCCCACGAAAGTTGGCCGTCATTATGGCCAGGCTCCCAGCCACTCGGGCTCACACTGTATCCCCACCCTCCAGCAGGAGACTAGGCCCTTGTTAACAACAGAGCAATTCACTCCTAACATCACACACGCATGAGGATGACAGTCCACACAGGACGCATTAAGCCATTAACAGACATGGGCCCAAGGCTAACTCTTGTCTAAATCACAGCCAGCCCCATGTGGACCATCGGGCAGGGACCCACCTCATTAGAATGCCAGGCGGCATCTACAAGCAGAACCCTACAGACGAAGCAGCGGGAAAACGAGACCCCTAAGCCAGGGGGAAAATGAGTCGGCACAAGGAAGTGGGAAGCACAGAGATGCCGACTGAACAGACAGGGACTTCGGGACAGCTACTGTGAACTCAGAAAGCTCCACACCTAAAGGAAAACAGCTGAAGAGGAGACGTAAGGGTATCGTGAGAGAGCCACAAGGGGCTTCTGGAGCTGAAACACGGAGCATCGGAATGAAACGGCCACTAGGTGGAAGTCACAGCAGGCACCACAAAACAAAAGGGCAGCGAACTTGAAGACAAAGCCACAGGAGCCACCTAGATGAATCCCAGAGAAAGAAGCCTACAGGAAACGAACACCACTTCAGTGACCTGCAGATGACAGCAGGGGATCCCACATACAAGTAACTGGAGTCCTGAGGGTGGGCAGGGGATCTGAGAAAAGAGTGGCCAGAGATTCCCAAATGTAACAAATGCTATAAATCCACAGACCCAAGAAGCCTTGTCAGCCCCCAGCAGGAAAACTACCAGGTTGTGGCGCCTCATGAGCAAATCAGCACAGTCACAACAGTCGCCTCAAGTGCCGAGGTGCCGACACTGTATGCCAGGAGCCACCCCCAAGACTGGAAGGGCATCTTCAAAGTGCTGAGGGAGAAACACCGCCAGACCACAATTCTATGCCCAGTGAAAACAGAAAGGGAAATAAAGATTCGCTCAGAGGCCGGGCGCGGTGGCTCAAGCCGTAATCCCCGCACTTTGGGAGGCCGAGACGGGCGGATCACGAGGTCAGGAGATCGAGACCATCCTGGCTAACACGGTGAAACCCCATCTCTACTAAAAAATACAAAAAGCTAGCCGGGCGAGGTGGCGGGCGCCTGTAGTCCAGCTACTCGGGAGGCTGAGGCAGGAGAATGGCGTAACCCGGGAGGCGGAACTTGCAGTGAGCTGAGATCCGGCCACTGCACTCCAGCCTGGGCGACAGAGCAAGACTCCGTCTCAAAAAAAAAAAGATTCGCTCAGACAAACGCTGAGAGAATCTTCTGTCAGCAGCTGGTCTGCACTGTGAGGAAGGTTCTAGAAGTTCTTCAGAAGGAGGGAGAGTGACCCTAGATGGATTTGCAGAGGATGACGTGGGCACACTGAATGTGCATGAATGGAGAAGGCTTTTTTTCTCATGATGTTTCTGCAAAAGATCACTCAAGGCATAAATAACGGCCAGGCGTGGTGGCTCACGCCTGTAATTCCAGCACTTTGGGAGGCCAAGGCGGGCAGATCATGAGGTCAGGAGATCAAGACCATCCTGGCTAACACGGTGAAACCCCAACTCTACAGAAAATACAAAAAATTAGCCAGGCGTGGTGGGCGCCTGTAGTCCCAGCTACTCAGGATGCTGAGGCAGGAGAATAGCGTGAACCTGGGAAGCGGAGCTTGCAGAGCGAGACTCCGTCTCAAAAAAAAAAAAAAAAAGGCATAAATAACAGTAGTGAGGCTGGGTTTTGAAAGTGGGGTGCTAAATAGATGGTGATGAGAACACAAGGACAGGGGGTGGGGGGATGATAAAAAAACACAGAAAGCAGCTGGGGTGCAGTGCCCTGACAAGCCAATCCGAGGGCCTCAGGGAGGTGAGTGTCAGCTGCAGACAGGCAGAGCCAGCTAGGTCCCTTTATGGTGGGACCAGCTGTCGCCCTCTGTGCTCACCAGCCTGGCCCAGTGGGGACTCCTGACAGCGCGTGGCCCACCACACCCTCTTCTGGATGCTCCCTCCAGAGCTGACATACATGGTGTCATGGCCGAACCTTTGTCAGGGGGCCCAGCACCCCGTTACCTCATCTGTGCAGCAGGACAGAGGATTAGGAACAGCCTGTGGCACAGGTGATTTCCCTGTTGCCTTAGAAGCTTTGGGGTTGGCCTCAGGCCACATTAATTAACGGGGTAACTCAGTAGCACATGACATCTGCAGGGTGTTGCCCATCTCACACGCAAGAACACTTGGCAGGGGAGAGCCATGCCTCAGGCCACCGCTTGCCCAGTCTCTGCAGAGTCTCTGTAGACCTTCTGAGGGGTGCTATCATCCCCACTGCAGGGTCAGAGGTGACAACCTTCCTTGGGCCCCACACTGGTAGACAAGTCCTCTCAGGCCCTGGAGTGGCAGAAATCCATCTTTCATTACCCAGCATGAGGTATGGAACTGGGAGCTCCTGTGAGAGAAAGTCACCCCTCTGCTGTGCTTCGGGCCAGGGCCCCAGGTGGGAGTTGGGGAGCCTGGTAGGGTTGCCACAGCTGGCCTGATAAAGTCAGCAGGTCAGCTGGGTCTTCAAGGCTGGGCAGGGAGGCACTGAGCTGTGCTGAGGCTGGCGCTCCCCAGACCCAACTGGACTTCATACCCTGACTCAGAGAACAGACCTCAACACAGCAGGGCAGTGATGCCTGCGCCCTGCAGTCGCTTGGCCTGGGCGCTCACTGGGGCTGCTGAACACAGACTGGGAGACTCCTGCAGGCAGCTCCCCCTCAATGAGGACACTCCCATAAAGACAGCGATGCCTTTGGGAGAAAGGTTGAGGGTGTAGGGCGTGGGACGCAGCGAGAGCCCTCAATGCTGAGACAGGGGAAAGGGTGAGGAGGAACCTCTCCGGGGCCAGAATCCCCTGATCCTCTCCTCTCCGGCAAAGAACACTTCAAGGGATGAAGCAACAGGAAGTGGCTTACGAAATCCACCTCCAGGTCGAGTGACCAGTTTACAGGAAGTGTGGTGAGTGAATCTTCCCCAGGGCTCGAGGCAACGTCTGGAGCCATTTCTGGTCCTCACCACTGGGGGTGGGGACAGTCCCCAGCATCTGGCTTGGGGGAGGCCAGGGATGATGCTCAGAGAACACTGTAGGCAACACAGAACCTCCTGCCCCAAATGTCAAGCAGTGCTGGGGGCCAAGAAGCCTTGGGCTGACCCTGCCACGGGAAGCGACCATCAGAGCAGAAAGCAGAAAAATCTATGGGAAAAAAGACCTGCTCCCTTCAACAAATACAAATGGCATGAGGGGGAAAAGACAGAAGGTATAAATTGTTACCGGCTGGAAAAGTTACGGGAATAAGAAGATCGCTAGGATTGTTGGCCGGGCATGGTGGCTCACGCCTGTAAACCCAGCATTTTGGGAGGCTGAGGCAGGTGGACTGCTTGAGGTCAGGAGTTCAAGACCAGCCTGACCAACATGGTGAAACCCCATCTCTACTAAAAACACAAAAATTACCCAGGCATGGTGGCATATGCCTATAATCCCAGCTACTCAGGAGCCTGAGGCGGGAGAATTGCTTGAATCCGGGAGGTGGAGTTTGCAGTGAGCCGAGATCACGCCACTGCACTCCAGCCTGGACAACAGAGTGAGACTCTATTTAAAAAAAAAAAAAAATCTAGGATTGTTTTAAAAACGCTCTAGCAGTTGGCCGAGCACAGTGGCTCACGCCTATAATCCCAGCATTTTGGGAGGCCGAGGCGGGCAAATCACAAGGTCAGGAGATCGAGACCATCCTGGCTAACATGGTGAAACTCCGTCTCTACTAAAAAAACAAAAAATTAGCCGGGCGTGGAGGCAGGTGCCTGTAGTCCCAGCTACTAGAGAGGCTGAGGCAGGAGAATGGCATGAACCTGGGAGGCAGAACTTGCAGTGAGCCCAGACGGCACCACTGCACTCCAGCCTGGGCAACAGTGTGAGACTAGATGGTAAAAATCAAACAACAAACAAACAAAAACAAACAAAAAAACAAAAAACGCTCCACAAAGACAAAAACTAGGGAGAAGGCCCAGTGAAGAGACGAGACACACAGATGGATGGATGGGACCCAATCTGGCTAAGTCCCAGGATACCTGCTACGGGCCTGGAGGATAATGAGGCCCAAGGCAGCAGGTGCCAAGGCTGCCCCAAGGACACACAATCCTTCCCACCACCCTCCAGAAGCACCCACTCAGCAGAAGTGCCCACTCTCCCCAGGCAGCACGTTCTCCCTACTGTCTACTGGGCAAGGCCTGCTACCCCACCCCCGACACAGGAAATGACAGAAAGGAAGGCATCTGTTGCTTCTTCAGAAGTCCATCTTGCTGACTCTCCCAAGCACCAGCGTCAGCACACATGTCCTGATCTTACAGAGCTGGGTCACCCTACCAAGCCACGGCGTGTGGTCCATCAAAGGGAAGGTGAAGTCCTGGGAGGAGCCCTGGCCGATGACCTCCCCACAACAGGCCCCCCCTTTCCAGTAAAGCACACATGATTGGGAAACACTATTCAGGAATCCTCCCTGAGACTTCCTGGCAGAACTGGAGCAGGACACTGAGGCCACAGAGAGTTTAGACAGTGACTGAGTGGGGCTGTCTCCATGAACTACAAAACAAAGGAAGACCTGCCCAATGGGCTTGGCTGCCTCAGGGACAGGCTTGGCTGGCTCAGGAACGAGCTAGGGAACTTGGACAGACACACTGTGGACCTCACTGGTTCCAGCCGAAGGAGCCAGGCGGCCACGGTCAGGGCAGAGCAGCGGGCAGGACCCATGGCAGCTCCTCTGCCAGCCTGGGAGGACAGTGGTGTGTTCAGCAGGCTGGGTGGGACTGTAAGACCAAGAAAGGGACTCCAACTGGCTACAAGTCAAGTGTAATTCAGTGGCTGGCATAGCAAGTATTTTTTTCTTTCTTTCTTTCTTTTTGGAGACAGGCTCTCACTCTGTCACCCAGGCTGGAGAGCAGTGGTGTGAACACAGCTTACTGAGGCCTCGACCTTCTAGGCTCAGGTGATCCTCTCACCTCAGCTCTGGAGTAGCTGGGACCACAGGTGCACACCACCACACCTGGCTAATTTTTCTATTTTCTGTAGAGACAGGGTTTTGCCATGTTGCCCAGGCTGGACTTGAACGCCTAGGTTCAAGCAGCTCAACAGACTCAGCCTCCCAAAGTGCCAGGATTACAGGTGTGAGCCACCGCACCCAGCCCACAGCAGATATTTCTGTCTACATTCACAAAGGTGCACAGAAAGCTTATGGGAAACATTTTTTCAGAAACCTTGTAGACAAAAATATGCAGATTGCCCAAAACTGTGGCCTCCACACACTCCACGCAGCTTGCTTGCTTTTCCCAGGTGAGCGTGTTAAGCAGGCCACCTTCCTTTCTTCCCAGTTTCCCACGTCCCCACTCGGAGCCTGACCCTCCCCGCCATACCCTCAGCAATCCTGGATCTGTTTTCTGTCCCTATGGTTTTGCCTTTCCAGAAAGTCTTATCGATGGAATCACACAAGATGAGTTTCCCGTGGTCCTTGCAACAGTGAGAACAAACTTGTGGTTTAAAACAACCGAAATTGGTTTCTCTCATGGATTGGGGGTCAGAAGTCTGAAATCCAAGTGTCAGCAGGCTCCCTCCTTTTGAGGGTTCTAGGGGAGGACCTTTCTGGCCTCTTCACCTGCTGCAGGCTCACGCACTCCCTGGCTTGTGGCTGCATCACCCTAATCTCTGCCCCTGGGGTCATGCGGCCTTCAAGTCCTCTTCTGTGGGCATCAAATCTATCCCTCTCTTACCAGGACACTTGTGATGACAAACAGTCCCACTCAGATAATGCAGGGTAACCTCCCCATCTCAAGATCCTTAACTTAATCTCATCTGCAAAGTCCCTTTTTCCACAGAAGGTTACACTCACAGGTTCCTGGAATCTGCTGTGGCCATGATTCAGTGAACCACCTACTCAGCATGACGCTTTTGAGATCTATCTTGTGCATTGCCCTGCTGTATAAATACGCCACCTTCCCATGCATCCATTTGCTGGATGAAGGACACAGGTTGTTTCCAGTCTGGAGAATTAATGAATCAAGCAGCTATAAATACTCATGGACAGGTTTTTCTGTGGACATGTTTTCATTTCACTTGGTGAACACCCAGGAGCCTGACTGCTGGGTTAGAGAGGTATACATTTAATTTAACATAAAACTGCCAGGCTGGCTCCCAAAGTGGCTGTTCCATTTTGTACTGCTGCCGGCAATGAAGAGTTCCTGTTGCTCCCGTCCATATTAACATTCGGTGTTGTCGGCTTCTTTAAAATGTCAGTCATTCTGATAGGTGTGTGGTGCAGTGACAGCTCATGGAGGTTCATGTTTGGGTTTCCCTGTTGATTAAGCATGTTGCGCACCTTTTTACAGGCTAATGTGCCATTCTTCTAGCTTCAGTGGTGAAGCTGTCCAAATCTTTATACCATTTTAAAAATGGGTCATTTTCTTACTGAGTTTTGAGGGTTTTTTATATATGAGAGCTTTATCAGATAATTTTACATTTTTCTCCTAGTCCATGGCTTGTCTTCCTTTTTTTTTTTTTTTTTTTGAGACGGAGTCTCGCTCTGTCACCTAGGCTGAAGTGCAGTGGTGTGATCTCAGCTCACTGCAACCTCTGCCTCCTGGCTAGAAGCGATTCTCCTGCCTCAGCCTTCCAAGTAGCTGGGACTACAGGTGCCTGCCACCGTACTCAGCTAATTTTTCTGTATTTTTAGTAGAGACATGTTTTCACCACGTTGGCCAGGCTGATCTCAAACTCCTGACCTCAAGTGATTTCAGCCTCCCAAAGTGCTCGGATTACAGGCATGAGCCACTGCACCTCGCCTGTCTCTCCATTCTCTTAGCAGTATCTCTCAAAATACAGAAGTTCTTAATTTTGATGAAGTGGAATTTTTCAATTTTTTTCTTTTATGGGTTGGTCTTGATTTTGTGTCTTAGTTCCTCCCATCTTTTTTGTTGTTGTTGTTGTTGTTTTGAGACAGGGCCTCACTCTGTTGCCCAGGCAGTGGGCAGTGGCACTATCACAGCTCACTGCAGTTACAGTCTCCTGGGCTCAAGCAACCCTCCCAGCTTATCCCCAAGTAGCTGGGACTACAGGCATGTGCCACCATGCCCACCTACATATTTTTTTTAACTCTTTTGTAGAGATGGGGGTCTCCCTATGTTGCTCAGGGTGGTCTCAAACTCCTGGGCTCAACTGATCCTCTCACCTCAACTTCTCAAAGTGTTGGGATTACAAGTGTGAGCTTATAATCCACACTTCCATCTTTTTTTAAATAGCTCTATTTTAGGAAAATCCTCCAAACTGCCATTCCTTACCAACTCCCCTCTCCCCTTCCAAACTAGCAGCTCTGGGTAACTCCTGCACACACCTGCCGCCGCCACAGCCCCCCGTGAAGGGTCTCCCAGATTCCTTCATCTGCATGAGCTCTGGGTCATGACCACAGATGCTCCCTGGATATTCCCTGGATGCCACCGCCCACCTGGCAGTTGCAGTGCAGGGTTTTTGGACACTGTCCAGGCCCTTCTTCCAGAAGGCACTCAGCAGGTGAGCAGAAAGCGGCCTCTGTAGTCATGGGAAGGCCCTCAGATCCATTCTTGCGTCATGGCTGGGGGTGGGGGAGCTGCTTGAACTCCCTGTCCACAGAAATCACAGCCAAATCACATGTGAGGACTCGTGGTACCACAGATGGCCAGCCTCCATCACTAACCCACTCCCATCCTAAACAGCATGGGATCGGGTTCTGGTTGTTACAACTGAGGAAAATGAGGTACTGAGAGACGACAGGGCTGCCCAAGGTCAAAGCAGACCTCATCCCAACCTCAAAACCGAGCCCTGGGGTCCCCATGAGGATTTCACAATTTATCCAAACTCACATGATCCCAGGATAGCAGGATATGACAAACGTTTACTACACACTTCTTCAAGTTATAGTGCTTCTATGTCCCTGAGCCCTGCTTCATCAGACAGACAGAAGTCTCCCTCGAAGGGAGGGACAAGCACCCTGCCTGCCCTGCCCACCCTGCCTGCACCTGCATGGGTCATGCTCCAGGCACAGCCCAGGCCTGCTTCCATAAGAGTGCATCTCAGAGACATGCAATCCATGCCTGGCACAAGGTCTCTTGCCAACACCTTAACTTTGCCCTTCCCCCTTATTACTCCACCTTTTGCATCTGCCTTTCTTCAAACAGGAAAAGAGGAAAAGAGGCATGTGGGCATGTGGGCACCTGCTGCACACCCCAGGGGCACCTAAACCACAGTGTCAGGCCCCCCGTCCCCTCTAGTGCACTCCATAGAGTCTGAAACAGAGCGAACCTGCAAGTGCCAGTGTGACGGGCACAGAATCCCCTTTGGCAGCCAGACGCTGTGGTGGCTCACACCTGTAATCTCAGCATTTTGGGAGGCCAAGGTGGGTGGATCACTTGAAGTCAGGAGTTCGAGACCAGCCTGGTCAACATGGTGAAACCCCCGTCTCTACTAAAAATACAAAATTTGGCCAGGCGTGGTGCCTGGCCGGCTACCCGGAAGGATGAGGCGGGAAAATCGCTTGAACATGGGAGGGGACGGCTGCAGTGAGCCAAGATCACACCAGTGCACTCCAGCCTGGGCAAGAGTGAGACTCAGTCTCAAGAAAAAAAAAAAAAAAAATTAAAAATTTGTGCAGTAATGTGCACCTGCAGTCCCAGCTACTCAGGTGCTGAGGCAGAAGGATCACCTAAGCCCAGGCGATCCAGGCTGCAGGGAGCCACGGTTCCACCAATGCACTCCAGCAGGGTCGTGAGAGAGAGAGATAACTGTCTTTAAAACAAAACAAAACAAAACGGGCAAGGAAGCACATGAGGCTTCACAACCAATGCTCTTTTGCCTCCACCTGTGCTCCTCAAGAGAAGTGCTAGCATTTGGAGGGGTTTTGTTTTTCTTTTTAATCATTCACTAAAACTCACCAACAACAGGTACTGGACCTAGGAATTTCAAACGGAAGGCCCCCGAGAAGCAGCCCTCTCACCAAACCTGGCCTCGGCCCATGGTCTGCAGTGCCAGACAACAACTGCTTTCCCCCAGACAACAGTGACCATGATCTGATCACATCTGACAATGGAAGAAGCTAAGGGACTGACCCAGGTCACTGGGGTCCTCCAGGGCACAGCATGGGCCTCTCCTGGCCCTGGGTTCCTGACATTTCTGAGATGAATGAGAACGATCTAGGGCCTGATATGGGCCATCCCCTCATCAGAGACCGGGCCAGGCCTCCGTGGGGGTTGGGTCCCTGAGAATGCAGCTCTGTCCTGCCACTGTGCTTCCTGCTCAGGCGGCTAGGAGGTCCCGCACCCCATTCACCTCCATGGGACTATTTGGAGCCCAGTAGACGCAGCCCATGGGCTCTCCTGTCCCCAGGAGGCCCCTCCAGGCCTCCATCTCAAGTCCCCTGCAGACAAGGCCATGTGTGTGCCCTCGACCTGTCAGTCTCTAGGGCCATCTCACATTTGCACCTTCCAAGTTCAACTGCTGTTAGAGCGTCTCCTTTCTGCCACGTTCCCAAGGCTGCCCATCCTCAGCCTCACCACAGAGCAGACCCGCCCCTTCTGCTGAGCCTCAGCGTACCCAAGCTTTCCAGCTGCCTCCACCTCTCCGCTGAAAACAGCTAACACTCCACTATGGGAGCCCATCTCCTCCCAGGGCCAGGGAGACCAGGGAGACCAGGACTGGCCTCCAACCCAGGGAAGGCTCATCTTAGAAGCGAGATTCAGGCCCAGCTCAGGGTGCCCCATGAGGCCTGGTAGTTGAAGGAGGCAGAGGGTATCCCTTGCCCAAATTCATGCCACATTCACTGGGAAAGCTACGGGGATGGGCTGGGCGCAGTGGCTCACGCCTGTAATCCCAGCACTTTGAGAGCCGAGGCGGGTGGATCACGAGGTCAGGAGATTGAGACCATCCTAGTTAACATGGTGAAACCCCATCTCTACTAAAAATACAAAAAATTAGCCAGGCGTGGTAGCACACGCCTGTAGTCCCAGCTACTTGGGAGGCTGAGGCAGGACAATCGCTTGAACCCAGGAGGCAGAGGTTGACGTGAGCCAAGATCGCGCCACTGCACCCCAGCCTGGGCCACAAAGCGAGACTCCATCTCAAAAAAAAAAAGGAAGAAAGCTACGGGGATGAAAACAGTAAGGTGCTCTCCTGGATGCACTACGAAGCCCCTCAGCCACTGTGAGAGCACGGCCACCCCCTGCTGACCTTGGCAGGAAGCAACAAGCCCCACAGCACAAACACCCCAAGGCTACCTCCTCTGCAGAGGGGGCTACCCCTTGGATGGGAGCCCTGCAACCTGGGAAGGAATCTGGGGAGCGGCTTCTGTGTGAAGCCTAGCTAAGGGCCCCGAGGGCGGTCAGTGTCAGGCACTGGCTCAACAGGTGCAGGAAGAGAGGCTGCTGAGCACCTCGTCCTCAGGCTGCCCAGCCCCATTTCAAACAGTTTATGTACAACAGACCCACCCAAGATGTACGCTGTGACCCAGAGTGGGGGTGCAGTCCTGGGAGTGTCCACCGTGGATGAGACCCAGGTCAGAAGGAAATGGTAGCTTGCCAAGCTCCGGAGGCACACACTCAGGACCCAGGAGGATGGTCCTTCCTCCTCCGGTGGTCGGCCACACTCACCAAGGCTGCCCCTGAGGCCCTCAGAGACCCAGGCGGTTCTGAGAAGGGAGCCTGTCTCTGTAGCAGAAACCACGCCCTTCCACAGGGCCCCTGTGTCACATCAGCCGCCTGGGTGATTCACAGCTCAGCACCAGACTCGGCTCTTAGCGCCTCATCTCACTGTCTGCCCACCGCACCCTCTGCAAAGCACCCTCTGCATAGCACCCAAACCCCTGTCCCAGAAGACAGGCACAGATCACAGAAAAATAAAAGAGGCTGCCGAGAGAATCTGGCACCCTTCAAGGCATGACCCGTGGCCCCCAGCAGGACCCACTGCAAGGGTGCTCTTAGGTCCCCTTCCCAGCTTGAACCTGCAACCTGGGAGCTGCTACATCAGGACCCCAGGGATGTGACCTTGCCAGCCACAAAGGTGGGCATCGGGTCCCGCCTGCCACCTCACCCACATGCGCCTCTGCAGTCCACCAAAGCCTCCCAAGATGCTGGCCTCCACCATCAGCTACAGGCCATGCTGACACCTCTGATGCTTCCACCACCGCACAGTGGGTAAATCCTAATCACTCAGGAACACGAAGAAGGCCCTGTGCGTATAGACCCTGCTGCTCAGACCCTGCTACCCACCGGAAGACCCCCTGAGAAAGGAGTAACTGCTTCTGAGCCAAGGCCCATATGGGCTGGCATTCCCCATAAAAACCCATCGAGGGCTCCAGAGGCTTCTGGGAACATCTGGACAAGCCAACCACTCCAGAGAGCAAGGTCACCCCTCAAATGGGCAGGCCCAATGAGGACAGAGCAAGTGTAATAAACGTGTCCTGAGGTGGGCATCAAGGAGGTGCCACAACAGCCAGGCCTCAGTCTTCCTTTGCACTTGAGGAGCAGCCGGGCTTGGGGTATAGCTGCCCTCAGCATGACCATGAGCCACCTTGAGCACTTAGGATGTGCTCAGATCCCAGAATGTGCTGTCTCAGGAAAATCCTCCACCTTGCGGGGTCTGACAGAGGCAGCCGCGTGAAACCAGTGCACTTTTAACTTTTGAGACAGAACCTTATGTGGCCACGGCCAGGCTGCACTGGCCCCTCAGGGAGGCCCCAGGCCAGATAAACACTGCCTGCGTTTTCCACTAAGGAACATCTCTGGGACGAGGACTGCTGCAGCTGCCTGATGCTCAGGTTCATCAACAACATCGTCAAGTTGTTCCTCTGGAGAGAATGAATCAGTCCCTTCAGATCCTCATCCTCCTGAAAGTTGAACACGTGGCTTCTAACAGGCCCAGGTGCTTACCTTTGGAACAACGGGATCTTCTATTACCCAGAAAAACAAAGTAGAGCCTTCCCAGTACGATCTGTACTTTCAGACTCTGAACACTCAGGAGCTGTGCTCAGAACCCAGCTGGCAGGGCCTGCTCTGCCCATCCAGCCATGGTTCCAGCCACCAGACTCCAACCTACCCTGACAGGAGCCCTGTGCCTGCCGGCCCCGCCTCACTCTGGCCACAACCAGGCTGGCAAGTGTCCACCGTGGTCCCTGCCCAGTAATAACCTCAGCAGTGTGGTGTGGTGTTGGCATCCTCACCTGGTGGGCCCATCCTGAGAAACATGCCTGAAGGCACCTGGCAGGTGAGCAGCGAGACAGGTGGGTCCCAGCCCGCGTCTCCACCTAGGTCTTATCTCACAAAAGGATCGGCTGTTATTGGGTTAGGTTGTGGGTAAGCGTACACCAAGATCCGCCAACTGACTTCTTCCCAGAAAGATTCCTGTACTTCACAGCAAACAGCCTGACAAGAAATGTCACCAAACTGGACTCCTCCCCACCAGCAGCAAAGAACCCAGGGCACAGCTCCCACAGAGCCTGAAGGAGACCACACAGCAGGAAGTGTGTGGCACTGCCAAGCTGGATAGGAGCTGCAGAGGCAGCCTGTGACCAGCGGGGCACCAGCTGGCCAGGGCTGGCCCAGGGCAAGTCCCCAAACCTCAGCATACCCAGGAGGCACTGGGGCTCAGGATCCAGGGCTCTAGGGAGGGGTTGCATGCTCCCAGCATCCACAGGGCGGGGGCTAGAACAGAACATGCTCTGCCAGGTGCTCAGCACCCACACACCCTCAAAAGCCGGGTCACAGGGACCTTCTATGGACCATGCTGTGCACCTTGAGGGCCAACTTCAAGCAAAGGAAAGTCTGATCACAGGGACCTTCTATGGACAGGGCAGTGCATCTTGGGGGCCAACTTTAAGCAAAGGAGGAGACCGAGGCTCAGGGAAGCCAGGTGCCTTGCTTAAGGCCACCAGCTCAGTAAGTGGCAGAGCTTGAGCTGAAACACAGGACTCTCTCAGAATGACAAGGCAGTGGCACCCTGCTATGTCAGGATGTGTCTTTTCTCCTTCCACACTGACAGATCGACTCTTCACAGGCACAGGTCATGCGTCCTGGACCAGCTGACCAGCGTCCTGAACTGAAGTGGTGCAGGCGCCAGGTCCCTGCATGTGCAGACCCACTTTCGTCATCCCGCCTGCAGGGGGTGTGGAGGAGCCCCGCCTGACAGCCCAAAGGAGCCGGAGTCTGAAATCTCAGCTGCTCTTTTTACAGAACGTTTTGTCACCTGCCTTCAAATAAAAGCACCCGATTTTGGCTCAAGATGACATGGATTGGGTATTTGCCTAGAAGCTGACACACACCAGAAAGCAGGAAGCAGCAGGAGCTCTGCCAAGCGTGCTGTGGATCTAGGTCAGAACACGGTGCAGGTGTGAGCGAGGGGGCGTCCTCCCAAGCACTCTAGCACAATTCCAGAAGTTTCAAGAGAATGCTGAAGTTCAGCCAGGTCAGATAACCACCCCGCTGCGGACAGGTTTAGAGAAAATCATGCAGGCCTAGGCAGACCTAGGGCTGGCCACCCCCGGCTGCTCCCATC
Source organism: Trachypithecus francoisi (assembly GCF_009764315.1). Lineage (NCBI taxonomy): Eukaryota > Metazoa > Chordata > Mammalia > Primates > Cercopithecidae > Trachypithecus > Trachypithecus francoisi. The sequence continues at coordinate 131,691,526 of NW_022681470.1, read as the reverse complement.
CCCCTCATGTTAGCCCCTGGTTCCCCCTACCACCACTCACTCCCGCTGGGACCTCACGAGCCCCAGGTTCTTGGTTGCTGCTCCATTCAAGCCCTGAGCCTCTCACAGCCAGCTCTGGCACCTTCTCTAGCTTCATCACAGGGGAATCTTACCCAAGTATCCATTGGATCACGCCCTGCACCGCCCAGCTGCCAGATAAGGCCGGCAGGCTTAGCTCTACAGCCCCCATGGTACTCACACTCAGTGCTGTGTGACCCCTTTGCCTACTCCAGTCTAGATCCTCCTGGGATCCACCCAGCTGACACCTCCCCCAAGGCCTCATCAGAGAAGCTTTCCGACTGTGAGGGCTCACTGGGGCCCCGGCCCCTGGCTGTGGGATGCGAGGTTGGTCTCTTCCCATCTAAAAGGGAGTTCCAGGAGGAGGCAGTCCCTCCTGTTTCTGCTAACCCCTGGGGCTGATGGCCTAGCACTAGGACAACAGAATAAGGGCTTAGACACGCACTTAGCAGAGATTCAGAGCTGACCCTGACTACGCTGTGGATCCCCTGCTGGTTCCTCGAGCCTCCAGCCACCTGCATGTGGGGCCAGCCGGGCCAGGTGAGACAGAGCCATGCTTACATGCCGGCTGCGTCTGAGAGCAGAGAGCCCTGCTGTGGCCTTCCCTCCTGGACACAATCTAAAACAATCTCAACTTACAGAAAACCTGCAAGAACAGTACAAAGAACAGCCATATTCTGTGACGTTTCTCCCACCTGCTCCCTCCCCAACCCCTATTGTCCACAAACTTAGGTGCAGCAACACGCTTGCTTCCTGAACCATTTCAGGGCTGGCTGGAGTCATTGTCACACTGTGTCCCTAAACGCAGTATGTTTCCTGAGAGTAAAAATACTCTTCTGGGCCGACATGGCAGGCACCAGCTTCACATTTATTATCAATATGACACTTCAAGCCACCGTCTGTCTCCCAGGTCATTGCCTGACTTGGTGGCGACCTCACATTATCTTCCCTGCAGCGGGAGCCTGTGGGCAGTGGCGCACTGCATTCAGCTGCCCTCACTGGCTGCCTCTAACCTACAAGTTTCTTGGCCATTCTTCGACATTCAATGTTTTTGGGTAACAGACCCCTCCTCACTTTCTTCACCAGAGTGTGCTGGATTTTGGGTCTGCCTGGTATCTCCTGAGATCAAATGCGTGTTATGTTCCCAGCCGAGAGCCACACTGTGACCAAGGCCCTCGGAAGGCATCCCACCCTCATCAACCATGAGCTCTGACTGCCCAGGCAGTGCTGCCCTGTGCCGCCACCCTCTTCCCCTCGCATCTCCCAGCAGGTACCCACTGCACACCCGCAGCCCCAGGTGTAGTGCCTGCCGTCTGCAGCTTGGCTACGGTGGCCATAAAACCCTGCTTCTGTCTCTGCTGGCCTGGAGAGGAGTCCTCTCTTTCCCTGGTCATTCTCACACATGCTCACCACTGGCAACAGGATGGCTAGCATCACGCGTCAATGTGGCTAGGCTACACTGCCCAGCTGTTTGGCCAAACAGTCTAGATGTTGCCATGAAGCTATTCTTCAGATGAGATTAACATTTAAATCAGTAGACTGTTTTGTTTTTTCCTTTGAGACAGGGTCTTGCTCTATTGCCCAGGCTGGAGTGCAGTGGTGTGATCACAACTCACTGCAGCCTCGACCTCCTTGGCTCAAGCGATCCTTCCACCTCAGCCTCCCAAGTAGCTGGGACTACAGGTGCTCACCACTACACCTGGCTAATTTTTTTTTTTTTTTTAATTTTTAGTAGAGATGGAGTCTCACTATGTTGCCCAGGCTTATCTTGAACTCCAGGGGGCTCTAGCAATCCTTTTGCCTCAGCCCCACAAAGCGCTGTGATTACAGGTGTGAGCCACTGTGCCCGGCCTAAATCAGCAGACTCTGAGTAAAGCAGATCACCCTTCAAAGTGTGGGTGGGCCTCGTCCAATCAGTTAAAGGCCTGAAGAGAAGATGACTGAGGCCCTCTGGCGGAAGGACTCTAGGCTTGAGCTGCAACATCCACTGTAACCTGGGTGTCCAGCCTGCTGTCCTGCCCTGCAGATTTTGGCCTTGTCCCCCCAACCCCAGAAATGCTTAAGCCAATTCATTAAAATAAAGATGGGCCAGGCACAGGGGCTCACGTCTATAATCCCAACACTTTGGGAAGCCAAAGCGGGAGGATCATTTGAGCCCAGGAGTTGGAGACCAGCCTGGGCAACATAATGAGACTCTGTCGCTACAAAAAAAAAAAAAAAAAAAAGATTAGCTGGGTATGATGGCACACACCTGTGGTCCCAGCTACGTAGGAGACTGAGGCAGGAAGATTGCTTGAGCCTGGGAGGTCGAGATTGCAGTGCAGCCTGGGTGAAACTGTGAGACCCAGTCTAAAAAATAATAAAATAAAGATGACTTTATATTTACCTACCTAGCTCTCTTCTCTCTAAATATACATACACACACTCTCTCTTTAGATTCTGCTCTGAGAGGCCTGACCAACACAGACTCACAGACTGCCTTTTGCAAATAGCCTGGAGCATGACACTGCCCTTAAAATCTTCATGTTCACATTGTCCCAGGCTGGCTCTTGGTACTGGCTCCTGGCTCTTCCCAAACCTCCTCTGAGCCCCCACTGAGACTGTGACACTGGGAGAGGATCCAGGCTCCACCTGGCCTGTTCTGACCACACCATGGGGTTACCCACCTCTGTGAGGAGGCCCGGTTCGGAGACCTGGAAGCTTCCTCATCCGTCATGGTGACACCGCTTACAGAGGTCTCCTGCACGGGACAGCTCCCCAGGGCCCTATGTGCAAGGACAGCCATTCCTGTACAGCTCACCCTAGGGATGTCCTTGAATCTGAGTGGGATGAAGGAACATATCTGTTTTCCATAAACTAAAATGTAGCATTTCCTTCCGTTTGAAACATAAGCAATAAGCTACAGTGGTATCAGCACTATCTGTGCCTCTAACGTGCTGTTAGTGCATACAGTGATGGCTGTGCCACTATCTGGAAACGCCACTTCAGCTCACCACTAATTATGGCAGTGAGACTTGCCACTCAATCTCATTATTAACGTGTTAAAAGAGTCAATCTGTTACTGTGTCACATATTTCTTTTGAACAACTGATAACTCTCCTGACACACAAGCGTGCCCTCTCCTCCTCTCTGCCAAAGGCATCCCTAGACCCCTCAACTACCAAGGAGGGGAGGTGACAGAAGCTGAAGCTGGCAGAGTGCAGCTCAAGTCAGAGAGCAGGGCTGTAGTTCAGCAGCCAGGCCCAGGCCCAGCTCCACTGCCCTCTAAGCTGCATGGCCTTGGGTGGATGAGTGAGCCTCTCTGAGCCTCAGTTTTCTCTTCTGGAAAATGGGGCCGTGAAGTCCCATTGGCCAGGCTGTGATGACACAAGGAAAGGCTAGGACAAGTTCATTCCCCCACTCCTCTCGTGATTCCTCCCCAAGACCTGTTTCCCACCCTCCAAATGAAAACCATGACCTTGTCACCTGCTGCTCCTAATCCCAGGTGGCTTCTAAAGCCAACAGTGACAAGTGGAGGGAAGAGCAGGCTGCCTGCATCATCCCCTCTGAGACCAGACCACAAGGGCAACCAAGAAGGAAAGATGGGGCTTATCCCATGGAGACAAGCCAGTTCTACAAGTCCAGGGATTTGTCTGAGAGAATACAGAAACAGGGCTGGGGATCCTATGGGGCAATTCAGAAACCCTGGTGAAAAGAAGGGCCACTACCACCAGGGTGGCCCACCAGGCCAGTGGGGAAGCTCTGCCCACATCTTCCAGAAAAGACAAGCTCTGTGCTGTGGCCCTGAGGGGCTTGCCTTGGGCCCTGGGCAGCATAACAATGCCTCTGGCCCCTCTGAGGCCAGGGCTGCGCTGCCACTGCTGGCGAGGGCAGGGAGGGCTGGCTCCCCAAATGCAGGGCCTGGTGCTCCAACTTGGGTGGAAAACAGAGACCCGGAACTGGGAGTGAGCTGCCATACTTGGGAGGAGAGAATGACACGACCACAGTGTACTGTCAACCTCTGACCCACGCTGGCAACCTGACAGGCAGGGCATGCAGAGCAACGGCAGCCAGACGGCCCTATGCTCCACAGACACCTGGAGGGGAGGTGTTGGTCTAGCTGCCTCCACCTGGACTCCCAAGGCTCAGTCAGCCCCACCTCAGGCCATGCCCCAGAAGTGCCCAGCTCCCTAACGGGGGGCTAGGGAAGAAAGGGGCCTGCTGGCCCATCAGCCACCCCATCCCTTTCTCATGGCCTGGAAAGGCCTGCTGGGTGAGTCACTGACCACTCCTCATAGCTGTTTACTCTCTTGTCCCCACACACAGAGGCTCCCCAGCAGGGACAATCCTGAAGACACTTGAAAGGTGATCTAACCTACGAGGGCACAGTAAAGTGAGTTCACGGCCTCTTGTCCCGAGCAGGTAGACAGAAACAACAATCAGTACCAGAAATCCATCCAAGGACAGGTAGGTTCACATAGACCAGAGGACCCCAAGATATCTCCAGGTCTTTCCCCCTTACTCCAACCTCACCCCTCCTCTCCACTGCCCAGAGTGAACGGCCACAAAAAAAAAGTTTCTATTTGGAGACTGAGGCAGGAGGATCGCTTGACCCCAGGAGTTCAAGGTTATAGCGAGCTGTGATCAAGTCACTCACTGCACTCCAGCCTGGGCAACAGAGCAAGACTCTGCCTCGAAAAAAAATTTAAAAAGAGGGGAGGGGAGGGAAGGGGAAGGTCACAGAGAGAAAAAGTAGAGATTTCGATATAGACGGTGTCAGCCAGGATGGCATCAGCTCCCAGCCTATGTAGGAAGGAAGGGAAGGAAGCTAGTTTCTTTTTTGGTTTTTTTTGGGTTTTTTTGTTTTGTTTTGTTTTTTTTGAGAGGGAGTCTTGCTCTGTCACCCAGATGGGAGAGAAATGGCATGATCTCAGCTCACTGCAGGCTCCTCCTCCCAGGTTCAAGCAATTCTCCTGCCTCAGCCTCCCAAGTAGCTGGGATTAAAGGTGTCTGCCACCACACCTGACTAATTTTTGTACTTTTAGTAGAGACAGGGTTTCACCATGTTGGTCAGGCTGGTCTCGATCTCCTGACCTCAAGTGATCCACCCACCTTGGCGTCCCAAAGTGCTGGGACTGCGGGCATATGAGCCACTGCACCAGGCCAGAAGTTAATTTCTGATTTCTACTCTCTGCCCCCATTCCCCCTCCCACCTGTGCTGATGACAGCCCCCACTCTCCAGTCTTCTGGGCTCTGACCAGGTGAGGCATCTTCCTGTCTTTCCCTTCAGAGCTTGGGAGGCCCCACCCATACCTGAGCTGGAGCCTCACCTTCCTCCACTTCCCTAGCCGGGTGGCATCTGGACAGCTCTACCCTATACCTCTAGGCAAGTGTGATCTCAGAACCACCATGTGCCCAGGATTTGAGAGTTGAAAAAGATAGCAAGGCAGAGGTCTGGAGCAGAAGGCTGGCACTAACTCAATCAAGGTGTGGGCTATAACGTGTTAGGCTCTGGGAACTCACCGGCTAATGAGACAGATGTGGCCCTGCCCATTCATAGCCCCTGGGCACAATTTTGGAGTAGACAAAAAACTAGAGTGACACAGGGGACCCCTTGCAGGGCTGTTCTAACTGCCAAGGGTTGGGGGCCACTGAGCCGAGAGCAGAAGTGCAGGAGGTGAGCTGACCCCAGGAGACTGCAGGCCTCGTGGGGTGGTCTGTGGAGGAGTGGGGAGCGTCAGTGTCTGGCATGACAAGGCTCGGGAGCATGGGGGGGAGGGCCTGGCCCCACCCATGTGCACCTCACCAGCACCATGGGCTGCTGGGATGTAGAGAGGAACTGGCAACAGCAGCAAAAAGCCCCAGCGGGAGTTGGTGGGTCCCACCATTCCCTTACTCACTCACATCCCCATCAGAGAGGGCGCAGCACCCGCCTGGCTGCCCTGGGTAGTACAGTTTGCAACTTCCTTGCTTCAGATGTCAGGAGGACACTAGAGGCTTCTTGGAAGCAGCGCCCTGCATGAGGGTGCCCAGCTCCCGCTGTAGCTGAAGGAGGAGGGCCGGGGGTCTGCGGAGATAGGGCTGGTGGGCAGAGTGACAGGCAGCAGTGGCTGCCCCACTGAGAAGAAAAGGAGGAGCCACAAGCCCCAGCTGAGCGAGCAGAAGTCAGTCCTCCTGCCCCACCATGAGTGGCCACTCGGGGCAGTATGCACTGCAGTGGGGGGATGGGGAGGCGGGCACGTCCCACGCGCCTCAGCTTCCCAATACTGACCAAGACCTGGGCTGTGGAGGAGATTTGGACGTGGACAGCACCAGCCAGGGTAGGCCCACTGAGGCCTCTTCTCATCTTACCTTGGACTATGAGGCTTAGGGTGGAGGACTAAGGAGCAGGCTCCTGCCACACGGGCCTGAAAGGGCCTGTCCTCCGTGAGCCCCTACCCTACCTGCTCCACACAGTGGGCATTTGGAGGTGATGTGGGAGGTTTATATGGGGACTGCAGAGGGCATGGAGATGCAGGCACAGTGCCACCGACACTCCACTTGGTCCCCACAACCTCCAGGACAGATGGGGTTACTCCCTCCTTATGGATGGGGAAACTGAGACTCAGGAGGGGCCATGGCTGCGCCCCACACAAGCACCTTTTAGTACTACTGGGCCAAACATCAGAACTTGATACCGGAGCTGTGATGGTCATGTCTGAGTGTGTGGGCGTGGGTGTGAAGAGAACCACCCGTGAGCCCCGCAAGGTGGCCAGGCCACTGCCTCATCCAGAAAACTCCCCTGCATGCAGGAAGAGCTCCAGGGCTGCTGTGCAGCAACACTGCGTGAGGAAAGAGCTCAAAGTCTCCCTGAGGGATGACTCAGGAGACAGAGACTTGACCAGACTCAGCCTCACACTGCACCCAGAGCGCTTCCTCTACTTCCTGTGGTAACAGAGCCTGTCTTCCTGGGCTCGAGAATAAATAAAACCAGGTCAAGTGCAGGTAACAAACTTTTTTTTTTTTTTTGACATTATTAGAAACATAGTTTGGCAGGAGCTACAGAGATCACGAGTTGGAGGTGTGGAGTAGGGTTGGGGTTTGGCACAAGCCCAGGTACAGGCCCTTCTCCAGTGTCCCCTGCCAGCAGGTGGGGCCAGATCCAGGCTGCTGCTGTCCACTCAGGTGGTGGGGACTTGGGGAGGTCCTTGCCAAGGCCAGGCGGGAAGCACAGGAACCTGTGGTTGTGGCCTACGATACCAAATTTTCCACTGCGGGCAGACATCACTTCAATAATATAAAAAATCCAGAAGGAAAGGTCTAGTCTGAAATGACAATGAGATACCACCACATGCCTGTTAGAATGCCCAAAACCCAGAACAGACAGCACCAAGTGCTGGCGAGGACACAGGACAACAGGGACCTCATTCACTGCCAGTGGGCACGCAAAATGGTACAGCCTCAACAGACTCCTGAAAAACTAAACTAACATACTCTTACCATCCAATGCAACAATTGCACGTCTTAGTATTTGCCCAGAGGCACTGGAAACGTGCATCCACACAAAAACCTGCACATGAAAAATACGAATTACAGCAGCTTTATTTGTCATTGCCTAAACTCAGAAGCAAACAAGATGTCCTTCATTAGATGAATGGATAAATAAACCATGTCACATCCAAACAACAGGATATAAAAAGAAACGAGCTAGGAAACCATGCAAAGACATAAAGGGGCCTTAAAAGCCTATGACTAAAGCAGCTGGTCTAGAAAGGCTGCACACTGCACAGTTCCAACTACAGAACACGCTGAAAAAAAACTATGGGGACAGTGAGAGCATCAGTGAATGTCAGCGGGCAGAGGGGAGGAAGGGATGAGTAGGTAGAGTTGGGAGGATTTTGGGGGCAGTGACATGACTATGTGGCACTACCATGGTGGACATGTCATTTTATATTTGTCTAAACCCATAGAATGTACAGCACCAAGAATGTGTCCTGATGGAAACTCAGGGCTCCAGATGATAAAGATGTCAGGCTGGGCATGGTGGCTCACACCTGTAGTCCCAGCACTCTAGGAGGCCTAGGCAGGAGGATCACTTGAGCCCAGAGTTTCAGACCAGCCTGAGCAACACAGCAAGACTGTCTGCAAAAAAAAAAAAAAAATTAGCTGGGCATGGTAGCACACACCTGTGGTCCCAGCTACATGGGAGGCTGGGGTGGGAGGATCACCTAAGCCTAGGAGGTCAAGGCTGCAGTGAGCTATGATTATGCTACTGCACTCCAGCCTAGGCAACAGAGTAAGCTCTTGTCTCAAAAAAATAAAAGGCCGGGTGCGGTGGCTCAAGCCTGTAATCCCAGCACTTTGGGAGGCCGAGATGGGCGGATCACAAGGTCAGGAGATTGAGACCATCCTGGCCTACACGGTGAAACCCCATCTCTACTAAAAAATACAAAAAACTATCTGGGTGAGGTGGCGGGCGCCTGTAGTCCCAGCTACTCGGGAGGCTGAGGCAGGAGAATGGCGTAAACCCGGGAGGCAGGGCTTGCAGTGAGCTGAGATCTGGCCACTGCACTCCAGCCCGGGCGACAGAGCGAGACTCTGTCTCAAAAAAATAAAAAAAAATATGTCAGCCAGGCACGGTGGCTCATGCCTATAATCCCAGCTTTTTGGGAGGCCGAGACGGGCCGATCACCTGAGGTCGGGAATTCAAGACCAGCCTGACCAACATGGAGAAACCCTGTCTCTACTAAAAATACAAAATTGGCCGGGAGTGGTGGCTCAAGCCTGTAATCCCAGTACTTTGGGAGGCCAAGACGGGCGGATCACGAGGTCAGGAGATCGAGACCATCCTGGCTAACATGGTGAAACCCCGTCTCTACTAAAAAAAATACAAAAAATTAGCCGGGCGCGGTGGCGGGCACCTGTGGTCCCAGCTACTCGGGAGGCTGAGGCAGGAGAATGGCGGGAACCCGGGAGGCGGGGCTTGCAGTGAGCTGAGATCCGGCCACTGCACTCCAGCCTGGGCGACAGAGCGAGACTGTCTCAAAATAAAAAATAAAAATAAAAAATAAAAATAAAAATACAAAATTAGCCGGGTATGATGGCTTATGCCTGTAATCCCAGCCACTTGGGAGGCTGAGGCAGGAGAATCGCTTGAACCCAGGAGGCAGAGGTTGGGTGAGCCAAGAGGGCGCCACTGCACTCCAGCCTGGGCAACAATAGCAAAACTTGGTCTCAAAAAAAAAAATATGTCAATGCAGGCTCATTCATCCATTGGAAACAAACATGCCACTCTGTGGGGTGGGTGGGGCACTGAGAACGGGGGAGGCTGCGGGTTCGGGGAGGCAGGGAGAATTATATAGGAACTCTACCTTCCACTCAACTTTGCTCAGTATTGGCCAGAGCCACCTGGATCACTAAAACTATTTCTTTCTGGCCTGAAATTAGATTTTGAGAAGGGCTTCATAGTAGCAGGACCTGACGGGACCCTAGGGCAGCTGCCTCCACTAGAAGACAATCCAGAGGTCTATTGAGTTAGGAAGGGAAAACTAAACTGTCTTTCTGATGCCAGGCAGCTGAACTCAATGGTGTGAGACTGCACAGTACCATCCAAACTCCTGGATTTCTACAATTCTGGGAAAATAGAATTGGCAGTGTCACGACCAGGACAGAAGGTGTGGTTTAGCTTCAGGGACCCTGTGAGACCCTCCCCAGTGACCAGCAGCTGGGCCGGCCTCTCAGGATATTGCTGCCCCCGGATGGGTAGACAGACTAGGTTAAGAAGAACACAGACAGCTGGGTGTGGTGGCTCACGCCTGTAATCCCAGCACTTGGGAGGCTGAGGCGTGCGGATCGCTTGAGCTCAGCAGTTCGAGACCAGCCTGGACAACGTGGTGAAACCCTGTCTCTATTAAAAACACAAAAATTAGCCAGGCGTGATGGCACACGCCTGTAGTCCCAGTTACTCAGGAGGCTGAGGCAGGAGAATCGTTTGAACCCGGGAGGCAGAGGTTGCAGTGAGTTGAGATCACGCCACTGCACTCCAGCCTGGGCAACAGAGCGAGACTCCTTCTCCAAACAACAACAAAACCCGCAAAAATGTATGCACTAGGGACAAAACTAAAGGCTGGCTCCCTCCTGCATGCCACCCTAGGCCACTCATACTCAAGCCTAGGATGCCAGGAGGGAAGGCTAGCCTTGGCCTTAAAGCTGAGGCAGCTCTTGAGGCAGTGTTGTGGCCTCTCCTAGCTGCAGAACCCAGCAGCACACTTCACCCATCCCAGCACGGATGGGAGGGCTCAACAGGAATGACACAAGGGCCACCAGCGGCTGCTGGGAATTGAAAGCAAAACCTCGGCCGGGTGCGGTGGCTCAAGCCTGTAATCCCAGCACTTTGGGAGGCCAAGATGGGCGGATCACGAGGTCAGGAGATCGAGACCATCCTGGCTAACACGGTGAAACCCCGTCTCTACTGAAAAATACAAAAAACTAGCTGGGCAACGTGGCGGGCGCCTGTAGTCCCAGCTACTCGGGAGGCTGAGGCAGGAGAATGGCGTAAACCCAGGAGGCGGAGCTTGCAGTGAGCTGAGATCCGGCCACTGCACTCCAGCCTGGGCGGCAGAGTGAGACTCCATCTCAAAAAAAAAAAAAAAAGAAAGCAAAACCTCTGTCTTGGGGCCCAAGAACTGAGATCGGAAGATTCACTTCCAACTCATGATCTGCCATTTAAAAGCTGTGTGACCTCAGGAAGACACTTAACCTCTCCAGGCTTTGTCACACAGGGCTGATTTTCTAACTTGAAAGGCTGCTGAAACAATGTATTAACAGCACAAACTGGACTCTACCATATCCATGACCTCCAGTATCTGCCTGTAAGCTTCTAAATGCTGGAAATAAAGCAGCGTTCTTTAAAACAAAACAAAACAACACAAATACAAGTCCTGCCATGAGCAAGGGGGCAAGGCCTCGGGGCCCCTGCAGACTTCCCAGGGTTGGGGAGACAGTCCCTCAGCCCACCATGTAGCTGTGAGTGATGGACCTGACACCTGACCTCATCAGTTTTCTCATCTGTAAAATAGGAATAACCCCATCCTCCCTTTCAGGGGCCATAGTCAGGGTATGAGTAGCCACAGTCACACCACCTCACGACATCTGCTCCCGAGCCAGAGGAACAGACGGGGCACAGGGGACAAGGGCTGGGAGAAAGGACACTGGGGGGCTCTGGGCCCTCTAGGAGAACCCACCAGGGATGGCTGATGGGACAGGCCCCACAATGGAGGAAGAACAGGGCTGAGGGAGCCATCTGACCACAGAACATGCTCAGTGACCTTTCTCAAAACTGCATCAATGACCCCAAATAATATTCAGCAAAGTGAGAGCAAACCCATTAAGTGCTTAAGCAAAGCATGACGCCAGGCATGGTGGCTCACACCTATAATCCCAACACTTCGGGAAGCCAAGGCGGGCAGATCACTTGAGGCCAGGAGTTAGAGACCAGCCTGGCCACCACGGCAAAATCCCATCTCTACTAAAAATATAAAAATTACCTGGGCATAGTGGCGGGTGCCTGTAACCCCAGCTACTCGGGAGGCTGAGGCAAGAGAATTGCTTGAACCCGGGAGGGTTGCAGTGAACTGAGATCGTGCCATTGCACTCCAGCCTGGGCGACAGAGCAAGACTCCGTCTCAAAAAAAAAGTGAGACCACCAGCCACGTTCCTGTTCCCGCCTTCCTCACTCCTGAGACAGGTGTAACCATGAGGCTCCCTGAGCATATCGTGGGTTTGTAAATGAACCCCACTATGCTGCACCAAGTGCTCTTCAAGAGGTCCACTTCTCCCGCCACTTTCACAGCCGCTCCATCAACGGGCTGCTTGCGACATTTGAAATCTTGCACACAGAATCCAGTTTTCTCCAGGCAGGACCTGGCGCAGCTTCGTTCCCAGAGAGTCCATTCTCACAAAAGGAGAGACGGGAACTAAGAACTTCCTTCAAGGAAGCAGCTGTGTGTTGGCACCAATGGAGGGGTTGACTGGTCCCCTGGGGAGGTCGGCACAACACTGGTGCCCTGCGACCTCTTGGTGAGCCCTCCCTGTGCCAGGCCTGGGGCAGCATGGCAGACGGTGGTCTCGGGCTGGAACACACCATGTGTGTAAAACAGCTTTGGGAACTGTCAGGGGCCTTACAAAGCTTACTATTTTTCAACTCAAAAACACTGCTTTAGCTTTTTAATACGTCACTGAGGTACACTGAAGCATACCCAAGACTCTCAAAAACAGCCTAAGATGGTTTGGGTGCTTCAAAAAATACCAGCCAATGTGCACACAGATCACACTCAGGAAAGTGAACACATGGCGACTGCTCGCCAAATTCAACTCCACAGAGTCGACTCTGTGACTCCACAGAGCAGAACCTGCAGGGAAGGCAGGCCAACCTCCACCCACTGAACTTGGGGCAAAACTCACAGCAGGAGAGGCAATGCTGTCCCATCCCAAGCATGTGGGCGCACACCTGAGAGAAGAACGAGCAGGCCATGACACTGTTCTCGCCATCTGCATCAGCGGGCAGCAAGCGGCACACCTCCAGGGGCCATGCAGACAACCTGTGCCACAGCAAATCCCACTCCGCGCCAAACCACTCAATGGGAAACAGTGGTGAGCACAGCATGGACCACAGAGAGGAACACAAGTGGGCAAAACACACGAGAAGCCACCAGGCAGACCCAGATGACAGCGAGATACCGTGTGTGCCCAGCACCAAAATAAGAGGAATAAAAAATTAAGAGGAATCAAATTAAGAGGAATCAAAAATCCTGCTGAGCGAGAGGACGTGGGAAAGGGCCTGGGATGGGACCATTGTCGGCGAAGGGGGGCCCATGCCTCTGACAATGAGGCGGACCTTCCAACCTGCCACACACCTCAAGGCAGCTCTTCCAGGCCAGCTGGGGCCTTGGAGTGAGGGGCCACTGGGAGGAGGGAGCAAGACACTGGTTCACGGCACAGCCAGCCGGGCAGATGAGACAGAGGCCAAGCCAGGGGCCGGCTACTCAGGGGAGCACACGAGGACAGCCAGAATTCACTGGGACAGGATCTGCCCAACCCCAGGCACTTCCTACTGGTTCATCGAACACACCTGGCTGGGGCCCAAGAGGTGGCAGCATAACATAAAAGCAAAAGAAAGTTGAAACCACCGATCCAGGCAAATTCGGACTCTCCCACAAATGGTCCATCCTTGGGGAGCATCTCCCCTACATCCTCGGCCTCCAGCTACATGTCTGAGGGTGGGCAGGAAGGAGGGGAGGCAGCATGGGCGCCAGTGACCAGGGCAGCCCTTTCCAAAGAAAGGCCCTGAGCAGAGTCAAGAGGAAGAGGAGGAAACACTGGGGCCTGGCGGGCAGGTCCTAGAGCCTCATGAGGGTGGTTTGGGCTCAGGAGACACACGATCAGGAACCAGGAGTCACCCCCAGAGAGCCCCCAGAGGTTGCTAGAGTGCATCCCACAGAGGCATGAGCAGCACCTGGCATGGGGACAAGGAGCTTACAGCAAGTGGGAGATGCTCTGATGCTCCACACTCAGCTGCCCGGTGCCCCACAGCTCCACGGGGCAGGAGCACCCAGGAGGCTCCCAACACCACAGCCAGATAGCCCATTGAGGATGCACACCCCCAGTTCAGCACCCAGAGGTGAATGAAAGATTCCAGGACAGCAAGAGAGAGACATGACCACCCTAGGGTGGGCTGTGGGAACAGCTGTGGATACAGAAAGGCCCCCTGGAGCCATTATCCGCGGAGAGCACCACCTACATCTTCTGAGTTGTGGGCAGGCCAGGAGTAGACCAGGAGGGGAGGCAGGTGTCCCAGGTGAGGGCCAGGCCTGTGCTGACTGTGCCAGAACCCAGCAGTGAGCTCACCTTAGTCAATTCTGCCAACAGGCACCCCCAACGCCAGGGAAATCCTGCAACCAGCTGCATTAGGAGCAGACATTTACAACTAAAAGGTCAAATGTCCCCAACCACAAAAGTCCCAGTAATCTGCACACAGGGCTTCCCAAAATCCCATCTCTGAGGGAAGACAACTGAAGAAGCCGAGGAGGAAGAGACAGTGTTTAAACGAGAGAGAGGGCCCAATGACAACGGACACCAGACACCTGCCACTTGTCATGTTGCAGATGCCAGGAGGAGGAGTGGGAACACGGGGTGGCAGCATGGGTTAGTGTTCTGCAAAGAAATCCCATGACCTTGCTGTTTTTGCTTCTGAGACAACTTAGGGAAGAAGTTTTGGGCCATCAATGCAGAATCCAAAAGCCCCTGTCTGGGGAAACCACGGGGCCACCTGGCTGGGTGTGCCAATGCCCGGCAGAGCTTCGGTTACTAACAGGGCAGGCCAGCGCTCCAGGCAGGCAGCTCGGCACTTCCAGTGGCTGCACACCCACCACACACAGGCACAGGGCTGGGGGGCACTGCCCTGTAGAGCTCCCTGGTCACTGCCAGAGTGGCTCCCTATTACCTGCTTATTTTATAAAGAGGCACTTTACGGTTGGTTTAATGTGGTGAAACAAGAACCTGACTTAAAAAGAAAAGGGAACCCGCACTGTGCCAGGCTGGCACCTAGCACAGGGACATCCCTGTGAGCATATACGGTCTGGAGAGTATCCCGTGGCGCCGCCCACCCAGCAGTCAGGGCCACGGGTGTCTTTATGGCATCTGGGAGGGAGCACCCCCACCCTGGGGTGATAAGTGGGATAAAAAGGAGGTGACAGAGTTTTTCTGTCTTATTTTTGGAAAAAGCATCTGGCAAAGCTGGAGAACAGCAAGGGAGTGAAGCAGACCCATGCGAGCGAGGGAGCCCCAGGAAGGCGGGGGCACGTCTGGCTAGGCTCTGAGGAGCTGAGCTGCCCGTACCGGGAATCTCAGGCAGGACGTGGGCTCTTGGAGGTGACGGAACAGACAGAACAGGCTGTTGCAGGACACACGTCCCTCCTCACCCGGCCCCACCACATGTTCATCTAGTAACAGTTCACCAAGTGAGCTGATGTGGCCCCAGACACCCAGAGCTCAGGGGACACGCAGAGTCACGGCTGCTGAGCACTCAGGGGCTGTGAGGACATGTCTGAACAGTGGTGGGAAGGGACGGGAACCTGTCACTCTGGCTGCCTGGCACCAGCAGGAGTGGAGAGTGGGCTTTTCCAAAGCACCCACCCAGGGCTCAATACCACCACCCTTCCTTGGGTCCTGCCGAGTTTCCCTCCTCAGGGATCCTTCCCAGCTGCAGGCTGGATGAGGGCCCACGGGACTGTCACTCTTCACTCCTGTTCAGAATGCACCTGGCTAACTGGAGTCACACCTGGGGGCCTGGCCGCTGCCCCGCCAAGGTTAAGGACACACACTCTGGCCAGACGCCAAGTCTGACCCCACATGTATCCATGTGGACACCCTGCTCACTCACATCCCCCCGCCTGATCCAAGGGGCTCACTGAAGCACTGACTCCTCGGCATCCAGGGAGGCCTCGCCTGGTGGCTACAGCGTGCACAGGATCTGCTGGCCGTCACGCTGGGTGCGGGGGTCACCTGTGCTGGCACCCCTGCCAAGCATGCATCACTTCATTTTGGCCTCCACGGCCACTTGTGCCAACAGGCCAGGGACAGCACAGAGAGGCTGGAGGGGTGAGGCTGAGGAGGAGGGGAGGTGGGCAAAGGGCATCTGTCAGCCATCTACCCAACGGTGTGCTCACAGACACACAGAGGCCACTCCTGCTCTGTTTTTTCAATGTAATCTGTGACTTTCAGGATTACCCACATCTCAAGGCACATCCTGATTGAAATCCATGACGCGTGACTTGCTTTGCTAAATTTCCCCTATATTTTCTACAGAGCTCAGCATTCTTCAACTCCCATCTGAAATTGCCATGTACGTCTGATCCCTGTCACGTTCATCTCTGCCTGGGAGGAAGGGGAAGTAGCTACGGGCTCCAGAACCTGCAGTCTGGGTCCAGTCATCAGAGCAGTGATGCTCTCTGTCATTGGTCAGCAGAGGTCAGGCCCACCTGTAAGGCCTCAGGAGAGCCTGGTACCGCCCACAGGGTGGATCAATGGGTTAATAAGTCACAGCAGAAAAGTTGAGGCTCAACTTTAAATAAACAGAACTCTCCCAGCTGCATCCCTGCCAAGGCCCGAGAGTGACACTGGCACATGAGCTGTGTCTCCCCCCACCAACACACCCCATGGGCTATCATGAGAAACACTGCGTATACTAGAACCTGTTTACTCTGGGACACTCTCCATGGAGCCCTGCCACCACCTGTCCAGAGGGACACACAGCCCCCGCAGCCCTGAGCACCCAAGGAGGCAGCTGGCCTGGGGATGTGTGATGCCTGCACACAGGAGCTCTCAGTCCACAGCTCCAGCAGAGGCAAAAAATCTTGCCTTGTGGAGACAACCCAGGCTTTGACTATTCTGGGCTGCCAGGGCTGTGGGAGCAGCAGGTCAAGGCTCAGGATATCTCACCCTCCTGCCATCATGGCCAAACCTCAGGGGACTGAGAACAATGGGCAACTTCTGTGTGCCAGAGGGCAGTGACATATCAGGACATCAGGGTAACACAAGCCGCTGTCCTGCAGCCCCCACTCCTCTCCCATCCTCTCCTACCCTCCCTTCTCCTCCGTGGTGTGCTTTCTTTCACATCTGCCATACCTCACCCAACGGCAAATGTAATCCCAACTAGTTAGGCTCTTGTCAGGACTGAAGATAGCTTTTGCTATTCTTCCCTACTCAATTCTTCATCCTAAGGATGCTGTGGCCAGTCACACCCTCCCACGGGTGAGGGCACCCGGCAGTAAGCCCCAGTTACTGCCATTACTCATCCCACTTCCCAGGTAGGCAGGAAGGCACGTGTGCAGAGCACTGGGCAGGGCCATAACGCCTGTGCCATGCACACACACATGCTCTTCACCTCATCCAGAGTTTCCTATGTTTTGGTGCTTCGACAGCCCTCAGGAATGCGGGCTCCTCACTATGATCTAGCCTGGGAGAGAGCTGGGGTTTCTGTAATGGGAAAGGGCTGAGCCGGGAAAGGAAACAGTGTGTGCCTGGTGCCCTGCAAGCCACCCAGGGCACCAGGCACACACAGGGGAGGGGAGAAGAGGATGGGAGAGGAGCCGGGGCCATGGGACAGTGGCTTGTGTTCCTCTGATGTGCCAGGACACAGCTCCCTGAACCCCGAAACACGGACAGGAAAGCAAACTAAGGAGAGGTGAATGTGTGTGGCAGGAGGGGCTGCAGGCACTGACCTGACCTCCGACCACAGGATGACCTCACACTGCAGAGGGAGAAACTGAGGCCCAGAGGGTGGCACCACTGTACAGTCAGGTACTCCCGCCCTGTGTCCTGCTCTGTACTTCACACACCACCCAGCACACATGTGGTCAACACCAGTGAGGCAAAGGTGGCAGCCTGGGCCCCCCATGCTGGCCCTCAGCCATCCCTGGGACAACAGTTTAGACACCCAGAAGCTCTGCCCCTAGGCCCACTGACCCAGCCTCCCTCCAAGACCTGGGTGCCCGTGTGTGCCCAGGCTGCTGCCCCTGGGACTCAGGCCACACCGCACGCAGCAGCTGGGTCTGCAGCCTGGCTTGGAACCAGCCCCCAACAGTCAACGTGGAGACAGCCCTGCTGGCACCACCCCAGGCCTGGACCCTGTCTCCCGCACCCTCCAGCGACCTGCCTGGGCCACCCTCCAGGAGCGTCTGCTCCTAAGTCGCCTCCCACAGTGGAGGGACACCTGTGCTGCTTCAGAGCAGACCGCGGCAAGTTACCCTCTCCCTCAGGGAGAAAGGGATCCAAAGCCCCTATGCCTCTGGGGTGCAGCATCAGCCCAGACTTCTGCTCGGTTGGGTGCCGTGGCTCACACCTGTAAGCCCAGCACATTGGGAGGCCAAGGCAAGAAGATCGTTTGAGGCCAGGGGTTTGAGACTGGCCTGAGCAACACAGGGAGACTGTCTCCATATAAATAAAAAATTAGCCAGGTGTGGTGCCACGCACCTGTAGTCCCAGCTATTTGGGAGGCTAAGGTAGAAGGATCACTTGAGCCCAGGGGCCAAGGCTGCAGTAAGCTACAATCACACCACTGCACCCCAGCCTGGGTGACAGAGCAAGACCCTGTCTGAAAAAACAAGAGCAGACTTCTATTCAACAGCATGTAAACCTCACCTTGCACACCTAGGAGTTCGTTACCCTCCTCAGCTCAGAGATTAGAGGGAACCCTCCCCACAGAGATGCTATGATCAGAGGGCCAGGGACCCTGTCTCATTGATCCTCCGCTCTAGGCCAGTCATCACCTCAGAATCCTTCTCAACACGGCTCCACTTCCTATCTACAAGGAGCTGGCCTACAAGATGGAAGCGATTCCTACATCATAGGGTCATGTGGCTCCAGGCACATGGCCCTCGACCAGCAGGACCCTGTGCACAGGTAAGAGAGCCAGGGCAGCCTAGAGATGAGTTGGACACAGGCTGCCAGCACTGGCTGTCCCCTCCCACTTGCCAGATCCAGTGTGAGCTGAGCACATTTCACTGGAACAAGCAGGCGTCTGTGAGCATCCAACTCCAAAAATAGTGCCACCAGGAGAGGAAGGAACATGCTCTTCTAGCTGCACCCGGTCCCTGCCCTCAGACACCTCCCTGCACGGTTTGTGCCTGGCGTGTGGCAGTTCAAGGGTCACACCCAACTCTGAAAAGGGAGAGATAACATCCCCAGATAAGAAGAGTGAAAACAGGCCAAGTCCGCTGCCAGAGCCTGGCCACAGACCCACAGCCCCTTGGCAGAGAACTGCCCAAGAAGTCCTCCTCTGAGTCTTTCAGGCCACTAGTATCTAACAAAGAATCTAATCTGCACACAGCACTTGCCCCAAGCTAAGCAAGTTCTGGAAGGGTCTCCTAAGTCTCCCCAGCCCAGGGTAAGCTTGCTCCTGTGGAGGAGACGCCTGCCTGCCCAAGTCCAACACCACTGCACACCAAGCCAGTCTGAAGCCACCATGATCTGGCTGTTCCTGGTTTATGGGGTACTTCCCTGCTGCGAAGCAGTGGGCCATGTGAGGGCAGGGGCTTCATCCCTCCAGCTTCCTACAGGAGAAACACTCCCAGAGGCAGCCGAACCTCCACTGAGTGCAATCCCTCTGTGTAGGAGATTGCACTGTGTAGGTTGTGCCCCGCTGCACAGCCACGCAGCTGAGGCTCAAGGACTGCATTCAGAGCTCAACTAGAATCAGACACAGGTTCTGCAGGCCCCACTACCCATCTGGAGACAGACGCCTGACCCCCAGCTCCATCCCCAGAGATGAGGATACAACAGGCTGGGGCTGCCTCCACCCGGCAGCTGCTTCCAACTCCACAAGGGACACACAGCTAGCCCTTCCCATCCAGGCTGCGCATGACTGTATTTTGTTTTCAATTCCAAAGGTCACATACAGGTCACAAATAAAGAGACCAGTTCCCACTGGAAGCTATGTCAGGATTGACGCAGTTGCTGAGAAAAACTCCTGGAAAACCCAGGGACTCCCATGCAGGCTGAGAAACATTTTGAGTTTGCATGAGATCAAAATAGGAGTCACAGCTGAGTGTGGTGGCTCACACCTATAGCACTTAGGGAGGCCAAGGTGTGAGGATCACTTGAGGCCAGGAGTTAGAGACTGCAGTGAGCTATGATCACACCACTACACTCCAGCCTGGGCAGCACAGCAAGACCCTCTCTCTAAAAAATTAAAATTAAAATAAAGTAAAATAAAATAAAATAAAAATAATAAAATACAATACAGGAGTCAGCAGCCAGGACGGTAGCCTGTCCCAGAGTGGATGCCCTCAGGTTTAAGGTTTGACATCATATGCACTGTGTGACCTCAAGTTAGCCATTATCTTCTAGATGTCCTATTAGTGAAATAAAGGGGCCAGAACAAAAGGATCCTCCAAAGCCTCAACTGGCCCTGGCCAACAGCAAGGCTTCACAGGGCTGCTTGGCACTGCACAAGGGCCTGGGAGCCCAAGGCCTGAGCCTGGCCCCAGGACAGTGGTTCCAGTAACACATCAAGTCTTCCTACCACACACCCAGCTGGCCAGCCTACACACCCAGCTGGACAGCCTAGACAAGCGGCCAGCAAGCTTCTTTTGTGAAGGGCCAAAGAGTCGGTATTTCAGGCTTTGTGAGCTAGACAGTTGCAGCCTTGGCTGCCGTCACAGGGCAAGAACAGCTATAAATTACAGGTAAGCAAGTGGGCAGCTGTGTCCCAATTAACACTTTATTTACAAAAACAGGTGGCAGGCCAGACCTGGCCCTTTGGCCACAGTTTACCAAAATGCTGTAGTCTCCAGAGTTGCTGCTGAAAAAGATCACACCACAGGCCACTTTGTCCGTGTCCTAGCCTTGTTGTGCGGATAGGCAACTATGGCAGTGACCCTAGGCAGACCTTACAGGCTTCAGTTTCCTTGAGGACACAAAAAGAGACCCTGTGAGACACCTCTACCACTAATTCCATGGCGAAATGGCACAAACATGAGGTGGACGCAGCCCAAATTCCCCTGAAGATCTCGGGAATAATATTTCAGAGAAGCTGTGAGCAGGAGCATCCACCAGGGCCCTTCCCCACAGCAGCAGGTTGGACGTCCTGTGAACCAAGCGCCCTGATGCAATTAAGCAGGCATCATCATCATCACATAGCCTCACTGAGATCCTAAGGTCACTCCTTCCAGGTGTGGGGGGCTACAAGATCCATAGCAGGAAGCTGAATGTCCCCCGAAAAATCACTGTTTTAGGAAAGGAAAAGGGAACTTCCCAATCCAGCTTATCCTCCTCAGGCCTGTGGGAGGAGAAGAGGCCACCCCAAGCCCTCTGGGTTCCTGGTGGGGAGTCACCCTTCTGAAGGAAGGGCAATGTGATGGGGTGGCTGCCCCAACCCAGCCCCTTGGCCCACAGGCCCCCTCCAATCAGCCTACCCTGGATAGAGGGGCCCGATCTCAGGTCTCCAGGGTAAGCAAAGATGGAGACACAGGTCAATGCTCCCCTCCTCCCCTCTCCTCTCTCCCCTCTCCCCTTTCCCCATCGCTGATGGCTCACATCTGTAATCTCAGCACTTTGGGAGGCCAAGGCGGGTGGATCACTTGAGGCCAGGAGTTTGAGGTCAGCCTGGCCAGCATGGTGAAACCCCGTCTCTACTAAAAATACAAAAAACTTAGCTGGGCATCATGGCACAAGCCTGTAATCCCAGCTACTTGGGAGGCTGAGGCACGAGAATTGCTTGAACCTGGGAGGCGGAGGTTGCAGTGAGCCAAGAATCGCACCAATGCACTCCAGCCTGGGTGACAGAGTGAGACTCAGTCTCAAAAAAAAAAAAAGAAACCTGTGTCCCGACACAGGCCGGGCAACCACACACTGGCTATGCAGAAGCAGGGCACATAGCCACTGTCATCTCCACTCAGCCCCAGCTTCCCCTACTGCAGGGCCACACTGGGCTCCCCCTGTCCCTTTCTCTCACCTGAGCCCACACGATCCCACTCAAGACCTTCCTCTGTCACCTGTGACCAGGTGATTCCTGGGTCCATCCAGGGGCATCAGAGGCCCTGCAGGCCCTAGCTCTCACAGGACAATCACACACATGAGAGTATTTAAATGGCTCCAAGACCACCCCACACCCATTAAGATGGCTACCATCAAAAAATAACCAGTGGGGGCAAGGACATGGCGAAACCACAACCCTTATGCACTGTTGGTGGGAATGTAAAATGCTGCAGCCGCTGTGGAAAACAATTTGGCAAATCCTAAAAAAATTAAACAAATAATGACCACATGAGGCCAGGCACGGTGTCTCACGCCTCTAATCCCAGCACTTTGGGGGGCCAAGGTGGACAGATAATCTGAGGTCAGGAGTTCAAGACCAGCCTGGCCAACATGGTGAAACCCCGTCTCTACTAAAAATATAAAAATTGGCCGGGCGCGGTGGCTCAAGCCTGTAGTCCCAGCACTTTGGGAGGCTGAGACGGGCGGATCACGAGGTCAGGAGATCGAGACCATCCTGGCTAATACGGTGAAACCCCATCTCTACTAAAAAATACAAAAAACTAGCCGGGCGACGAGGCGGGCGCCTGTAGTCCCAGCTACTCGGGAGGCTGAGACAGGAGAATGGCGTGAACCCGGGAGGCGGAGCTTGCAGTGAGCTGAGAGCCGGCCACTGCACTCCAGCCTGGGCGGCAGAGCAAGACTCCGTCTCAAAAAAAAAAAAAAAAAAAAAAATAAAAATTAGCTGGGCATGGGCCAGGCGTGGTGGTTCACGCCTGTAATCCCAGAACTCTGGGAGGCTGAGGTGGGCAGATCACAAGGTCAGGAAATTGAGACCATCCTGGCTAACACAGTGAAACCCCATCTCTACTAAAAATACAAAAAATTAGCCGGGCGTGGTGGCGGGCGCCTGTAGTCCCAGCTACTCAGGAGGCTGAGGCAGGAGAATGGCGAGAACCCAAGAGGCGGAGCTTGCAGTGAGCCGAGATAGCACCACTGCACTTCAGCCTGGGCGACAGAGCGATACTCCATCTCAAAAAAAAAGAAAACTTAGCTAGGCGTGGTGGTGGGCGCCTGTAATCCCAGCTACCTGGGAGGCTGAGGCAGGAGAATTGCTTGAACCCAGGAGGCAGAGGTTTCAGTGAGCCAAGATCATGTCACTGCACTCCAGCCTGGGTGATCCAACAAGTCCACTTCTGGGTGTGTATCCAAAAGAACTGAAAGCAGGGATTTGAACAGATACTTATATGCCCTGTTCACAGCAGCATGGTTCACTACAGTCAAGAGGTGAAAGCAACCCGAATGCCCATGGACAGAGGAACGGATGAGCACGATGTCCATTCACACCACAGGACATCAGTCTGGTTCCCTGCCCACCGCCCACCACCCACCATACCACTGGAGGTGGCCTGATGGAGAAGGTGAATGTACAGGGGTCCCAGATCCCTCTGACAGTGCTGTGGGCTTTCCAGCACTGCTAAAGAAACCAGGAAGCTGTCCAGGCACAGTGTCTCAAGCTCGTAATCCCAGCATCTTGGGAGGCTGAGGTTGGAGGACTGCTTGAGCCCAGGAGTTCAAGACCAGCCTGGGCAACATAGTGAGACCCTGTCTCTACAAACAAACAGACAGACAGACAAAAAAGGGCCGGGCACAGTGACTCATGCCTGTAATCCCAGCACTTTGGGAGGCCGAGGTGGGTGGATCATGAGATCAGGAGTTCAAGACCAGCCTGGCCAAGATGGTGAAACCCTGTCTCTACTAAAAATACAAAAATTAGCCAGACGTGGTGGCGGGCGCCTGTAGTCCCAGCTACTCGAGAGGCTGAGGCAGGAGAATGGCATGAACCCGGGAGGCGGAGCTTGCAGGGAGCGGAGATCGCACCACTGCACTCCAGTCTGGGCAACAGAGTAAGACTCCGTCTCAAAAAAAAGAAAAAAAAAATTAGTTGAGTGTGGTAGCATATGCCTGTAGTCCCAACTAGTGGGGAGGCTGAGGTGGGAGGATCGCTTGAGCCCAGGATGTTGAGGCTGCAGTGAGCTGTGATCACGTGATTGCACCCCAGTATGGACAACAGAGCAGAAGGCTCTGTCTCAAAAATAAAGAAATAAAGAAACAGGCCAGGCACGGTGGCTCACACCTGTAATCCCAGCATTTTGGGAGGCCAAGACGGGCAGATTGCTTGAGCTCAGGTTCGAGACCAGCCTGGGCAACATGGTGAAACCCCATCTCTACAAAAACATACAAAAGTCAACCAGGCATGATGATGGGTGTCTGTAGTCCCAGCTACTCAGGATGAGGTGGGAGGACTGCTTGAGCCTGGGAGGCAGAGGTTGCAGTGATCCAAAACTAGGAAGCCAGTTCTCAGTTCTTTATTTCAGAAAAAAACAATAAAACCCTAACAGCAGAGCTACAGGAGAGGCTATTTTAAATTTTGGAGGGTTTTGCTTTCTGGGATCATTTTTGAGTCAATGAGGAGAGCAGCTGATACCTCCTGCACAGCCAGGGAGAAGGAGCCTGTCTAACCTCCAGGACATCACCTTCACCTGAATTGGGAAATTGAGGCTCAGGGAGGGTACCAACAGCCTGGAGCTCAAATTGTCGGTGGGAGCAGTGCCACCAATGTACCTGATCCCCAATATGCAGTTCTCAGCATCCTTCAAGAGACCCTCCTCGTGAAAACATTTTCACCAAGCATATAAAAAGGACACAGGGCACAACAACAGCATCTCATGAAGAGCTGAGGCCCCCGATGAGCCTGGAGGAAGGACAGGGGTGTTCAGACTGGCGTATATACTTGCGGTCTCTCCATCTGAAGAACGGTGAGAAGGACTGACCACAGTCCTCCATCACCAGCAGCTCAATTTCTCCAAGGAGGAGCAAGCCAAGGGGGGCTGAGCTGCCTTCCCTGGCCTCAAAATTGCAGCCTCATGCTACAGGCTCCACTCCCAGACACACGAGCATGGCCTGTGCTGGGTCATCTCCCTCACCTCACCTCATTACTCTGTGTAGCCTCACTATGGGACGGTGGACTGGTCTGCACACACACAAGGCTCGCAGCATCTGGACATCCTCAGAACCAAGCACAGTGCCAAGAATACAAAAATGCACGAAGAGTACTGACCTGTGAGGCTCCACGATGCACAGAAGGTGCAGCATTAAAACATAAAGTGTTTAGAGAAGAGACACAAAACCATATAATTGAGCCACTATGACAACATGGCACATCCAGGAGAGACACAGGAGGGTGCAAAGGTGTCAACAGCGATTGCCTGGGGCGATCAGAACAGACTTGCTACTTTTAGGTACTTTGCAGGTTTTCTACCCTGAGTTATACTGCTTATATAGTAAAAACGAAGAAAAAAAAAACTTCACAGGTTGCTTTTAAAACGGGAGTTCAGGCCAGGCCCGGTGGCTCACGCCTGTAATCCCAGCACTTTGGGAGGCCAAGGTAGGCGGATCACAAGGTCAGGAAATCAAGACCATCCTGGCTAACACGGTGAAACCCCGTCTCTACCAAAAACACAAAAAATTAGCCGGGCATGGTGGTGTGTGCCTGTAGTCCCAGCTACGCAAGAGGCTGAGGCAGGAGAACGGCGTGAACCCGGGAGGCGGAGGTTGCAGTGAGCCAAGATCGCGCCACTGCACTCCAGCCTGGGTGACAGAGCAAGACTCCGTCTCAAAAACAAAACAAAACAAAACAAAAAAACAGTTCAGTGATTCCACAAACTTGACCAGAACTCGAAGCCCTATCCCTTCAGAGGGTTGCAGGAGTCACAAACACATCTGCTGGCCTGGCTGCCTCAGCCAGGAGCCGTGTCTCCACTTGGCCAGGAGGGTCCAGCCCTGGAAGATATAATTAGCATCAGACTCCAGGGCCCACTGCCAGGTCAGAAGGAGGCGGGAGGTCTCTAGGACGCTTTTATCTGGGGGAATAGTCTCCCTGCGGATGGTTTATTTGGATACCAGCTTTTTCATTAAAAAGCAAAGTGACGGCCGGGCACGGTGGCTCGCACCTGTAATCCCAGCACTTTGGGAGGCCGAAATGGGCAGATCGCCTGAGGTCAGGAGTTTGAGACCAGCCTGACCATATGGAGAAACCCTGTCTCTATTAAAAATACAAAACAATTAGCCAGGCGTGTTGGTGCATGGCATGCCTGTAATTCCAGCTACTCGGGAGGCTGAGGCAGGAGAATCGCTTAAACCTGGGGGGCAGAGTTTGCAGTGAGCCGAGATTGCGCCATTGCACTCCAGCCTGGGCAACAAGAGTGAAACTGTCTCAAAAAATAAAATAAAATTTAAAAAAGAAATAAAAAGTGAAGTGACAAAATAACCACGTCATGGCCATCTCTGTCATTCACTGCATCTGCAGGTCACAGGCCATTTGGATGCATTGTTCTGCGTGTCCCTTTGGACTCCGTGGCTGACTACATAGGTAAGATTGAAGACAACCCTGTTCATGAGATTCAGAGACCAAGGAGAAAGTGTGACAACTTAATTCATCAAGGCAGAAAGCACAACGGGAAGCAAGGCCCTAAAACAAAGGACACAGAAGAGGCCAACCTCAAAAAGCACAGTATCAATCACAAGTCTGTGCCCTGCCAGGTGCCTTAAACAAGGCTGATGCTCCCTAAGAAGCAGACCTCTGAAAACTAGGGTCTCTTCCCTGGGCAGCTGCTTCGAGCCCAGGGCTACGTGGAACACAGAAGCAATCTTGTTTGTCAGGCTGGCAGGTTCCACCCTCAAGGTCTCCCAGGCGGGATGTCACAATCCGGGTGTGATGTCAAAACTGCTTCAAAGGTGACGAACTCTGGCCTTGGCCGTGAGTCAACAGAGGGGTGGGTTTCCGAGTGAGCGCTGCCTGCTGTTTACACACAATCACAGCCACGGCAACCAGCTGGAAGCACAGTCAAGGGTCACAGTGCCGAGGGCAGAGCTCGGTCCCTCACAGACACTCTTGCCTGCCTCCTGCAGAAACCACCAGCTTGGGCCCACAGACTCAAGCTGGCTTGTCCTCTTCTAGCACCTTCTGGAAGAACCCACCCAGAACCACCAAATGCTCACCTTGAAATACACGGGCAAACCACATCCCGGTGCACCAGTGGGCCACTCCTGATGCCCCCTGGCAGCCCACCTGCTCCACCCCAGTCCATCCAGCGGCCACAGCCCTTAGAGGTGGAAGAGCCCAGGCCATGACACCCGGATTCTAGGTTCTCAGCTACTTCTCAGCTGGGAGATCCCGCCTGGTGATTCAGCCTCTTCCCAAATCTCCGCCCATATCCTCACCTGAGAAATGGGAACTGCTCCCACCACAGGGAAGACCGGTGATGAAATGCAGTACCGTGGGTGGCACAGCCAGCACTGGTGGGGTGGGGCACCCTCCACAGGTGTAGGTGTCCATCACCTTTCCACTTTCTTGGGGGAAGGGGTACAGCACAGCCAGCAACTGGAGGAATCTGCTCAGTCACTCATTTCACCAAGGTTCGATTCAAGCCTCTTGGGGACGCGGAATGTTGTATTTAAGCAGGGCTCAGGACCTCAGCGTGACTCCCCTTCAGAGCTGTATCCCCTTCAGTTCAAGCCCCCTGCAACCTCAAATGAGAGCCTGGCGTGGGCACTCAAGAGGCAGTATGGGCCAGTGAGGACAGTCGAGTGCCCTCAGACAGGTGATGCCACCCCTCAGAGCCACATCTGTCCCTGTCGTGAAAGGGGACCATAAACTTGCTCTCTCAGCAAGTAGTCAAGATGATGTGCACCCATGGGAAGGGATGGGGGTCTAGCCCAGTGCCAAGAGGGGCAGCACTAGCACTAGGTCTCTAAAAAAGGCCTTCTCTGAAAAGCAGGCAGGGCTGGCAAGAAGCTGCCCTGCTCAGAACCAAGGGGGGTGCCCACCGGGAAGGGAAGACAAGTTGGGCCTCTGGGGCCCTGCTGTGGGAATGGATCACAGGCTAAAGTAAGGCTCCTCCTGCCACCAGTGCCAAGGATGACATCCATGCAGCCCACCCACTTAGCAGCAGACAGTAGACCCCAGCACAGCTCCAGGGCCACCCAGAAGAGCCGAGTACTCGTGACAGGCCTGAGGCCCAGCACCTCTCTACCTCCACTCTCTTCATACCCTTCCCTGGGACAGCATGCCAGCCATGCCTGGGACCCTCCCCCCAGCAGACTGCAGCTCCGTGTCACCTGCTGGAAGCACCTACTGACTGCCCCACCTGTACCCCTCACCATCACTAACATTGACCAACAGCGAGTTCTTCTTGCTAATTTCTGTGCCATCCTTCCTGTTCATGAATTCTCTGTCTCCTGCCACTAGAATGTCAGCTTGTGACATGAATGGCCCATCTCGATCACTAGCGGGTATCCGGACCCCGAGCCATGAGCACTGACCAGAGAGAGGCTCAATCATATTGGGTTAGATTAGTGATCCAGAGTCTCCTACCGGCTCTGTACGAACCTCCAGGCAGGGACCAGCCCCCCAGGAGCCAGCTCTGGGTATGTTCACTAAGGGCTCAGAGGACAAGAGGGGTCAGGTTATTCTCCTCCCAAAAGGAAGAGAATCTGGAACTCAGAAAGGGTCAGGCACCAGGATCCTCACAGTCCTGAGAGAAGGATCTGGAACTTGAGGGAGCAAGTCAAGTACTGCTGACCCCAGTTCTGAAAAGGATTCAGAGATGGGAGGGGTCAGGCACTCACCCATGGCCTCAGGAGGCAGGTAGAGCTGAGATTCAAATAGAGAGAGGCTCTAATCCCTAGGCCTCATGAAGCCCTTCCTGGGCCCTCAGTTTTTTTTGAACAACAGTGTGCTCCTCTCCACCAAGGAGCTTGTGATCCAGAAGAGGTTATTCAGCAACAGAGCCCATGCAAACCCCTAATGCTGAACTACAACCAAGTGCACCTGGGAGGGTTACTTCCTCAGAGTGACCAGAGGTTACTTCCCCATGCAGGTGAGTGACACTGTACTGGAAGGAGGGGGTATGTCCATACTTCCACTCTCCCCTCTCCGGGAAATCACTCATCAGAGCAAACCGGGAGATCCACAAGAACAGCCACCTTACAACCCATGAACATTTCATTTTGTTTTCTTTTTTCTTTTTTTTTTTTTTTTTTTTTTTGAGACAGGGTCTCACTCTGTCACCCAGGCTGGAATGCAGTGGTGCGATCTTGGCTCACTGCAAGCTCCACCTCCCAGGTTCATGTCATTCTCCTGCCTCAGCCTCCCGAATAGCTGGGACTACAGGCACCCACCACCATGCCCGGCTAATTTTTTGTATTTTTTTACTAGAGGCAGAGCTTCACCGTGTTAGCCAGGATGGTCTCAATCTCCTGACCTTGTGATCCGCCTGCCTCGGCCTTCCAAAGTGCTGCGATTACAGGCGTGAGCCACGGTGCCTGGCCGTCGTTTTGTTTTCTGACACAGTCTCCCTCTGTCACCCAGGCTGGAATGCAGTGGTGCAATCTCGGTTCACTGCAACCTCCATCTCCCAGATTCTCCTGCCTCAGCTTCCCAAGTAGCTGGGATTACAGGCACGCACCACCATGCCTGGCTAATTTTTTTGTATTTTTAGTAGAGACAGGTTTTCACCATATTGCCCAGGCTGGTCTCAAACTCCTGACCTCAAGGGATCCTTCCGCCTCAGCCTCCCAAAGTGCTGGGATTAAAAGAAAAAGAAAAAAACTGGGCCAGGCACAATGGCTCACACCTGCAGTCCCAGCACTCTGGGCAGCTGAGGTGGGAAGATCACTTAAGCCTGCGAGTTCAAGGCTACAGTGAGCTATGATCACACCACTGTACTCCAGCCTAGGTGACAGAGTAAGACCCTGTCTCAGAAAAAAAAAAAGAAAAGAAAAAGAGAAAAACTAGACCAGACACGATGGCTCACTCCTGTAATGCTAGCACTCTGGGAGGCCAAGGCAGGAGGATCACCTGAGGTCAGGAGTTTAAGACCAGACTGACCAACATGATAAAACCCTGTCTCTACTAAAAATACAAAATTTGCAGACCATGGTGGCGCATGCCTGTGAGCTCAGCTACTTGGGAGATTGAGGTTGCAGTGAGCCGAGATAACGCCACTACACTCCAGCCTGGCAACAAGAGTGAAACTCTGTCTCAAAAAACAACAACAACAAAACTAGGCCAGGCACGATGGCTCACTCTTGTAATTCCAGCACTTTGGGAGGTTGAGGCAGGCAGGGAATTCACTTAAGCCCCAGAGTTTGAAACAAGCCTTGGCAACATAGTGAGACCCTGTCTCTACAAAAAAATTTAAAACTTAGCCAGATGCAGTGGTACACACCTGTGGCCCCCAGCTACTCAGAAGACTGAGGCTGGCTTAAGCCTGGAAGTTCGAGGCTGCAGTGAGCTATGATCACGCCACTGCACTCCAGCCTGGGCAATGGAGCAAAACCCCACCTCTAAAAAAAAACAAAAAATAGGCCGGGCGCAGTGGCTCAAGCCTGTAATCCCAGCACTTTGGGAGGCCGAGATGGGCAGATCACGAGGTCAGGAGATCGAGACCATCCTGGCTAACAGGGTGAAACCCCGTCTCTACTAAAAAATACAAAAAACTAGCCGGGCGAGGTGGCGGGCGCCTGTAGTCCCAGCTACTCAGGAGGCTGAGGCAGGAGAATGGCGTAAACCCGGGAGGCGGAGCTTGCAGTGAGCTGATATCCGGCCACTGCACTCCAGCCTGGGCGACAGAGCGAGACTCCGTCTCAAAAAAATAAAAATAAAATAAATAAAATAAAAGGGCCCATCGTAGCAACTCGGGCCTATAATCCCAGCACTTTGGGAGGCTGAGGCAGGTGGATCACTTGAGGGGTCAGGAGTTTAAGACCATCCAGACCAACATGGTAAAACCCCACCTCTACTAAAAATACAAAAATTAGCCAGGCATGGTGGTGTGTGCCTATAGTCCCAGCTACTTGGGAGGCTGAGGCAGGAGAATCACTTGAACCCGGGAGGCGGAGGTTGCAGTGAGCTGAGATCACACCAGTGCAATCCCGCTTGGGCGACAGGGCAAGATCTGTCTCAAAAAAAAAAAAAAAAAGGAAAGAAAAACTGCACGAAGTCCAAGGTAGAATGAGAAGGCCAGCAGCTATGTGTATTGCTGCGCCTTTACCTTCCACCATGCTGCTCCAGCTGGCTACCAAGTCAACACCAAAGTCCTCTGGGGAGAGAAAACAGGAGGGCTTCTACCTGGGCTGTTCCCAGAGCTAGGATTACCTGCTCCGAGGAGCCAAAGAGAAAGTTCCACAACAAGTTCCCTTCTAGCCCCTGCCACACCTGAATTTGTAAAAGCCTCTTCGCAATTAAAAACAAAAATCGGCCAGGCATAGTGACTCACGCCTGTAATCTCAGCACTTTGGGAGGCCGAGGAGGGCAGATTACAAGGTCAGGAGATCCAGACCATCCTGGCTAACACAGTGAAACCCACCTCTATGAAAAATACAAAAAATTAGTTGGGGCTGGTGGTGTGTGCCTGTAGTCCCAGCTGCTGGGGAGGCTGAGGCAGGAGAATGGTGTGAACCCGGGAGGCGGAGTTTGCAGTGAGCTGAGATTGTGCCACTACACTCCAGCCTGGGCGACAGAGCAAGACTCTGTCTCAAAAAAAAACAAAAATAAAACTAAAAATAAAAGCCCTCTCCACAAGTTGCAATTGGCAAACTATATAACCACAGCTTGGGGAATAGAAAACTCTGGCTGCTGGTTGATAGAGCTGTCCACATGAGAGTTTGTCCATAACCAGTACACTTCTCTGGTTACACAATCAAGTTCTTCAAGCTGCCTTCCTCAAGCTCACTACCCAAAACCACAGAGAGCATGGAGGTGCCATGTCCTTAGGGAAGTCCATCCACTGTACAGCCCCATGGGCAAGATTAAATTCGAAAGTAGCCGAGCTGGCTGGGAGCAATGGTTCACACCTGCAGTCCCAGCACTTTTAGAGGCCAAGAAGGGCAGATCACTGGAGGTCAGGAGTTCAAGACTAGCCCAGCCAACATGGCAAAACCCTGTCTCTACTAAAAATACAAAAATTAGCCAGGCGTGGTGGCATGTGCCTGTAGTCCCAGCTACTCAGGAGGCTGAGGCAGGAGGATCGCTTGAACCCAGGAGGCAGAAGCTGCAGTGAGCCGAGATCACGCCACTGCATTCCAGCCTAGGCAGCAGAATGAAACTCCATCTCAAAAAAAAAAAAAAAAAAGAATAAAGAAAGAAAGTGGCCAAGCCACTTAAATTACCAGACAGCTTTTTGAGAAAAATCCGAGTTTGAATCACCCCAAAATACAATCCAGGCAGCCAAGTTGCTCTGGATGGCTTGGAGAAGTTATTCTAGGGAGCCCCTCCTGGCTGGTCAACACACTGCCCTACACAGCTGGGCTCCGAGCGTAACAGTCCAGAGTTACCTTCACCCTAACATGAGGAAGATCCAGCTTAGAGAGGGGATGTAACCAATACCCTAAAGTAAAAATAGCTGTATGACAGCATGAGGTGGACACACAGGCAGACCTTCTGGACTGAAGCAAGCAAGAGCAGCATTAGAGGGAAGGCGGGGCTCCTGGTTCCCGAAGAAGACAGTGGTGACCAGGTACCAAGTCCATCGTAGTTACATGACTCATGATCTCTCCCCCAGCTGTTTCTAGGAAAGCCTGCCTTCCTGCAGGACAAGTCAGAATCGCTCAGGGAAAAAGACCCAGGGCCAGAATTCTACCAGGAAGAGAGGCTCTGGCTGGTCACGGGCCAGCAGCTGCTGTCGCTGCCACCATCTCCTCCTCACCTGCAGGGGCGCCTTAGCCTCATCTTGGGGAGTCTTTTTGACAAGGTGCGAACTTGCTCTTCCAAAAAAAATGAAATCCTCATTCTACGAAGGGGAAAACTGAGACACCAGGACAGGGAGGAAATTACCCAAAGACATGGGAAGAAGCACGGAAGGGGTGGGCACCGGGAGAGCAGTGGAAACGAAACAGGGGAAGAAATTCTCGCTTAGCTAATGGAGCTGAACAAGTTTAGGGCAGGAAGAAAGCCACATTCCTTCCTAGTTAGTCTCCCTCCTCACCCGCCCGCAGCCCCCCCCCCCCACCACCATCACCAGTATACGCAAACACACACATGCAGGGAGCAGGGCTCTCTGAGTCTGAGACTAGACCCACCCCCACTCCCTTTAGGGCTATGAAGCCCCCAATTTCCAGAAAAGGAGTTACAAGGTTCCTAAACCACTTCCCCTCGGGACCTGACCACTGGTCATCTGCAACTTCTGACCCAGCACAGACAGTGGGGGCCATGACATAAACAGAAATGAAAAAGGCAAGTTTCTGACCACGGCCCCAGATGCGCCCCAAAGTCAGGCCCAAGAGAACATACACGGCAGCCTCCCCTCCCCACCACCAGCCAGGTGGCAGAACCGAAACGCCTCAAACTTCCCCCAGATGGGCCCAAATCTGGCTCTGAGAAGTTCCAGAGTCAGCGGCCAGATGTGGTAGCCAGAGTTTCCTCCTAGGTGGCAGGGATACCCCTACATGTGCCCTGAGGAAAACATCACAGCCGCCCCCAACACTTCCACTCTCCAAGGGTGTACGGAGAGACAGGGTGTAAGGGGCGTAAGGGGAGCAGAAAGCTGGGACAAGCCGTCAGGTTCTGCCCAAACTCCCCGTCCCAAGAATCAAAGTGGCCCAACCTGGGGGGGCTGCATCGGAACGCGTCAAAGCCGGCCCCCAGCTGCAGACAGCCTCCCACCCAGACAGAACAGGCCCCCACAAGTGCCCCGCTGACCACCCCCTGCCAGGCACACAGACAATCGCTGCTTCCCATGAAGGCAGACACAGTCACCCCCACCAACGGCCCTACCCGGGCCCCAGATGGAAAAGCCCCCAGCTTCCCCCTATCACGGTGCCGGGTCCGTGCGGCCCACCGCCTCCTCGCCCCGCCGCCAGGTGTGCAAACTGGATCCTGCCCAGGTGCGGGGCAGGCCAGAAAGGCCCCGTACGCCGCCAGGTGCCTACACCGACGCCCTCCCGGCCCGGCGCGCGAGTCTGGGCTCCTCAGCAGCCCCGGGCCGCCCGCCTGTATTGCCTCCTAGTGCTGAGAAGGAAAGCGGTTCTCAGCGCTCCAGGCCGGACGGGCGCCCACTCCGCGCCCCGCCGGCCCAGGGACCCGCGAGCAGCACCACAGACCCAGCGTCTCCGAGCCCGGACGCCTTAGTGAGGGGCGCGCGAGGCCGGCCCGCGCCCCGACGTTCCCCACTGGCGCGCCGGGCGCCATGCCACTCACCTGTCTGGCGCGGTAGCTCTCGAAGGCCCTCAGGGCACTGTCGGTGAGCTTCACGTGGAACACCGACACCTTGCTGCCGTCGCTAACCCGCCCGCACGACAGCCCGTAGCTCCTAGCCTCCTTCAGCGCCGCCATCTTGCGACCATCTCTCCCCCGCGCCCCCTTCCCGGCTCCAGCGCCGCCGCGCCGGCCACGCCCCGCCCCGCCGCCCGCTGACGTGCTGCATTATTCATGAGACGCGGCTGGCCACGCCCCCCAGAGTCCCGCGAAGCCAACAGTCGCCGCCGTACCGCCAGGCAGCGTACTGCATTATTCAGGAGACGCGCCTGGCCATGCCCCCTACGGGCCCCACAAGGCCCACAGTCAACGCCCCAAGTTGTTGCAAATTCATAAAGCACTGATGGCCCCGCCTCTTCAGGCCCTAGAGGCGGCCACTTCCGTGAACGAACTCCGCCTCAACACGCGCACCCCTCCAGGCCCCACCTCCATAGTATTATACATAACCCTGACTCAGCCAGGCGCGTCAAAGCCCCGCCCCGACAGCCGCTGACGTGATGCATTATTTATGAGATCTCTACAGTCTTCCGTCTTTGGCTTCTGTGAAAAGCCGCAGAGAGGGCGTGGAGGGGCGGAGCCGGCGCGAAACACGTGGGTGGGTAGGCCCCGCCGCGGCCGGGGCCTGTGGGCGTGGCTATGTAAACGAGGCGCGCGCGTTGCAAGCTGAGTTGGACCTATAGGGCATCCCTTAGGGTGGGAGGATGGGACTTCCACCCAGGGAAGGTGCTGGACCGGTAGGTAGAGGAGGAGCTGGTAAACTTTTTCTTATGAGATGAGTACTTTTAATAGGATAAAATCCTACATCCCCACAGGCCTTGAGCGATGGTGCAGTCCAGCTTCATTTTCCTATTTTTTTTTTTTTTGAGGGGTCTTGCTGTGTTGCCCAGGCTGGAGTGCAATGGCGCCATCGTGGTTCACTGCACCCTGGACCTCCTGAACTCAAACTGATCCTCCTTGTCTGGGCCTCCCGAAGTGCTAGGATTACAAGTGTGAGCCACCAAGCCCAGCCTTCCATTTTCTTTTCTTATCTTTTTTTTTTTTTTGAGATGGAGTCTCACTGTCACCCAGGCTGGAGAGCAGTGGCACAATCTCAGGCTCACTGCAGCCGCCGCCTCCTGAGTCTAAGAGATTCTCCTGCCTCAGCCTCCCAAGTAGCTGGGGTTACAGGCGCATGCCACCACACCCGGCTAATTTTTTGTATTTTTGGTAGAGACGGGGTTTCACCCTGTTAGCCAGGATGGTCTCAATCTCCTGACCTCATGATCCGCCCGCCTCGGCCTCCCAAAGTGCTGGTTTTACAGGCATGAGCCACCGCACTTGGCCTTTCTTTTTTTTTTTTTTTTTTTTTGAGACAAGGTCTCACTCTGTCACCTAGGCTGGAGTGCAGTGGCATGATCTTGGCTCACCGAAGCCTCGAACTCCTGGGCTCAACCCATCCTCCCACCTCAGCCTCCCAAGTAGCTGAAATTACAGGCATGCTCCACCATACTGGGCCAATTTTTTGTATTTTTTGAAGAGATGAGATTTTTCCATGTTGCCCAGGCTGATCTCAAACTCCTGGGTTCAAAAGAACCTCCTGCCTCAGCCTCTCAAAGTGCTAGGAAGTGCTAGGATTATATAGGCCATGAGCCACTGCACCTAGCCATCTGCAGACATGTTTGTTTGTTTGTTTGTTTGGAGACGGAGTTTTACTCTTATTGCCCAGGCTGGAGTGCAGTGGCATGATCTCGGCTCACTGCAACCTCTGCCTCCCGGTCAAGCAATTCTCCTGCCTCAGCCTCCTGAGTAGCTGGGATTACAGGCATGCGCCACCACACCCAGCTAATTTTGTATTTTTAGTAGAGACACGTTTTCACCATGTTGGTCAGGCTGGAGTTAAAGTCGAACTCCTAACCTCAAGTGATCCACCTGCCTCGGCCTCCCAAAGTACTGGGATTACAGGCGTGAGCCACCGCTCCCGGCCATGGGTGATCTGGTTCTTAAACATTTCTGCAGACAAGGCCGGACGTGGTGGCTCACACATGTAATCCCAGCACTTTGGAAGGCCGTGGCGGGCGGATCACGAGGTCAGGAGATGGAGACCATCCTGGCTACCACAGTGAAACCTTGTCTCTACTAAAAATACAAAAAAATTAGCCAGGCGTTGTGGCAGGTACCTGTAGTCCCAGCTACTCGGGAGGCTGAGGCAGGAGAATGGCGTGAACCTGGGAGGTGGAGTTTGCAGTGAGCTGAAATCGCGCCACTGCACTCCAGCCTGGGCGACATAGCGAGACTCTGTCTCAAGAAAAAGAAAAAAAGGTGGGCGCGGTGGCTCAAGCCTGTAATCTCAGCACTTTGGGAGGCCGAGACGGGCGGATCACGAGGTCAGGAGATCGAGACCATCCTGGCTAACACGGTGAAACCCCGTCTCTACTAAAAAATACAAAAAAATTGCTGGGCGAGGTGGCGGCACCTGTAGTCCCAGCTACCCGGGAGGCTGAGGCAGGAGAATGGCGTGAACCCAGAGGTGGAGCTTGCAGTGAGCTGAGATCCGGCCACAGCACTCCAGCCTGGGTGACAGAGCGAGATTCCATCTCAAAAAAAAAAAAAAAAAAAAAAAAAAGCCGGGCGCGGTGGCTCAAGCCTGTAATCCCAGCACTTTGGGAGGCTGAGACGGGCGGATCACAAGGTCAGGAGATCGAGACCATCTTGGCTAACACGGTGAAACCCCGTCTCTACTAAAAATACAAAAACTAGCTGGGCGAGGTGGCGGACGCCTGTAGTCCCAGCTACTCGGGGGGGGGCTGAGGCAGGAGAATGGCGTAAACCCGGGAGGCGGAGCTTGCAGTGAGCTGAGATCCGGCCACTGCACTCCAGTCCGGGCAACAGAGTGAGACTCCGCCTCAAAAAAAAAAAAAAAAGAACTAGGTCACCCACAATATTGCAAGTGAGTTGATTACCCTAGAGTGCCCCCCGACACATAGTCCACCTGGTGAGCTCTCAGATAGAAGCAGTGACCCCACCCTGCCCCTTGCCCCGTGTGTGGTCTTGGACATGTCTTGCCCTCTCTGTTCCTCAGTTTGCTCATCCAGGAAACAGGGAGTGTAACAGCATCTACCTGATTATCCTGTGACGATGACATGAGACAAGGACACATGTAGCTCGCCCTGTTCAAACGCTCCAGAAATGTGAGCTCGCGTACACATGCAAAATTCCTTCTGCAATGCTCATTTCCAATTCACAGCCCATAGCAGGTCGGGTAAGGCCCACCTGAGTCACTGCTCAAGGCCAGGTACATGGGAGGTGTTAGTAAATGCTTTGATATGAAAGAAAAAGCCATCCCCGTCGTTCTCCAAAGGTACCACACGTGGTCCAGCTGGCATACCTTGCACAGCTATGCCATCCACGAGGGATACCCTTCACCACCCATGAAAAGCATCCCATGCCTTCAACACAACTGCAGTATCACACCTACTGGATGCTCCAGCTCGCCACCCACATCCAGCTCAAACCTTTGAGGATGAAGTGGCCAAATGAATGACCACATTCAATCCTACTCCAGCCATTCGGGGCCTCTCTCCTCCCCATCCCGGGACCATGTCATAATTTGCATGTTTTAGGAAGCTCTGGGGCTATTTCTTGTTTGTTTTTTTCTTTTCTTTTTTTTTTTTTTTTGGAGACTGAGTCTTGCTCTGTCGCCCAGGCTGGAGTGCGGTGGCCGGATCTCGGCTCACTGCAAGCTCCGCCTCCCAGATTTACGCCATTCTCCTGCCTCAGCCTCCCAAGTAGCTGGGACTACAGGTGCCTGCCACCTCACCCCGCTAGTTTTTTTGTATTTTTTAGTAGAGATGGGGTTTCACCGTGTTAGCCAGGATGGTCTCGGTCTCCTGACCTCGTGATCCACCCGTCTCGGGCTCCCAAAGTGTTGGGTTACAGACTTGAGCCACCGCGCCCGGCTTTTTTTTTTTTTTTTTGAGATGGAGTCTCGCTGTGTCGCCCAGGCTGGAGTGCAATGGCGCGATCTCAGCTCACTGCAAGCTCCGCCTCCCGGGTTCACGCCATTCTCCTGCCTCATCCTCCCATGTAGCTGGGACTACAGGTGTGTGCCACCACACCCGGCTAATTTTTTTGTATTTTTAGTGGAGACGGGGTTTTACCATGTTCGCCAGGATGGTCTCAATCTGACCTCATGATCTACCTGCCTCGGCCTCCCAAAGTGCTGGGATTACAGGCTTGAGCCACGGCACCCGTCCTGTAGTGCTATTTCAACTCCAGACATTGGTTGGCACTGGCAGTTTGCTTGGCCAGGAAGGACATTTCCTTCCTTTAATAAAGCTTTTTAAAAAGTTTATCGGCCGGGCACGGTGGCTCAAGCCTGTAATCCCAGCACTTTGGGAAGCCGAGACAGGCGGATCACAAGGTCAGGAGATCGAGACCATCCTGGCCTACACGGTGAAACCCCGTCTCTACTAAAAAATAGAAAAAACTAGCCGGGCAAGGTGGCGGACGCCTGTAGTCCCAGCTACTCGGGAGGCTGAGGCAGGAGAATGGCATAAATCCGGGAGGCGGAGCTTGCAGTGAGCTGAGATCCGGTCACTGCACTCCAACCTGGGCAACAGAGCGAGACTCCGTCTCAAAAAAAAAAAAAAAAAAGTTTATCAAACAAGCGACCAGGCGTAGTGGCTCACACCTATAATCCCAGCACTAAGGGAGGCCGAGGTGGGCGGATCACTTGAAGTCGGGAGTTCAAGACCAGCCTGGTCAGCATGATGAAACCCCGTCTCTAATAAAAATATAAAAATTAGCCGGGCATGGTGGCATGCACCTACAGTCCCAGCTACTCGGGAGGCTGAGGCAGGAGAATTACTTGAACCCGTGAGACAGAGGTCGCAGTGAGCCAAGATCACCCCACTGCACTCCAGCCTAGGTGAGAGAGTGAGGCTCCATCTCAAAAAAAAAAAAAAAAAAAGCATCAAGCAAGTGAGTGAAATATTAACTATCAGTCTCACATTTAGCCAGGTTTAGGCTGCAATTCAACACTAAAATATTGGCTGAGAGCAGTGGCAAATGCCTGTAGCCCCTGCTACTTGGGAGGCTGAGGTGGGAAGATCACCTGAGTGCAGGGGGTCGGGTCAATGCTGCAGAGAGCTGCACCACTGCACTCCAGACTGGGTGACACAGCGAGACCGTGTCTCTAAGAAAAAAACAAGACTTAGGCGCTCCTGGATTGAAGAAATTCTGTATCTTAAGATTTGTGTGCTGGGCTGGGCACAGTGGCTCATGCCTGTAATCCCAGCACTTTGGGAGGCCGAGGTGGGTGGATCATGAGGTCAGGAGATTGAGACCATCCTGGCTAACACGGTGAAACCCTGTCTCTATTAAAAAATACAAAAAATTAGCCAGGCATGGTGGCAGGCGCCTGTAGTCCCAGCTACTTGGGAGGCTGAGGCAGAAGAATGGCGTGAACCTGGGACGCAGAGGTTGCAGTGAGCTGAGATCGCATCACTGCACTCCAGCCTGGGTGACAGAGCGAGACTCTGTCTCAAAAAAAAAAAATGATTTGTGTGCTGGCTAGGCGTGGTGGCTCACGCCTGTAATCACAACACTTTGGAATGCCGAGGCAGGTGGATTACGAGGCCAGGAGTTCGAGAGCAGCCTGTCCAACAAGATGAAACCCCACTTCTACCAAAAATACCAAAAAAATTGACTGGACGTAGTGGCACTCACCTGTAATCCCAGCTACTTTGGAGGCTGAGGCAGCAGAATCACTGAACCCGGGAGGCAGAGGTTGCAATATGCCGAGATCAGGCCACTGCACTCCAGTCTGGGCAACAGAGTAATACTCCGTTTTGGGGAAAAAAAAAAAAAAAAAAAAAAGGATTTGTGTGCTACATGAACAGGAAACAAGTTGACTTTGCATCATGAAAAGTCAAGAGGTTGTATGTATACACACACACACACACACACACACACACACACACACAAACATTGGCGATGAGTTTCACTCTTGTTGCCTAGGCTGGAGTGCAATGGTGCAATTTTCGGTCACTGCAACCTCTGTCTTCTGGGTTCAAGCCAATTCTTCTGCTTCAGCCTCCTGAGCAGCTGGGATTACAGGCACATGCCACCACATCTGGCTGATTTTTGCATTTTTATTAGAGACTGGGTCTCACCATGTTGGCCAGGCTGGTCTTGAACTCCTGACCTCAGGTGATCCACCCTCCTTGGCCTCCCAAAGTGCTAGGATTACATGCTTGTTATAGGGATTCTGAGGCACCCGGGAGGTGGAGGTTGCAGTGAGCTGAGATAGTGCCACTGCACTCCAGCCTGGGTAACAGAGAGAGAGAGAAAGAAAAGAAAGTTAATCACCGATGTGGTGAAACCCTATCTCTACTAAAAATACAAAATTATCTGGGCATGGTGGCACGCGCCTGTAATCCCAGCTACTCAGGAGGATGAGGCAGGCGAATCCCTTAAATCCTGGAGGCAGAGGTTGCAGTGAGCCGAGATGTACCACGGCACTCCTGCCTGGATGACAGAGCAAGACTCTATCTCAAAAAAAAAAAAGGCCAGGAGCGGTGGCTCACGCCTGTAATCCCAACCCTTTGGGAGGCCGAGGCGGTGGATCACGAGGTCAGGAGTTCAAGATCAGCCTGGCCAACATGGTGAAACCCCGTCTCTACTAAAAATACAAAAATTAGCTTGGCATGTTGGTGAGTACCTGTAATCCCAGCTACTCGGGAGGCTGAGGCAAGAAAATCACTTGAACCGGGATCCGGGAGGCAGAGGTAGCAGTGAACAAGATCATGCCACTGCACTCCAACCTGGGCTACAGAGCGAGACTCTGTCTCAAAAAAAAAAAAAAAAAGCCAGGCTTCGTGGCATGCCCCTGTAATCCCAGCTACTTGAGAGACTGAGGTAGGAGAATTGCTTGAACCCAAGAGGCGGAGGCTGCAGTGAGCCAAGATTGGGCCACTGCACTCCAGCCTGGGTGACAGAGCAAGACCCCATCTCAAAAATAAATAAATACGCTGGGTGCGGTGGCTCACGCCTGTAATCCCAGCACTTTGGGAGGCTGAGGCAGGCGGATCACGAGGCCAGGAGATCGAGACCATCCTGGCTAACACGGTGAAACCCCTTCTCTACTAAAAAATACAAAAAACTAGCCGGGCGAGGTGGCGGACGCCTGTAGTCCCAGCTACTTGGGAGGCTGAGGCAGGAGAATGATGTGAACCTGGGAGGCGGAGTTTGCAGTGAGCCGAGATCACGCCACTGCACTCCAGCCTGGGTGACAGAGTAAGACTCCGTCTCAAAATAAATAAATAAATTGGCCGGGCGCGGTGGCTCAAGCCTGTAATCCCAGCACTGTGGGAGGCCGAGACGGGTAGATCACGAGGTCAGGAGATCGAGACCACCCTGGCTAACACGGTGAAACCCCTTCTCTACTAAAAAGTACAAAAAACGGCCTGGCGTGGTGGCTCAAGCCTGTAATCCCAGCACTTTGGGAGGCCGAGACGGGCAGATCACGAGGTCAGGAGATCGAGACCATCCTGGCTAACATGGTGAAACCTCGTCTCTACTAAAAAAAAAAAAATACAAAAACTAGCCGGGCGACGTGGCGGGCGCCTGTAGTCCCAGCTACTCGGGAGGCTGAGGCAGGAGAATGGCGTGAACCCGGGAGGCGGAGCTTGCAGTGAGCTGAGATCCGGCCACTGCACTCCAGCCTGGGTGACAGAGCGAGACTCCATCTCAAAAAAAAAAAAAAAAACTAGCCAAGCGAGGTGGTGGACACCTGTAGTCCCAGCTACTCAGGAGGCTGAGGCAGGAGAATGGCGTAAACCCGGGCGGCGGAGCTTGCAGTGAGCTGAGATCCGGCCACTGCACTCCAGCCTGGGCAACGGCCACTGCACTCCAGCCTGGGCAACAGAGCGAGACTCTGTCTCAAAAAAATAAAAATAAATAAATAAAATAAAAAAATAAAAAAATTAGCCAGGTGTGGTGGTGTGCACCTGTAATCCCAGCCGCTTGGGAAGCTGATACAGGAGAATCGCTTGAACCCGGGAGTCAGAGGTCAGAAATTGCAGTGAGCCAAGATCATGCCACTGCACTCCAGTCTGGGTGACAGAGCTGGCGTGCAAAAAAAAAAAAAAAAATTAGCTGGGTGTGGTGGCACATGCCTACAATCCCAGCTAATTGGGAGGCTGAGGCAGGAGAATTGCCTGAGCCTGGGGCTAGCCACTGGAAAGAGGGCACAGACTCAAACCACACCCAGCCTCAAGTTATCCAGGTGACCCAGAGAACAAGGGCCTGGAAGCAGCGGGTGAGTGAGTGAGGTCGGGGTGTAGATTGGAGTCGCAGGCCTTTGGGAGGGCCTCCAGCCTCCCTGCTGCACCAGTTTCTGCTGGGTGGCTGTGGCAGGGAGCTTCCCCTCCTGGGCTATAAGGTGATAGATGGAAGTGAGATGAATGTAGTGGTCTATTTTCAGGAATGTCCTCATTCTTGGGGGCAAGATGGAACAGTAAGAAGAAGGTGCAGGTGCTGGGGTGACAGAGGCCCCAGTGCTGGCTCTGCCCATCCTAGCTGTACTGGTGAGCAGCATCATGGGAGAAGCTCCCAGAGTCCGGAGCTGGGAGAGCCAGGTGGGATCAGGGAACCTGCCAGCGTCAACCCTGGCCCTTTCTCATGGCCCCTGAAGCCCTGCAGGGTGTGGCTCTGCGGGCTACCCGGCCTCATCCATCTGGAATGCACCAGGCTAGATCTGGCCCCAGGGCCTTTGCACAGGGCGTGCTGTTGCCCAGACCTGGGGCTGTCAGTTCCCTGCATGGGCAGACCCTTGCCATCACTGAAATATCAGTGCA
Source organism: Trachypithecus francoisi (assembly GCF_009764315.1). Classification (NCBI taxonomy): domain Eukaryota; kingdom Metazoa; phylum Chordata; class Mammalia; order Primates; family Cercopithecidae; genus Trachypithecus; species Trachypithecus francoisi. Next base: position 131,648,827 of record NW_022681470.1, on the reverse strand, counting down.
CACATCCCCTGGGAGAGGTCTTCCTGGGTCTCCAGCTGTGCTTCCTCACAGGCCGGATCCAGACATTCACATCCTCTCCCCTGGACCCCATCTGTCTCTTGTTTTGAGATGGAGTCTCGCTGTGTTGCCCAGGCTGCAGTGCAGTCCCATGATCTTGGTTCACTGCAGCCTCTGCCTCCCGAGTAGCTGGGATTACAGACATGCGCCACTACACTCAGCTAATTTTTGTATTTTAAGTAGAGATGGGGTTTCACTATGTTGGGCAGGTTGGTCTGGAACTCCTTAGCTCAAGTGATTCACCCACCTGGGCCTCCCAAAGTGCTGGCATTACAGGTGGGAACCACAGTGCCTGGAGCTCTTTTTTTAAAAAAAAAAAAAAAAACATAGATGGGCTCTATGTTGACCAAGCTGGGCTCAAGCGACCCTCCCACGTTTGCTTCCAAAGAGCTGAAATTACAGGCCATGACACTACACCCGCCTTTTTTTTTTTTTTTTTTTGAGACAGAGTCTTGCTCTGTCGCCCAGGCTGGACTGCAGTGGCCGGATCTCAGCTCACTGCAAGCTCCGCCTCCTGGGTTCACGCCATTCTCCTGCCTCAGCCTCCCGAGTAGCTGGAACTACAGGCGCCCGCCACCTCGCCCAGCTAGCTTTTTTTTGTATTTTTTAGTAGAGACGGGGTTTCACCGTGTTAGCCAGGATGGTCTCAATCTCCTGACCTCATGATCCGGCCGTCTCGGCCTCCCAAAGTGCTGGGATTACAGGCTTGAGCCACTGCGCCCGGCTACACCCGCCTCTTTAAAAAACAAACAAACAAAAAAAAGAGCTGGGCGCGGTGACTTACACCTGTAATCCCAGCACTTTGGGAGGCCTAGGAGGGGGGATCACAAGGTCAAGAGATCAAGACCATCATGACCAACATGGTGAAACCCTGTCTCTACTAAAAATACAAAAATTAGCTGCACGTAGTGGCGCACGCCTGTAGTCCCAGCTACTCAGGAAGCTGAGACAGGAGAACTGCTTGAACCCGAGAGGTAGAGGTTGCACTAAGCAGAGATCGTGCCACTGTACTTCAGCCTGGCGACAGAGTAAGACTCTGTCTCAAAAACAAATAAATAAAAAATAAAAAGAGAGACCTCACTCTTGTGAGGTCTTCCAGCCTAGGCTGGAGTGCAGTGGCGCAATGATAGCTCACTAAAGCCTCAAATTCCTGTGCTCGTCATCCTTCTACCATCTGTCTGTTGAATTCAGCACATCCACTAGGTAAAGCAATGATGCCACAGAACCCATTCAGCAGCCTCAAGTTAGGACCCACTGGGGTCCTGGATTTCAGGTAAGGCAACAGTGAATGCTGGGGTAACGGGTGGAGCTGCGCAGGAACACCCCCAGAGTCCAGCTGAGTCAGACTTCTCAACCCACTTATTCCCTGCTACATCACCCCACTTCTGTATGCCTCAGTTTCTCCTCTGTAGAGCAAGTGTGTTGTGCCCAGAGAGGAGACTCCCAGCTCCAGCTGGCTCAACCACATCCACCATGCTGTGTGACTCCAGATGCATCACAGGCTTTCTCTGGCCCAGCCCCAGGTGGCGGTAGAAGAAAGCTCAGGAGTCTGTGGAAACTGCAGGATGGGAGGCTTTATTTCACTGTGGCGGGGAGGGAGCCTGGACAAGGGGCGGCAGGCGGGGCAGGGGGGCTGGCACTCAGGCAGGGACTAGGCAGGGGAAGGGCTGCCCCCAGGCCTGTTGAGGAGAAACTGAGGCCGGCCCTGGCAGAGACCTAGCCCAGCAGAGTAAGGAGGGTGGGGGAAAACTGGGTCTGAAGGAATGAGGGCCCCCTCCCTCTGGGCTTTCCTCCTAGAGGGCCTTAGTCCCTCCTGCTGGCTGGGCTGCACGACCCCCAATCCTTGCTCCCCTAACCCGGAGGAGGGGGCTAGACCAGGGAGGGCAGTGGACAGGGAGCCTGGGGGAGTTGGGGAGCGCAGGGCAGGGTCCATGGTGTGCAGAGGGAGTGGCGGCCACCTGGGCAGTCAGTTCCTGGCAGCGATGACCACAGAGAGTGCCACACCCCCCAAGGCAACAGCAGTCGCCCCAAACAGCCACTTCCATGGGATGGACTGTAGATAAAAAGGAGGGGAGAGAAGGGTGGAGGGAGGTCAAGACCAGCTTCTGGGGCCTCAGCTGCCAGCATAGCCCAAACAGACGTCCCAACAAATCATTGCCTGACCATGTATTTCCCACTTTCTGGCAAACTCCTACTCACACAGCAAAACCCAAATCAAATGGTCCCTCCTCCAGGACACTGCCCCTCGTGCCCTGGAAAAGGCTCCATTCCCCACCCGCAGCCCTCCAGCTTGAATTCCACCTTCAACTCCACTCATGATCACACAGGGCTGGGCCTTCTCCATGTCTCCTGCATCACCCAGGATGGCCCAGTCTCCAAGAACATTCATGTATGCAAAATAAAATCCCTCTGGTAGGCATGCCCTGCACGCAGCCCCTGCCCATTCTGTGCCCCAGCTTACCCAGGCACCCTTGCCAGGGCACTTGGCAGGCAGCCGGCTGGGGTTGCCCAGCATTTTCCGGTACAAGGCGGTCTCTGTGCTCCGCTGTGCTGCATGCTTCTTCACCAGCTTCGAGAGTTCTGCGTGGATCGTCTGTGAAAGGCAGGGAAGCTGAGAACACGCAGCGGCCAACCTATCTTCACTGGCACTCTGCCCTTCTGGGACCCTAGGCTGTTTGGGTGCTGGGACCATTGGGACATGGGGTTCCCATCTGCCCCTTTCTGAGCTTAGCAAAGTCAGGGCTGCTGACCCCATCCCTCCTAGGGAGCCAGTCAATGAAGCAGAGCACAAAGTAGCCAGGAGACAGAAGGATCTGGAAGGAAGGCCAAGGACGTTGGCATGGAGCAGGCTGGCAGTGTCCTCAGCCGCGGGAGGGGTGAGAGCCCAGACTACCTATGTGGCTGTCATGAGGGTCTTCACAAGCTGACCAGGACCCTTCAGATACCTACCCCGTGCCACTGCCCAGGTGGGAACACAACAGAGAACCACAGCAAGAAAGACCTGGGGCAGACCACAGGAGGGACTTCCCAGCCGAGCAAGTCCCAGGGTGCCCCTGTCCTGCTCACCTTGTTGGAAGGTTCCAGCTTCAGTGCCGCCCTCAGGATGGGGATGGCCTCACTGTACTCCCCCTGCTGGGCCAGCACCTGTAAGGGGAAGGGGGTGGCATCACTGTCCTTCAAGAAACCCAGCCCAGGAGGTTGCAGTGAGCCAAGATGGTGTCATGCACTCCAGCCTGAGCAACAGAGCAAGACTCTATCTCAAAAAATAAATAAATAAAAACAGCCTGGCCAACATGGTGAAACCCCGTCTCTACTAAAAAATACAAAAATTAGCCAGGCATGGTGGCATGCACCTGTAGTCCCAGCTACTCAGGAGGATGAGGTGGGAGGATTGCTTGAACTTGGAGGCAGAAGTTGCAGTGAGCCGATCTCAAGCCACTACAGTCTGGGTGACAGAGTGCGACTCTGTCTAAAAATAAAAAAATAAATAAATAAAAAAACAGGCCAGGCGCAGTGGCTCACACCCGTAATCCCAGTACTTTGGGAGGCTGAAGTGGGCAGATCATGAGGTCAGGAGATCGAGACCATCCTGGCTAACATGGTGAAATCCCGTCTCTACTAAAAAATACAAAAAAATTAGCCGGGCATGATGGCAGGCGCCTGTAGTCTCAGCTACTCGGGAGGCTGAGGCAGGAGAATGGCGTGAACCCGGGAGGCAGAGGTTGCAGTGAGCCAAGACGACACCACTACACTCCAGCCTGGGTGACAGAGCAAGACTCCATCTCAAAAACAAACAAACAAAAAAAACGGCCAGGTTCCTGGCTACTCATACAAGTCCCAAATGGAGCTCTGGTAATATCCTTGGGTTCCAGCCATCCCCAAATTGCTCCCCTAGCCCTCAAACTCCATCAGTGCACACTAAGCTTGGCATTGGCCCCCGCAACACGCTCCTTCTTCCCCCGTGGATCTGTCTCAGCTGGAGATCTAGGCACTCACCTCACCACCTCCTCCCTCACCACCTCCACTGGCGAGAGGCTGAATGGATGTTTCCATAGGTTGTTTTTTTTTATTTCCTTTAGAGACAGGTTCTTGATCGATCGCCCAGGCTGGAGTGCAATGGCATGATCATAGCTCACTGCAGCCTCAAACTCCTAGGCTCAAACAATCCTCCAGCCTCAGCCTCCTGAGGAGCTGGGACTACAGGTGTGTACTACCATGTCCAACTAATTATTTATTTATGTATTTATTTATTAAATTATTACTATTTTTTGAGATGGAGTCTTGCTCTGTCTCCCAGGCCGGAGTGGAGTGGCGCGATCTCGGCTCACTGCAACCTCCGCCTCCTGGGCTCAAGCAATTCTCCTGCCTCAGCTTCCCAAGTAACTGCGATTACAGGCGCCTGCCACCACCAGCTAATTTTTGTATTTATAGTAGAGACAGGGTTTTACCATGTTGGCCAGGCTGGTCTCGAACTCCTGACCTCAGGTGATCCACCTGCCTCAACCTCCCAAAGTGCTGATATTACAGGTGTGAGCCACCACGCCTGGCCTACTCATTTATTTTTTCTATTTTAGAGACAGGGTCTCACCATGTTCCCCAGGATGGTTTCGAACTCCTGGGCTCAACCAATCCACCTGCCTCGGTCTCCCAAAGTGCTGGGATTATAGACGTGACTCACCACGCCCAGGGCTGTGACTAGGATTCCACCTTTACTCTGAGAAAAAACGGGATCCATGGAGGGTTCTATGTGAAGAGCTCTCAACACTGGGCCAAACCAGGTGCAGTGGCTCACGCCTGTAATCTCAGCACATGGGGAGGCTGAGGCGGGCAGATCACTTGAGGTCAGGAGTTCAAGACCAGCCTGGCCACTATGGCAAAACCACGTCTCTACTAAAAATACAAAAAAATAAGCTGGATGTGCTCGCTTGAACCCGGGAGGCAGAGGTTGCAGTGAGCTGAGATCATGCCACTGCACTCCAGCCTGGGTGACAGAGCAAGACATGTGCATGGTCATGTCCGCCCTTATTTTTTTTGGAGACAGTCTTGCTTGCAAAACCACGTCTCTACTTAAAATACAAAAATTAACTGGGCATGGTGGCTCCCGCCTGTAGTTCCAGCTACTTGGGAGGTTGAGGTGGGAGAATCACTTGAACCCAGGAGGAGGTTGCAGTAGTGAGCTGAGATCACGCCACTGCACTCCAGCCTGGGTGACAGAGTGAGACACTGTCTCAAAAAAACAAACAAACAAAAAACACTGGGCCAAAGGTTGGGGACCCAAGACTTGGGGATCAAATCTGGCCTCAGCCAATAAATTGCTGTCACCAGGCCACACTCCTGCACCCGTCTGGGCCTCAGTTTCTCCACTTGCACCCCACAGAGCTCAGCTGGCTGATACCTATGCCTTTCTCAAATGCAGGGTTGGGGACCACCCCCTATACCCTGGGCTGAGTGACCTGGCCTGGCACCCCGGTGTGGCCCACCTTGCCCTTGCGGAAGAGAGCCTTGATGTTGTCTGGCTGGTGCTCCAGCACAAGGCTGCAGGAGCGCAGGGCCGCGCGGTAGTGGTCGAGCTTCAGCTGTGAGGCCGCCAGGTTGTTCAGACACTTCACCTTCAACTGCAGGAGCTGTGCCTCCTCCTCGAACGTCATGTCCACTATTGGGAGACAATGCCCACCCCAGCGCCCGTCACCACACCACCAGACACTCCGACACCCACCCCTCTGCGGAGGCTGCCTCTCTGGCATCAGTTTCCCCAATTTTAACCCAGGACCAAGGGCTGCGCTTTCCTGGGGCTCTCCTGAGGAAGCTACAACATGGAGCCTTAAGCAAGCAAGGGCCTAGCCCATGGTGTGTGTGAACTGGCTGGCCCTGTCTACTGTCACCCCGTCCCCATATCCACTTGCATTCTACAACACTCTACTGGTCTGGGATATACTACGAGTCTGCAACAGGCCCTAGGTTAGGGGCAGTTGGGGATCTACTCATATTCTGGGCTATTGTAGAATGCTCTGAGTCTGAGGCTCTCTGGGGCTGGAAGTTTCTGGCATGGAGTGGACACCTTTGCAGGGGAGGTGGTGGGGATCTGACCCAAGCAGTCACCTTTGGCGCTGGAGGTGATGGCCTTGATGGCGAGGTCGTAGGAGTTGGCGGCCAGGACGAAGTCCGCCCGCTGGTAGTGAGCGTTGCCGCACTCCCGCTTTCGGTTGGCCAGGGCCACGCGCTCCTGCCCCGTGAGCATCTCCAGGTCAGGCCCGTCCACGGCCGTCTTCAGGGTCACCTCCAGGCACAGGGCCGCATGCGGGGGGATGTATGGGCTCCTGCTAGTGGGGTGGGGGCATGCAGGGGCAACACTCAGACCTGGTGACCCCTAAACCCGCTGGACTGGCTTAGAAGGAGCGAGCTTGGCTCAAGCCCCGGATCTGTCTACCCTCGGCCCTCTGTCATTCCCTCCTCAGTAAAGTGCAGAAGTGACTTGCCGCCTTGGAGCTATGGGACTTGATGAACAAGTTCCTCTCCCTAAGCCTCCGTTTTCCTCTTTTTTTTTAGAGACATGTTCTCACTCTGTTGCCCAGGCTGGAGTGCCGTGGTGCAATCTTGGTTCACTGCAGCCTCGAAAACCTGGGCTCAAGTGATCCTCCTGCCTGAGCCTCCTCAGTAGCTGGGACTACAGGTGTGCACCACACCCAGCCAGTTTTTAAACTTTTTTGTATAGAGATGGAGTCTATATTACTTAGATTGGTCTGCAACTCCAGGCCTCAAGCAATCCTCCTACCTCAACCTCCCAAAGTGCTGGGACTTCAGGTGTAAGCCACCTCACCCAGCCTCAGTTTCTTCGTCTATAAAACGGCAGGTAGATATGATGAGCCGAGGGGTACACCCACTCCACCCATCCCCCTCCTGAGACCTGCAGAGACCCTAAGGATGGCCGATTCTCACCTGCCTTGGGGGCCGTAGCAGTACTTGGAGTCAGCAGTGACCATGGCCGTCTCCCCGACGTCCATGAGTGGGACACTGAGATCCAAGGCCTGGGGTTCGTGGGGATAGCCGGCGGTCAGGCAGACTCAGACCCAGTGAGGCGCGCCCCTCGCCCCTGCCCTGTCCCGCCCCAGTCCGCACCTGGATGACGTCACAGTCACCCAGAGTGAACACCAGCTCCGGCTCCTCCTGCACCCGTGTGCCGTTCTCCAGCGACGTCTGTAGATGTACGGTGACCACCTGGCCCTTGACTGGGCGGCTCGAACCTGGCGGCCCTGGGACCAGCGTCTTCTTCCTCAACAGCCCGTTCCCTGCCAGGGTCCAGGGACATGCAGCCTGTCACCTGGCGGCTCAAACAGGCAGCCGCTCCCCTGAGCCCCCACTCCTACCCTCAGCTATGCCCACTAGCTGTCCAGAGGGTGCTGGCCCAACAATGGGGCACAAGACAAACTTCCAGTGGCCACGTGGCCACCACAGTGGGGGATCCCACATGCAGGACACTGGGCAGGACAGGACAGACTTCAGGGTGACAGTACTGGTGCTAGGGACCAGCTCAGTGAACAATGGTTGGTCTGGTTTTTTTTTTTTTTTAAGAAAACTAAGGCTGGCCGGGTTTCCAGCTATTTGAGAGGCCAGTGTGGGAGAATCACAAGTTCAGGCCAGCGCCTGTTCAAAATGGCAAGAACCCAGTCTCGGCCGGGGATGGTGGCTCACGCCTGTAATTCCAGCACTTTGGGAGGCCGAGGCGGGCGGATCACGAGGTCAGGAGATCGAGACCATCCTGACTAACACAGTGAAACCCCGCCTCTACTAAAAATACAAAAAATTAGCGGGGCGTAGTGGCGGGTGCCTGTAGTCCCAGCTACTCGGGAGGCTGAGGCAGGAGAATGGTGTGAACCCAGGAGGCGGAGCTTGCAGTGAGCCCAGATCGCGCCACTGCACTCCAGCCTGGGCGACAGGGCGAGACTCCGTCTCAAAAAAAAAAAAAAGAACCCAGTCTCCCCACCCTCAGGCTGAAATCCTAGCCCTGAGATGTTTGGGCCTCAGTTTACCCAAGCCATGAAATGAGGTACTCATGGGGCTCTTGGTTAGGAGAGCCCCTGTGATACCGTGTCTCCACCACAGCACCAAGTGGGATGAATTTAGAAGTTAAGCAATGGCCAGGCATGGTGGCTCGTGCCTGTAATCCCAGTACTTTGGCAGGCCAAAGCGGGTGGATCACCTGAGGTCAGGAGTTCGAGATCAACCTGACCAACATGGCGAAACCCTGTCTCTACTAAAAATACAAAAATTAGCTGGGTGTGGTAGTGGCTGCCTGTAATCCCAGCTACTGGGGAGGCTGAGACATGAGAATAGCTTGAACCCAGGAGGTGGAGGTTGCAGTGAGCCGAGATCACACCATCGCACCACTGCACTCCAGCCTGGGTGACAGAGCAAGACTGTGTCTCAAAAAAAAAACAAAAAAACAAAAAAAGAAGTTAAGCAAAGGCCAGGTGCAATGACTCACATTTACCCAGCCATGAAATGAGGTGCTTATGGGGCTCTTGGTTAGCAGAAGCCCTGTGACACTGTGTCTCCACCACAGCACCAAGTGGGATGAATTTAGAACTTAAGCAAAGGCCAGGCGTAGTGGCTCATGCCTGTAATCCCAGAACTTTGGGAGGCTGAGGTGAGAGGACTGTTTCAACCCAGGAGTTTGAGACCAGCCTGGGCAACATGGTGAGAACCCATCTCTACAAAAAGTAAAAAATGACCAGGCATGGTGGCTCACATCTGTAATCCCAGCACTTTGGAAGGCTGAGGCAGGAGGATCACATGAGGTCAGGAGTTTGAGACCAGCCCGGCCAACATGGTGAGACCCTGTCTCCACTAAAAATACAAAAATTAGGGGCCAGGGGTAATTTAGTGGTTCACACCTGTAATCCCAGTACTTTGGGAGGCTGAGGCAGGTGGATCACCTGAGGTCAGGAGTTCGAGACCAGCCTGGCCAACGTGGTGAAACCCCGTCTCTCCTAAAAATACAAAAATCAGCCGGGCATGGTGGCAGACACCTGCAATCCCAGCTACTCAGGAGGCTGAGGCAGGAGAATTGCTTGAATCTGGGAGGTGGAGGTTGCAGTGAACTGAGATCGCACCACTGCATTCCAGCCTAGGCGACAGAGTGAGACTCTGTCTCAAAAAAAAAAAAAAAGTAGTAAGATTTTTATCAGTACTGGTGGTGACATTTAGTAATATTTCTGTTTCATCAGTGTCAATATGATTAGGTACTATTACTATAGTATTGTTAGTACAATCGATAGTGGTAATGATATCTTATTATTTGCATGGGCACCAGCATTATTTGGTATATTAGATATCAGTACTATACTAGCAGCAAGACGTCTTCCACAGAATACTAACATTTCTCTTGTTTTCAGTTGCTGTGATAGAGTATGTTGGGGGGAACATGTGTGGGCTCACCTAGTTTTCTTCTTTAGGATTTCTCTGAGCATTTACAATACTATGACTACTGTGAACCAACCAGAAGGCTGAACAAAATAACATTCCTCCGATCTACTTGACCCCAGGACAGACTTTTGGTTCTGAAAGTGGGGTCTTGCTGTGTTGCCCAGGCTGGCGTGCACTCAGGACACATTTTTCAGAGCCCAAACATGTGTCAGACAAACGCCAAAAAAAGATACAGTGATGGGGTTAGGAGCTGCCAGCGCCCGGCGTGCTGGCTGTGTGACTCTGGGCAGGGGACTCACCCTCTCTGAGGCACTGTCACCAGATCTGGGAAACAGGGACACAGTACATTGTGCATGTGTGTGAGTCAATGAATGGGGTACATCAACGTGAAGCATCTCCAGTAGTTGCCTCTGGCTGGTGATCATGGTGGTGACCATGTGACTTCCAACCCTCACAGCACAGAGGGGGCAATGAGGCTCAGGGACAAGAGGGCCAGGGCCAAGGTCACCCCGATCCACCCTTGCTCCTTACCCAGAATGTCCAGCCACTCTTCCGGGGCCGGGGCTGGGGCGGGCTCTGGCTCCATGGCAGCGAGGAACTCTCGGGCCAGGGCCCCAGGCTGCTCAGCCTCCTCCACCGGGGGTTGTCCCATGTCCTCCAGTGGTGGCAGCTCACTCAGGTCATCCTCCTCCTCCTCTTCCTCCTCCTCTTCCTCCTCACCCTCTGCATCCTCAACCCCATCCAGCACCTCGAAGTCCTCGAGTGGTGGGACCCCGGCGGGCAGCGGGGCAGAGGGCTCAGAGGGTTCAGCACACGATGCCATGCTGCTGGGGGGACGGGAATTGGCCCTGGAGGTGGGGGGCAGAGATGTGGGTCAAAATCCTACACAGCCCCTCAAAGACTCCACTGTACCTATTCCCCACACTGCCAATCACTTTCTGTGTAACTCAAAGGCTCCAGGCCTCAGTTTCCTCATCTATACAGTGGGTATAACAACTCCACCTTGTTGGGAGAAATTAACCCACACATCAAGCCCTTGGCATCAGGCTCAAATAGTGTTAGCCATTCTTAGAGCTAATTATTATTTAATGTTTACAAACACTCAAGGAAGTAGGGAAAATTCCCCCCAACATTTTACAGAACAGGAAACAGGCCAGAGGGGCAAAGCCATTTGCCCAAGGTCACAGAGAAAGCCAGAGGCCAAAGGAGGATTTGAACCTGGGGCTTCAGGCCCTGTGGCTTTGCCTGATTCTATGCTAAGCGAGGGGTGCTGGGATTTTTGTGGAGAGGACAGCCTCTGAGGCCTTAGGGAAGCCATTTTTAGAGCCTCTAGGGCCACTGGGGGAATTGGATCTTTTACCAGGGCCTCCCACCTCCAGCCTCTTCTCCAAAGGGGAGACCCTTCCCAAAAGCACCAACCGTAACCACCCAGAAACCCCAAGCGTTTTTTCCTTTCACACCCTGAATCTAACACTATCCCCCACAACCCCAACATCAGGGACCCTGGCCCAAACCCTTCTCTAGGAGACCATCCTCCTCTCATCAGGCCTCGGTCCCACCCCCTCAAAGCAGCCTCCTTTTCAGAAGGGGTGGAGGTCCCACCACAGTTCACAGCCTCTTCCTTGCCTCAGGCCTCCTGAACCGACAACCAATCCCTCCGTCCCCCAGGCCCCAAGCTCAGAAGAGTGTGGCACAGCCATCAAACCAGCCCGCCGCATCCCCTCCCCAGCCCTCACCTGCCTGCTACTCCTGGGCTCGGGGCCCCACTTTCTGAGACCCTCCCAGCCCCCACCCCCATAATTCCCCGCGCCCGCACAATTCGGTCTCCCCTCCCACCCCCCGCCCCAACCACCACCGCCCCCAGCATGGGCCAGCTCCCCGCCACAGCGGCTCCGTCTCGCCGTAAACACTCCAGTGTCCCCAGACGCCCCCCCTTTCCGATCCCATAACACCCCACGCCCTTCTGACGCCCCACAGCCCCGGCCGGGCCCTCAGTCAAGCCGCGACCCAGGCCCCCAACGCCCCACGCCTGTCTGACGCCACCAGTCTGGGGCACCCGACCGCCGCACGCCTCGGGCGCCCCTGGCCCTGCACGCCTCCATCGGGATCCCCTCACTGGATTCCCTTCGCCCCCAGTGACCCCCATCCCCGACCACCCCCGCCCGGCCGCGCTCCCTCGGGCACCCCCGACCCCCGTGCCCCCCGGCTCGCCGCCCCCGCGGCCCCTCGCCCCGCCCATCGGCCGCAGCCCCCGGCGCGCTAGCCCTCGGACCAGTCTAGGCCAGGGCAGCGGCCCGGCCAGCACGGCGCCCCCAGCACCCCAGGATACTTGCCTCTGGCTCCGGGACCCCCGCTTGGGGTCCTGCGCCCCCCTCCCCGCCCCCAGCCGCGGCCGCCGCGCCTCGGGAACCGGGTTCAGCCGCTTGGCCCCGCCCCTGCCGTGCCCATTGGTCACCGCTGCCGCGACTGCCGCATCCATTGGCTCATGCAGACGTCCGTCCCGGGCGTTGGCACCTCCCCCTTCCTGCTTGGCTCCGCGGGGCTTTCTTAAAGGGACCGAAGCCTCCCGGCTACTGGGGCGGAGGTGGGGGACCTTGGGCTGGACCCCGACACGGGTCAGTATCGCGCAGCCTGTGCGACTCCTGCCTCTCCTCTGAGCTTCATCCTGATCATTTGCGAAATGGGGATAAACACCCCCATCTATGCACTCTCACCTTGGGGGCTTTTTGGGGGGACAGTCCGCTCTAAATGCTATTTCCTTAAAGACTTCAGGCTTGACGGGCAGGGCAGCTCTGGGGTTGCTGAATGACCCATCCTGAAGCCCTGGTTACAGAAGTGAAGCTGAGGTCCTGAGGGGGAGTGACTTGCCCAAAGGCATACAGAAACCTCCCTCCCATCCCCCACCCAGTTTAATGTCCAGAAGGTTGCCTGGTGCATACCGGAGGCGCTCAATTACTGCTGGGCATACCGGAGGCGCTCAATTACTGCTGGGCAGGCGACTGAGCCAGCAGGGCCACTGGGAGGAGTTCCTCCTCCATGCACTGTCTGCTGGAGGGTGATAAGGTCCCCATGACCCGGGGAGAGGTGGCATCCTTGATTAGCTAAGCTTTTATGGATCTTGTTTTGAAACCGGGACACTTCTCCCTCCTTCACTCAGTTTTATTTCCTTCCTAGCAGTTACTCCCTTCCAGAATTATCTTGTCATTTAATTTGCTTGTGGTTGGAGGGACCATCCCCCACTCTGCTCCGTCCTGGCAGGGATTTTTGCCTGATTTGTACCCAGCACCTCCTTGAACCATGCCTGGCATCTATAGAAGCTCAATAAATGGGTGGGTGGGTGGGTGGATGGATGGATGGATGGATGGATGGATGGATTAGTCAGACATCAGCTTTTGGAGGTAGCTATGATGGAGGTGGTAACTGGGTTTTTGGAGATAACTAACTTCTAAGGTTGGAGTTCCCAGGTTGCCTCCTACAGGAAGCCCTCCCAGACCCCCCTAAGGCAAGACTAGGTGCCCCATTTGGCTGTCTTGGCACAATGAAGTTGATGTACATCCACTTCATAACTAGTTCACTTGTTTTTTTTTTTTTTGTCTGTTTGTTTTTGTTTTTAGAGAAGAAGTTTCACTCTTGTTGCCCAGGCTAGAGTGCAATGGCGCGATCTCAGCTCACCGCAACCTCTGCCTCCCAGATTCAAGCGATTCTCCTGCCTTAGTCTCCCTAGTAGCTGGGAGTAGAGGCATGCGCCACCACATCTGGCTAATTTTGTATTTTTAGTGGATACGGGGTTTCTTCATGTTCGTCAGGCAGGTCTCAAACTCCCAACCTCACGTAATCCTCCCACCTCGACATACCAAAGTGCTGGGATTACAGACATGAGCTACCACGCCTGGCCTTTTTTTCTTTCTTTCTTTCTTTTTTTTTTTTTTTTTTTTTGAGACGGGGTCTTGCTCTGTCATCAGGCTCGAGTGCAGTGGTGCGATCTCAGCTCACTGCAACATCCACCTCCTGGGTTCAAATGATTTTCCTGCCTCAGCCTCCTGAGTAGCTGGAACTACAGGTTCCTGCCACCACGCCCAACTAATTTTTGTATTTTTAGTAGACACAGGGTTTCACCATGTTGGCCAGGATGGTCTGGAACTCCTGACCTCATGATCTGCCTGCCTTGGCTTCCCAAACTAGTTTACTTATATCTCTGCTTTTTTTTTTTTTTTTTTTTTTGTGAGATAGGGTCTTACTTTGAAACCCATGCTGGAGTGCAGTGGCACAATCTCAGATTCTCAGATCACTGCAACCACCTCTACCTCCTGGGCTCAAGCAGTCCTCCCGCTTCAGCCTCCTGAGTAGCTGGGACCACAGGTGCAGCATCATGTCCAGCTATTTTTTTTTTTTTTTTTTTTGAGACAGAGTCTTGCTCTGTTGCCTAGGCTGGAGTGCAGAGATGCAATCTCGGCTTACTGCAAGCTCCGCCTCCCAGGTTCATGGCATTCTCCTGCCTCAGCCTCATGAGTAGCTGGGACTACAGGCACCCGCCACCACACCTGGCTAATTTTTTGTATTTTTAGTGGAGATGGGGCTTCACCGTGTTAGCCAGGATGGTCTTGATCTCCTGACATCGTGATCCACCCGCCTCAGCTTCCCAAAGTGCTGGGATTACAGGCGTGAGCCACCGCGCCCAGCCCAATATTTATATTTTTTATAGAGATGAGGTTTCCCCATGTTGCCCAGGCTGGTCTTGAACTCCTGGGCTCAAACAATCCTTCCACTTTGGCCTCCCAAACTGTTGGGATTATAGGAGTGAGCCACTGCCTTGATTTGCCTCTGCCTTGCCCTCTACACTGGAAGAGCCCCAAAGTCTGGGAAGCCTTTGTTGTTTCTCATTGTTATAGCTCGGAGACTTGCACAGTGCCTGTAGCACAAAAGGTAGTGGTGGGGTCTCATGAAAATCACTGAGGAAGGAAGGGAGGTTGGACAGCCAGAAAAGGTGGTAGCACAGCAGAGCTATGTAAGAAATCACCTGGGGGGGTGTGGTGGCTTATGCCAGTAATCCCAGTACTTTGGGAGGCCAAGGTAGGTGGATCACCTGAAGTCAGGAAATCCAGACCAGCCTGGCCAACATGGTGAAACCCCGACTCTACTAAAAATACAGAAATTAGCCCAGTATGGTGGTGCATGCCTATAATCTCAGATACTGGGGTGGCTGAGGCATGAGGATTGCTTGAACCCCAGAGGTGGAAGTTGCAGTGAGCAAGACCCTGTCTCAAACAAGAGGAGAAAGGCCGGGTGCGGTGGCTCACACCTGTAATCCCAGCACTTTGGGAGGCTGAGGCGGGCGGATCACAAGGTCAGGAGACTGAGACCATCCTGGCTAACACGGTGAAACCCCGTCTCCACTAAAAATACAAAAAATTATCCGGGCATGGTGGCGGGCGCCTGTAGTGCCAGCTACTTGGGAGGTTGAGGCAGGAGACTGGCAGGAACCTGGGAGGCAGAGGTTGCTGTGAGCCAAGATTGTGCCACTGCACTCCAGCCTGGGGGAGAGAGCGTGAGACTCCATCTGAAAAAAAAAGAAAAAGATAAAAAATCACCTGGGAAGGGGCATGAAATAATCCCTGGGCAACTCCAGGGTCTGAGGGACTTAAACTATTCCCCATCCATCACTGAACCCCAGTTTTTAATTGTTTTTATTTTTTTAACTTTTTTGTTTTTATAACCTACCTGAACCCCTATGTTTATATCTGCACAGTGGAGTTCCTTGCCCATCCGTCTGCATCTCTGTTACAGGGGCAGGAGGAATTGCACTAAACAACAATGCTAATAAACAAGTCTCAGCTGGGCACAGTGACTCACGCCTGTAATCCCAGCACTTTGGGAGGCTGAGGCGGGTGGATCATCTGAGGTCAAGAGTTCGAGACGAGCCTGGCCAATGTGGTGAAAATTGTCTCTACAAAAATTACAGAAATTAGCCGGGTGTAATCCCAGCTACTTGGGAAGCTGAGGCAGGAGAATCGCTTGAACCCAGGAGGCAGACGTTGCAGCGAACCAAGATCATGCCACTGTATTCCTGCCTGGGCAACCTAAGCCTAGGTAACATAGTGAGAGCCTGCCTCTACAGAACATTTATTAATTTATTTATTTGGAGACACAGTCTCCCTCTGTCTCCCACGTAGAGTGAAGTGGAGCAATCTGGGCTCACTGCAATCTCTGACTCCCAGGTTCAAGCGATTCTCCTCCCTCAGCCTCCTGAGTAGCTGGGATTACAGGCGTCTGCCGTGAGACACGACTAATTTTTTTTTTTTTTTTTTTGAGACGGAGTCTCGCTCTGTTGCCCAGGCTGGAGTGCAGTGGCCGGATCTCAGCTCACTGCAAGCTCCGCCTCCCGGGTTTACGCCATTCTCCTGCCTCAGCCTCCCAAGTAGCTGGGACTACAGACACCTGCCACCTCGCCCGGCTAGTTTTTTGTATTTTTTAGTAGAGACAGGGTTTCACTCTGTTAGCCAGGATGGTCTCAATCTCCTGACCTACGACTAATTTCTTTTTTGAGACGGAGTCTCATGAGGCTGAAGTGCAATGGCGTGATCTCAGCTCACTGCAATCTCCACCTCCTGGGTTCAAGCGATTCTCCTGCCTCAGCCTTCCTAGTAGCTGGGATTACAGGCACCTGCCACCATACCTGGCTAATTTTTTGTATTTTTAGTAGAGATGGGGGTTCCACTATGTTGGCCAGGCTGGTCTCGAACTCCTGACCTCGTGATCTGCCTGCTTTGGCCTCCCGAAGTGCTGGGATTACAGGCATGAGCCATCACGCCCAGCTTCTACAGAAAATTTAAAAATGTAGTCCCAGAAAAATAGGAGGCTGAGGTGGGAGGGGATCCTTTGAACCCAGGAGATCAAGACTGCAGTGAGTTATAATCAAAGCTCTGTACTGCAGCCTAAGCAACAAGGCAAGACGCTGTTTCTAAAATAATAATAATTATTATTATAAATAATAAGCTACTAAAATAAACTACAAAATAACACCACCACCAACAATAATAATGGCTGGCACTCATTGAACAGGCATTTGCAGGCAAACATTTTACTTATATTTACTTTTCCCTTTTTTTTGAGACGGAATCTGGCTCTGTCACCCAGGCCGGGGTGCAGTGGCACAATCTCGGCTCACTGCCACCTCTGCCTCCCAGGTTCAAGTAATTCTCCTGTCTCAGCTCCGGAGTAGCTGGGACTACAGGCGCTAGCCACCAAGCCTGGCGGATTTTTGTATTTTTAGTGGAGACGGGGTTTCACCATATTGATCAGGCAGGTCTCGAACTCTTGACCTCAGGTGATCCACCCACCTCAGCCTCCCAAAGTGCTGGGATTACAGGCGTGAGCCACCGTGCCCAGCCTACTTTTCCCTTATAAAACAAATACTTGGCTGGGTGCAGTGGCTTACACTTGTAATCCTAGCATTTTGGGAGGCCGAGGCAGGTGGATCACCTGTGCTCAGGAGTTTGAGACCAGCCTGGCCAACGTGGTGAAAACCCATCTCTACTAAAAATACAAAAATCAGCCAGGTGTGGTGGCAGGCGCCTGTAATTCCAGCTACTCAGGAGGCTGAGGCAGGAGAATCGCTTGAACCCGGGAGGCAGAGGTTGTAGTGAGCCGAGATCACACCACTACACTCCAGCCTGGACGACAGAGCGAGACTTGATCTCAAAAACAAAAACAAAAACAAAAACAAAAATGTTCTACTTGGAGGCCATATCATTGGCTTCATGCAGAGTTGTAGTTGTTGTGTTTCCTGGTGAACTGAACCTTTTTTTTTTTTTTTTTTGAGATCGAGTCTCACTCTGTTTTCCAGGTTGGAGTGCAGTGGCAAGATCTCAGCTCACTGCAGCCTCTGCCTCTTGGGTTCAAGTGATATCTCATGCCCCACCCTCCGGAGTAGCTGGGATTACAGGCACCTGACACCACGCCTGGCTAAGTTTTGTATTTTTAGTTGAGACAGGGTTAAACCATGTTGGCCAGGGTGTTCTCAAACTCCTGCCCTCAGGTGATCCACGTGTCTCGGCCTCTCAAAGTGCTGGGATTGCAGGCATGAGCCATGGCGCCGGGCCTGAACTGAACCTTTCATTGTTAAGATGTGCCCCTCTTTACTTCTTTCATTTTTGCCTTAGAGTGCACTTTGTTAAGATTGCACACCTGGGTGCGGTGGCTCACTCCTGTAATCCCAGCACTTTGGGAGGCTGAGGCGGGCTGATCATGAGGTGAAGAGATTGAGACTATCCTGGCCAACATGGTGAAATGAAACCCTGTCTATACTACAAATACAAAAATTAGCTGGGCGTGGTGGCATGCTCCAGTAATCCCAGCTACTCAGGAGGCTGAGGCAGGAGAATTACTTGAACCCGGGAGGCAGAGGTTGCAGTGGGCCGAGATTGCGCCACTGCACTCCAACCTGGAGACAGAGCTAGACTCCATCTCAAAAAAAAAAAAAAAGAAAAAAAAATTACACACCATTTCTCCTTGGTTCATGTTTTCTTTATTTCTTTCTGACACAAGGTCTCACTGTGTGGCCCAGGCTGGAGTGCAGTGGCGCAATCAACAGTCACTGCAGCAGCTTCAACCACCCACGCTCAAGCAATCCTCCCAGCTCAGCCTCCCTAGTAGCTTCAACTACAGGTGTGCACTACCATGCCCAGTTACTTTTTTTATATATATATTTATTGTTTGTAGAGATGGAATCTTGCTATGTTGCTCAGGCTGTTCTCAAGCTCCTGCTCAAGCAATCCTCTCACCTCGGCCTCACAAAGTGCTGGGATTAAAGGCATGAGCCACCATGCCCGGCTCCATCTTTGTTTTTTTTTTTTTTGAGACGGGAGTCTTGCTCTGTTGCCCAGGCTGGAGTGCAGTGGTGCGATCTCAGCTCACTGCAACCTCCACCTCCCGGGTTCAAGTGATTCTCCTGCCTCAGCCTCCTGAATAGCTGGGAGTACAGGCACATGCCACCATGCCCAGCTAATTGGTGTGTGTGTGTGTGTGTGTGTGTGTGTGTGTGTGTGTTTAGTAGAAACGGGGTTTCACCATGTTAGCCAGGCTGCTCTTGAACTCCTGACCTCAGGTGGTCCACCCGCCTCAGCCTCCCAAAGTTCTGAGATTACAGGCGTGAGCCACCGTGCCCGGCCTCCATCTTTGTTTTTTAACTGGGGCATTTGGTCTATGGGTATTTAATGTAATTATGGACGTATCTAGACATAAATCTGTCTCCTTAGGAGGTTTTTCTTTTTTTTTTTTTTTTTTTTTTTTTTGAGGCGGAGTCTCGCTCTGTCGCCCGGACTGGAGTGCAGTGGCCGGATCTCAGCTCACTGCAAGCTCCGCCTCCCGGGTTTACGCCATTCTCCTGCCTCAGCCTCCCGAGTAGCTGGGACTACAGGCGCCCGCCACCTCACCCGGCTAGTTTTTGTATCTTTAGTAGAGACGGAGTTTCACCGTGTTAGCCAGGATGGTCTCGATCTCCTGACCTCGTGATCCGCCCGTCTCGGCCTCCCAAAGTGCTGGGATTACAGGCTTGAGCCACCGCGCCCGGCCCTTAGGAGGTTTTTCTATCTCTCTCTCTTTTTTTTTTTTTTGAGATGGAGTCGCTCTGTTGCTAGGCTGGAGCAATGATCACGCCATTGCACTTCAGTGCAGGCAACAGAGTAAGACCCTATCACACACACACAAAAGGAAATGAAACGGAAAAAAGTGGCAGAGAAACCCTTCCAGTTCCCAAACCTGATCCCCCAATGTCCCCATCTCTGAGCAGACTGAATGTTCCCATAACTTTCTGTCCTCTCCCCTGATCACACAAAAAAACATGTTTTTGTCTCAGGTCCAGTGTGTAGAAAATATCAGGGGAGCCGGCCACGGTGGCTTAAGCCTGTAATCCCAGCACTTTGGAGCCTGACACGGGCGGATCACGAGGTCAGAAGATTGAGACCATCTTGGCTAACACGGTGAAACCCCGCCTCTACTAAAAAATACAAAAAAACTAGCCTGGCGAGGTGGCAGGTCCCTGTAGTCCCAGCTACTCGGGAGGCTGAGGCAGGAGAATGACGTAAACCCGGGAGGCGGAGCTTGCAGTGAGCCGAGATCCGGCCACTGCACTCCAGCCTGAGCAACAGAGCGAGACTCGGTCTCAAAAAATAAAGAAAACATCAGGGGCCAGCCAAGTCCCTTTTGGCGTCAATCTATAGTCCCCACCCCTTCTAAGACCCTCCTAAATGATCTTTGACTTCCAAAAGAGCCTCAGGGACCCACTGAAAAATTTGCTTTTGGCCTGGCATAGTGGCTCATGTCTGTAATCCCAGCACTTTGGGAGGCCAGGCGGGTGGATCACTTGAGGTCAGGAGTTCGAGAGCAGCCTGGCCAACGTGGCGAAACCCTGTCTTTACCAATACAAAAATTATCCGGGCACCATGAGCGGTGGCTCACGCCTGTAATCCCAGTACTTTGGGAGGCTGAGGTGGGCGGATCACAGGGTCAGGAGATTGAGACCATCCTGGCTAACATGGTGAAACCCTGTTTCTACTAAAGCCGGATGTGGTGGCGGGCACCTGTAGGCCCAGCTACTTGGGAGGCTGAGGCAGGAGAATGGTGTGAACCCGGGAGGCAGAGCTTGCAGTGAGCTGAGATCATGCCACTGCACTCCAGCCTGCTCCAGCCTGGACAACAGAGTGAGACTCCATCTCAAAAAAAAAAATTACCTGGGCATGGTGGTGCATGCCTGTAATCCCAGCTACTCAAGAGGGTGAGGCAGGAGAATTGCCTGAATCTGGGAGGCAGAGGTTGCAGTGAGCCAAGATTGCAATACTATACTCCAGCCTAAGTGACAGAGGAAGACCTGGTCTCAAAAAAAAAAAAAAAAAAAAATGCCAGGCACGGTGGCTCACGCCTGTAATCCCAGCACTTTGAGAGGCTGAGGCAGATGAATCACAAGATCAGGAGATCGAGACCGTGCTGGTTTCACCAACATGGTGAAACCCCGTCTCTACTAAAAATACAAAAATTAGCTGGGCGTGATGGCGGGCGCCTGTAATCCCAGCTACTTGGGAGGCTGAGGCAGGAGAATCGCTTGAACCAGGGAGGCAGAGGTTGCAGTGAATGGAGATCATGCCACTGCACTCTAGCCTGGCGACAAAGTGAGACTCTGTCTCAAAAAAAAAAAGAAAGAAAGAAAAGAAAAAGAGAAAAGCTTGGCTTCTCCAGCCTGGGCGTCTTCTGCTGCAGAGTGCAAACAGAGTCATGGTTCTTCTTTTCCCAGCAGCCTCCATCCCAGCTGCCCTCTCAGAAGTGTCTCCTGCCTGGTGCACTGAGCTCCCTGCCAATTCCTACAAAGATCAAGTCCACCCTAGGTGCTTTCCCATCATCCTTCCTTGGCTCCTGTAATTCCCTCAGCTCCGAATGATTGTCTGTTTCTAGAAAAATCCCATTTCTACCTCAAAACCCCATCCAGAGGTACCTGCCTCCTTGCAACCTTCCTTGCTTCTAATATTAGCCCTCACATTCTACTCTAGTTTTCTCCAGCTTTAAGTCCCTCCCCTTTCTTTCCAACCACTGACCCCAGTGGGGTGGAGGGGTCTATTTTTCACTCTATTTCTCCTCCTCCTCCAGGGCTAGGTAAGAATGGAGAACTTCCTGGGTCCCCAGAATATGGGCCATATCCAGAGGGGAGTGAACAATTTATTATTTTTATTATTATTATTTTAATATACTAATAATGTTTATTGAGGGAATCAGGATAAAACTAAAATAACAGACAAAGTACGTAAGAAAGAGGGGTAATTGAAGTGAAAGCATTTTTTTTTTTAGGTGGACAGGAAGTAGAATTTATCGATGAGTATTAAGAGGGGGCAGCACAGTGGAAGCCCTCATGAGTGCAGGGCCTGCCACTTGTCCAGAGCGCCACGATTGGGAATGTACTTGACCCATCTGGGATGAGCCGCTTCTCAGCCACCATGTCTTCAAATTCGTTGGCATTGAACTTGGTGAAGCCCCACTTCTTTGAGATGTGGATCTTCTGGCGGCTGGGGAGCTTGAACTTGGCCCTGCACAGGGCCTCAATCACATGCTCCTTGTTCTGCAGCTTGGTGCAGATGGACATAACTTGGCCAATGTGAACCCTGGCCACAGTGCCCTGGGGCTTTCCAATGGCACCTCGCATGCCTGTTTGGAGCCTACACTGGGGTAGTGCAAGGTCAGAAACATGAACATCCATCTGAAAGTACTGTCTCCAAGGTCCCTTAGAGCAACCCATACAACAAACAGGTTGCATCACTACCAGGGAAGCTGCTGTTTGCAGCCATTGCACACTGGGCCCCCATGAGGAAAGGAACTCAGTCGGAATTATTATTATTTTTGAGATGGAGTCTTGCTCTGTCGACCAGGCTAGTAGGCAGTGGTGCAAACTCAGCTCATTGCAACCTCTGCCTCCCAGGTTCCGGCAATTCTCTACCTCAGCCTCCCAAATAGCTGGGATTACAGGTGTGCACCACCATACTCAGCTAATTTTTGTGTTTTTAGTAGAGATGAGGTTTCACCATGTTGGCCAGGCTGGTCTCGAACTCCTGACCTTGTGATCTGCCCGCCTGGGCCTCCCAAAGTGCTGGGATTACAGGCGTGAGCCACCGCGCCCAGCCAACAAATTTTTTTTTTTTTTTGAGACACAGTCTCGCTCTGTCGCTCACGCTGGAGTACAGTAGTGCAATCTCGGCTCACTGCAACCTCCGCTTCCCAGATTCAAGCAATTCTCCTGCCTCAGCCTCCTGAGTAGCTGGGATTAAATATGTGCGCCACCACGCCCAGCTAATTTTTGTATTTTTACTAGAGACGGGGTTTCACCATGTTGGTCAGGCTGGTCTCAAAATCCTGACCTGTGATCCACCCACTTTGGCCTCCCAAAGTGCTAGGATTACAGGCGTGAGCCACTGCGACCGGTCTGAAAAATTTTTTAAATTGTTGGACTGGCCAGCACAGTGGCTCACGCCTGTAATCCCAGCACTTTGGGAGGCCAAAGCGGGCAGATCACTTGAGGCCAGGAGTTCAAGACCAGCCTGGCCAACATAGTGAAACCCTGTCTCTACTAAAAATACAAAAATTAGCCGAGTATAGTGGTGTGTGCCTGTAATCCCAGCTCCTCAGGAGGCTGAGGCAGGAGAATCGCCTGAACCCGGGAGGCAGAGATTGCAGTGAGCTGAGATCGTGCCATTGCACTCCAGCCTGGTGACAGAGTGAGACTCTGTCTCAAGAAACAAATAAACAAACAAACTGTTGAACTAAACATACAAGAATCATAGCCAGGCACAGTGGCTCATGCCTGTAATCCCAGCACTTTGGGAGGCCGAGGCAGGCGGATCACAAGATCAGGAGTTCAAGACCAGCCTGGCCAACATGGTGAAACCTGGTCTCTCCTAAAAATACAAAAATTAGATGGGCATGGTGACGGGCACCTGTAGTCCCAGCTACTTGTGAGACTGAGGCAGGAGAATCGCTTGAACCCGGGAGGCGGAGGTTGCAGTGAGCCTAGATCATACCACTGCACTCAAGCCTGGGTGACAGAGTGAGACTATGTCTCAAAAAGGAAAAAAAAAAAAAAAAATCTAGCCAGGTACAGTAGCTCACACCTGTAATCCCAGCACTTTGGGAGGCCAAGGCGAGCGGATCACCTGAGGTCAGGAGTTTGAGACCAGCCTGGCCAACATGGTGAAATCCTTGTCTAGTAAAAATACAAAAATGAGCCAGGTGTGGTGGTGGGCGCCTATAATCCTAACTTCTAGGGAGGCTGAGGCAGGAGAATCGCTTGAACCCAGAAGGAGGAGGTTGCAGTGTGCTGAGATCGCAACACTGCACTCCAGCATGGGTGACAAAGTGAGACTGTTTCAAATTAAAAAGCAACAGGCTGGGTGTGGTAACTCATGCCTGTAATCCCAGCACTTTGGGAGGCCAAGGTGGGTGGATCACGAGGTCAGGAATTCAAGACCAAGCTGGCTAACATCGTGACACCCTGTCTCTACTAAAAATACAAAAATTGGCTGGGCGCGGTGGCTCAAGCCTGTAATCCCAGCACTTTGGGAGGCCGAGGCGGGTGGATCACGAGGTCAGGAGATCGAGACCATCCTGGCTAACCCGGTGAAACTCCGTCTCTACTAAAAAAATACAAAAAAACTAGCCGGGCGAGGTGGTGGGCGCCTGTACTTCCAGCTACTCGGGAGGCTGAGGCAGGAGAATGGCGTGAACCCAGGAGGCGGAGCTTGCAGTGAGCTGAGATCCAGCCACTCACTCCAGTCTGGGCGACAGAGCGAGACTCCGTCTCAAAAAAAAAAAAAACCACAAAAAACACAAAAAATAGCTGGGCGTGGTGGCATGCACCTGTAATCCCAGCTACTTGGGAGGCTGAGGCAGGAGAATGGCTTGAATCCGGGAGGCAGAGTTTGCAGTGAGCCGAGATCATGCCACCGCACTCCAGCCTGGGCGACAAATCAAGACTCAGTCATCTCAAAAACAACAACAAAAACCAGTTGTTGAACTAAATATATAAGAATTCCAGGCCAGGCGCGGTGGCTCACGCCTATAATCCCAGCACTTTGGGAGGCCGAGACGGGCGGATCACGAGGTGAGGAGATCAAGACCATCCTGGGTAATGCAGTGAAACCCCGTTTCTACTAAAAAAAATACCAAAAAAATTAGCCGGAAGTGGTGGCAGGTGCCTGTAGTCCCAGCTACTGGGAAGGCTGAGGCAGGAGAATGGTGTGAACTCGGCAGGCGGAGCTTGCAGTGAGCTGAGATCGTGCCACTGCACTCCAGCCTGGGCGACAGGGCGAGACTCCGTCTCAAAAGAAAAAAAAAAAAGAATTCCAGTCCTCACTGACTTTTTTTTCTTCTTTCTTTTTTTTTTTTTTTTGAGACTGGGTCTCCCTCTGTTACCTAGCCTGAAGTACAGTGGTGCAATCCTAGCTTACTGCAGCCTATCCTAGCTTACTGCAGCCTGGAACTCCTGGGATCAGGTAATTCTTCTGCTTCAGCCTCCCAAGCATATGGGACTACAGATGTGCACCACCATGCCCAGTTAATTTTTTTTATTTATTTTATTTATTTCTTTCTTTATTTTTATTTTATTTTTATTTTTTTGAGACGGAGTCTCACTCTGCCGCCCAGGCTGGAGTGCAATGGCCGGATCTCAGCTCACTGCAAGCTCCGCCTCCCAGTTTACGCCATTCTCCTGCCTCAGCCTCCCAAGTAGCTGGGACTACAGGCGCCCGCCAAGTTGCCAGGCTAGTTTTTTGTTTTTTTTTTTTTTTTTTTTTGAGACGGAGTCTCGCTCTGTCGCCCAGGCTGGAGTGCAGTGGCCGGATCTCAGCTCACTGCAAGCTGCGCCTCCCGGGTTTACGCCATTCTCCTGTCTCAGCCTCCCAAGTAGCTGGGACTATAGGTGCCCGCCACCTCGCCCGGCTAGTTTTTGTATTTTTTAGTAGAGACGGGGTTTCGCCGTGTTAGCTAGGTTGGTCTCGATCTCCTGACCTCGCGATCCACCCGTCTCGGCCTCCCAAAGTGCTGGGATTACAGGCTTGAGCCACCGCGCCCGGCCTTATTTATTTATTTATTTATTTATTTATTTATTTTCAATGTTCATTTTCCTTTAATGACCCGCATCTCCCTGAAGGGCAGGTGCAGGCAGCTAGGCGATGGCAAGAGATGTTCACTTGAAGATCTTGCCCTGATTGAAGGCTTTGCCCACATGCTGGAAGGCCCCCTCCCAGGAAAAGTACTCTCGAACCAGCGTCTGGGTCTCCTTGCTGCCAGGATCCAGTTTCCGCCATGTGTATGACTCGTAGTCCACCTGCCAATCTGGACTCAGCGGAAAGGCAAGCGCCTGGCCTCGCTTCCGAACTCAGACTCCAGAAATGGAGTTGCTATTGTTGGTTCCAAAGAGGATGACACTGGCGAAGGCATTCTTCCTCAGCTTGTCCAGTCGCTGGAACATTCCAGTGATGAGATTGCAGCTCATGAAGGTCTGAGTGAGTTCTTCAGGGAAGCGATACTCTGAGTACCACAGGGACCAGCCGTCCTTATCAAAGTGTTCCCAGAAATATGGCAGTGCCACAGAGAGTGTGTCCTCATTGGAGTACTTGAGCTTAAATTCATCCAACACAAAGGTACTCTTGGGCAAGTGAGCGAAGGGGTCCTTGGCCTTGGGCTCAGCAGCCAGTGCCTGCTCACATTCATCCATCTCCTCCTCAGGAGCAGGGGCAGCTGCTTTTTTCTCCTCCTTCCGCTCAGCCTGGGGCTTCTGCTTCTCTTTTTTTTTTTTTTTTTTTTTTGAGACGGAGTCTTGCTCTGTCGCCCAGGCTGGAGTGCAGTGCCCGGATCTCAGCTCACTGCAAGCTCCGCCTCCCAGGTTTACGCCATTCTCCTGCCTCAGCCTCCCAAGTAGCTGGGACTACAGGCGCCGCCACCTCGCCCGGCTAGTTTTTGTATTTTTTAGTAGAGACGGGGTTTCACCGTGTTCACCAGGATGGTCTCGAACTCCTGACCTCGTGATCCGCCTGTCTCGGCCTCCCAACGTGCTGGGATTACAGGTTTGAGCCACCGCGCCCGGCCTGGGCTTCTGCTTCTCTTCCCATGAACCCTTCTCTTTCCGTGGTGTATCTTTTTTAGGCTGGGTCTCTGCAAACTTTTTAGCATCAAACTGGGCCATCTTCTCACACAGCTTCACTTCCCCCAAGACAGCCCGGAACTGGGGCTGATTAATGCAGGTGAGGAACCAGCGGTTGGTATTGGGAAAGGCCTGGCGGAAAGAAGGCTCTAGGACCTGCTTATAGAGCCACAACAGGGTGCAGACAACTGTGATGTCAGCCAATGTCACTCGTTCACCCACCAGAAAAGTCCTCGTCTTCAAGTGAGCATCTAGCAGCCCCAGAATTCGTCTCACTTCCTCCTTTGCATTCTCAGTGGCCTGTTTGTTGTGGTGCATGATGCCCAAGGTGGGGAATACCCAGGTACTGGCTGGGGGCACTATATCGGAATCAGCAAAGCTCACCCACTGTGCCACCTAGGCTGCTGCCTCTGGAGTACTTCCCCGCAGCTCCTCGTTGCTCACATAGTAGGCAATGGCGTTGCTCTCAAACACACAGAATCCATCGTCACCCTCAAATGCCGGAACCTTGCCGGCAGGAAATTTGCGGAGAAATTCAGGGGTGCGGTTGGTTTGGCCAAAATGGAAGTGGGGTGGTGCGAAGAGCACGCGGACCTGAGCCCCACTGTACTGAGCAGTGATGAGAGCCTTGAAGGCCCTCCAGTTTTCAGGATACGTATACAGGGTCCCAGCCGCCATGGTGATTCCGCAAAGAAAAGGGCTAATTTTTTTTAGAAACAAGTTCTCAATGTTTCCCAGGCTGGCCTTGAACTCTTGGGCTGAATGGATCTTCCAGCCTCTGCCTCCCAGTCATTGACTTTCCCACACATGATGGCAGCAGAACCTGGGAGTGATATTATCAACAGTGTACTGTGGGCTTACTGTGTTCCAACTCTTGTAAGGATTTTGCCTACGTGATTTCATAAAGTTAAGCTGCTTGCCCAAGGCCATTCAGCTAGGATGTGACAGAGCTGCATTTAAAACTCAGGTATGTGTAATTTCAGGGCTCTGAAACAGTCTTCATGTGCCCAAGAACTTGTGTGTTTATCTTTCAAGCTCTCAACAACCATCAGAGATACATGTTGTGATTACACAGACTTGCAATTAACAGAGACTCAGAGAAGTTACAAATATAATTCATAACATACACACCGTATGGAATCTCAATAACAATAATTACTTGTAAATATTAATTTTATTTATTTACTTATTTATATTTTTAGACAGAGTCTCACTCTGTTCCCAGGCTGGAGTACAGTGGCACGATCTCAGCTCACTGCAACCTCTGACTCTCTGGTTCAAGCGATTCTCCTGCCTCAGCCTCCCGAATAGCTAGGATTATGGGCATGTGCCACCACGCCCAGCTAATTTTCGTTGTATTTTTTAGTAGAGACAGGGTTTCACCATGTTGGCCAGGATGGTCTTGATCTCCTGACCTCGTGATCCGTCCGCCTCGGCCTCCCAAAGTGTTGAGATTACAGGCGTGAGCCACCGCACCAGGCCTAATTTTATTTATTTATTTATTTTATTATTTTTTTTTTTTGAGATGGAGTCTCGTTCTGTCGCCCAGGCTGGAGTGCAGTGGCCGGATCTCAGCTCACTGCAAGCTCCGCCTCCCGGGTTCACGCCATTCTCCTGGCTCAGCCTCCCGAGTAGCTGGGACTACAGACACCGGCCACCTCGCCCGGCTAGTTTTTTGTATTTTTAGTAGAGACGGGGTTTCACCATGTTAGCCAGGATGGTCTCGATCTCCTGACCTCGTGATCCGCCCGTCTCGGCCTCCCAAAGTGTTGGGATTACAGGCTTGAGCCACCGCGCCCAGCCTAATTTTATTTATTAAACCTAATGACACACTTCTCAAAAGCAAACATTTATGTAGCGATTACTATTCACCTTGTTTTGTTCAAACATTTAACTTGGGCCGGGCGCGGTGGCTCAAGCCTGTAATCCCAGCACTTTGGGAGGCCGAGACGGGCTGATCACGAGGTCAGGAGATCGAGACCATCCTGGCTAACACGGTGAAACCCCGTCTCTACTAAAAAATACAAAAAAATTAGCCGGGCGAGGTGGCGGGCGCCTGTAGTCCCAGCTACTCGGGAGGCTGAGGCAGGAGAATGGCGTAAACCTGGGAGGCGGAGCTTGCAGTGAGCTGAGATCCGGCCACTGCACTCCAGCCCGGAGACAGAGCGAGACTCCGTCTCAAAAAAAAAAAAAAAAAAAAAAAAAAAAAAAAACATTTAACTTGGATTATCTCACTTTAAAAAAGCATCCTGGCCGGGCGCGGTCCTCAGCCTCTTGAGTAGCTGGGATTACAGGCATGTGCCACCACATCCAGCTAATTTTGTATTTTTAGTAGAACAATTGCTTGAACTGGGGAGGCAGAGGTTCCAATGAGCCAAGATCCTGCCATTGCACTCCAGCCCGGGCAACAAGAGCGAAACTCCATCTCAAAAAAAAAAAAAAAAAAGGCATCCTTGTCTGGGCGCGGTGGCTCACTCCTGTAATCCTAGCACTTTGGGAGCCCGAGGCAGGTGGATCACGATGTCAGGAGTTCGAGACCAGCCTGGCCAACATAGTGAAACCCCGTCTCTACTAAAAATACAAAAAATTAGCTGCGCATGGTGGCACTAATGTCTTACTTTGTCACCCAGGCTGGAGTGCAATGGCATGATCTCGGCTCACTGCAACCTCCGCCCTCCGGGTTCAAGTGATTCTCCTGCCTCAGCCTCCTGAGTAGCTGGGATTACAGGTGCGTGCCACCATGCCTGGGTAATTTTTGTATTTTTTTTTTTTTTTTGAGACGGAGTCTTGCTCTGTCGCCCGGGCTAGAGTGCAGTGGCCGGATCTCAGCTCACTGCAAGCTCCGCCTCCCGGGTTTTACGCCATTCTCCTGCCTCAGCCTCCGGAGTAGCTGTGACTACAGGCGCCCGCCACCTCGCCCGGCTAGGTTTTTTTTTTTTTTTTTGTATTTTTAGTAGAGACGGTTTCACCGGTTAGCCAGGATGGTCTCGCTCTCCTGGCCTCGTGATCCGCCCATCTCGGCCTCCCAAAGTGCTGGGATTACAGGCTTGAGCCACTGCGCCCGGCCAATTTTTGTATTTTTAGTAGAGACGGGGTTTCACCATATTGGCCAGGCCAATCTCGAACCCCTGACCTCCACCATGCCTGGCTAATTTTGTATTTTTAGTAAAGACAGGATTTCTCCATGTTGGTCAGGCTGGTGTCCAACTCCTGACCTCAGGTGATCCAACCATCTCGGCCTCCCAAGTGCTGGGATTACAGGCTTGAGCCACTGCGCCCGGCCAATTTTTGTATTTTTAGTAGAGACGGGGTTTCACCATATTGGCCAGGCCAATCTCGAACCCCTGACCTCCACCATGCCTGGCTAATTTTGTATTTTTAGTAAAGACAGGATTTCTCCATGTTGGTCAGGCTGGTGTCCAACTCCTGACCTCAGGTGATCCAACCATCTCGGCCTCCCAAAGTGCTGGGATTACAGGAGTGAGCTACCACACCTGGCCTCTTTCTTTTTTGTTTTGAGACAGAGTTTCGCTCTTGTTGCCAAGGCTGGAGTGCAGTGGGTGATCTCAGCTCACTGCAACCTCTGCCTCACAGGTCCAAGTGATTCTCCAGCCTCTCGAGTAATTGGGATTACAGGAGCCCACCATGCCTGGCTAATTTTTTTGTGTTTTTAGTAGAGACAGGGTTTCATCATGTTGGCCCAGGTGGTCTCGAACTCCTGACTTCCTGATCTGCCCACCTCAGCTTCCCACAGTGCTGGGATTACAGGCGTGAATCACTGCGCCCTGCCTGATCTTGGTTTCTAAATCCTACTCTTCAAGCAAAGGAACCGGGTTCCTTGGAGAAAATGGCTGATTCCAGGGATTTTCCACAGCATTGGATCATGTTGTGGAGCTCAAGATAAATAATGCCCAGAGAATGGTGGGGACATATTTAAAGGACACAGGAGCTAATTTAAAGGGGCAGGAAAGGAAATAATTATAACCCATTAAATAAATCTACATCAGTTTATAGTGATTGTTGTTGTTGTTGTTGCTTTTTGAGACAAAGTCTCATTCTGTCACCCAGGCTGGAGTGCAGTGGCACAATCTCGGCTGACTGCAACCTCCGCCTCCCGGGTTCAAGAGATGCTCGTGCCTCAGCCTCCTGAGTAGCTATGATTACAGGCACCTGCCACCACACCAGGCTAAATTTTTTTTGTATTTTTAGTAGAGATGGGGTTTCACCATGTTGGCCTGTCTGGTCTCAAACTCCTGACCTCAGGTGATCCACCCGCCTCAGCCTCCCAAAGTGCTGGGGTTATAGGTGTGAGCCACCGCGCCCGGCCTGTTTGTTTTTTGAGACTGGGTCTCACTCTGTTGCCCAGGCTGGAGTGGGATCTTGGCTCACTGCAACTTCTGCCTCCTGTCCTCAAAAGATCCTCCCACCTCAGCCTCTTGAGTAGCTGGGACCACAGGCTCGGGCCACCGACCCATGTTTTTTTTTTTTTCCCCAATTGTAGCTGTGAGGCATTTTATTACAGAAAGCTGGTACTCGTATACACAAACTAGTATGAATTTAAAATTCATCATACATTTTCTTCCTTTTTTGTTTTTTTTGAGACAAAGTCTCACTCTGTCGCCCAGGCTGGAGTGCAGTGGTGCCATCTCGGCTCACTGCAAGTTCCACTTCCCGGGTTCACGCCATTCTCCTGCCTCAGCCTCCCAAGTAGCTGGGACTACAGGCGCCCGCCACCACGCCCACCTAATTTTTTTGTATTTTTAGTGGAGACGGGGTTTCACCATGTTAGCCAGGATGGTCTCCATCTCCTGACCTCGTGATCTGCCCACCTCGGCCTCCCAAAGTGTTGGCATTACAGGCGTGAGCCACCGCGCCTGGCCCATTTTCTTCATTTTTTAGTTTGTCCTTTTTTTTGAGACGTGGTCTTGCTCTGTCGCCCAAGCTGGAGTGCAGTGGTGCGATCTTGGCTCACTGCAACCTCTGCCTCCCGGGTTCAAGCGATTCTCCTGTCTCAGCCTCCTGAGTAGCTGGGATTACAGGCTCCCGCCACCACGCCCGGCTAATTTTTTTTATTTTTAGTACAGACGAGGTTTCACCATATTGGTCAGGTTGGTCTCGAACTCCTGATCTCGTGATCCGCCCGCCTCGGCCTCCCAAAGTGCTCGGGTTACAATTACAGGATGTGAGCCACTGCGCCCAGCCCGTAAACCCTTTTTAAAAAATTCCCCAGCGCATTCCTCCAAAACAACGTGGAAGTGTAAATGGAAGCCAGGGTTGGGCGCGGTGACTCATGCCTGTAATTCCAGCACTTTGGGAGGCCGAGGCGGGCGGATCACCTGAGGTCGGGAGTTCAGGACCAGCCTGACCAACATGGAGAAACCTGTCTCTACTAAAAACATAAAATTAGCCGGGCATGGTAGCGCATGCCTGTAATTCCAGCTACTCGGGAAGGGTGAGGTAGGCGAATCGCTTGAACCTGGGAAGCGGAGGTTGCGGTGGGCTGAGATCGCGCCATTGTACTCCAGCCTCGGCAACAAGAGCTTAACTCTACCTGGGGGGAAAAAAAAGGAAACTTAGACTAAAATCAGCAAAAATGGAGTAGGTTTGTCTGAACACAGATGAGTCTGATTCTCTGCCTGGAAAGCAGGACACCTGAGTGTGGTTTGGTCGCTGACCACTGTAGCATTTACGACCTTGCAGAGGGTTACCGCTCTGGGACGCCAATCACACCATCTATAAAATGGGACACTTCTCAGCCTTCCTTCTTCCGGGCTGCTTTGAAGTCTGGGCTTCTGGAAATACGCAGGCGCGAGACAAACTGTTTGATTGGCTATGCATTGTGATGCGCCCGCGAGCTGAAGCTCTGTCTAAGCCCCGCCTTTTCCTATCGTGACTCCACGCACGCAAGCGACTCCAGGGTACGCCGCCGCCACGCACGCTCGCACGATCGGTGCGTGGTGACGTTGCGCCGGCGCGGGCGCCATCCCGGAAGCGCGAGCAAGGCCGCCAGATGTGCAGGTGCCGCCGCTTACGACGCCGGGGCAGAGTTTGGGGTGGGGCTGGGGACTCCAGGGCCTCGGGGAACCGTTCCGGGTCGGGCGCGGCCCCCGGGCTGCGGTGGGATGGGGTGCGCCGCTGGCCACATCTGGTCATTCCTGCTGCGCACAGGCATCAGTTTCCCCGTCTGCTCAATGGATACGCAGGCGGCGCCGCGGGCTGGATCTGGATCCGGATCAGGGGCATAGAAATTGGGGCCGCCTGTGTTCTGGGTGTGTCGTGTAACCTGGAGCTGGGCGTTGCCCCGTCTGTGCCTCAGTTTCCCCGTATTGTAGGGGATGGGGCGTGAGGGGGTATTTGCGCCCCTCCCCACTTGGGGTTTTTCAGAGCTTGGATGGCTGAGTTAAATTCTGTTAAATAACCTGGATATAGAACCGTGGTGCTTCTCTCTCTCTCCGTGTGAGTTTTGGCAACTGAGCCCGCCCCTGTGAGCCTCAGTTTCACTCGGAGATGATTGTGTTTGCCGCGTAACGGTGATTGAGGATTAACTGAAGTGCTCTACAAGTGTTTGCCCGTAATATGTTCTTAGAGACCCCTGGGATGCTGTCAAAATGTTGATTCCCGGGCCCTGTCCCGGGACTTCTTCACACTCCTCTTGGAGAAACAGCCTGTCCTGAGCTCCACTCGTTATCACCTTTGGTTTCAGTTGCCACAGACAGCACTGTGAGATCGTCATTCTACCTTATTCCCATTTTATGGCTGAAAAAAACTGATTCAGAAGGGTGAAGTGGCTCTGCCATGGTCAAACAGCCTACCTCTCTGCATTTCTTCAATAAATCTACATTTGGAGTTGGGATCAGAGCTTTTGCTGGGTTAATTTCACTGTGTATGTGGGGCAGACTAGCAGTAATCAGAGAAGGCTTCTTGTGAGAGGAAGTTGCGGGGGGGGGGACAGGAGGGAAGTGCCAGGAACCCCCCTGGCCCTCACATCTGGGAGCCAGAGACAGAAAAGAGTCCTGTTTTGAAGCAGGAGTGTATCCCAGAAGGTCCCAATACTGTGCCTCTCTGGCACTAGCTATGGACCTCCCTCTCCAGGTGTCTTTCTTTTTTTTTAAGTTGAGATGGAGTCTCCCTCTGTCACCCACACTAGAATGCAGTGGCTTGATCTCGGCTCATTGCAACCTCTGCCTCCTGAGTTCAAGCAATTCTCCTGCCTCAGCCCCCTGAGTAGCTGGGACTACAGGTGACCGCCGTCATGCCTAGATAATTTTTGTATTTTTAGCAGAGATGGGGGTTTCACCATGTTGTCCAGGCTGGTCTTGAACTCCTGACCTCAAGTACTCTGCCCACCTCAGCCTCCCAAAGTGCTGGGATTACAGACATGAGCCACCACGCCCGGCCTCTGAAACCCTTTCTGATCCAGTAGAAGTAGGTCTCTGTTTCTTGGCTATTAAATGTGTGGGCCTCAGAGGCAAACTATATCAAGATCCTAGATTTTTCCTGAACTCCCTAGGAGGGTCAGTGCAGTAGCCCCTCCTCCCCTGGTTGCTTCTGGAAGTCCCTGCCTGCCACTACAGTCATCTGTGTGCCAGTGAAACTGGGAACCTCAGAACCATCTGGGTTACTGGGGCCCACAGGTTGGCTGTGAGTGCCTGCAATTCTTGGCTTTAGTTTGCTAATAAAAGTGTCATGTCATGTAATCTCAGCACTTTGGGAGGCCGAGGCGGGAGGATCAAGAGGTCAGCAGATCGAGACCATCATGGCTAACACGGAGAAACCCCGTCTCTACTAAAAATACAA
Organism: Trachypithecus francoisi; assembly: GCF_009764315.1. NCBI lineage: Eukaryota > Metazoa > Chordata > Mammalia > Primates > Cercopithecidae > Trachypithecus > Trachypithecus francoisi. The sequence goes on along the minus strand of NW_022681470.1, from coordinate 131,614,878 downwards.
AAAATTAGCCAGGCGTGGTGGCGGGCACCTGTAGTCCCAGCTACTCAGGAGGCTGAGGCAGGAGAATGGTGTGAACCCAGGAGGCAGAGCTTGCAGTGAGCCGAGATCGCACCACTGCACTCCAGCCTGGGCAACAGAGCAGGACTCAAAAAAAAATAAAATTAAATTTTAAAAAGCATCATGTCAGAGCTGAGTTTGAAAAGTTCTGTTGCCTTTCCCCACAACAACATTCTGACATTCTGGCAGCCCCTTGCTATGAACCAGGTTCCGGGTCAGGCTTTGGTGACAGACACGCCTCTGCCTTTTTTTTTTTTTTCTGTTTTTTGAGACAGAGTCTGTTGCCCAGGCTGGAGTGAAGTGGCGCGATCTTGGCTCACCACAACCTCTGCATTCTGGGTTCAAGCGATTCCCCTGCCTCAGGCTCCCAAGTAGCTGGGAGTACAGGTGCCTGCCACCATGCCTAATTTTTATATTTTTAGTAGAGACGGGGTTTCACTATGTTGGCCAGGCTGGTCTTGAACTCCTGACCTCAGGTGATCTACCTGCCTCGGCCTCCCAGAGTGCTAGGATTACAGGCGTGAGCCACCGCACCCAGCCACCTCTGCTTTTTTGGAGCTGACGTTGTGGGGGTGACAGGCAAATGGGTTAGCTGATGACTAGGATAATTTCATGAAGATGTGAACCAGTGAAGCAATTAAATCAAGGTAAAGTGTGGCTGGGTGCGGTGGCTCATGCCTGTAATCCTAGCATTTTGGGAGACCAAGGCAAGAGGGTCGTGTCAGCCTAGGAATTTAGGAGCTGCCTAGGCAGCATAGCGAGACCCTGTCTCTTAACAAACAAACAAAAACAAGGTAAAGTAGGCTGGGCACGGTGGCTCATGCCTGTAATCCCAGCAGTTTGGGAGGCTGAGGCGGGTGGATCGCCTGAAGTCAGGAGTTCAAGACCAGCCTGGCCAACATGGTGAAACCCTGTCCCTACTAAAAACTACAAAAATTAGCCAGGCGTCATGGCAGGCGCCTGTAATCCCAGCTACTCGGGAGGGTGAGGCAGGCGAATCGCTTGAACTCGGGAGGCGGAGGTTGCGGTGAGCTGAGATCACACCATTGTGCTCCAGCCTGGGAGACAGGAGTAGAACTCCGTATCAAAAAGAAATAAAAAAGTGGCCGGGCGCAGTGGCTCAGCCTGTAATCCCAGCACTTTGGGAGGCCAAGACGGTGGATCACGAGGTCAGGAGATGGAGACCATCCTGGCTAACACGGTGAACCCCGTCTCTACTAAAAATACAAAAAATTAGCCAGGCGTGGTGGCGGGCACCTGTAGTCCCAGCTACTCAGGAGGCTGAGGCAGGAGAATGGTGTGAACCCAGGAGGCAGAGCTTGCAGTGAGCCGAGATCGCACCACTGCACTCCAGCCTGGGCAACAGAGCAGGACTCAAAAAAAAATAAAATTAAATTTTAAAAAGCATCATGTCAGAGCTGAGTTTGAAAAGTTCTGTTGCCTTTCCCCACAACAACATTCTGACATTCTGGCAGCCCTTGCTATGAACCAGGTTCCGGGTCAGGCTTGGTGACAGACACGCCTCTGCCTTTTTTTTTTTTTCTGTTTTTTGAGACAGAGTCTGTTGCCCAGGCTGGAGTGAAGTGGCGCGATCTTGGCTCACCACAACCTCTGCATTCTGGGTTCAAGCGATTCCCCTGCCTCAGGCTCCCAAGTAGCTGGGAGTACAGGTGCCTGCCACCATGCCTAATTTTATATTTTTAGTAGAGACGGGGTTTCACTATGTTGGCCAGGCTGGTCTTGAACTCCTGACCTCAGGTGATCTACCTGCCTCGGCCTCCCAGAGTGCTAGGATTACAGGCGTGAGCCACCGCACCCAGCCACCTCTGCTTTTTTGGAGCTGACGTTGTGGGGGTGACAGGCAAATGGGTTAGCTGATGACTAGGATAATTTCATGAAGATGTGAACCAGTGAAGCAATTAAATCAAGGTAAAGTGTGGCTGGGTGCGGTGGCTCATGCCTGTAATCCTAGCATTTTGGGAGACCAAGGCAAGAGGGTCGTGTCAGCCTAGGAATTTAGGAGCTGCCTAGGCAGCATAGCGAGACCCTGTCTCTTAACAAACAAACAAAAACAAGGTAAAGTAGGCTGGGCACGGTGGCTCATGCCTGTAATCCCAGCAGTTTGGGAGGCTGAGGCGGGTGGATCGCCTGAAGTCAGGAGTTCAAGACCAGCTGGCCAACATGGTGAAACCCTGTCCCTACTAAAAACTACAAAAATTAGCCAGGCGTCATGGCAGGCGCCTGTAATCCCAGCTACTCGGGAGGGTGAGGCAGGCGAATCGCTTGAACTCGGGAGGCGGAGGTTGCGGTGAGCTGAGATCACACCATTGTGCTCCAGCCTGGGAGACAGGAGTAGAACTCCGTATCAAAAAGAAATAAAAAAGTGGCCGGGCGCAGTGGCTCAAGCCTGTAATCCCAGCACTTTGGGAGGCCAAGACGGGTGGATCACGAGGTCAGGAGATGGAGACCATCCTGGCTAACACGGTGAAACCCCGTCTCTACTAAAAAATACAAAAAAAAGAAAACTAGCCAGGCGAGGTGGCGGGCACCTGTAGTCCCAGCTACTCGGGAGGCTGAGGCAGGAGAATGGCGTAAACTCAGGAGGCGGAGCTTGCAGTGAGCTGAGATCCAGCCACTGCACTCCAGCCCGGGTGACAAAGCGAGACTCCATCTCAAAAAAATAAAAAATAAAAAAGCAAGGTCAAGTAGTAAGAGAAGCAGTAAGAGTGACTGGAATAGGGGTCCCTGACTTCTTGGGAGAGGAGACATTGGAGGTGGTGATGATTTGCTGAGGCAGCCACACATATTCAGCTTGTGAGGACAGCAGGTGTGTGACGTGGAATGAGGGAGGAAGCTGGCAGATCTGTGCAGATGAGAGGTGCCTGTGGTCTTGGGCTCATGGAAGAGGGAGGTGATGGGATTCTAATGTGCTTGGGTACAGTTTACAAATACAACCTCTCTTAGTTTGCCCAATACCTCCAAATTCCTGGGCTGGCACACCTGAGGTTCAGGTGGCATGACTGAGCCACAGTCACACATCCCCACCGTAGGATACCACCACGGTTGGGTTAGATTCCAGCACATGGGGGTCCCGGCCTGGCCTCTTGGTCCCACCTCACCTGGTGACTGGTGCAGACCACTCTGTTCTTGCCTGTTTCAGGCAGCGGAGGAGGAGGAAGAGATGGACCTCCCGGACTCAGCCTCAAGGGTCTTCTGCGGCCGCATCCTGAGCATGGTGAACACAGATGATGTCAACGCCATCATCCTGGCCCAGAAGAACATGTGAGTGGCGGCTGGGGGATGTGAGTGTGGGAAGGAATCCACGGGCTGGCCAATATTCTTGTCTTGCCCGCCCCTACCCGGGGCCCACACTGGTGATAAAATGAAGGAAATGAGCAAATCTGTCGCTGGCTCCAAAGTAAATTCCTTCCCGGCCTGGAGGCGAGGCCTTGGCACGGGAAGCAGGGCTTTGGGGAGGTTTTGCAGCTGCGGAGGTTTGAAGGGCCGCAGGGGCTCCGGTCCCGAGGCCTGGGGTGGGGAGAGTTGAAGGACCAGAGGGGACCATATGCAGGGTTTTTTTGTTTATTTGTTTGTTGTTTTTGAGACAGAGTTTCACTCTTGTTGCCCAGGCTGGAGTGCAATGGCGCAATCTTGGCTCACTGCAACCTCTGCCTCCTGGGTTCAAGTGATTTCTCCTGCCTCAGCCTTCCAAGTAGCTGGTATTACAGGCATGTGCCACCATGCCCAGCTAATTTTTGTATTTTCAGTAGAGGCAGGTTTCACCATGTTGGCCAGGCTGGTCTTGAACTCCTGACCTCGTGATCCGCCTGCCTCGGCCTCCCAAAGGGCTGGGATTGCAGGCTTGAGCCGCTGTGCCTGGCTGGTCTCCTATTTTTTTAAGTCATATTCAGATGTGGCTCTGGGGAACTTCCAGACTGAGGGGAGACAAAGCCAGACACAGACCCTTCTGGCCCTATGGTGTCAGGGCTGGGCCAGAGGAACAACCTGGGGCTAGTGGAGTTAAGAGTCTGACTGGGCCGGGCGCAGTGGCTCACGCCTGTAATCCCAACACTTTGGGGGGCCGAGGTGGGCAGATCATGAGGTCAGGAGATTGAGACCATCCTGGCTAACACAGTGAAACCCCGTCTCTACTAAAAAAAAAAAAAAATTAGCCAGGGGTGGTGGCGGACACCTGTAGTCCCAGCTACTGGGGAGGCTGAGACAGGAGAATGGCCTGAACCCAGGAGGTGGAGCTTCCAGTGGGCTGAGATCGCACCACTGTACTCCAGCCTGGGCAACAGAGCAAGACTCCATCTCAAAAAAAAAAAAAAAAGAATCTGATTGAATGAACAGGTAGACAAGGCTACATGAGAAGGACACCCTTGAGTAGGGTTTTGAAGGTTGAATAGGAGTTTGCTAGGTGGCTCAAAGAGTAGGTAGAACTCTGCAGGACAAAGGAACAGCCCATGCAGAGGTTGTGAAGCAGGCAAGGGCTTGGCATGAACAGTCAGCTGTGCCAGGTTGGGCAGGGCCCCAAAGCTGGGCAGCTCATGCCTTCTCTCCACCATCAGGCTGGACCGCTTTGAGAAGACCAATGAGATGCTGCTCAACTTCAACAACCTGTCCAGCGCCCGCCTGCAGCAGATGAGCGAGCGCTTCCTGCACCACACAAGGACCCTGGTAGAGATGAAACGGGACCTGGACAGCATCTTCCGCCGGATCAGGTGGGTGCTCAGCCCCACCCCAGGGCCCCAGCTGACCTCTGCCTCCACCTCCCCATCTAAGCCTCAGTTTCCTTCACATACCAGTATAAAGGGGAGATTTCTGTTTGTTTTACAAGGCTTCACTGTGCACTTAAGTGTCTGGGACAATTCCAACCTTGGGATAAAATCTTGACGTAAGTTTATTTACTGATTGATTAATTGATCAAGACAGAGTCTTGATCTGTGGCCCCAGCTGGAGTGCAGTGGTGTCATCTTGGCTTACTGCAACCTCTGCCTCCCGGATTCAAGCGATTCTTGTGCTTCAGCCTCCTGAGTAGCTGGGATTACGGGCATACTCTACCATGCCCAGCTAATTTTTGTTGTTGTTGTTTTATTTTTGAGATGGAGTCTTGCTCTGTTGCCCAGGCTGGAGTGCAGTGGTGCAATGTTGGCTCACTGCAACCTCCGCCTCCCGGGTTCAAGCGATTCTCCTGCTTCAGCCTCCTGAGTAGCTGGGACTACAGGCGCATGCTGCCACGCCCAGCTGATTTTTTGTATTTTAGTAAAGACGAGGTTTCACCGTGTTGCCTAGGCTGGTCTCAAACTCCTGAGCTCCGGCAATCCACCTGCCCTGGCCTCCTAAAGTGGTGGGATTACAAGTGTGAGCCTAATTTTTGTATTTTGTGTAATTTTTGTATTTTTTTTTAGTAGAGACAGGGTTTTCCCATGTTGGCCAGCCTCATCTCAAACTCCTGGCCTCAGGTGATCCATCCACCTCGACCTCCCAAAGTGCAGGGATTATAGGCATGAGCCATCACGCTCAGCCTTGCAGTTTATTTATTCTTCAAAAACGTAACATAGTGCAGCTGAGCGTGGTGGCTCACGCCTGTAATCCTAGCACTTTGGGAGGCTGAGGCGGGCAGATCACAAGGTCAGGAGATCGAGACCATCCTGGCTAACATGGTGAAACCCCGTCTCTACCAAAAATACAAAAAATTAGCTGGGCGTGGTGGCGGGCGCCTGTAGTACCATCTACTCAGGAGGCTGAGGCAGGAGAATGGCGTGAACCCGGGAGGTGGAGGTTTCAGTGAGCCGAGATCGCGCACTGCACTCCAGCCTGGGTGACACAGGGAGACTCTGTCTCAAATTAAAAAAAAAAATAAAAAAGGTAACATAGTGTTAGACACATAATGAAAAGGCAGGAATGGCCAGGCACAGTGGCGCATGCCTGTAATTCCAGCAGTTTGGGAGGCTGACGCAGGCAGATCACCTGAGGTCAGGAGTTCAAGACCAGCCTGGCCAACGTGATGAAACCCTGTCTCTATTAAAAATACAAAAAATCGCCAGGCACGGTGGCTCATACCTGTAATCCCAGTGCTTTGGGAGGCTGAGGCAGGCGGATCACGAGGTCAGGAGATAGAGACCATATTGGCGAACATGGTGAAACCCCGTCTCTACTAAAAATACAAAAAAATTAGCCAGGTACAATGGCGGGCGCCTGTAGTCCCAGCTTCTCGGGAGGCTGAGGCAGGAGAATGGCGTGAACCCGGGAGGCGGCGGAGCTTGCAGTGAGCCGAGATCGTGCCACTGCACTCCAGCCTGGATGACTGAACGAGACTCCGTCTCAAAAAAAAAAAAAAACAAAAAACAAAAAATCAGCTGAGCATGGTGGCATGTGCCTGTAAGCCCAGGTACTTGGGAGGCTGAGGGAGGAGAATCATGTGAATCCAAAAGGTGGAGGTTGTAGTGAGCCAAGATGGCACCACTGCACTCCACCCTGGGTGACAGAGAGAGATTCTGATCTCAAAAAAAAAAATTTATCAGAGTAGAGGAGGCCACATGTAAGAAGGGGCCTTGTAGGGGGAGCCCCCAGCCAGTGCCTAGGCTCAGAGCACCCCGAGTCTTAACTAGTTGGGGGTCGTTGCCTACCCTGGGGCTGGAGGCCGGCTGGTGGGCGACTGTCAGGGCCGTGGCTGTTGGGCCGAGCACCTAGAGAGAGTGAAGATGTGAGGTGAACAGTGTGGGGGTTCTCCCTCCCGTCTCCCCTTGCCCTCAGCTGGCAGCAGGGGCTTGTGACCGGCACAAGGCCTGGCCTGCCTGCTCAGCAGGTTAAGCCCTGTGTGCCTTCTCTCCCCTGCAGGACGCTGAAAGGGAAACTGGCCAGGCAGCACCCAGAGGCCTTCAGCCGTAAGTGCCACGCAGGGCTCCTGCTCCCGAGCATGTCAGCACTCTCCGCCCAGGGCAGGCTTCTGGAAAGCCACCTTAGGGCCTGATACTGAGACCAGGCTGTAATGGGCAGTGGGTCTGGAGAAACCTGGGGCGGGGGGCAGGGGCGGGGTGCTGGCCTGGTTCTCTCGGCAGCCTACAAAGCGGGCGCTAGGACGGGAGTCCGTGCCCTGTGGGGAGGCCGCACAGGGAATGTGGATAAGCAGCATGATGATCCTTATCCCTGTGTGCATCATGAGCCCCTATGAACCAGGCTGTTACCCACAGTCACCCATGAGGTGGGGACTGTGAGTATCCCCATTTCATGGAGAGGGAAACAGAGGCCCAGAGGGGCAGGACTTGAGTTCACATCCGTCTGGCTAGAGAGCTCGTGTGTTCTCTGGGGTACCACCACCTTAAAGGGCTCTGCAGGCTGAGCCTGGGTTCATCCCATCTGTTGAAAAGGCCGACGGCTCTCCATCCTAGGGCCTCCAACAGCAGTTTCTAGAGCAGAGAGCCGGACTGAGGGAGATCATGTACCTAGCCCAGGTAGTGCAGTGAGCCAGGCTCGCCCTCACGGCTCCTGTAGGCCCAGCCCCAGAGCCTGTGTCCCTTCCTCACCTCGCCTTGAAGGGAGAGCTCGTCCCTGCCTGGACGTCAGTTTCCTCCTCTACAAAATAAAAACGGGCCAAGTCTGCCAGGCGCGGTGACTCATGTCTGTAATCCCAACACTTTGGGAGGCCGAGGCGGGTGGATCACCTGAGGTCAGGATTTCGATACCAGCCTGACCAACATAGAGAAACCCCGTGGCCGGCGCGGTGGCTCAAGCCTGTAATCCCAGCACTTTGGGAGGCCAGACGGGCGGATCACGAGGTCAGGAGATCGGACCATCCTGGCTAACACGGTGAAACCCCGTCTCTACTAAAAAATACAAAAAAATTAGCCGGCGAGATGGCGGGCGCCTGTAGTCCCAGCTACTCGGGAGGCTGAGCGAGAGAATGGCGTAAACCCGGGAGGCGGAGCTTGCAGTGAGCTGAGATCCGGCCACTGCACTCAGCCTGGGCGACAGAGCGAGACTCCGTCTCAAAAAAAAAAAAAAAAAAAAAAAAAGAGAAACCCCGTCTGTAGTAAAAATACAAATTAGATGGGCGTGGTGATAGGCACCTGTAGTCCCAGCTACTTGGGAGGCTGAGGCAGGAGATTGCTTGAACCCGGGAGGCGGAGGTGCAGTGAGCTGAGATTGCACCATGGCGCTCTAGCTGGGCAACAAGAGCGACACTCTGTCTCAAAAAAAAAAAAAAAAGGCCAAGTCATGCCCCCATGGGGTGAGGGCAGCCATTATGGGTCACATGGGCAATAAATCCTACATCACAGTGCTTGGCAAGGTGACAAAACCAACTCTTGGGCCTCCTTCCTCCAGATATCCCAGAGGCATCCTTCCTGGAGGAAGAGGATGAAGACCCCATCCCACCCAGCACCACGACCACCATCGCCACCTCAGAACAGAGCACAGGCTCATGTGACACTAGCCCCGACACCGTCTCACCCTCCCTGAGCCCTGGCTTTGAGGACCTGTCCCATGTCCAGCCTGGCTCCCCAGCCATCAACGGCCGCAGCCAGACAGATGATGAGGAGACGACGGGCGAATAGCCCTACTGCCCGGTGCCTTGAGGGGTCTCAGGGCAGTGGCATACAAGGTGGCAGCGGGTAACCCTGCCTTGTTCTGTCACCCAGGGCTCCTAGAGGAACAGGGCTCTCTCCCGAGGAGTGTGGAATTCCTGGGGGGTCTTTAATTCTGGCTCCTTCCTTCCTCAGAACATCTCTCTTCTGCAAGACCCCTCTGCCATGCCAGGGCACGCCCATTCCGGCTGGAGTTGCAGGGCTGGGCACGGGAATTTTTCCAGAGTTGAGCCTGACATCTGCTCTGAAGAATGCTTAAAAGGTTCCCAGAGACCGGAGCCATATGTCCCCCATCCCCAGTCAGGACCTCCTTGAGGTGCACAAGCACGGTCTCCTCTGAGTTCACCCCAGCCCACCCCTGCACCCACTAATTCTGCTTTTCCTGCCCCTTGCTCCGTAAAAGTATCAAATACTGTCTCCTTGGTATCTCAAAGAGGTTTCTGAGATAGGTAGAAGTCTTGAGATGGAGGCTGGCTATCCATTCAGCCCTGAGCGTGCTGAGGCCTGTGTTTCTCTGAATAGAGGTGTGGAACCTGAGGGGCCAGCAGGCCTCTCTGAGGGCCTCCATGGAGCAAACGGAGCCACCTTGGGAAAGAGTTTAATGGAATATTTTTGTACCCAATGTTTACAGATGCTGTTGGGAAGTTATCAATAAAAAGACACCATTCCTAAAAAGGGAAAAGTACACCTAGCCATGGCTTCTTCCATCCTTAGGCCAAGCAACCCAAAAGATGGGCAAGTGCTGGATGTGGGGTTGGGGGCCCTGCTGGAGGGAAGTGCAGACAGTCAGGCACCACAGAGCTAGAAAGAGACGTGGCCCTTTTTTGGAATCCCCCTGGTGGGAGCTATAACTACCCAAGTTCCCGTCACCAGCTAGGTCTTCCCTTACGCTGCTCTCACTGCTCACAATACTACCATTCCCATCCTCCTTTCATAATTCCTCCTCCAGATCTCAGTCTTCCTCCAGATTTGGGAGCCACACTAAATCCATTCCCCATCAGACACACTCCAAGGGTTATCTCATCTTCTGAGTACTTAGAAATTATGTTGTTACGACCCGGCTTGGTGGCTCATGCCTGTAATCCCAGCACTTTGGGAGGCTGAGGTGGGTGGATCACCTGAGGTCAGGAGTTCGAGATCAGCCTGGCCAACATGGTGAAACCCCGTCCCTACTAAAAATACAAAAATTAGCTGGGCGTGGTGGCGCACACCTGTAAACCCAGCTATTTGGGAGGCTGAGGCAGAATTGCTTGAATCCAGGAGGCAGAGGTCGCAGTGAGCCAAGTTCGCATCACTGCACTCTAGCCTGGGCAGCAAGAGCGAAACTCTTGTCTCAAAAATGAAAAAGAAATTATGTTCCTAAAGGCATCTTCCCAGACATGAGAGTGTCTGCTTTTGCCTGGTATAGTAGCACCTGCAAATGTTCAAGGAAATAAACAGGTACCCCTGTTAAGCCTACAGGTGACTTCTCATTGCTCCCCATCTTCTCTGTACTCAGCACTTTTGTATTTTTTATTTATTTATTTTTTTGGAGACAGCATCTCTTTGTTGCCCAGGCTGGAGTGTAGTGGTCCAATCATGGGTCACTGCAAACTCAAACCCCTAGGCTCAGGCAATCCTCCAACCTCTTAAGTAGCTGGGACTACAGGTGTGCACCACCACACCTGGATAATTTAAAAAATTTTTTTTTTTTTTGTAGAGACAGGGTCTTGCTGTTTTCCAGGCTGGTCTTGAATTCCTGGCCTCAAGTAATCCTAACTCTTTGACCTCCCAAAGTGCTGGGATTACAAGTGTGAACCACGGCACTCGCCCTGGCTCTTTTTTTTTTTTTTTGAGATGGAGTCTCACTCTGTCGCCCAGGCTGCAGTGCTGTGGCATGAACTCGGCTCACTGCAACCTCCACCTCCCGGGTTCAAGTGATTCTTCCTGCCTCAGCCTCCTGAGTAGCTGGGATTACAGGCATGCGCCACCATGCCCAGCTAATTTTGTATTTTTAGTAGAGATGGGCGTTCTCCATGTTGGTCAGGCTGGTCTCCAACTCCCGACCTCAGGTGATCCGCCCGCCTCTGCCTCCCAAAATGCAGGTGTGAGCCACCGGGCCCTGGCACTTTTTAGCCACCCACAAATCTGGATCCTACATTGAAAAGAGACCCTGCCGGGCGCAGTGGCTCACGCCTGTAATCCCAGCACTTTGGAAGGCCGAGGCGGGCGGATCACCTGAGGTCGCGAGTCCGAGACCAGCCTGAACAACATGGAGAGACCCCCGTCCCTACTAAAAACACAAAATTAGCCGGGCATGGTGGCGCACACCTGTAATCCCAGCTACTCGGGAGGCTGAGGCAGGAGAATTGCTTGAACCCGGGAGGCGGAGGTTGCGGTGAGTCGAGATCCCGCCATTGCACTCCAGCCTGGGCAACAAGAGCGAAACTCCGTGACAAAAACAAAAGACCTTGAGTCCCGCTTGGCACCTTTTGTCAGGCACCACCACCTTTCTGGTCGAATGCGGTAGTCCCGTCAGCTCTCCCTGCTGCTATCCTGAAATCCATGCAGGCACAGCGGCCGAGAGCTTTATAACAACCGATTCCAGGTGTTAGGTGCTTTCCCAGCCCCGATTCCTGCGTCCTGGACCCGCAGTCCTCTGCTTAATACCTTTGCTTTATTAGAAAACGTTCTCCTCTCCTCCGTTCAAGTATTCGCTGAGGGCCCGCCAAGCGTCAGCGGTTGTCAGTGGCCCAGAGGCAGCCGGCGCAAACACCCAGAGAGGTGCAATCATCTCCTCTAGTGACTCGGCGGGCGGGGGCCATACCCGGAAGCGGGTGGGCGACGCTCACCCACGTGCGCTGCGGCTTCGTTTGCCAGCATCCAAGATGGCGGCAGAACGGGGCCCAAGGCGCGGCGCGAATTGTGACGCAGGCGTCCGGCGTGCTCCGTGCGCAAGCGCCTTCGGCGGAGATTAGGTGGTTTCCGGTTCCGCCGTCCTCTTTTTCTTCACCGAGGCGGCTGAGCTGGTTGGTGGCGACGGTCGTGCGGGTGCGCGCTAGTCCGAGGGCGGGTGGGGGCCTGCGGGAGGCCGCAGGGGCCTGGGCGGCAGAAGAGGTGGCCCTGAGCCGGCTCATGCGGGCCAATCTCGCCGGGGTAGCTGGGCAGGGCTCTCGAGGTCGCGACTCCGAGTCCAGACCTGGGCCCAGGAGGCGAGCGCCGTTTTGGAGAGGAGCCTGCGTGCTCTGCCTGCCAGCGTGACCCCACGAGGCCTCGGGCGGGAAGGCGTCCTCTGGGCAGATCCGAGTTAATGAGAGAGGAGTATTGAGCGTGTAGCGTCAACTCTGCCCGTCACTGCGTGTTTATACTTTGGAAATACTAAATTCCTTGAGCTGAGTCTCCATACCTGGCTCCATTACTACGTCTGTAAGGAGGGGCTGGTGGTAGCGTCTGCCTTTTAGACTCTTCTTTAGACTATTTGTGTTTTTTTCAGGAGTCTCGCTCTGTCGCCCAAGCTGGAGTTCAGTTGTGCGGTCTCGGCTCACTGCAACCTCCACCTCCCGGGCTCGAGCGATTCTCCTGCCTCAGCCTCCCGAGTAGGTGGGATTACAGGCGCCCGCCACCACGCCCAGCTGATTTTTTGTGTTTTTAGTCGAGACGGGGTTTCACCATGTTGGCCAGGCTGATCTCAAACTCCTGACCTCAAATGATCCATCTGCCTCGGCCTCCCAAAGTGCTGGGATTACAGGCTTGAGCCCCTGCACCCGGGCGATTCTTTATGTTTTTAAGTCAACTTTTATATGTAAACAATGCTTGGCAAGTGGTTGGTAGATACTAAGTGATGTTTGTGGTTTGGGGTCAAGACAAGAAGTGGGGTCTGGAGAGTTTTGGCGTAATTGAGAAGGAAGCTAAGTGCTGGGTGCCCCAGCTTGGAGTTAGAGAGGAGAGAGGCGGCCGGGCGCGGTGGCTCAAGCCTGTAATCCCAGCACTTTGGGAGGCCGAGACGGGCGGATCACGAGGTCAGGAGATCGAGACCATCCTGGCTAACACGGTGAAACCCCGTCTCTACTAAAAATACAAAAACTAGCCGGGCGAGGTGGCGGGCGCCTGTAGTCCCAGCTCCTCGGGAGGCTGAGGCAGGAGAATGGCGTAAACCCGGGAGGCGGAGCTTGCAGTGAGCTGAGATCTGGCCACTGCACTCCAGTCCGGGCGACAGAGCGAGACTCCGTCTCAAAAAAAAAAAAAAAAAAAAAAAAAAAAGAGGAGAGAGGCTGCGACAGAAGGCGTGTGTGTTGTAGGGGATGGCTTCCCATCCAGGCTAGCAGCAGGAGCACTGCCTGTGGAGGAGCTCAGGACATGGCTGTGGTGGGAGAGGGTGGGACGGTTCTCAGGGAAGCTGGATCTGGCAAGATGATGCCAAAGGGTATTTATTCCATCAGGAGATACTGACGAGTCCTTCCACTGCTAAGCCTAAGGAGAATAACCACAGTCTGTGTTCCTGAAGAGCGCCCATGCAGTCAGGAGGGTGGAGGATATGTAGTCCTTAGTTCAGGACATGTGTAGACTCCAGGTCAGGGTGTGTGAGAAGCTTAGTAGGGCCAGGCTTGGAGGAGTGGAAGGAAGACAGGTACTGGGGCAGGACCAGTTGGGCTCGGTGCAGGCAAAGGGATAGCAACTGGGGTGTAGGCACCTGAGCTTGCGCCACTCAGGCATGCATTGCTCACCAGTCTATCCTGCCTCCCTTCCTCCAGCAGACGCAAACATGCAGATCTTTGTGAAGACCCTCACGGGCAAAACCATCACCCTTGAGGTCGAGCCCAGTGACACCATTGAGAATGTCAAAGCCAAAATTCAAGACAAGGAGGGTGAGTCGGTACTGGGTGTGGGGGCTCTGGCTATGGACTGGGAGTCCCTCTCTGCCCAGGGGAGTTTCAGTCCTGTGTGGGTTGGTGCTGGCTTTAGACAGACCTGTTTTGCCCTTGCTTCTCCATGTGATCTGAAGAACGTCTGTTATCTCTACCTCAATTCCCTTTTGAGAGACTGGGGGTAGTGGGGGTAGTGCTGGAACTCCCCTGCTGGGGACACTGCCAGTAGTATGCTCCACAGAGCCTCTAACTGAGCCTTCCTCCCCCTCAGGTATCCCACCTGACCAGCAGCGTCTGATATTTGCCGGCAAACAGCTGGAAGATGGCCGCACTCTCTCAGACTACAACATCCAGAAAGGTACCAGGGTTGGGGTTGCTGGGCAGGGACCCAAGATCCCCAGGTCCTAGGAAAAGAGCATTGATGGCTCCAATCGGGTCGGGGAGCAGTTCAAATGACTTGTGTTTTTGTTTTTGTTTTTGACACGGAGTCTCGCTCTGTCGCCCAGGCTGGAGGGCAATGGCCGGATCTCAGCTCACTGCAAGCTCCGCCTCTCAGGTTCACGCCGTTCTCCTGCCTCAGCCTCCCGAGTGGCTGGGACTACAGGCGCCTGCCACCTCGCCCGGCTAGTTTTTTGTATTTTTTAGTAGAGATGGGGTTTCACCGTGTTTGCCAGGATGGTCTCGATTTCCTGACCTCGTGATCCGCCCGTCTCGGCCTCCCCAAGTGCTGGGATTACAGGCTTGAGCCACCGTGCCCGGCCGACTTGTGTTTTGTTTAAAATAATGGGACTGGGCACAGTGGCTCATGCCTGTAATCTCAGCACTTTAGGAGGCTGAGGCGGGTGGATCACCTGAGGTCAGGAGTTCCAGACCAGCCTGGCCAACGTGGTGAAATCCTGTTTCTATTAGAAATACAAAAATTAGCTGGGTACAGTGGCTCAGGCCTGTAATCCCAGCACTTTGGGAGGCCGAGGCAGGCGGATCACAAGGTCAAGAGGTTGAGATCATCCTGGCCAACATGGTGAAATCCCACCTCTACTAAAAATACGAAAATTAGCTAGGCATGGTGGTGCATGCCTGTAGTCCCATCTACTCAGCAGGCTGAGGCAGGAGAATTGCTTGAACTTAGGAGGCAAAAAAAAAAAGTCATAATGTGAATTTTTTTATCACTGCAATAAGAAAATTAGTGTCACTTGTTGGAGTGACAAGAATTCAGTGTCCTTTTTTTGTGAGACAGTCTCACTCTGTCACCCAGGCTGGAGTGCAGTGGCGTGATCTCTGCTCACTGCAACCTTCGCCTGCCGAGTTCAAGCAATTCCCCTGTCTCAGCCTCCCGAGCAGCTGGGATTGCAGGTGCCACCACGCCCTACTAATTTTTTTTGTATATTTAGTAAAGACAGGGTTTCACTATGTTGGCCAGGCTGGTCTCTTAAAGTGCTGGGATTACACGCGTGAGCCACTGTGTCCAGCCTAGACTTCAGTGTCTGACCTTGCCCGAACCACTTAGAAGTCGCCTTCCATATTAGAAACCCAGGTGGATACCTCAGTTGGCATATGTGTCTCAGACTCCCCCAGGGCTCATGGTCAGGGCTGAGATGGAGATTTCCTGGGGCAGGCCTGGCTGGGACAGTGTATCTTCCACACGTGGAACACTCGGGGGATCCCGACTTGGTGTCCCCATCACACTTGAGAAAGCACCAGACTATAGGCCCTGGAGGGCCCTGCCCCTCTGACTGAGGAGCTAGGGCTGGGCTCAGTCGCTGTCCTTCTGGCTGTCTCCTGCAGAGTCCACCCTGCACCTGGTGTTGCGTCTGCGAGGTGGCATTATTGAGCCTTCCCTCCGCCAGCTTGCCCAGAAATACAACTGCGACAAGATGATCTGCCGCAAGTATGTGTGTTCTGGTGCTTGGGGGGCTGTGGGGGCTGCCAGAGTAGGGGTATGCCCTCATCCGCCCCCCTGTCTCTCTGCAGGTGCTATGCTCGCCTTCACCCTCGTGCTGTCAACTGCCGCAAGAAGAAGTGTGGCCACACCAACAACCTGCGCCCCAAGAAGAAGGTCAAATAAGGCTCTTCTTTCCTTGAAGGGCAACCTCCTGCCCAGGCCCTGTGGCCCTGGAGCCTCAATAAAGTGTCCCTTTCGTTGACTGGAGCAGCAACTGGTGTCCTCATGGCTGGTCTGTCCAGGGAGGTGGCTAAAGAGTGGGCATCTCCCTTAGGGACTCTACTCAGCACTCCATTCTGTGCCACCTGTGGGGTCCTCTGTCCTAGATTCTGTCCCACTTGCATTGGTCCCTGTCCTATGCCCCTGACTCTGGATTTGTCATCTGTAAAATTAGAGTAAAAACCTCAGTCCTTCATCCTGGCGAACACGGTGAAACCCCGTCTCTACTAAAAACACAAAAAAATTAGCCAGGTGTGGTGGTGGACGCCTGTAGTCCCAGCTTCTCGGGAGGCTGAGGCAGGAGAACGGCGTGAACCCGGGAGGCGGCAGAGATTGCAGTGAGCCCAGATCGCACCACTGCACTCCAACCTGGGCGACAGAACGAGACTCCGGCTCAAAAAAAAAAAACAAAAAACAAAAAAAAAAAACAGTCCTGTAATTGGTGGGACTGAGGATCAATTTTGTCATTGCTGGGATCTGTCAGGCACTTTGAGGTGTCCCTCAGGCCTTGGCCCTGAAGTGCCTAGGTATGTGGAGATAGGTAGAAAATTAGGTACACCCAATGGTGTAGAACATTGGTTCTCAAATTTTTTTTGTTTTATAGAAATGGGGTCTCACTGTGTTGTCCAGGCTGGGCTTGAACCTGGGCTCAAGCTATCCTCCCACCTCAGCCCCTCAGTGTTGGGATTACAGGCAAGAGCTGCCATGCCTGACCCAGTTCTCAGTTTTTTTGTGTTTTTTGTGGTTTTTTGTTTGTTTGTTTTGTTTTTTTTTGAGACGTAGTCTTGCTCTGCGACCCAAGCTGGAGTGCGGTGGCGCTATCTCGGCTCACTGCAAGCTCCGCCTCCTGGGTTCATGCCATTCTCCTGCATCAGCCTCCTGACTAGCTGGGACTACAGGTGCCTGCCACCATGCCCGGCTAATTTTTTGTATTTTAGTAGAGACGGTGTTTCACCATGTTAGCCAGGGTAGTCTCGATCTCCTGACCTTGTGACCCGCCCGCCTCAGCCTCCCAAAATGCTGGGATTACAGGTGTGAGCCAGCGTGCCTGGCCCAGTTCTCAGTTTTGAACCTGAGGCCGTGACATCACTCTCGGTCTGCAGTCAGTGCTCTGCCTCTTTAAGAAGGGCAACCCTTGGTGTTTTCCCCTTAAGGTCACCCAGGCTGGAGTGCAGTGGTGTGGTCATGGCTCCCTGTACCCTGGAACTCAGGCTCGGGTGATCCTCTCTCCTTTGCCTCCCAAGTAGCCAGGACTACAGGTGTGCACACCACCACGCTCAGATAATTTGGTGTTTTTAAAGCTTGTAATGATTAGTAGGCCGAAGCGGGCAAATCATAAGGTCAGGAGTTTCTTAGATGTGTTGGGGTGAGCAAAGACTTAATTCCTGTTGTATTATTTACTGATGTAAAATTTTGAGACAGGGTCTCACTGTCACCCAGGTTGGGGTGCAGTGGTATGATCATAGCTTGCTGCAGCCTTGATCTTCCAGGATCTTGCCTCAGCCTCCTGAGTAGCTGGGACTACATGCTTGTGCCACCACACTCGGTTAATATTTTGTAGAGATGGGGTCTTGCTACGTTGCCCAGGCTGGCTTCAAACTCCTCAACTTAAAAGCCTCTTGTTTAGTTTTGCTTTTTTATCACTTTTTTTTTTTTTTTTTTTTTTTGAGATGCAGCCTTGCGCCCATTGTGCAGGCTGGAGTACAGTGGCGCAATCTCGGCTCACTGCAGCTTCCACCTCTTGGATTCAAGCAGTTCTCCTTTCTCAGCCTCTTGAGTAGCTGGAATTATCGTGTATGCCACCATGCCTGGCTAATTTTTTTTTTTTTGAGATGGCGTCTCACTCTGTTGCCCAGGCTGGAGTGCAGTGACCAGCTCTCAGCTCACTGCAAGCTCCGCTTCCCGGGTTCACACCATTCTGCCTCAGCCTCCCGAGTAGCTGGGATTACAGGCGCCTGCCACCTCGCCTGGCTAATTTTTTTTTTTTTTGTATTTTTAGTAGAGATGGGGTTTCACCATGTTAGCCAGGATGGTCTTGATCTCCTGACCTCGTGATCCGCCCGTCTCGGCCTCCCAAAGTGCTGGGATTACAGGCTTGAGCCACCGCGCCCGGCCTAATTTTTGTATTTTTAGTAGAGATGGGGTTTTGCCATGTTGGCCAGACTGGTCTTGAACTCCTGACCTCTTGTGATTCACCTGCCTCGGCCTCCCAAAATGCTAGGATTACAAGCGTGAGCCACAGTACCTGGCCTTACTGCGTTTTTTTTTTTACAGACATGGTCTTGTTATGTTGCCTAGGATGGTTTTGCACTGATTCCAAGCAGTTCTGCCTCAGCCTTCCAAAGTGCTGGGAATACAGGGGTGAGGCACCTTGCTGGCCCGTTTTCAGTGTCGGTGAAGCCAGCGCATGGCCAATGATGCATGCTAGCGAGGGGTGAAGTTGGTGGGACTTTCTGGGCCACTTTGGGGACTTTCACAAAAGACCCCCGTGACTCAGGGTTTTGAGTTTGTTTTTTTTTTTTTTGGAGACAGAGTCTCGCTCTGTCGCCCAGTCTGGAGTGCAGTGGCGCAATCTCAGCTCACTGCAAGCTCCGCCTCCTGGGTTCACGCCATTCTCCTACCTTAGCCTCCTGAGTAGCTGGGACTATAGGCACTCGCCACTATGCCTGGCTAATTTTTTGTATTTTTAGTAGAGACGGGGTTTCACTGTGTTAGCCAGGATGGTCTCGATCTCCTGACCTTGTGATCTGCCCACCTCAGTCTCCCAGAGTGCTAGGATTACAGGCGTGAGCCACCGCGGCCGGCCCTGAGTTCTTAACCAATGGAGTGAAGGATTCAAAATTAACCACTCCAAGGGGGGACTGAAAGAAGAATCACTCTTGATGGACAGAAAGGGGAGGGAGTAACAGTGCCAATGAGCCCTAGCCACCAGAGCCAGCAATGGCAACCCTTCTGGGTCCCCTTCCAGCACGTGGAAGCTTTCGTTTTGTTCAATAAACTGAGCTGCTGCTCACTCTTCCTGGTCCGTGGACTCTGTTTAAACTGTTAACACTACGAAGGTCCTCTGCTTCATTCTTCCAAGTTAGCGAGACCAGGAACCCATCAGCAGCAAAAACTGGCTCATCGTGGGGGCTCACCTGGGATTTCCAAAGCGGTAACATTGGACCTCTTTTGCTTGCTACTCTGCTCTATTTTACTTTAGAATTTAGGACAAACACCAGGCACCTGTCGGCCGTTTAAAAACAAGCAGCGCGGCCGCCGGACTAACGACACAAGTGTAAGGGTTTCTGAGAAAGGGCTAACAACTCCCGTTTTGCCTAGAAACCAGTTTCCACTTTCTCTACATCTTCTGGGTTGAACCAAGGGCTGGCCAAGGGTGGAAAACAGTATCCCTGAGCTCCCAGTACCGCCCGGTCGAGATGATGGTGCTGTGTGAAACCTTTGTTAAACAGCCGCCCACATGTGCTTCACCCACCCTTCTAGAGCCATGCGTCCTGGATCCAAACGTCTGTAGGGAAGACTCTTGAGACCCTGTCTCCAGGATTCTCTCTATCCCGGGATGAAAACCCTCTGGATTAGGAATCTAAAACAATTAGGATGGCAACCCTCAGATCCATGTTCCTGATGTCCCATGGCTTATTTATTTATTTTGAGATGGAGTCTCATTCTGACGCCCAGGCTGGAGTGCAGTGGTGCGATCTCGGCTCACTGCAACCTCCACCTCCAGGATTCAAACAATTCTCCTGCTTCAGCCTCCTGAGTAGCTGGGATTACAGGCACGTGCCACCACACCTGGCTAATTTTTGTATTTTTAGTAGAGACGGGGTTTCACATGTTGGTCAGACCGGTCTCTGTCTCCTGACCTCATGATCCACCCACCTCGATCTCTCAAAGTGCTGGGATTACAAGCGTGAGCCACCACACCCGGCCCCCATGGCTTATTCTAATGTAGATGGGCAACAATACAAATATACAGGACCTGTTCCTCATATTCGATACCCAAGGCAACACCCAGGACAATATAGTGTGTGCCAATGGTCACTGGAAGGCTTAGGCCTTTTTTTTTTTTTTTTTTTTTTTTTTGAGACGGAGTCTTGCTCTGTCGCCGGGGCTGGAGTGCAGTGGCCGGATCTCAGCTCACTGCAAGCTCCGACTCCCGGGTTCACGCCATTCTCCTGCCTCAGCCTCCCGAGTAGCTGGGACTGCAGACGCCCGCCACCTCGCCCGGCTAGTTTTTTGTATTTTTTAGTAGAGACGGGGTTTCACAGTGTTCGCCAGGATGGTCTCGATCTCCTGACCTCGTGATCCGCCCGTCTCGGCCTCCCAAAGTGCTGGGATTACAGGCTTGAGCCACCGCGCCCGGCCGGCTTAGGCCATTTTCTGTCATCCCCACCTCACTGGGAACCATATCACCTATCATCTCTCTTGTTTGGGATCAGCAATCCGAACTGTGGAGTTCTTCCATTTGGGGTACCACTTGCATTTGTGGGAGTTAAGTAATATAATAGACCATCGACAGGGAGATTAAAAGTCGTATTCTTATGATGGAAAGTTGGGACAAAAGGCCTTAGTACATGAGATGCCATTTCAGCCTTGGCCCAATGCCCCGTTGCCCCCCCAGCTTAAAATTGCTATGTCTATGTACAATCTTTAAGGAGTTCATCTTACTGGGAAGATGAGGGAAGTATAAACTATAATACCATCCTGCAACTGCATCTGTTTTGTAAACGAGAAGGCAAGTGGAGCGAGGTACCATATGTTCAGACCTTCTTCTCATTAAGGGATAACCCACGATTTCGTAAGACATGTAACCTGCACCCCACAGGGAGTCCTTAAAGTCTATACCCCATACCCAGGCCTCCCCACGGCTCCTCCTACTAATGCTGAACCCCCTCTGGCTTCTACAGCCCAAAAGGGAACAAAGAGCCTTCAAAGAGCCAAGAGACCCCATTGGCCCCTGGCTATGTTCTCTTCAGGCTGTAAGAGGGGAATTTGGCCCAACCCGAGTACATGTTCCCTTTTCCCTCTCTGATCTAAAGCAAATTAAGACAGACTTAAGAAAGTTCTCAGAGGACTCCGACAGATACATAGATGTCCTACAGGGTCTGGGACAATCTTTTGACCTTTCCTGGAGAGAGGTAATGTTAGTGCTTGATCAGACCCTAACTGCTGATGAGAAGAATGCTGCTTTAACAGCAGCCTGAGAGTTTGGGGATACCTGGTACCTCAGTTAAGTAAGTGATAGAATGACATGAGAAGAGAGAGCGGTTTCCTACTGGGCGGCAAGCAGTCTCCAGTATGGATCCCCACTGGGACCCTGACTCAGATCATGGGGACTGGAGTCACAAACGTTTACTGACCTGTTTCCTAGAAGGGTTAAGGAGAACTAGGAAAAAGCCCATGAACTATTCAATAATGTCTACCGTAACCCAAGGGAAGGAAGAAAAGCCTCTTGCCTTCCTCAAAAGACTGAGGGAGGCCTTGAGAAAGTATACTCCCCTGTCACCAGATTCCCTCAAAGGCCAGTTAATTTTAAAGGACAAATTTATTACTCAGTCAGCTGCAGACATTAGGAAAAAGCTCCAAAAATTAGCCTTGGGCCCCGAGCAAAATTTGGAGGCATCATTAAACCTGGCAACCTCGGTGTTCTATAATAGGGACCAAGAGGAACAGGCCGAAAAGGAAAAGCGAGATAAAAGAAAGGCTGCAGCTTTAGTCATGGCCCTCAGACAAACAAACCTTGGCAGTTCAGAGAGGAGTAAAAAATAGAGCAGGCCAATCGTCCAGCAGGGCTTGTTATCAGTGCAGTTTACAAGGACACTTTAAAAAAGATTGTCCAGTGAGAAATAAGCCGCCATCTCACCCATGTCCACTATGCCAAGGTGATCACTGGAAGGCACACTGTCTCAGAGGATGAAGGTTCTCTGGGCCAGAAGTCCCCAACCAGATGATCTAGCAACAGGACAGAGGGTGCCTGGGGCAAGCGCCAGCTCGTATCATCACCCTCACAGAGCCCCGGGTAAGTTTAACCATTGAGGGCCAGGAAATCGACTTCCTCCTGGACACTGGTGCAGCCTTCTCAGTTCTACTGTCCTGCCCTGGATGGCTGTCCTCAAGATCTGTTACCATCCAAGGGATCCTGGAACAACCTGTAACCAGGTGTTTCTCCCACCCCCTTAGCTGTAACTGGGAAACCTTAATTTTCTTGCGTGCCTTTCTCATCATGCCCGAGAATCTCACACCTTTACTGGGGAGGAACATACTAGCCAAAGCAGGAGCCATCATCTGTATGAATACTGGGAACAAAACATCTATCTGTTGTCCCCTACTTGAGGAAGGACTCAACCCTGAGGTTTGGGCATTAGAAGGACAATTTGGAAGGGCAAAGAACACCTGTCCAGTCCAAATCAAACTAAAAGACCCCACCTCTTTCCCTTACCAAAGACAATACCCCCTAAGACCTGAAGCTCAAAAGGGATTACAAGGTATTGTTAAAAATTTAAAAGCCCAAGGCCTAGTAAGATGTTGTAACAGCCCCTGTTACGACCCCAATTCTAGGGTTACAAAAACCAAACAGTCAATGGAGGTTGGTGCAGGACCTCAGGCTCATGAATGAGGCCGTAATTCCTTTATACCCAGCTGTACTCAACCCTTATACATTACTCTCTCAAATACCAGAAGAAGCAGAGTGGTTTACAGTCCTGAATCTTAAAGAGGCCTTTTTCTGTATCCCTCTACACCCTGACTCTCAATTCCTATTTGCCTTTGAGGATCCCTCAGATCAAACATCTCAGCTCACCTGGACAGTCTTGCCCCAGGGATTTAGAGATAGCCCTCACCTGTTTAGCCAAGCATTCGCCCAATATTTAAGTCACTTCTCGCACCCAGGGACCCTAATTCTTCAATATATGGATGACTTATGTCTAGCTACCTGTTCGGAGACCCTGTGCCATCAGGCTACCCAAGATCTTTTAAACCTTCTAGCTGATGGAGGTTACAAAGTATCTAAATCAAAGGCCCAGCTTTGTTTACAGCAGGTCAAATACCTAGGGCTGGTTTTGGCTAAAAGAACCAGGGCTCTCAGCAAAGAACGTATCCAGTCTATACTGGCTTATCCTCACGCTAAGACATTAAAACAGTCGTGAGAGTTTCTTGGAATAACCGGCTTTTGCTGACTGTGGATCCCCAGATGTGGCGAAATGGCCAGGCCACTTTACACTGTAATTAAGGAGACCCAAAAAGCTAACACTCATTTGATAGAATGGGGACCAGAGGCAGAGACAGCCTTCAGAACCCTAAAACAGGCCCTAACACAAGCCCCAGTTTTGAGTCCAGCTACGGGACAAAATTTCTCTTTATATGTCACAGAAAGAATGGGAATAGCTCTTGGAGTCCTTACCCAGACTCGAGAGACTACCATACAGCCAGTAGCATACTTGAGAAAAGAAATTGATGTGGTAGCAAAGGGTTGGTCTCATTGTCTACGGGTGGTAGCTGCAGTGGCCATTTTAGTATCAGAGGCCATCAAAATAATACAAGGGAGAGACCTCACTGTATGGACTACTCATGATGTAAACGGCATGCTAACTGCTAAAGGAGATTTGTGGCTGTCAGACAATCGCCTACTTAGGTACCAGGCCTTATTACTTGAGGGACCAGTGCTTCAGATGCGCACTTGTGCAGCTCTTAACCTGGCTTTTTTCTCCCAGAAAACGAAGGACCAATAGAACATGACTGTCAACAGGTCATAGCCCAAACTTAGGCTGCCCGGGAGGATCTTTTAGAGGTCCCCTTAACCAACCCTGACCTCAACCTATATACTGATGGAAGTTCATTTGTAGAAAAGGGATTATGAAGGGCAGGATATGCCATAGTTAGTGATAAAGCAGTAGTTGAAAGTGGGCCCCTTCCCCCAGGGACCAGCGCCCAGTTAGCAGAACGGGTGGCGCTTACCCGAGCTTTAGAGCTGGGAAAGGGAAAAATAATAAATATGTATATGGACAGCAAATGTGCTTATCTAGTTCTACATGCCCATGCTGCCATATGGAAAGAAAGGGAGTTCCTAACCTCCGGAGGAACACCCATTAAATACCATGAAGAAATTATGAAATTATTACAAAAACCCGGCTGGGTGCAGTGGCTCACACCTGTAATCCCAGCACTTTGGGAGGCTGAGATGGGCGGATCACAAGGTCAGGAGATCGAGACCATACTGGCTAACATGGTGAAACCCCGTCCCTACTAAAAATATAAAAAATTAGCCAAGTGTGGTGGCGGGCGCCTATAGTCCCAGCTAGTCGGGAGGCTGAGGCAGAAGAATGGCGTGATCTCAGGAGGCAGAGCTTGCAGTGAGCTGAGATCGCGCCACTGCACTCCAGCCTGGGTGACAGAGCGAGACTCCATCTCAAAAAAAAAAAAGAAAATTATTACAAAAACCCAAGGAAGTGGCAGTCTTGCACTGCCGAGGCCATCGGAAAGGCGAAGGAAAGGAGGCAGAAGGAAATTGCTGGGCAGACATCAAGGCCAAAGTTACCACAAGACGGGACCGCCCATTAGAAACACCTATGGAGGGACCCTTGGTATGGGATAACCCCCTTCAGTAGACCAGGCCCCAGTATTCCCCTGCGGAAACGGAATGGGGACTTTCACAGGGACATAGTTTTCTCCCTTAGGGATGGCTAGCTACTGAGGAGGAAAAGGTGCTCATACCCGCAGCTAATCAATGGAAAATACTTAAAACCCTTCACCAAACATTCCATATGGGTATTGAGTACGCCCATCAAATGGCCAAATCTCTGTTCACTGGACGAGATCTCCTTAAAACTATCTAGCAGATAGTCAAGGCCTGCGAAGTGTGCCAAAGGAATGACCCCTTGGTCCATCACCAACCCCCTCAGGGAGAACAAAGGACAGGCCACTACCCTGGAGAGGACTGGCGGTTAGATTTCACTCATATGCCTAAGTCACGAGGACTTCAATACTTACTAGTTTGTGTTGATACCTTCACGAATTGGGTTGAAGCCTTCCCCTGTAAGACAGAAAAGGCCCGGGAGGTAATCAAAACCCTGGTCCATGAAATAATTTCTAGATTTAGACTTGCCCGTAGTTTACAAAGTGATAATGGCCTGGCTTTCAGAACCACCATGACTCAGGGAATTTCCAAGGCGCTAGGGATACAATATCATCTTCATTGTGCCTGGGGACCACAATCCTCAGGGAAAGTCAAGAAGATGAATGAAATACTCAAAAGGCACCTAAGGAAATTAACACATGAAACTCACCTCCCATGGCCTGCCTACCTTCTTGCCCATAGCATTATTAAGGATCCGAAATTCTCCCTACAAGATAGGACTCAGTCCTTATGAAATGCTATATGGACGGCCTTTTCTCACAAACGACCTCTTACTTGATCGAGAAACTGCCAACTTAATCAAGGACATAACTTCTTTGGCTAGGTACCAACAAATCCTTAAGACATTACCTGAAGGATGTCACCGAGAAAAGGGTAAAGCATTGTTCCATCCCGGGCATCTAGTATTAGTCAAGTCCCTCCACTCTACCTCCCCATGCCTAAATCTATCCTGGGAAGGAGGATATTTAGTTACCCTCTCCACTCCAACTGCAGTCAAGGTGATTGGAGCGGAGTCTTGGATCCATCACACCCGAATCAAACCTTGGACGCAGCCTGAAAACCCACAGAATCATTAGTTCGGGAATCTAAGAGTCAGCCAGACAAACCTTCTTATACCTGTGAGTCATTGGAAGACCTACGTATCCTCTTTCAGAAGGAAAAACCACAGGAAATTAATCAGTGCTCATAAGTTCTACCTCAGTTCTTGTTTTAAAAACAGAATGTGGCCGGGCGCGGTGGCTCAAGCCTGTAATCCCAGCACTTTGGGAGGCCGAGGCGGGTGGATCACGAGGTCAGGAGATCGAGACCCTCCTGGCTAACACGGTGAAACCCCGTCTCTACTAAAAATACAAAAAAAAAACTAGCTGGGGCCGGGCGCGGTGGCTCAAGCCTGTAATCCCAGCACTTTGGGAGGCCGAGACGGGCGGATCACGAGGTCAGGAGATCGAGACCATCCTGGCTAACATGGTGAAACCCCGTCTCTACTAAAAAATACAAAAAACTAGCCGGGCGACATGGCGGGCGCCTGTAGTCCCAGCTGCTTGAGAGGCTGAGGCAGGAGAATGGCGTAAACCCAGGAGGCGGAGCTTGCAGTGAGCTGAGACCCGGCCACTGCACTCCAGCCTGGGCGGCAGAGCCAGACTCCGTCTCAAAAAAAAAAAAAAAAAAAAAAAAAAAAAAAAAAAAACTAGCCGGGCGCGGTGGCGGGCGCCTGTAGTCCCAGCTACTCGGAGGCTGAGGCGGGAGAATGGCGGGAACCCGGGAGGCGGAGCTTGCAGTGAGCCAAGATCGCGCCACTGCACTCCAGCCTGGGCGACACAGCGAGACTCCCCTCTCAAAAAAAAAAAAAAAACTAGCCGGGCGAGGTGGCGGGCGCCTGTAGTCCCAGCTACTCGGGAGGCTGAGGCAGGAGAATGGCGTGAACCCGGGAGGCGGAGCTTGCAGTGAGCTGAGATCTGGCCAGTGCACTCCAGCCTGGGTGACAGAGTGAGACTCCGTCTCAAAAAAAAAAAAAAACAGAATGTACTCTAACATTCTATCTTTCCTTGCCTTTGCCCAAGTCTTAACCTTTTCCCGTTCAACCTCTTCCCCAATCTTGAGGGAATTATAAACATCTCCTCCAGGTTTTTTTTGTTTTGTTTTGTTTTTGAGAGGGAGTCTCGCTCTGTCGCCCAGGCTGGAGTGCAGTGGCCGGATCTCAGCTCACTGCAAGCTCCGCTTCCCGGGTTTATGCCATTCTCCTGCCTCAGCCTCTGAAGTAGCCGGGACTACAGGCGCCCGCCACCTCGCCTGGCTAGTTTTTTGTATTTTTTAGTAGAGATGGGGTTTCACCGTGTTAGCCAGGATGGTCTCAATCTCCTGACCTCGTGATCCACCCATCTCGGCCTCCCAAAGTGCTGGGATTACAGGCTTGAGCCACCGCGCCCGGCCGTCCTCCAGGTTTTTATTTGAAGCACATCCCAGCCAGAGTAACTCATCCTGTTGGGTTTGCATGAATGCTCATTCCCCCTTATATACAGCAGTTCCAGCCCCCCTCAACATATGAGTGGAAAGCTCTGCAGCCTTATACATAGCTAACACTTCTAAGGGCCCAGGGTTTTTTCATCCTAGTGATAGGTCCAATTTCCCTGACAGGCTCAAGCAGCCACTGCCATTCTCCGACAATTCACTATATCAGTCATCCCAATCATAGGTTCTGTGGGCACAATAACCTCCTTCTCTTCGCCTCCACTCCTTTGTATCTCCCGTCAAGTGTTCCCAGGATCACAAGATGTGGGACACATGGCTGGCTGCAACTATACGCTTCCCTTGGATCTAGACTTCAAATATTCTAATTCCTACTACTGGCACCCCCACGTTTTGTGGAAATAAACATGAGCTCCTTGGAAACCCTATTTCAGTCACCAGTCCCTTAAGATTTATCAACCCAAGCCAAATAATTTCCCCACCAGAGGCCAAAACAAGCAATTACTGCTGGGGCAGACTTCCCTTTGCCCAGAATATTCCCCTCCTGGGACTTTGTTCCTCTCTCACAGGCGAAGGGTTAAAAAAACCCCATTGCCCCCTGCTTCCTGTCTGTGGAGCATGAGTTTTTCTTACTGCTGCTAGCCACCAGTTTGCCTTAGAGGAATCCCATAATACGTCCTTGGCAAATTTTATTCAGCTGCAACCGCTAGGAGTCATCCCTTTGTCCCAGACCCTCAAATCATGGGAATGAGAAATGAATTTAGATGAACCCCAGCCCTTATGAGATTTTCAGCTACAGGGGTGTATAGAACCCCGACAAGGAGTTTTCTTTGTGTGTGGAAGATCCTTCTATATTTGCCTCCCACCAACTGGACAGGAACTTGTACTTTAGCCTACATAGTACCTCCTGTGACTTATTCCTTTTCAGAAGAGGCAGTAGCTGTGCCCATTCATGGTAAGCTTTAGCGGAGAACAATCTCACTACTTCCTCTATTGGCTGGTTTAGGATTTACTACCACCCTAGGAACTGGAACTGCTGGGCTCACAGTATCCTTAACTCTCTCTGAAGAACTAAGAGAAAGCCTAGATGAAATCTCTCTCCAACTTACTCAAATCCAGGACCAAACAGCCAATGGCAGCCGTGGTTCTCCAGAACTGGCGAGCACTAGATCTCCTCACTGCTGAAAGGGGAGGAACATGCCTTTTTCTGAGCGAGGAGTGTTGTTTTTCTGTCAGTAAATCAGGCATAGTCAGAGATGGAATTTTTTTTTTTTTTTTTTTTTTTTTTTTTTTTGAGACGGAGTCTCGCTCTGTCACCCAGGCTGGAGTGCTGTGGCCGGATCTCAGCTCACTGCAAGCTCCGCCTCACCGGTTTACGCCATTCTCCTGCCTCAGCCTCCCGAGTAGCTGGGACTACAGGCGCCGCCACCTCGCCCGGCTAGTTTTTTGTAGTTTTTTTTTTAGTAGAGACGGAGTTTCACCGTGTTAGCCAGGATGGTCTCGATCTCCTGACCTCGTGATCCGCCCGTCTCGGCCTCCCAAAGTGCTGGGATTACAGGCTTGAGCCACCGCGCCCGGCCTAGAGATGGAATTAAATGACTTCGGAATAGAGCCAGCAGACTACACAGTGGGACAACCGAAGCTACCTCAGGGTTCTCACAGCGTGTTCTCTCCTGGCTTCTTCCATTTTTAGGTCCCCTCCTTATTCTAGGAGTAACCTTTGGCCCATGTCTTTTCAATTCCCTCATCCGCTTCGTTTCTTCCCGAATAGAATCAATGAAACTAGAAATGGTACTGCAGATGGAACCTTGGATAACTTCAACCAACACCTATTATCAGCACCCTAGATGGCCAGCCCATACCCGGACGTTGACACCCAAACCACCTCTCACGAGGAAACCTCAGCTACAGGACCCCTTCTATGCCCCTATTTAGCAGGAAGCAATTAGAGCCGTCATTGTCTCACACCCCAACAGCAATTGGGCTCTCCTGTTGAGAGAGGGGACTGAGGGGTGGAGTCGGTGGGACTTTCTGGGCCAGTTCAGGGATTTTCACAAAAGACCCCTGTGACTCAGGTTTTGAGTTCTTAATCAATGGAGTGAAGGATTCAAAATTAACCACTCCAGGCCGGGTACGGTGGCTCACGCCTGTAATCCCAGCACTTGGGAGCCCCAGGCGGGTGGATCACGAGGTCAGGAGATTGAGACGATTCTGGTCAACACGGTGAAACCCCGTCTCTACTAAAAATACAAAAAATTAGCTGGGCGTGGTGGCGCCCTGTAGTCCCAGCTACTCGGGAGGCTGAGGCAGGAGAATGGCATGAACCCGGGAGGCGGAGCTTGCAGTGAGCCGAGATGGCACCACTGCACTCCAGCCTGGGTGACAGAGCGAGACTCTGTCTCCAAAAAAAAAATAATAATAATAAAAACCACTCCAAGGGAGGATTGAAAAAAGAACCACTCTCAATGGACAAAAAGAAAGGGGAGGGGGTAACACCGGGATATAAGCCCTAGCGAGCCAGTAACTGCAACCCTTCTGGGTCCCCATCCAGCTTGTGGAAGCTTTCCTTTCGCTTTGTTCAATAAACTGCGCTGCTGCTCACTCTCCCGGTCTGTGGACTCTTTTTGAGCTGTAACACACACTGCGAAGGTCCACAGCTTCATTCTTCAAAGTTAGTGAGACCACGAACCCATCGACAGGAAAAACTCCCGACTCACTAACAGCCTAGTCCCTTCCCCCTTGAAGGCTGGTGTCTGTCACCCCATACCTGAGCTGGTCCCTCTTCACTAGGTTAGGCTACCAGCATCTTCCTGCTCCTCCGGCTGGGCCCCTGGAGGAGGAAGCTTTCCAAAGCTCAGTCTAGCCGGTGGATCCCTCCAGCAGAAAGCTCCAAGGCCTTCTCTGTACTTTGAGGTCCTACTGGCCCCTGCTATGCCCCAGGCTCAGGGCTATTACATAAGACACCCAATTCAATTCGGAGGGCTGTTGACACCGTCCCTGTCACTGAATCTTATCTTCACCCCTGTGATTCTCTGGAGAGCCAGTGAATCTCTATTAATGTCGGTGGAGTTCCAGCCACTGCACTTTTATTGAGGCAGTCTCACTGTGGTTCCGGCTGGAGTGCAGTGGCACGGTCATAGCTCATGGCAGCCCCCAACTCCCAGGCTCAAGCAATCCTCCCACCTCAGCCTCCCGAGTAGCTGGGACTATAGGCGGGAGCCACCATGTCGGGCTGTTTTTTCTGTAGAGAGCGGGCCTCCCTAGGTTGCCCAGGCTTACTTAACGCTCTTGAATGTCAAAACCCACGCTCAATACCCGCTTCACGTGAAGTCGGTGTTGAGATACAAGCATAGAAACGAACTCAAGGCTAACAGCTGTTCTGTATTCAGAGCCGCACATTCAAGGAAAAACGCGATCGCTGGACGGGAACAAGAAGGGTGGGTGGAGGATAGAGGGCTTGCTTGGGCGGCCCGCGGTCTTGGCTCCCCTTTCTTCCCCGAGGTCTCGTGGCTGGCCAGCCGCAGGGTGGGGGTCCGTGGACCTCCCGGCCTGTAGGGGGCGTCGGACGCAGTGGAAGGACCTGCTCCGGAGCCTGGCCAGGCTGCGCAGTCATGATCACCGAGACCGCGGCGGAGCCCACGGTCCCTGCAGTGCCCGCTGCTGAGGAGGCCACCGAGGCTCCGGGACGCAAGGAGCCGGCGTGGCCCTGGGTGAGTCCAGGCCCGAGCGGGAACAGGCGCGGGGCGGGCGGCTCAGACCCAGGGGCGCCGGTTACATACCCCAGCCGTGCCCCCCCGCCCCGCAGAAAGACGCCCCGATCCGGACGCTGGTGCAGCGCATCCACCAGCTGCAGGCTGAGCGCGCGCAGGGCTTCCGCCGACTGGAGGAGTGAGTGGGGGTGCGCAGGGGTTCAGGGTTCAGTTCCCCGCCCGCTGTGGGTGTGGGCGTGCTTTCGGCGGGCGTGCCTGGAGGAAGAGCTGGGTCCTCGCGCGGCTGCAGAGTCAGATGGGGCGGGGATTTCGGGGCACCGAGTCCTCGCTTTCACGAGAAAGGCCCTGCAGCACCTCCTCACTACCCGATGACCCACTCCTCGTGGCTTCTCTCTCCTCCCCAAGAGCAGGGGTGGGCCTGTCTCGGGTTCCCCTGCGGGAGTCAGGAAGCGTCCTTCCTACCTACCAGTCCTCCCCTCTGGGGTCCGGGGACACTTCCTGGGGGCCGTTTAGGTGGTTGGCGCGGGTGCAGAGCCTGAGAGCGCGGCCTCAGGGTCCCCACCTGCCGCAGAGGCCACCGCCAGTACCTGCGCAGCGGCCCGGACTACGACTTCGCGCGCTACCGGAGCACAGTGCACGAGGTGACTCAGGCCTTCGCCGCCGCCTCGCGGGAGGTGCTGGCGGTGGAAGCAGAGCTGGCCGGGCCTCGCAGGCAGCAGCTGCTCGCCAGCCACGTGCGCAACCTGCAGGAGCTGGAGCAGACGCGGCTGGGCACGGTGAGACCACCACCCATTCCCCACCGTGTCTCTAGGATCCTGGTCGGTTCCTCTTGTGGCGCACCCCTGGTTGGTGGACTGGGGGGTGGTCCCAGTATCCCATACACAGACCTCACCCCTTACTGTCCCACGTCAGTCCTCTATTAAGTCTTCACTTGAGGATTCTTGGACCTTGCCCTTGCTGTTTATCCCCAATTTTTTTCCAAGTTTTGTCCTTATTCCCAGGGCACTCCCACTTTCTCCCAGCCCCGCCTAAATGCTATTCCAGCATGCCCAGATCCCGCCCCAACAATGCTCCACCCACACTCTTCCGCTTCTCCTGTCCCACCCTCAACCTCCCGTAGATACAGGCGAGGGGGTTCCCAGGCTACGCCTCCTCCGTATTCCTCCATCACAGCTTTAGTTTTTTTTGTCTATTTCTCTCTTGGGATCCGCCTACTAGGCTCTGCAACCCTGTGTGTGTGTGTGGGAGGGAGGGGGTGGCCGGTCACATCTACGTGAAGCCACGCCCACACCGAGATCTACTCTGGAATTCCTAGGCCACGCCCCCCATGAGCTACCCATCTCTGCCTCTTTTTGGCTTTTTTTCTTTTCCTTTTTTAAAGACAGGGTCTCGCTCTTGTCACCCAGGCTAGAGTGCAATGGCGCGATCTCGGCTAACTGCAACCTCTGCCTCCCAGGTTCAAGCAATTCTGCCTCAGCCTCCTGAGTAGCTGGGATTATAGGCGTGCCCCGCCACGCCCGGCTAATTTTTGTATTTTTTTTTTTAGTAGAGACGGGGTTTTGCCATATGGGCAAGGCTGGTCTCGAACTCTGGGTTTCAAGCGATCCGCCCTCCTCGGCTTTCCAGAGTGCTGGGATTTCAGGCGTGAGCCACCGCGTCCAGCCTTTTTGGCCTACTTTTATCCTGGGATTATACCAATAACACCCTGGGTCCAGTCCTTGGGACCATGAGGCGCAGCCTAACTCACCCCTACGGCCACTGCCTGGCTAATACGTCACTTTGCTTCCCAGGCCACGCCCACATCGCGCTCAGCACTGCCTCTGACATGCTCGCTGTCTGCCTTCTGAGAGCCCCTCTAAACTGAATTTCGGACTCTTCCTACACAAAGCACTGCCCCTTGTGGTTCTACCCGGGCATTGCCTTTCTGGGTGCCTCTGTCTTTTCCTGAACATCCTGGGAGGGCAGGGGGTGGCTTCTGCTGGTGGAGACATCCTTCGCGTTGCTCATTCCCCCACCAGGTGGCCCTGCTGCAGCTGATGGAGACGCCAGAGCTGGCGGGGCAGGAGGACGCTGTACAGATGCACCAGCTGAAAATGAAGTGAGCGCTGCTGCCCAAGCCGCCTGGCTATGCTCGATTTGCACCAGGGTTGGCACGGTCAGACCCAGCAGAGGAACCCTCTGCCTCTGTACAATGGTGTTCTCATCTGGTGGCCCTCAGATACACACTTCCCCAGAGGGCATAGTTGTGAAACTTCACATCAATTTCACCGTGCATTGCTGGGACACTGCTGTATACCTTGACACATGTCAATCCTGCACACGTGGCTGTCCGTGGAGCTTGAATATTGTCGCGCATGCCCCACTGAGCACAAACCTTCAGATGTCTGTTCTCAGCCCCCAAGCACACACACTCATGTACATACACATTTGACAGAGTCATGCTTCATAACTTCCTGATGCTACACATCCCACTAAGATGGCCTTTTTTTTTTTTTTCTTTTTTGCTGAGACTGAGTCTCACTCTGTCGCCAGGCTGAAGTGCAGTGGCGCAATCTCAGCTCCCTGCAACCTCCGCCTCCTGGGTTCAAATGAATCCCCTGCTTCAGCCTCCCAAGTAGCTGGGACTACAGGCATGTGCCCCACGCCCAGCTAATGTTTTGTATTTTAGTAGAGATGGCGTTTCACCATGTTGGCCAGGATGGTCTCAATCTCCTGACCTCGTGATCTGCCCGCCTCAGCCTCCCAAAGTGCTGGGATTACAGGCCTAAGCCAGCACTCCCGGTCCTTTTTTTTTTTCCCCGGTTTTTTTATTTCTATTTTTTGAGACAGTCTTGCTCTGTCACCCAGGCTGGAGTGCAATGGCGCGATCTTGGCCCACCGCAACCTCTGCCTCCCAGGTTCAAGCGATTCTTCTGCCTCAGCCTCCCAAGTAGCTTGAATTACAGATGCCCACCCCCACGCTTGGCTAGTTCTTGTATTTTTAGTAAAGACGGGGTTTTGCCATGTTGGCCAGATTGGTTTTGAACTCCTGACCTCAGGTGATCCGCCTGCCTCTTCCCAAAATGCTGGATTACACGCGTAAGCCACCGTGCCCAGAGCCCAGATGGCCTTTTCTGTCAGCCCACTGTGACCTATGGGGCCACCCCTTCTCCCAAGCACCTAAGCGGTCCCTCCGTGCTGCCTGGAGCTTTGATGGCGGGCAGGAGGGCCCGGGGCTCACCACAGCCGCAGCAGCTAATTCGCCCCATCTGGGTTTTATTTATAGTTCCCATCCGCTCTTGTAGGGTAATTAAAACCATGGAGGCGATCAGCGAGGTTCTCCAGGACCTCAGGTTTGATGCGGAATCTGCCGAGTGATGGCGGCTCCCCAGGGATGCGCCGAGGGAGATGGGAAAAGGGGCGGATGGCGTCCAGCCCAGCCCTAACCGCCAGCTGGCTGGGGTCGCACCCCACTGCGCTGCTGACCTTCGTACAGTTTGAGACACCTCCCACAATAAAAAGCTCTTCCTCTGCAGCCGCTCTGCCATCTCTGTGTCCTAGGGTACTGCAGCCAGTGTGCCTGGGGAGCGGGGGACCCCCACAGGGCCAGGGATTATGGGTAGAAGACTCCCACTCTCCCTAGAAACTCTGAGGTTTTCTTTTTACTTGAGACAGGGTCTTGCTCTGTCACCCAGACTGGAGTGCAGTGGTGAGATCACGGCTCACTGCAGCCTGGGCTTCCCCCGGCTCAAGCGATCCTCCTGCCTCAGCCTCCCAAGTAGCTGGGACTATAGGCACATGCCACCATGAGCCCAGTTCATTTTTTTTTTTTTTTTTTTTGAGATAGAGTTTTGCTCTTGTTGCCCAAGCTGGAGTACAGTGGTACCATCTCGGCTTACTGCAACCTGCACCTCCTGGGTTCAAGTGATTCTCCTGCCTCAGCCTCCTGAGTAGTTGGAATTACAGGCATGCGCCACCACGCCCCGTTATTTTGTATTTTTAGTAGAGATGGGGTTTCTCTATGTTGGTCAGGGTGGTCTCCGACTCCTGACCTCATTTGGTCCACCTGCCTCAGCCTCCTAAAGTGTTGGGATTACAGGCGTGAGCCACCGCGCCCGGCCGATTTTTTACTTTTAGTAAAGATGAGGTCTCCCTTTGTTGCCCAGGCTGGTCTCCAACTCCTGGCCTCGAGCAATGCTCCCAGCTTGGCCTCCCAAAGTTCTGGGATTACAGGCATGAACCTTCGGGACCAGCCAACTCAGGTATTTGGAATCACATTCTCCAAGGAGTTCAGAATCAGACCTTGCAAATACTGGAGAGACAGTCTGAAGTCCTGGGACGTGAAAATTCTAATCTCAAAGGGTCATTAAGATGCCTCACATTCCCCTAAAATCTTACAGCCCCCACCCCAGGCCAGGTAGGGCCCAAACTCACCTTCACAATCACAGCACCTAAATAGCTCATTTATTTAAAAGGACTCTTTTGGAGGGGCCCTAGGTAGCGGGGAGTAATGACTCCCCTTCTCACCCCCAGCCCTGGCAGGGGTTCTAGGCAACTCAACCAACCCTCACACACACACACACCCACTGGGGTGCACCCAAAGGTGGCCTCACGTGGGAGTCAGAGCTGTTATGGCCGTTGGAGCTCAGTGGCCACCCCAGCTCCTGCTGAGGGTGGCTCAGGTGCCCTGAAGTGAGGGTACAGAGGTGGCCCCAGTTTGGGTTCGGCCTCTGCGTCTCCATGTGGCAGGGAGGGTGGCCTGCGACCCTAGAGCTTATCTGGCAGGACCTGCAGGCAGAGGGGAAGCCGAGCTAAGCAGGGAGCCCGGGAGAGGGCCGCACCACAGAGCCACTGAAGGAGCCCTCATTCGGGTCCTGTTCCCACCGCTTCTGGCTGTGTGACTTTGGGCAGGATCCTGCCCCTCTCTGGGCCTTGGCGAGGCTATCTGAGCTGCAGGTAAAGCACTTGGCGTGGGGCCAGTATGCAGTAGGCGCCCATACGTGCTAACTAGGGTGAGTATGTTCATTCATTTCGGAGGAGATTCCACTTCAGACATTTTCAGGGCATTGAATGTTCTTAGGCTAAAGGAGACAATGCCAGTTATACAGTAAGTGCTAAATAAATGCTGATAAATAACAAAGGAAGAGGACGGATTCCATCTCAGCGACTCTAAGGCTGGGGTTGGGAGGCATGGGGGGTGTGAAGAAGAACTGCAGCCACCGGAAGGGGCCCTCCCCTTGCTCCCTCCCGCACACCCATTCAGGCCCACCTTACCTCTCGCCGTGCCCCGTCTGCCCGAGGGCAGGATCCCCTCGTCCTGTGCTTGGAAGGAAGGCAGAGGTGTCGTGGGGGCTGCAGACCTGCGTCCACAGCCTGCTTTCTTCCCCCTCCCCTGTTTCCTGGGCCCCCCAGCTCCCTGTCCCCACCCCCACGCCCGCGGGTCCCTCCTTCCTACCTGGTTGCGGGTTTTGTGCGACTTCTGCATCCAAGCACGCCACTGGTCGTAGAGGCGGAAGCTGAGGTTGGAGCAGTACGCGTGCTTCTTGAGCCAGCCCAGGAACTGCTTGAGCTCGCGCCGCACCGGCCCCGAGCTCGGCTCTCCGCCCCGCGGCTCGCACGCCCCGCCGCCCGGGCCCGAGCGCTCTGGTGGTGGGCGGAGCGGCAGTGTCAGGGCGCGCCCGGCAGGGGGTGCGCGCGAGCAGGAGAGGGAAGACCCCGGCGCGGCAGGACCATGTTCCCCTCGGGAACCTCCCTCCCGGTTTCTCAGGGACCGAGTCCTCCCCGAGGCCCTGCACAGCAGCCCAGCTGCGCCCCTGGCCCGGTTGCGCCCCTGGGGAGGTGGGGGGGCGGGGGAAGGAAGGGGCTCCTCCTCCACATCTCCTCCAGGAACCCGATTCCTGTGGCCTGAGCCAGGTGCGAGTGGAGTGGGGGGAGGGGAGAATGAGAGAGGCCAGAGCCGGGGGGGATGAGACACAGAGACAGACAGAGCAGGGGGCTGAAAAAGAGAAAGGAAGAAAGACGCACGGATGAGAGAGCCGAGGCCAGAGATGGAGAGATGGAGACGCAGGGTAGGTGAAAGCGAAGGGGGTCAGCCCAGGAGGAAAGGGCCTGATCAGGGTAGGACAGAAACCCTGGGGACATAGGGACAAAGAGATCGAGACAGAGACACAGAGGAAGAGTGACAGATGAAGAGAGACCGAGTGCAAGATGACCCCATGGGACAGTCCCCAGCATGGGCCCATGGGACAGGGAGTGGGCCGGGAGGGCCAGGTGGGAGGCCTGCCTGTCGGTCCAGCTGCCGGCTGCAGCCAGCCCCCCAGCAGGCCGGCGGATAAGGACATCGGCCTCACGTCATAAATAAAGCCGGGGACCCGCTGACAGGCCCTGGCACGGCCCCGGCCCCCGCCGCCCCTGCTGGCCTTCCCCGGCCTCCCAGCCTCCCCTGCGGACGCAGCGGCCTGCTGGCTCCTGTGCAAGAATCGCAGGTGCCAGGCACGAGCAGGGGCCAAGGCTCAGGCCCCTCCCGGCTGCGCTTGCTCCCGCCCACCCCCGAACCTGGAGGGGCCCGGGATAGGGGCTGGGGAGCTGGCTGGAGCCTGACTCTACCCCTCCCTAGCTCTGGGACCCTCTCAGGGCCTCAGTTTCCCTATCATCTCACGTGCCAGAGTGAGCTTGGACTTCCCCGTGAACTAAGTTCAGACCCGTGTGACCTCCTAGAGCCTCAGTGTCCTCACCTGAGAAAAAGCAGTCTCCCTTGCAGTGAAACCCTGGGGGGACAGGACAATAAGTACCTCCATGCCAACTGCCTGCAAGCACTTAGGTGGCACCCACCATGTGGACATTTGCCACAAATTATGTCATCCAACCCTCACGACAGCCCAAGGCAAGTGGGATTCTCGACCCTACCTTCCAGATGGGGAAACAGAGGCCAGACATTCCAAGTAATAGCTTTTGTTTCATTTCACAAAAGAGAGAGTAGAGGCCTGTGGACCCAGAGAAACCCCAGACAGCAAGAGGAGGCAGATCTAGGCACCTAATCATTCCCATCCCCCTGCTTTGATCAGAAGGGGAAACTGAGGCCCATCAAAGTGGGAGTTGGCAGCCCATTGGCCTTAGAAGCAGGGGTCTCAAACTCGCTGGCCCTCTTTTTTGAGACGGAGTCTCGCTCTGTTGACCAGGTTGGAGTGTAGAGGCGCGATCTTGGCTCACTGCAAGCTCTGCCTCCCAGGTTCATGCTGTTCTCCTGCCTCAGCCTCCCAAGTAGCTGGGACTACAGGCTCCTGCCACCACACCCGGCTAATTTTTTGTATTTTTAATAGAGATGGGGTTTCACCGTGTTAGCCAGGATGGTCTCTATCTCCTGACCTCGTGATCTGCTAGCCTCAGTCTTCCAAAGTGCTGGGATTACAGGCATGAGCCACCACGCCTGGCCTCGCTGGCCCTCTTAGGAGGGAGTCTGAGTGTCCAAAACAGGCCAGGTGGGGATGGGCAAATGGAGAGTGAGGGTCCTGGGAAGGGGTGACCACTGCTGGTGGGGGCTGTCGGCCATGCTGTTACATTTTCTAGAGAATTTATTTTTCTAAGGAATCTAGGATATTTGTGTAAAAACTTCCTGGTTTTAAATTTCTACTAGTTGGTCAAACTTTTTTTTTTTCCAAACAACAGGCCAAAGAAAATAGATCCAAGGGCCACATTCAGCTCTGGGGGGGCCACCAGTTTGAGACCTCTACTCTCTTGGAGACAACCAGGAAACAGGCTGGGCACGGTGGCTCACACATGTCATCCCAGCACTTTGGGAGGCTGAAATGGGCAGATCACCTGAGGTCAGGAGTTCGAGGCCAGCCTGGACAACACAGTGAAACCCCATCTTTACTAAAAAATACAGAAATTAGCTGGTGCATGTTGGTGCGTGCCTGTAGTCCCAGCTACTCGGGAGGCTGAGGTAGGAGAATCCCTTGAAACCGGGAGCCAGAGGTTGCAGTGAGTGCAGATCACGCCACTCCCGACAGAATGAGACTGCATCTCAAAAGAAAAAAAAAAAAAAAGAAAGAAAAAGAAAAGAAAAGAAAACAAGGAAACAGAGGCTCTAGCTGGTTTGGGACTGGCCGCTGGATCACCCGGCCCTAGAGGGGTGCTCACCACTGCGGGGGGTGGAGGCGGCTGTGGGGTGGCTCCACTCACTCCAGATCCCGGCTTTCTTGGAGCCGTAGATGCCAAAGGGGTTGCAGCGCACTTGCACGAAGTACACGGTGCCGGGTTTCAGGCCGGCCAGGCGGCAGGAGGTCTGGTTGCTCACATCGTCCACCACCTGGACAGCCAGGACAGGGTCAGAGTAGAGGGCGGGGCCTGGCAGGAACGGGGGCGGGGCCTGGCAGGAGCAGGGGCGGAGTCAGGGAATGGGCGGATCACCTTCCAGTCCACACTGTCCTCCACTCGGTAGCGGATCTGGTATTTGGCTTGAAAGAGGAAATCCTTGAGGGCGGGTGGCGACACCCAGCGCACGCTCAGCTGGTCCTCCAGGCCCCCGACGCGGCTCACGTGCACATCGGGCGGGGGATCCGTGGTCACTGCGGGGCGGAGGGCCCCTTTCAGCCTGGAACTGTCTGCGTTTAACTCCCCCCAACAGTGTGGCCCAGGGCACTTGGCCCAGATGGCACCTGCCTCTGTTTTCCTCCTCCTCCCTCTGCCCCCACCCCCAGGATTGGTGGATTACACCATATATAATATTGGAGAAACACTCAGCACCTAATTAATGTTAGCTGTTATCACCATTATTATCTGTGACGGGCGAAACATAATCCTATCTTCAACTGACTATGGGAAAGCAGACACTGCGGGGTTGATGATATTATTATCATGCTTAGGAGGTGGGGGGCTGTCAGGCCATCAGCCTTCTGGGAACCCCCCTGCCACCCCCTCCCCACTCTCACCTCCCTTCCACTCTTACTGAAATCTTTGATGTGACATTTTGCTGGGTGCAGAGAAGCAACTGAGGCTTAGAATTTTCCCACTGTAGCTTTAGGATGTGGGGAAGAGTGAGGCTGTGGGAGTAGGGATGGGGGCTACAACCCCGGAGTACGTGTGTGTTGGGGGGGCTGAGGATCCTTCTGGGGGCCCCTGAGGGCAGCAGGGTGAGCTGGCCTCTCCCCCTGAGGCCTTGGTGAGGGGCCTAAAGGGTTAAGGCACAGGCCTGCTTGGGGCTGAGAAACACCCTAATTAGATTAGGCTCAATTCTGCTCACAGATCATCCATTTCCTGCCTCCCGCCCTGCGCCCCCCAGCTCCAGGCCTCGGCTTCCTGGGGCGCCTCCCGACCTGGGCGTCCCCTCCCCTCTCCCCAGGGCCCCCTCCTGCACACCTGGGCTGCCGAGGGGGAGGTGGTGTGGCCAGGCCAGGTGTTCTCCGTAGAGTGGGGGTATCATGGCTGTTTCTGGGGGCTGCGGACTGATGAGCGGATGCTCAGCTACTTACCTACCTTCCCTCTAACCAGCAGGGACAGCCCAGGAGTTGCTGGGCTGGGGAGGGGCAGGCGGGATCCCAGGAAAAATGAGAAGGCACAGGGACCTCTCGGGATGCCCGGTGGGCCAGGCTGGTGCCCGAGGGAGGGGCCTAGCAGACACTAGGGGCTCACCCACATCCAGGATATCCAGCGTGAGCACATCGGAGCGGGCAGAGCCCAGGCGGTTGGTGGCCTCCACCCAGATCTCATAGGGCGTAAAGAGAGCCAGGTCCTTGGGGATGTGGCAGGAGTGGGGGCCCACTGTGTGGTACTCCTCACACGTGTTGTCCTGCCCATACCACCTGCAGGGATGGGAGGGGGACAGGATGTATGAGGGTTCCTTCTGGCCCCCAGACCTCACCATGGCAGTCTCAGGGTGCAGACAGTGCATGGGGGCTCAGAGAGGGTCCGCGTTGGTCAAGGTCACACAGCCAGCCTGGGACACACACATTGCCCTCGGGCCACCACTAACCTAAGCTTGTACTTGAGGGAGTAGTTGGTGTGGAGGAAGGTCTCCCCGTGGGCCCCTGGCGTCCAGCGGCAGGTCAAGTCCTTCATGTTCTTGGACCAGCAGCTGATGTTGACGGGTTTCTCTGGGGGCACTGGGAGAGGGGGAGGGTGCAGGAAGCTGGCTGAGGGTCTGGACCAGCTGAGCCTGGGCCAAGGGGTGGCTGCCCACCTGCCAGGCCCCCACCTTGGAGTGGAAGGAGGGCAGATAGGACAGTCTCAGCCCTTTGCTGAGAAGTGCCAGCACAGTTGATGTGACACCTGCATGAGCTCTTGACAGGCTGGTGACCCGATCTCCAGGTTCTTTTTCTTTTTTCAAGGCAAAGTCTCGCTCTGTCCCCCAGGCTGGAGTGCAATGGTGCCATCTCAGTTCACTGCAACCTCCACCCCCCGGGTTCAAGCGATTCTCCTGTCTCAGCCTCCCAAGTAGCTGGGATTACAGGTGCCTGTCAGCACACACGGCTAATTTTTGTATTTTCAGTAGAGACGGGGTTTCGCCATGTTGGCCAGGCTGGCCTTGAACTCCTGGCTTCAAGTGATCCGCCCACCTCAGCCTCCTAAAGTGCTAGGCTTACAGGCATGAGCCACCTCGCCCGACCGGATCTCCAGGTTCTCATTCCCACCTCAAAGACCTGCATAGCCATGCCAGTGTGCCCACCACTCATCCCCCAGCCAGAAGGCCCACGATTCATGCCTCTCTCCAGTGGGAGATGCCGCTCCCAAGGGCTACCCCTGGGGTATTCTGGGTGCCGACTTACGGCCAACATAGAGGCAGGAGCCAGCCAGGATGCTGCCGTCGCGGGCGTGGCACACAAGGTTGTCCCCCGACTGCTGCCTGGACCCGTTGAGGTTGGCCAGGGCCAGAGCCAAGGTGGAGGCGTTGAGCACACGGGAGAGCTCGGGGGGCAGGCGGCGCCCGTTGAGGGTCCAGTAGAGGCCCTCGGCAGTGGCTCCTGGCGGGTCTCCCTGCACTGAGCAGGTGGCCAGCAGGGAGGAGCCGATGAGAAGTGTGGGATCCTGGGGGCTAATCACAGCTGTGTCTGGGGTCAAAGAGGAGCACGTGTCAGGTCAGGGCGGGGACCCTCCAAGCCCCCAACCGTGCCAGGACCTCCAGGGTTCATGGTAGTCCTGAGAAGGCACTGTTAATGATTGTCCCCCATTCTACAGATAGGGAAAGTAAAGATCAGTTGGGTTAAATGCCCAAGGCAACACTGGTGGGCAAACTGACAGACCTAGAGTTGTCCAGGTCTGTCTGACTCCAACACTGGAGCCTTCCAAAACTCTTCATCACTGACATGCTTAAGGTTCTCTGAGTGATCACACAACTCGGGCATACAGGTTCATTCGGGTCCAAGTGACTCTTGCTTAGCACATCGTTATGATAAACATTATGCTTTGCTTTGTTTTTTTGAGACGGAGTCTCGCTCTGTCACCCAGGCTGGAGTGCAATGGCGCGATCTCGGCTCACTGCAACCTCTGCCTCCCGGGTTCAAGCAATTCTTCTGCCTCAGCCTCCAGAGTAGCTAGGACTACAGGTGTGCACCATCACGCCTGACTAACTTTTGTATTTTTAGTAGAGATGGGGTTTCACCATATTGGCCAGGCTGGTCTCGAACTCCTGACCTTGTGATCC
The DNA here is from genome assembly GCF_009764315.1 of Trachypithecus francoisi. Lineage (NCBI taxonomy): Eukaryota > Metazoa > Chordata > Mammalia > Primates > Cercopithecidae > Trachypithecus > Trachypithecus francoisi. The sequence goes on along the minus strand of NW_022681470.1, from coordinate 131,572,803 downwards.
ACCTCCCTCAGCCTCTCAAAGTGCTGGGATTACATAAGTGAGCCAACACACCCAGGCATGCTTTGCTTTTTATTTTTTTAGCGACAGGGTCTCACTCTGTTGGCCAGGCTGGAGTACAGTGGCATGATCACAGCTCACTGCAGCCTCGATCTCCTGGGTTCAAGCGATCCTCCCTCATCTCAGCTCCTGAATGGCTGGGACTACAGGTGTGCACCACCACACCTGGCTGATTTTTAAATATTTTTTTAGAGATGAGGTCTTGCTAGTTTGCTCAGGCTGGTCTTGAACTCCAGGCCTCAAGCGATCCTCCCACCTTGGCCTCCCAAAGTCCTGGGATCACAGGCATGAGCTACTATGCCTAACCTTCTTTATTTTTCATTCTCATTTCGTTTTTCTTTTTTGGCAACTAGAAACAAAAGATTGTGGGTTCTTCCTGTGATACTCCCAGAGCCTCACACATAGTAGGTGTTTCTGTGGGGGAAGGGCACTGCTTAAAATGAAAGCCCTGACCCTTACTTCAATCATTAAGAGCACCATTTATGATTATTATTATTATTTTTTGAGATAGAGTCTCCCTCTGTCACCCAGGCTGGAGTGCAATGGCACTATCTTGGCTTACTGCAACCTCCACCTCCCAGTTTCAAGCGATTCTCCTGCCTCAGCCACCCAAGTAGCTGAGATTACAGGCGCATGCCACCATGACCGGCTAAGTTTTGTATTTTTAGTAGAGATGTGGTTTCACCGTGCTGGTCAGGCTGGTCTCGAACTCCTGACCTCGTGATCTGCCTGCCTCAGCCTCCCAAAGTGCTAGGATTACAGGGGTGAACCACCGCACCCAGCCTGTATTTTTAGTAGAGTCGAGGTTTCGCCATGTTGGCCAGGCTAGTCTCGAACGCCTGACCTCAAGTGATCTACCCGCCTCAGCCTCCCAAAGTGCTGGGATGACAGGCGTGAGTCATCGCACCTGGCCTAAGAGCACCATTTATTGGGCACTTGTGTTCTGAATACTGGGCTAAGACTTTACCTACATTTTCTCGGCCAATCCTGCTCATGTTAAGGATGAAAAAACTCTGGCTCTGAAAGATTGAATTTCCTTGCTGGAATGAGGGAAGGCCAGAGTAGTTAGGCCCAGATTTTCTGGTCTCCAAAGTTCTGCTCCACACTGCCTACCTCTGGGACTAAAGGCAGCCCTGGCAAACTGCACATCCCCAACTTCCATCCAAAGGGACTTGACATCATTGCTCTTTCCCTCCACTCAGTTTTCCTCATCTGCAAAGCAGGAACGAGAAAGCTCTTTGTCTCCCGGGCTACTGTGAAAGTCAGAGGGGAAAGGATTTCCTGAACCAGATTGTGTGTGAGTCGGGTGCTAGGCACAGGAGCCTTGGGGATGCCCATGACTGGTTGATGCCTCCTCTCCTGCTGGCCATCAGGGCAGCCCAGGAGTTCCCCTTCTGGAGACCAGAACCTAAGAAGAATCTATTTTGTCCATAGGGAAACCAAGGCCCAGAGAAGGAGGAGGGGGTGTACAGGCCAACCTCCTGATGCCTCTGAGTCTCAGTTTCCCCATCTGGGAAGTGGGCATCATGGCATCAATGTCATGGGGTTGGTTGGATGCGGTGGCTCACGCCTATAATCCCAGCACTTTGGGAGGTGGAGGTGGGAGTAATACGTGAGGTCAGGAGTTTGAGACCAGCCTGGGCAACATGGTAAAACCCTGTCTCTACCAAAAATACAAAAATTAGCCAGGTGGGGAGGGGGTGGTGGCCCATGCCTGTGGTCTTAGCTACTTGAGAGGTTGAGGCAGGAGGATCACTGGAGCCCGGGAAGTTGAGGCTGCAGTGAGCCATGACTGCACCACTGCACTCCAGCCTAGATGACAGTGAGACCGTGTCTCAAAAAAGAAACAAAAAATTTAAATTTAAATTTAAATTTATAAAAACCAACAAAACGAACCTCACGGGGTTGTTTGAGTGGAGTGAAAATACTGTTGGAGACAACATTTTCCCACGAGATCTTTAAACCAAGTTGACCCGGACTCGAATGCCCACAGCCTGACTCAGTGTTTTACTTTTTTTTTTTTTTTTGAGACAGAGTTTAACTCTGTCACCCAGGCTGGAGTGCAGGGGCACAATCTCGGCTCACCGTAACCTCCATGCCCATCTAGCTAATTTTTTGTATTTTTAGGAGAGACAGAGTTTCTCCATGTTGGCCAGGCTGGTCTCGAACTCTTGACCTCCAGTGATCCACCCGCCTTGGCTTCCCAAAGTGCTGGGATGACAGGCGTGAGTCACGGCACCCGGACTCAGTGTTTACTTCTCTGAGCCTCTGGAAAGGGGCTTCTCCTTCCACCCAGAGTGGTTGTAAAGACTCATCCGCTCCTTTGTTTGCTCAAGCGTTCATCTATTCTTTCACAGGGTACCTACGTATGTCAGGATCTGTGGGCACTGGGATGATAACCAAGACACACAAAAGTCCTGCCCTTGTGGGCATCAAATCCAAGGAAGCAGCAGGAAAAATAAATAAATAAATATCTAAGACAATAAATACGGGAGAAAGTAAAGCAGGAGCTGGAGGAAGACAGAGCAGCGGCAGGAGCTCCGGGGGCCTGTCTGGGGAGGTGACCTTTGAGTAGAGACCTGAATAAAGTAAGAGAAGTAGCTGTGACATTATCTAACACAGCATGTCCAGGCAGTGAGAGCTGCAAGTGCCAAGGTCCTGGGGCAGAAGCGGTGGGAAATGAAGTTTGAGAGGTCAGAGATCCTGACCTGCAGGGAGGAGGGATTCCAGGGTTCTCAGCCGGGGAGGGAGGGATGCGGTGAGATTTGCATTAAAAGGACTCCCCAGGCGGCTGGAAGAAGGGACTGCAGGAGGCAAGGGCAGCCCAGCTTCGCAGAGATGGCAGCCAAGGACAGGGTGATCCCGGCCCCCCGGGAGGCCCCCTGAATGCCAGCGCCGCCCGGCACTTGCCCTCACTGCCCCAGATGGGCGAGGTGGGGTGGACACGGTTCTTGGGACGGCCCTGATGATTTTCCGGGGCAAGCTTGGCTCGAGGGCTCTGTCTTGCTGGAGCCTGGAATCGCAGTTGCGCTTGGGGCTTGGCCCAGGGCTCGCCGGAGGTCTCCGCGTCCGTGCGAAGGAGCCGGCTGAGCCGGCCAGAGCCGAGGAGGCGGGGGCGGCCGAGGGGGGCGGGGGGCTGGGGGCCAGGGGGCCGCCCTGGAGGTCCCAGGCAGCCAGCCGCCCGCTAATTCGGAATTCCTTCTGCATGAACTCGGGCGTGCCAGCGTCTCTGCCCTGGCCCACCCACCGCTTCCTGCCTGGGCCCCCCCAACAGAGTGGGAGGCACGGCCAGGCCTGCCCAGACCCCAGGCCCCTCTCAGCCCTCCTAGAGTAGGTCTCGCCCCTCTGGCCTCCACACCCGCCACCACGGCCTGGCCAGGAAGGGGCTCTCTGGGGGGTCCTGGCTGGGGGGCACTGCCCCTCTGCCACACCCGCCTGGCCTGGGCTGGCGTGGCTCACTTGCCAGCAGCTGCAGCTGCCCTCCCGGGGCTGGGCGGGGGACACGGAGCGGTGACGGGTTGTGGGGGGAAGGCAAGGCCAGGCGGGCCTGGACAGGCCAGTCTCCCACCCTCTTAGCCCCAGCCGGTAAGGTCAGAAGGACACTTTCTCCTCCCAGGATATGGGTGCAACCCCAGTGGGAGAACCTGAGCAATTGACTTCCCCTCTCCAGTTCTCAATTTTCTCTTCCACAAAATGGGAGGAGAAATACGTTCTACTTGTTGGGGAGATCAATGAGATGTGATTGCAATCCAATGTCCAGAGGGCTCAGAAGCCTGCAGCCCCCAAGAACTACAAAGATGACAGCCCCTCCCAGCTCTGGGGTCCAGGCTGACTAGGCACTCCCTCCAGGCCTCCACAAACAATGGGCTAAGGCACTGGGGACAGGGACGCACACATTCCAGGCCAGGCGGGGGAGCAGCTGGGAACAACCCACTGAGCTGGAGTTGGTGGGGGCTTGGCTTGGTTTGGAGGGCCTCCTAGAGGGCTCCCCAAAGCAGATCCCTAGGTTGCCTTTTGAACAGCCCCCTTTTCACTCCCTGCCTCCCCTCCTTTCCCGCAGAGCTGGGGCCTTTAAAAGTTTTTTCTCTCCTCTTTTCCCAATCTGGAGCCACTGCCGTTATTAAAAAGGAACACCATGTGTTTTAAAAGGGAAAAGTGTGAGATTCTCTGCAACCAGGGCGGAAGGGTGGCCTCCATCCCAGGGTCCCCACGGGGGTCCCCATCTCCCGTCCTGCTGGTACCTGCAGACACTTTACGACCCACCCGACTGCTGGTCAGGTGCTAAGACACACCGTAAGTAGAAACATATTGCCGAGGTGTGAGAATCTTTTATTTAATTTCTTCCCCCCTTAAAGGAAAAAACATACTTACAACACCCCCCTCCCACCCCCACACACCTTTGCCTGCTGCTCTACTGGCTGAAAACAAAGCTTGGCGCTCACAGTGGCACTCACAGGCGCTGCCCACCGCCTGGCAGAGCCGTCAGGGGCCCTGGGAGGGCCCGAGGTAGCCCCTCACCTGCTCAGATGCCAGGGGAGAGCCAGGCTTTCAGCAAGTGCCCCTAGAGGATGCCCGCACTCTGCCCCTTCCCGGAGGAGCCCTACAGGCAGCCCGCAAACAGCCCAGCACAGGGTGGGTGAGCCTGGGAGCCGTGTGTGCCCGGCGACCCCCGGGGTGGCCCGTGCGCCTGGATGGGGTGCGTGGAGTGACTGAACGTCTGGGGCGAGTGGTGTCTGCCTCTGTGCCCTTGGGTCGCCTCCCCTGTGGGATGTGTGTGATCATGAATGTGTGTTTCGGAGATGGAATGTGTGCGTCCGCGATGGTGTGCGAATGTGCATCTGGGATGCAGTGTGCGCGAGTTTGAGGGCGAGGGTGACGGGCCACAAGCCAGTGTGATTCTTTGTGTGTCTCTGGGTGTGTCCCAGAGCGGGTCTGGATATGGAGACGTATCCTTGCGGGGGTGTTCCTTGGATGGGGGGCCCCGGAGTGCCTGAGGCCAGAAGTCCCTCCAGGGCGGGGGTCTTGGCCCGTAGGGCAGGGGGTTCCCAGTGGGCCCCCTCAAAGTTTGGGCCCGCCGGTGCCCGGACTCACTGACTCCCGCTCCCTCTCCCTCTCACCCACTCGCTCACAAAGATTCCTCTTGCAGGAGGTTCTCCGCCCGACACAGCCTGGCCGAAAACGGTTCTAAGCGCCGCCGGTGGCGGGGACTCCGCGGATCCCCGTGCACCGGGTCCCGCAGGGGGAGGGCGGTGGCGCCGGCCCGTGGAGAGACAAGTCCCCGGGGACCCCGGGCTGCGCGCCAGGCGGCCAGAGCGGCCCCCCTGCAGCCCCGCCCACCCCGTGGGGCTCATCCCTCCGCCTGGGGGGGCCCGCTGGGGGCCCGCACCCAGCGCGCCAACCGCGTGCGCCCCCGCCTGGGAGCGGTGCCCCGCAGTCCCAGCGGCTCAGAGTCTACCGAAGCAGACGCGTGCGCCCGCCACGTCCTGGCGTGCAGAGGGTCTCAGGCCGCGATCTTCCCAGCTCCCCGGGGCCTGGCCTGGAGCCCTCGACCCAGCTGCCCAGGTAACAGGGCCTCAGGCGCGGAAGCAGGACTCTGGGCAGTGGGCTGCGGCGCCGTGTGCCCCGCAGGTGAGGGCGCCCCGAGGGCTGCGCCGGGGGCGCCTTCCTTTGTTCCCCGGCCGTCCAGGTGGCGCCTGCGCCCCCTCCCCCCGCGGCTGCCCCCGGGCGCCCGCCCTCTGCTCTGGCAGGGGGGAAGGAGCGGGGCGCAGGGTACTCACGGGCTCCTGATCCGGCTTGCGGCGCCCCGAGGACGCAGAGCAGCAGCAGGGGCAGCAACGGCGGCGGCCGCCGCGCGGATTGGGCGGCGGGGCCCCGGCGGCCGGCGGGCATGGGGCCGGCGCTGCCGGGGGCGCGCGGTGGGCGACGGCTCGGCGGCGGCGGCGCAGGGCGCGGGACGCAGGCCGGGCGCGGGAGGGCGCGGGCCAGGCCGCCCGCACGTCGCTGGGCGCGGACGCGGAGGCCGGAGCAAGTCTGAGCAGCCGAATTGACAAGGCGCTAATGCGCCGCTAGCCCCGCCCGGCCCCGCCCCCGGCCCGGCCCGGCCCCGGGGGGGCGGCGGGCCCCGCACCGACCTCCCCGCCGCCCGCCCGCCCGCGGGCACCGCGCGCCCCGCCCGTCCGGCCTCCGCCCCTCCGCGAACCGCGCGCGCCCTATCCCGCGGCCCAGAGCCCCCTTACTCAACCCCTACCGGCCCAGGACCTCCCTCTCCAACCCTGCCAGCTCCAGGCTTCCCACCCCCAGTCTGGGACCCGGCACCCGCAATCCCGTTTCCATAACCCTGCCCACTTCCCTGCACCCTCCTCTCAGCCCAGTGCCTCTTCAGTGGCCCCTTTGGTCCCCAGCTCCTCCATTCCCCCCTCCACCGCCCAATCTTCTGTCTCGGCCCCCACCCCAGCTCTGGCCCCGCCCCCCCACCGAGCGGTCCCTGAGTCCCGCCTACCCGCATCTCCAGCCCCTCTGCCTTCCCAGGGGCCTAAAAGTCACCCCCAGCCCCACGCCCTCGGCGCGCGGGTCCCAGCCCTCCCACCTCATCCTTCCTCTTTTCGATTCTCCGCGAGTTGCCTCGGCCCCAGGCTTTGCTGGAAGAAAGGAGAAAAAGCAGGAAGGCACGGAGTCCTTCGCCTTCTCCCTGGCTGCGCTGTCCCCCTCGCGCGCGGGATGGGTTTGAGGTTGCTCTGGGTGCCCCGGGGCCTCGAGAAGGAGCTCCTGCGTGGGCAGACGGGGAGACGTAGTCCCCTGTGGGAGCGGGGACCCAGGCCTGCGCGGGAACTGGGTCCCGCACCGCAGTAGTAGGGATTCCCAGGAGGAGAGCGGTAAGAAGCTCTCCCCCTGGGACCTATTCACACCCCGCCACGGAAAAATCCACTCAGCGGCCCGCGGGTGGGGTGCGCCACGCGGTGACTAATCGCTCCGGCGGCCGCCGCCCGCCGACTCCAGGTAACGCCGGCTGCCCGGAGCGACGCAGTTTGTCTTCCTTCTTTTGCGCAAAGAGCCTTCTCCGTGTTATTATTTTTGGCCATTGCTCGAGTTTCGGGACCCTTCCCGGCCCGGGCGTCTCATCTCCCTCCTCCCGGTCCCTACCCCATGCGGGCGCCCAGGAATAAAGGGTTCCTGGCCTCCAAGGCTGCTGCGGATGGGGGTGCCTGAAATGAGAGTTGGGGGGTGCAATTACCCACTTTGGGTCGCAGCCCCGCCCCCAGCTGCAGCGCCCAGGGAACGGAACGGCTCCAAGTCCCCTTTTCCAGGAGTCCCTTAGAGGCCTGGATTCTTTTCTCAGGTCCCCAACCAATCAAGGGGACAAAAGTGTCTCAGGGGGGCTCAGGAGCCCCCATTTTTCTGCCCAATACTGAAGCCCCACCCTCTTCTACTTAAATCTCCAGTTCAGACTCCAGACTATCAAAAAACAAGATTGGGGGATGGGAGCCTATACCGACCCAGGGCGCCCCTGCCCCATCTGAACTCTGGATGGAGAACAGAGACAAGGAGAGACGCTGCCATTTACTTTGGGAAACCAGGCCTTTTGTGCCTCAGTTTCTTCCTCGGCACAGTGGGCACCACCCAGCCTAAAAGCTTCCGTGGGAAGACGCAAGGCAGCAGAAGTCTCTGCAATCCAAGCCCTCAGCACAGCACTGGAAGATCTCCTGGAGCAGAGGTGACCCCCAGGCCTGCTTGTCCTCTCTGAAACATGGAGCCATAGTCCTACCTGCCAGGGGACCCAGAGGGTTAAGTGGAGGTGGCAGTTCTTGGCTGGAACTGAGTTTTTAGGATACTCACAACTACTCCCCCATGGCTCCTGTTTGTAGATGCTGTCACCCCCTTCTGGGAAGAGACGCCTCACCCACTTCTGGGAGGATTTCAGGCTTCTGGAGCAAAACCTTGATTTTATTCCCCCCTCCATTTCTACTTCTCTTCCAGTCATTTTGGTTTTGGGAAAGGGCTCCCCCATCCATCCAGGTGCTCAGGCCAGAGACCTGGAAGTGCACGTGACAACTCTCTCCTTCGCTCATCCCTCATGTCCAATTCATCAGCAAATCCTGTTGGCTCTGATTCCAAAACACATCTCCATTCTGAGACGCCGACCCCTTCTCCCCACCCCATTCAGATCCAGGCCCCACGGTCCCCCTCAGGGATGCTTCCCGGCCTGCTCTGGGGCTTCTCTGATAACCCTTCTGCCTTCCTCTGCACACCAGGCAAAGGGAGCTTTTAAAAGCAGAAAAAGCAGATCTTTGCCCTGCCACCCTCCCGCCATCCTCTCCCCTCCTCTTTCCTCTCCTCTTCCCCCTCCTCTCCCTCATTCCGCCCCAGCCACTGCAGCCCTGTTTCCCCAAACATACCAGACTTGTTACTATCGAAGGGCTTCTGCGTATTGGCTGTTCCCTCTGCTGGAATGCTGTTCCCCACAGGTTCCCCAGTTAGCTCCTTCTCCTCCGTCAGTCACAGGTCCAGTACCACCTCCTTAGAGAGGCCCTCCACCCTTCCCCCAGCACTCTCCCTCTCCTTCGCTTTGTGTCATTGTTTTTGAAACACAACTCTTCCAACCATTTCATTTCTTGTGCAACTGATTTTCTTTTTTTTTTTTTTTTTTTTTTTTTTTGAGACGGAGTCTCGCTCTGTCGCCCAGGCTGGAGTGCAGTGGCCGGATCTCAGCTCACTGCAAGCTCCACCTCCTGGGTTTACGCCATTCTCTCGCCTCAGCCTCCCGAGTAGCTGGGACTACAGGCGCCCGCCATCTCGCCCGGCTAATTTTTTGTATTTTTTTTAGTAGAGACGGGGTTTCACCGTGTTAGCCAGGATGGTCTCGATCTCCTGACCTCGTGATCCGCCTGTCTCGGCCTCCCAAAGTGCTGGGATTACAGGCTTGAGCCACCGCGCCCGGCCCACTGATTTTCTTTAGACTGTGGGCAGCCTCAGCCCCTTTGGACCCCATGGTGGGCCCAGTGGGGACTGAAAGCAAAGCACTCACTAAATATTTGCAAAAGCAGAGGATGGAGAACTCTTAGTCCCTCCAAGTAGCAAGAAAACTCAGTCCCAGCAAGTCATGCTGCCTGGGGTTCTAGCCTGGAACACACTCTCTGTCTTGCTGTGTGACCCTAGCCAGTAGACATCCCTCTCTTGTTCTTACCCATAGAAAGGGAGGTACCATTTTCCAATCCTGCCCAGCCCCACCCTGGAGTGTGACCTTTGCCTTTGGGTGACCTTTACCCCACATCTTTGACTTCAGGGAAAGGGAGTTGACCCCAGAGTGCCCTTAGGGCCCCCAGAAGTTTAACCCATTCCTCCCCAGTTCCATCATCTCCTTGAGGACAAAAGGGAGCTAGCGTCAACGGAACTTCTGACAAATATTGACCCAAGTCCTTGAAGTTGGCTGGGAACGTATAAGGGGCAGATGGAGGGAAGGCCTCCCCTCGGGCAGAGGGAGGGCCTCCCCTTGGGGTGGGGGAGGGACCCCTCCTTAGTCCTGCACCCTCCACTCAAAAAGGTCACTTCTGGATTAGAGGTATTAGGTTGGAGGGGCCTCCATCCCCAGCTCCCTCATGATTCCAGGGCACTGAGGGTGCACCAGGGAGAGGGCAGTGGAAATGGCATCTTCAGGGTCCTGTGGGGACCCACAACCACTGGGAGGGAGGGAGCAAGGCTGAGAGCTGCCTCTCCCATTCTGAGAGCCCCGTACTCAGGACCCCTCCCCCCCCAGTATGGGACTAGCTGCCTGGTGTTCCAGGCAGGTGCTTTCAGGAATTAAGGGGCAGTGAGGGTCTGGACACCTGGTTCAGGGTCTGTGGCATAGGAAAGTAGGGCCTGTGTGTACCCTAGGCTTTATCATTTCTGCCCTGGAGGCTGAGCCTGGAGAGAAGGGATGCCTGGGTCCTCAGTTTAATGCGCTCTGGACTTGAGGAACTGGAGGCGGGGCCTGGGCAGTTGCAGACCTGCCTAGGGGATCTGCCTGGAAAGTTGCAGACCTGCCCCAGGGAGGCCAGTTTCCCTGCCCATCTGTACCCTGAGAAGCCTCTGAAGTCTGGATCCCAGGAGGCACCAGCTGCTTTAGGGGGGCAGCCACATCCCTCCTTCCTCCCCCAACAGCCCTCAGCAACAACCACCGGCGCCATGGTACCCTGCCTCCTCCCCAGCCTGTACCCTGCTTGGAGGTGGGGGTCAGCAGGGTCGTGGTGAGGGCGGCAAGGGACAAAGGGCGCTTGTCCGCTGCCTGCCTTGACCTCGGCTGCTGTGGCTTCCCGGACGCCTGGCCTGCCGCTGATTCACGCCCAGGCCGGCCTCAGGCCCCCCGCCTGCCGCCCCCGGCCAGGCCGCCCCGGGGGGTAGGAAGTGGGGGGGGGGGCGAGGGCGGCGCCGAGTCAACTTTCCCTCTTAAGCCCCGAAGGAATGTCGGCGGATTTCCTGAAACCCGACCCTGGCCGCCCGCCGGCCCGCCCGCCCCTCACCTGGACCGGCTCCCCCGGGAACTGCAGGAGGGGCGCGGGGGCTCACCTTGGGGGCCGGGGTCAAGTCCTCTTTCCGCTCAACCCCCCCAGCGGCCTAGTGCAGCGGAAAGGGGGCTGGGTGGGCGGCAATCAGCCTCTTTCCCTTCTCCTCTCGGGCGACCTGGGTGATCGACCCATTCCTTCAGCCTCAGTTTCTCCTTCTGCGAAAGGGCGCGGGGTGTCCCTCCTCCCTGATGCGCTTTAAGCAATGCCTCTTATGCCCAAAGGTCCCCTCCCATCATTGGCAGGGCTCTCCTGGCTTTTCTTTGCTTCTCTCCCTGTCACCTGAACAGAACCACTTTGCAGTCTGAGCGTGTTTCCTCACCCGTATAAAAGGGCAACGCTGCTGGTACCTATCTTATACGGTTATTGCAGGAAAAAGTGTTTTGTTGGAATGAATGAAGGACAGTAATTGTGGAGGGGTTAGGCGCACGCGGGCCTCTGGAATTAACATGTGTGGGCTTGAATACTGTCTTTGCCAACGCGTCCCGGAGGCTAAGTTTCCCACCTGTGACATGGGGGACAGTATTGGTCACAACGCACAGGGCTGTTTCCCAAGGTGCGGACCTGGCGCGCGGATGGGTTAGAAGCGGAATTCTGCTGGATTCTGGCGCAAACTGCGAGCTGGAGGCGCTAGCCGCAGGGTCACAGCGGCCTAGCAAGGGAGGGGAGGGGCGGGGCGGGGCGGGGGAGGGGCCGCACCGGGATCCAGATGTTCGGGGTCCGCCAGGCACAGCCGCGCCTGATTAAGCCAGGTGGGGGCCGGCCCGGGGCAGCTGAGATGAAAGCTAGGCCGCAGGCCCGGGGAGGGGGTGCGCCAGGCCCCCACCCGGGACACCCTCCTCCCGGGCCGGAACCTGAGCCGCCCTCTGACCCGCCGACCCTGCGAGGCTGTCGCCGGGTCTACAGGGGCGGAGCGTAGGTGGGGGACCCGCGGGCGGCTGCGCGGCTCTGCAGGCACCTGTGCCAGGCATGCCAGCGAAAGCGGGGGCATCTTTGCAGAGGATCCAGGTTTAGAGGGGCGTCCCCACTCCCGTGCCTGGCGGAAAGGAAGCTGGGGGTACCCCTAACCCGAGATTCGGCTCCTGGGGCTGCAGTCCATCGCCCTGGGGTGTGATGGTTGTGGAAGTCAGAAGTGTCGCTATTTGCCCCTTTTTCCCACGAGAATTAGAAATGTTAGCATTTCCCCCTCCCCTTGCTCCTGAGCGTACCTCTGTGTCCCCTCCCACTAAGCCCCAGCCCAGGGCTCTCCAGCCTTGGGGAGATAGGGTCAGATCCCCTAGGTCAGTGGATCAGGGCTGGGCCAGAGGCAGGCGAGGCTGAAGGAGCAAGGGAGGGGCTCAGAGGGCTTCCCTGAGGAGGCAAACTCTGCACAAGTTGTCTCCTTTCTAACCTGGGTGTCAAAGGAGAAGATGCCAGGCCTCAGCTGCCGGGTCCTGCGACCCTCACCTTCCTCCCTCTCCGTTCCCTGGTTGGACTCCAGCCCCATCGCCCTCCCTCCTCCTGCAACAAGCTCCTCCCTTGTAGCCTGGACACCCCTTTCTCCTCTTTCCCGCGTGGTAGGCGCACACATCGCCTTCTCCTCCAGGCTTTCCGCTCTCCTCGACATCCCTGGCGAATAGCCCCCTCCATCCCATCCCCCTATATATTTCCTTTTGGCACCAAGCGCCAGCAGAGATCCCCCGTCCGTGGACACCAGGGAGGTGTCCAGGGATCCCCGCGATGGGATAAACGGTGGGGGCCGTGATGCACCTGCCCTGCCCGACCCGCACCGCGCGGTTGCCGCAGCTCAGCTCCCCCGCCCGCTCTCCGCATCTCCCACCCCCCCTTCCCAGGCTGCCTCGCTCGGGTGACGTCAGCGCCCCGGTCCCCGCCGCAGCCGCTGCATCCTCCGTGCCCGGCCTGAGCTGGAGTCCCCCGCACCCCCCGCGTTCCGCCTGGCCATGGCTGCGGTGGCACTGATGCCACTGCCGCTGCTGCTGCTGCTGCTGCTGTTGGCATCGCCGCCCGCCGCCTCCGCGCCGTCCGCCCGCGATCCCTTCGCCCCCCAGCTCGGGGACACGCAGAACTGCCAGCTGCGGTGCCGCGACCGCCTCGGCCCGCGGCCCTCCCAGGTGAGGCGCGTGCGGTGCCAGGTGCCAGCGGGGGACGCGTGATCTCTCCGAAGGGGGAGGCGTTGGGATGGGCTTGTCTTGGATGACAGCAGGAGACTTTGGTGGTGGTGGGATATCCCTGAGGAGGTAGGGTTCCGGAATGCGGAGATTCCTCCAGTGGAGGACGGGATGGGGTTCCCTCTGATGGGGAAGGGCTTGGGAATGCAGGTCCTTGCGATAAGGGGCTGATACTACCTCCTGGGCTCCCTCCGCACTCTGCTGCGTAGGGACCCTCCAGCACCCAACCCCCAGCTCCCTCAGGCCTGACGGTCTCCCCACCTCACTTCCCCTCCTCCACATCGTCTTCCCTCCCCACTCAGAGCTACAGCCCCTGCTCCTACCACCACTCCCCAGGATTCAAGCCTGATCTGAGTGTGACCAAAACCCCCTCCTCTGAGCCTCCCCCTCCTCCTCCAGGTCTGAGAATCCTTCTCCATCTCTCCCCTCCTCCCTGGAGCCTAGTTGGGGGAAGGCTCATTTCTCTCCACCTTCACTGTGCAGTTCTCTTCTCAAGCTCCCTCCCCATCACCTCCTCAGAGCTAAGAGCCCCACTAACATTTGTAGCCTCTCCCAACTTCATCTCCATCTGGCTAGACTTGGTGGGGAGCGGGAAAGCCTTCCCCAGCCTCTCCTGAATGCTCCGGTCCCCCCACCCTCCTCCCGCCCCTCCCCATGACTTGAGCTCCGTGTCCCACCCTCCCCCAGGCGGGACTGGAGGGCGCCTCTGAGTCTCCCTATGACAGAGCTGTTCTGATCAGCGCTTGCGAACGTGGCTGCCGCCTCTTCTCCATCTGCCGATTCGTGGCCAGGAGCTCCAAGCCTAATGCCACCCAAACTGAGTGTGAAGCAGGTGAGGGCCCGCCGGCAGGGTGTACCAGGGTGGGAAGAGGTGACCTGGGAAGGGCCATCCCCAGTCACCCCCTCCCACCTCCCACAGCCTGCGTGGAAGCCTATGTGAAGGAGGCAGAGCAGCAGGCCTGTAGCCATGGCTGCTGGAGCCAGCCTGCGGAGCCTGAGCCGGAGCAGAAGGTGGGCCTCCGACTGCGGCCTGGGTCCCTTTTCCCAATACCCCCACCTGCTTCACCCCATGGGAAATCTTCATTCGAATGCAGAGACTCTGCCAGACTCTGCGTTCTTTACCAGGCCTGCCAGGCAACCTCCATCCAGCCCCATCATGTCTCCAGCCTTAGTTGTCATCTCTGAAATGCAACAGTGACCCCCATGCTCCACCACCTTTTGAGGAATAAGTGGCAGAAAACAGCCACCGTTTATCAAATATCTGTCCTCGTTCGAGCCTGACTTCAACCTGTACCAAATGTCTCTGTGTCACTCGGAGGTACCAGGGACAATGTCACCCCCATTTAGTGTCCAGGGGGCAACCTCCCAGGTCATACACAGGGCTGTGCAAGGGGCGAGATTTGAAGCCACCAGGGCTGTGGCCACTCCTCACCTCACTCATCTTAGGCACCCCCTTCCCCTGTGATTAGCTGGTGATCACTGTCACCTGGAGGGGCTCAGAACTGCGACTCAGAGTAGAGTAGCCTTGCCTTGTGAGCACGCACACGCTGCCTTGTGGGAGAAATAATAATGGCTCATCTATTGTAGTCCAAGCAATGCTGCATCAGGGGAAACTGAGGCACAGAAAGTCATGTAGCATAGCCAGAGACCTAGGGGCTGGGACTCTGCAGAAAGCTCTTTCACCATTTCTCCCATTTTTCCTCCACCCCTTCCCAGCTTTCACTGCTGTTCAGAAAAGCTCACTGCACTGTCAGCCCTTCCGATTCAGAGCTCCCTCTTTTTCGCTTCGTTTTGTTTTGTTTTGTGTTTTCTTTCGAGATGAAGTCTTGCTCTGTTGCCCAGCCTGGAGTGCAGTGGCACAATCTCGGCTCACTGCAGCCTCCGCCTCCCTAGTTCATGTGGTTCTCCTGACTCAGCCTCCTTTGTAGCTGAGATTACAGGCACCCACTACTATAATCGGCTAATTTTTGTATTTTTAGTAGAGACAGGGTTTCATCATGTTGGCCAGGCTGATCTTGAACTCCTGACCTCAAGTGATCTTCCCACGTTGGCCTCCCAAAGTGCTGGGATTACAAGCGTGAGCCACCATGCCCGGCCATTAGAGCTCTGTCTTGACGCTGTCAAAATAAGAATAATGAGGATGATGATATTTTTAGTAATAGGGATTACTACGCATTAAGTGCCTGTGCTGTGCCAGGCACTTGGCAGGCATCCTCTAGTTGAAATTTCATGGCTACTCCACGAGGGAAGAGAATGGTACACATTTTAGAGCTCAGAGAGCACAATCCACTTCCCTAAGGGTACACAGGAAGCCAACTGCCACGCTGAGATCTGTGTTCACTGTAAGAAGTCCCATTGGCTCAAATCACTTAGCCACATCCAATCCAAGTGAATTCTCCCAGCTCCCCTCCTATTAGTTTATGTATTCATTTATTTATTTGAGATGGAGTCTCACTGTTTCACCCAGGCTAGAGTTCAGTGGTATAATCTTGGCTTACTGCAACCTCTGCCTCCCGGATTCAAGTAAATCTCATGCCTCAGCCTCTCGGGTAGCTGAGATTTCAGGTGTGCACCATCATGCCTGGCTAATTTTTGTATTTTTAGTAGAGACAGGGTTTCGCCATGTTGTCCAGGCTGGTCTTGAACTTCTGGCCTCAAGTGATCTGCCTGCCTTGGCCTTCCAAAGTGCTGAGATTACAGGCATGGGCCACCGCACCCTGCCCCCTCCCATTCATTGGTTAATACCCTATTTTGGTGCCATCTTTGTGTCTTGGACCTTTTTTCATCAGAGAACGGTCCTGGAGGCTCCAAGTGGGGCCCTCTCCCTCTTGGACTTGTTTTCCACCCTCTGCAATGACCTCGTCAACTCAGCCCAGGGATTTGTCTCCTCCACCTGGACATACTACTTGCAGACTGACAATGGGAAGGTGGTGGTGTTTCAGGTGAGACCCCTGACAGGGGCCATGCCACAGTGGCAGATGGGTGGGCAGGGTAAGAAGCTGGGATGCATTTACTCTTGGCTCATGAGATGCAAAGTCCACAGTGTGCAAGCTTCAGGCACAGCTGGATCCAGGGGCTCAGTGTCTCACTCCATGCCTTGACTCTGCTTTCTTCTGTGGTGGCTTCATTCCCAGGCATTTACTTCCTCTTGGCAGTAAGGTGGATGCCAGAGGCTCTAGGTCATAAACCCTTTGGGGTTTTTTTTTTTTTTGAGATGGAGTCTCATTCTTGTTGCCCAGGCTAGAGTGCAATGGCATGATTTCAGCTCACTGCAACCTCTGCCTCCCAGGTTCAAGCGATTCTCCTGCCTCAGCCTCCCGCCTCAGCCTCCCGAGTAGCTGGGATTACTAGTGGCCACCATCACACCTGCCTAATTTTTGTATTTTTAATAGAGATGGGTTTTTGACATGTTGGTCAGGCTGGTCTCGAACTCCTGACCTCAGGTGATTCATCCGCCTCAGCCTCCCAAAGTACTGGGATTACAGGCGTGAGCCACTGCGCCCAGCCCCATCTGGGGGTTTTAACTGAGCTGGGATTTACTCTGATTGGCCCTGGATGGATCATATGACCGTCTCTCAGGCAATCCACTGGCTTGGTCTGGATCATGTTCCTACTTCCAGAGCTAAAGGATGGGGTTAAGGCAAATGGAGGAGTCCATGAAAGCAGAAAATAACAACATCAAGCCCTTCCTGACATCAAGCCCACAGTGCATGGGATGGTGTCCTCCCTACTGTCTCCCCAGGAGAACTGGGTATCAGCTGGGCGTGGGACGTGGCAGTCACAGAGGGCCTGCCTGGGCCCAGGAATGCTATTCTCACAGGCCTCTCTGTGCTTTCTTGTTCCTGGCCCAGACCCAGCCCGTAGTGGAGAGCCTCGGCTTCCAGGGGGGCCGTCTGCAGCGCGTGGAGGTGACCTGGCGAGGCTCCCACCCTGAAGCCCTGGAGGTGCACGTGGGTAAGGTGCAACCTAGACGAGTGTTCCTTCCATGGGTGACCCCACTGCCACAAGGAGTCTGCCTGGCAAACAGACCCTCTAGGATTGGGATCTCCATCTCTCAAGTCCTGGGTTCTATGGCTCATCCCCCAGGGCTCCACGGCCCATCTCCCAGGGTTCCATGGTCCATCTCCCAGGGTTCCGTGGTCCACCTCCCAGGGTTCCATGGTCCACCTCCCAAAGTTCCGTGGTCCACCTCCCAAAGTTCTGTGGTCCATCTCCCCAGGTTCCGTGGCCCATTTCCCTGGGTTCCGTGGTCCATCTGCCAGGGATCCATGGTCCACCTCCCAGGGTTCCATGGTCCACCTCCCAGGGTTCCATGGTCCATCTCCCAGGGATCCATGGTCCACCTCCCAGGGTTCCATGGATTCATCTCCTAGGGTCATCTCCTAGGGTCCATCTCCCAGGGTTTCATGGGTCCATCCCCGAGGGTTCTGCAGTCCATCTCCCAGGGTTTCGTGGTCTGTCTCTGAGGATTCCATGTTCCATCTCCCAGGGTTCCATGGTCCCTCTCTCAGCATTCTATGGTCCATCTCCCAGGGCTCTGATCTCCATTCCAGGACTCCATGACCCAGGTCCTGACCTCCTCCCTCCTGGTCATGGTTATTGTGGCTGCTTGGCAAAGACCTGGTGGTCGCTGAGTGGTAGCTGATCTCTCAGACCCTGTAGGCCCCCTGGATAAGGTGAGGAAGGCCAAGATCCGAGTCAAGACCAGCAGCAAGGCCAAGGTGGAGTCTGAAGAGCCGCAGGACAATGACTTCCTCAGTTGCATGTCCCGGTGGGTGGCAGGACCCTGGGGGTGGGAGGGGGGTGGGACTGGAGGTGCGGGTCTCCCTGGCCCCGGCCCGGGCAGCTGAGTGGTGCCTGCCGGGCGGGGCAGGCGCTCGGGTCTGCCTCGCTGGATCCTGGCCTGCTGCCTCTTCCTCTCCGTGCTGGTTATGCTGTGGCTGAGCTGCTCCACCCTGGTGACCGCGCCTGGTCAGCACCTCAAGTTCCAGGTGGGTGGGATCTGTGAATGGCACTGGGCTGAGGGAGGGGATGGAGGCAGAGAGAGCTGCTTGCTGGCCCTGGATTTGGCCACCTGCTCCCGCAGACACCAGGACCTCAGACCTTTTTTTTCTTTTTTTCATATATATATGTATATTTTGAGACAGGGTCTAGCTCTGTCACCCAGACTGGAGTGCAATGGCACCATCTCGGCTCACTGCAACCCCCACCTCCCGGGTTCGAGCAATTCTGCTGCCTCAGCCTCCCCAGTAGCTGGGATTACAGGTGTGGGCCACCATGCCCAGCTAATTTTTGTATTTTTAGTAGAGATGGGGTTTCGCCATGTTGGCCAGGCTGGTCTTGGACTCCTGACCTCAGGTGATCCATCCGCCTCAGCCTCCCAAAGTGCTGGGATTACAGATGTGAGCCACCACACCCAGCCTACACACACACACACACACACACACATATATATTTATTTATTTATTTAAGACAGGATCTCACTCTTTCACCCAGGATAGAGTGCAGTGGTGCAATCACAGCTCACTGCAGCCTCGGCCTCCCTGGCTCAAGCGATTCTCCTGCCTCAGCCTCCTGAGTAGCTGGGACCACAGGCACTTGCCACCATGCCCTACTAATTTTTGTATTTTTTGTAGAGATGGGGACTGTGTTGCCCAGGCTGGTCTCGAACTCCTGGGCTCAAGCGATCCACCCGCCTTGCCCTTCCAAAGTGCCAGGATTACAGGCATGAGCCAACTCACCCAGCCAGGACCTCAGACTTGCTGCATGACCTGGAGCCAGTTTCTTTACTGCCCTTTGAATTGGCGGAAGAACATCCACTCTTTTTTTTTTTTTTTTTGAGATGGAGTCTCTCTCTGTCACCAGGCTAGAGTGCAGTGGCACAATCTCAGCTTACTGCAACTTCTGCCTCCTGGGTTCAAGCAGTTCTCCTGCCTCAGCCTCCCGAGGACTAGAGGCGCATGCCACCACGCCTGGCTAATTTTTGTATTTTTAGTGGAGATGGGGTTTCACCATGTTGGCCAGGATGGTCTCGATCTCTTGACCTTGTGATCCTCCCACCTTGGCCTCCCAAAGTGCTGGGATTACAGGCGTGAGCCACTGCACCCAGCAGAACATCCACTCTTAGTTGGGGATACAGGAAGTCAGAGGTGGCCACACTTCTGTGGTGTGGGCCTCACCTCTGTGGTGCCCAGGTATGTTGGTGACACCTCTGTGGTGCCCAGAGCCTGGGCAACATAGTGAAACCTAGTCACTATAAATAATTTAAAAATCAGCTAGACGTGGCCAGGCACAGTGGCTCAAGCCTGTAATCCCAGCACTTTGGGAGGCCGAGGCAGGCAAATCACCTGAGGTCAGGAGATTGAGACCATCCTGGCTAACACGGTGAAACCCCATCTCTACTAAAAGTACAAAAAAATTAGTCGGGCGTGGTCACGGGCGCCTGTAGTCCCATTTACTTGGGAGGCTGAGGCAGGAGAATGGCGTGAACCCTGGAGGTGGAGCTTGCAGTGAGCCGAGATCGTGACACTGCACTCCAGCCTGGGTGACAGAGAGGAGCAAGACTCCGTCTCAAAAAAAAAAAAAAAAAAAAAAAGAAAGAAAGAAAGAAAAGAAAAGAAAAAATTAGCTAGATGTGAAGGTGCATGTTTGTGATCCCAGCTACTTGGGAAGCTGAGATGGGAGAATCACTTGAGCCTGAGAGTTTGAAGCTGCAGTGAGCTGTGATGGCACCACTGCACTCCAGCCTGGTCAACAGAGCAAGACCCCACCACACACACACACACACACACACACACACACACACACACACACAGTCCAGGTGTGGTGGCTCACACCTGTAATCCCAGCACTTTGAGAGGCCAAGGTGGGTGGATCACTTGAGGTCAGGAGTTCGAGACCAGCCTGGCCAGCATGGTGAAACCCTGTCTCTACTAATAATATAAAAATTAGCTGGGCGTGGTGACGTGCACCTGTAGTCCCAGTTACTCAGGAGGCTGAGAAAGGAGAATCCCTTGAACCCAGGAGGCGGAGTTGCAGTGAGCCGAGATGGCGCCACTGCACTCCAGCCTGGGCAACAGAGAGAGACTCTCAAAAAATAAAAATAAAAAAAATCAGAGGTGGGAAGGAGACTCATCAGGGTTGGGGGCTTGGCTGCTCTGCTTCTCTCCACTTCCCTCCTCCCCTCTCTTCCTGCAGCCTTTGACCCTGGAGCAGCACAAGGGCTTCATGATTGAGCCTGATTGGCCCCTGTACCCTCCGCCGTCGCATGCCTATGAGGACAGCCCGCCACCCTACAAGCTGAAGCTGGACCTGACCAAGCTGTAGGCCTCTGCTGGCCCCATCATTGCCAACTGCAGGGGCCCCTCGGGCCTCACTTGCCCTGAGCCCAGGAGTCCAAGGGTAGGGTGGGTCCAGCCTTGAGCCCCTCCACCCCCAAATCTTACCTCTCTTCCCAGTCCCACCCCTTGCCCCACAGAGTCCTGGGGATGCAGTGTCCCAGCTGGGAGGAGGGCGGGATTGGGCGCTGGTTCTTCCTTGTCCCCGCTTTCTCCGCGGCTTGCTACTTTTTGTCTTCTATTGTGTGGCTTTCTCAGTATTTGAACCCCAGTCCTGTGTCGCCATACTTTTTCCTTCTCTGTCCCCTCTCTTGGGGGGGCTGAGGCCAAGGGGGAGCTGCGTCTTGCTAAGGCTTCCCCCTTTTCCCCATCCCGATCTCCAGAGACCTAGCTTCCGAGAGATGGGGTGTGGGCATCTCCATGCCCTGAGAGTGTGTGCCTGGGGCTTGTCTGGGACTGGGGAGGAATAAACCATGTATATAAAAGAGTCTCAGGCTGAGCCTGCTTCTGTTCAGTTGTCTGTCTGCCCTTGGGGTGTGGCCCATACATAGCTGTGACCCCTGCCGAGCAGGACCTTTCTGACATGGGAAAGCCCTGGAAACTCAGGTGGCACCGGGGACTGAAAGTAGCTGTCTCTTGGAAGGGCACTCCCTCTGCTCTAACTTCCCTATGCTGAGAGTCATACTCTCAGCTACAGATGTACCTGGAAAACTGGCTTGTGAGCAGGTGCAGCGGCTCATGCCTGTAATCCCAGCACTTTAGGAGACTGAGGCAGGAGAATCATTGGAGCCCAGAAGTTCCAGACTGTCCTGGGCAACATAGCAAGTCCCCATCTCTACAAAAAAAAAAAAAAAAAAAGAAAAGAAAAAGCATCTATGTATATGATTAACTGGGTATGGTGACTTGAGCCTGTGGTCCCAGCAACTTGGGAGTCTGAGGCGAGAGGATTGCTTGAGGCGGGGAGATGGAGGCTGCAGTGAACTATGATTGCGCCACTGAACTCCAGCCTGGGTGACAGAGCATGACTCTGTCTCAAAAAAAAGTGGCTTGTGCCACCCATCTGACAGGGGCAGTTCAGTGTCCCTTCCTGTGCCCGATGTCCCTCCCATGAAGGGACAAGTTGCATGTTGAAGAGGACTTGATTTTGTAGCCACCTGGCTTCCAGTCTACTTTTTTTTGAGACAGAATCTAGCTCTGTCGCCCAGGTTGGAGTGCGGTGGCATGATCTCAGCTCACTGCAACCTCCGCCTCCCGGGTTCCAGTGATTCTCCTGCCTCAGTCTCCAAGTAGGTGGAATTACAGGCGCATGCCACCACGCCCAGCTAATTTTGGTATTTTCAGTAGAGACGCAGTTTCACCATGTTGGCCAGGCTGGTCTTGAGCTCCTGACCTTAGATGATCCGCCCGCCTCAGCCTCCCAAAGTGCTGGGATTACAGGCATGAGCCTCTGCACCCAGCCAGCTTGATTTATTTATGTTTCAAAAAATGAGACAGGGTCGGCCGGGCGCGGTGGCTCACACCTATGATCCCAGCACTTTGGGAGGCCAAGGCAGGCAGATCATGAGGTCAGGAGATCGAGACCATCTTGGCTAACACAGTGAAACCCCGTCTCTACTAAAAATACAAAAAAATTAGCTGGGCACAGTGGCGGGCACCTGTAGTCCCAGGTACTCCGGAGGCTGAGGCAGGAGAATGGCATGAACCCAGGAGGCGGAGCTTGCAGTGAGCCGAGATCGCGCCCCTGCACCCCAGCCTGGGTGACAGAGCGAGACTCCGTCTCAAAAACAAAACAAAACAAAACAAAAAATAAGACAGGGTGTCACTCTGTCACCCAGGCTGGAGTGCAGTGGTGCGATCACAGCTCACTGCAGCCTCCACTTCCCAGGCTCAAGCCATTCTCCCATCTCAGCCTCTTGACTGCAGGAAGGGAGCCACGCCCTTCCATTCCTGTCTGTTCTGCAGACTCCTCCAGATTCTTCTCGTAATTCCGCTTTGAGATTCAGTTAACTTGAGTTGGTTCCTGTTGCTCGAAACCAGAGATTCCTGACTGATATAGGGCCTCATCCCCTGGGCAGAGCTCGGGATGAGGAGCATGACGGCCCCAGCCCACAGGCAATGGGGCGGAGATTCCCAGCGATTCCAGGCTGTTGGAGTGACAGTGGGTTGGCAGGTTGGGGCTGCAAATTAGATGATACCTACTGGGGCTGCGTGTAAGACTCTCCACCCTTCACCCTACCCTGATCCTGGAAGGTTGATCCACTTCGGCCCTCTTCTTTCCACTGGAGTCAGTCAGAGGGACCACTGGCAGGAGATGAGAGGAGGGAGGAGTCAAGGTCTTTCCTGGTGTCCTTCCCAGCATCCCCTGACCCAAGACCACAGCTTGACCAAGTGGCCTCCCCTGGAGATATTCAAGATCTCTGGAGGGGACAGGCGTGGTGACTCAAGCCTGTAATTCCAGTACTTTAGGAGGCAGAGGCGGGTGGATCAACTGAAGTCAGGGGTTCAAGACCAGCCTGGCCAACGTGGTGGAACCCCTGTCTCTACAAAAATACAAACATTAGCTGGGCAAGGTGGCGCAAGCCTGTGTAATCCCAGCTACTCGGGAGGCTGAGGCAGGAGAATCGCCTGAACCCTGGAGGCAGAGGTTACAGTGAGCCGAGACTGGACCATTGCACTCCAACCTGGGCAACAAGGGCGAAACCCTGTCTCAAAAAAAAGAAAAAAGCCCCTTGGCCTGGCATGGTGGCTCATGCCTGTAATCCCAGGACTTCAGAAGTCTGAGGCAGGAGGATCACTTGAGTGTAGGAGTTTGAGACCAGCCTGGGAAATATAGCAAGACTCATCTCGACAAGAAATTAAAAGATTTAGCCAGGCCTAGAGGTGGGCACCAGTAATCTCAGCTGCTAAGTTGAAGCTGAGGCGGAGATGAGGCGAAGCTTGAGCCCAGGAGGACAAGGCTGCAGTGACCCATGATTGCACCAATGCACTCCAGCCTGGCTGAGAAGAGTGACAAAAAAAAAAAAAGATAAATAAAAATAAAAGGCTGGGTGCGGTGTCTCATGCTTGTAATCCCAGCACTTTGGGAGGGTGAGGCAGAAGGATTACTTGATGCCAGGAGCTCGAGACCAGCCTGGCCAACATGGTGAAACCCCATTTCTACTAAAAATACAAAAAATTAGCCGGGTGTGGTGGCTCATGTCTATAATCCCAGATACTTGGGAGGCTAAGGTATGAGAATTGCTTCAACCTGGGAGGCGGAGGTTGGAGTGAGCCGAGATCATGCTACTTTACTCTAGCCTGGGCGAAAGAGTGAGACACTTTCTCAAATAATAACAATAATAGGCCAGGCATGGCGGCTCCGGCCTGTAATCTCAGCACTTTGGGAGGCTGAGGTGGGCAGATTGCCTGAGCTCAGGAGTTCAAGACCAGTCTGGGCAACATGGTGAGGGACCTGTCTTTTTTTTTTTTTTTTTTTGAGACCGAGTTTCACTCTGTCGTCCAGGCTGGAGGGCAGTGGCATGATCTCAGCTCACATCAACCTTCACTTCCCAGGTTCAAGCGATTCTCCTCCCTCAGCCTCCCGAGTAGCTGGAATTATAGGCACATGCCACCATGCCCGGCTAATTTTTGCATTTTAAAAAATTTTTATTTATTAGCTGGGCGCACTGGCTCAAGCCTATAATCCCAGCACTTTGGGAGGCCAAGACGGGTGGATCACGAGGTCAGGAAATCGAGACCATCCTGGCTAACATGGTGAAACCCCATCTCTGCTACAAAATACACAAAAGAAAACTAGCAGGGCGAGGTGGCAGGCGCCTGTAGTCCCAGCTACTCGGGAGGCTGAGGCAGGAGAATGGCATAAACCCAGGAGGCGGAGCTTGCAGTGAGCTGAGATCCAGCCACTGCACTCCAGCCTGGGCGACGGAGCGAGACTCCAAAAAAAAAAAAAAAAAAAAAAAATTATTTATTTATTTTTTTTGAGACAGAGTCTTGCTCTGTTGCCCAGGCTGGAGTGCAGTGGTGCGATCTCGGCTCAGTGCAAGCTCTGTCTCCCAGATTCATGCCATTCTCCTGCCTCAGTCTCCCGAGTAGCTGGGACTACAGGCACCCGCCACCATGCCCGGCTAATTTTTTGTGTTTTTAGTGGAGACGGAGTTTCACCTGTTAGCCAGGATGGTCTCGATCTCCTGACCTCGTGATCCACCCTCCTCGGCCTCCCAAAGTGCTGGGATTACAGGCGTGAGCTACCGCGCCCGGCCAGCCTTTTTTTTATTAGAGATGGGGTTCTGCCATATTGGCCAGGCTGGTCTTGAACTCCTGACCTCCCGTGATACGCCTGCCTCGGCCTCCCAAAGTGCTGCGATTACAGCATGAGCCACTGCACCCAGCTGAGGCACCCGTCTTCATTTAAAAAAAAAAAAATTGGGCCGGGCGCGGTGGCTCAAGCCTGTAATCCCAGTACTTTGGGAGGCCGAGATGGACGGATCACGGGGTCAGGAGATCGAGACCATCCTGGCTAACACGGTGAAACCCCGTCTCTACTAAAAATACAAAAACTAGCCGGGCGAAGTGGCGGGCGCCTGTAGTCCCAGCTCCTCGGGAGGCTGAGGCAGGAGAATGGCGTAAACCCGGGAGGCGGAGCTTGCAGTGAGCTGAGATCCGGCCACTGCACTCCAGTCCGGGCGACAGAGCGAGACTCCGCCTCAAAAAAAAAAAAAAAAAAAAAAAATTGACCAGTTGTGGGGGCATGTGCCTCTAGTCCCAGCTACTAATGTGGCTGAGGTGGGAGGATTGCTTGAGACTAGGAGTTTCACATTAGCTCTGGCAACATAGCAAGACTCTTTCTCTAAAACAATTTTTTAGGCCAGATGCAGGCAACAAAGCAAAGCCCTGTCTCTACAAAAAATATACATATATACAAAATTAGCCAGGTATTATGGCAGCTGCCTGTAGTCCCAGCTACTCCCAGATACTTGGAAGGTTAAGGCGGAAGGATTGCTTGAGCCTGGGGAGGTTGAGGCTGCAGTGAACTGTGTTTGCACCACTGCACGCCAGCCTGGGTGATAGAGTAAGATCCTGTCTCTGACATGACATCATGCTAGGCTAATTTGTTAATTTTTTTTTGAGACACAGTCTTTCTGTTGCCCAGGCTGGAGTGCAACATGACCTCGGCTCACTGCAGTCTCTGCCTCTTGGTTTCAAGCGATTCTCGTGCCTCAGTCTCCCAAGTAGCTGGTATTACAGGCACCCACCATCATGCCTGGCTAATTTTTTGTGTTTCTAGTAGAGACGGGTTTTCACCATGTTTTCCAGTCTGGTCTTCAACTCCTGAGCTCAGGCAATCTGCCTACCTTGGCGTCCCAAAGTGCTGGGATTACAGGGGTGAGCCACCACACCCAGCCATAATTTTTTGATTTTTTTTTGAGACAAAGTCTCACTATTGCCCAGGCTGGAGTGCAGTGACACAATCCTGGCTTACTGCAACCTCTGCCTCCTGGGGTCAAGTGATTCTCCTGCCTCAGCCTCCTAAGTAGTTGGGATTACACCACGCCTGGCTAATTTTTGTATTTTTTTTAGTAGACATGGGCTTCCGTCATGTTGACTAGGCTGGTCTTGAACTCCTGAACTCAGGTGATCCGCCCGCTTTGACCTCCCAAAGTGCTCATGATTACAGGCGTGAGCCACTGTGCCCTGCCTATTTTTTTATCTTTTATAGAGACGAGGACTCATTATGTTGCCCAGGCTGGTCTTGCACTCCTGGACTTAAGCGATCCTCCTGCCTCGGCCTCCCAAAGTGCTGGGATTACAGGCATGAGCCACCATGCCTGGTCAAAATTTGCCATTTTCACAAGTTTTGAGTGCATTAATTGCATCCACAATGTTGTGCAGCCATCCCTGCCACGGATTTTTTAAAAATTGTTGTTATTATTATTTTTGAGACAGAGTCTTGCTCTGTGGCCCAGGCTAGAGTGCAGTGGCGCAGTCTCGGCTCACTGCAACCTCTGCCTCTCAGGTTCAAGTGATTCTCCTGCCTCAGCCTTCCAAGTAACTGGGATTACAGACATCCACCACCACGCCCGGCTAATTTTTGTTGGCCAGGCTGCTCTTGAACTCCTGACCTCAAGTGATCCACCTGTCTCAGTCTTCCAAAGTGCTGGGATTACAGGCATGAGCCACTGCGGCCAGCCCCACTGTGGATTTAAATGGCTACTGTCACTGGTCAGCCCAGTTTGAAAGGGACTTCATTTGGACTCACTCTGTCTCCTTGCCTGGCCCCCAGTTTCTCATCTCAGTGGCTCTAGACATCTGGGCTGCATCTTGATTCTTAACTGTCCTCACCTCACTTCATTCCATCAGCACGGCTTGTCCCCTAGGCCTGCAAAGCATATCTCTAGCCCACAAGCATCTCTTTGTCTCCATGGCAACCACCGAGGTCCAAGCTGCCCCAGCCTCTCACTCAGCAATGGTGCCCACCTCCTCCTCTTGGGGCTTCCGGCCTCTCCAGCCGCCCTCTGGTTCCATCTTGGATAAAGCAAATCTGATCCCAGAGTTCACACCTTTCTGGGATTTACTGTTGTCTTGAGGAGCCCAAATATCACCAGACAGCAGAGATTCCCACGATTGGGTCTCACTAACACCTCCAGGTGCTTCTGTGAGACTCCGCCCCTCACTCCCTCTGCTCCAGCGGCTGCGTGAGGTTCCATCTGGATTTCTTGAGCCTATCTTTTTCCTTCCAGCCCCAGGGCCTTTGCACATGCAGTCCCCTCTGCCAGGAGCACACTCCTGGTCCTGCTTCACCAAGTTCTCAGCCACATCAGTATCCCCTAGGATCCCCATGTTTCGCTTCCTGTCCATCTTCCCTGCTCTGGCGACATTCATCATTAAGAATTATTTGTTGGCTGGGTGCAGTGGCACATGCCTGTAATTCCAGCACTTTAGGAGGCCAAGGTAGGCAGATCACCTGAGGTCAGGAGTCAGAGACTAGTCTGGCCGACATGGTGAAAACCCGTCTCTACTAAAAATACAAAAACTAGCCGGGCTTGGTGATGCGTGCCTGTCATCTCAGCTACTCAGGAGGCTGAGGCAGGAGAATTGCTTGAACTGGGGAGGCAGAGCTTGCAGTGAGCCGAGATCATGACACTGCACTCCAGCCTGGGCAACAGAGCAAGACTCCATCTTAAAATAAATACATAAATAAAAACAAAAATAGGCCGGGCGCGGTGGCTCAAGCCTGTAATCCCAGCACTTTGGGAGGCCGAGACGGGCGGATCACGAGGTCAGGAGATCGAGACCATCCTGGCTAATACGGTGAAACCCTGTCTCTACTTAAAAATACAAAAAACTAGCCGGGCGACGAGGCGGGCGCCTGTAGTCCCAGCTACTCGGGAGGCTGAGGCAGGAGAATGGCGTAAACCCGGGAGGCGGAGCTTGCAGTGAGCTGAGATCCGGCCACTGCACTCCAGCCTGGGTGGCAGAGCAAGACTCCGTCTCAAAAAAAAAAAAAAAAACAAAATAATAGAGGCCAGGCATGGTGGCTTACACCTATAGTCCCAGTACTTTGGGAGGCTGAGGCAGGTGGATGGCTTGAGGTCAGGAGTTCGAGACCAGCCTGGCCAACATGAAAAAAGCCTGCCTCTACTAAAAATACAAAAATTAGCTGGGTGTGGTGGCTCAGGCCTGTAATCCCAGCTACTCAGGAGGTTGAGGGGGGAGAATCTAATTCTTCTGCTCACCCATGAAGAGCTTTTGATCTTTGCCAGCCTGGCAGCCACCTCTTTTGTGCCATCCCTCCTGCCGTTTGGTCTTGGAGACCAAAATGCACTTGTCCTCATTTTGAATCAATGGTCCTGCCTCAGAGTCTTTTCCACAGCTCGCCTTTGCTTTGCAATGCTGTTACGGACTTGGTAGGCATCTACCCAGCACCTGCAGTCTTCCTCCTTCCTTTGTTTTGTTTATTTGATTTTTGTTCTTTCACCTGTTGTCCAGGCTGGAGTGCAGTGGTGCAATCATGGCTCACTGCAGCCTCGACCTCTCAGGCTCAAGTGATCCTCCCACCTCAGCCTCCTGAGCAGCTAGGATGACATGTGAGTGCCACCACAAGGGCTAATTTTTTAAGTATTTTGTATAGACAGGATCTCCCTATGTTGCTCAAGTTGGTCTTGGTCTTGAACTCCTGGGTTCAAGTGATCTAGCCGCTGTGGCCTCACAAAGTACTGGAATTCCAGGTATGAGCCACCGAGTTGGGCTGGCAGTGTTTTTGTTTGCTCTTTTCACAGCCGTGTGTAGTTGATCACTTTTTTTTTTGTTTTGAGACAGTCTTGCTCTGTCGCTCAGGCTGGAGTGCAGTGACGTGATCTCAGCTCACTGCAAGCCCCGTTTCCTGGGTTCAAGTGATTCTCCTGCCTCAGCTTCTCAAGTAGCTGAGGCTACAGGAGTGTGCCACCATGCCCGGTCACTTTTTGTATTTTTAGTAGAGATGGGGTTTTGCCATGTTGGCCAGGCTGGTCTCAAACTCCCGACCCCAGGCGATCTGCCCTCCTTGGCCTCCCACAGTGCTGGGATTACAGGTGTGAGCCACTGGGCCTGGCCTTGATCACTTCTTGAATCCTGTGACCAGCCTAGGATTAGGTCCAGAGTGGATGCCTCACAAATGTAGAATGAGTCATGCCAGGTGGTGTGGGCACAAACAGTGAGCTCCATAGGTGTGTGGAAGTGGGAGGGGAGTCCCTTCCAACCAGGTGGTGAGTGATGGCTGCCTGGAGGAGATGGCAGTCAAGTTGGGTTTTGAGGGATGAATATGATCTGGGGAGAAGGGAGGGTGTCCCAAGTGGAAGGAAAAGCATTGTGTGGGGGTGTGCATGTGTGTGTGTTAGATCTGTCTGTGCATGTAGGTGTGTCAGAGGCGTCCTGGGGTGTGTGTGTTTGCCTACAATGTCTTCAACCCTTTCTCTCTTTCTCTCTTTTTTTTTTTTTGAGATCAAGTTTTGCTCTTGTTGCCCAGGTTGGAGTGCAGTGGTGCAATCTCAGCTCACCGCAACCTCTGCCTGTCAGATTCAAGTGATTCTTCTGCCTCAGCCTCCCAAGTAGCTGGAATTACAGGCGTCTGCCACCACATCAGGCTAATTTTTTGTATTTTTAGTAGAGACAAGGTTTCACCATGTTGGCCAGACTGGTCTTGAACTCCTGACTTTGTGATCTACCTACCTCAGCCACTACCTACCTCAACCCCAAAGTGTTGGGATTACAGGCGTGAGCCACTGTGCTCAGCCTATTTACTTCTTTATGGGTTCATTTTCTGCCTCCTACGTCACTCAAGACTGGGCTCACTGGGAGGGCAGAGCTGGGTCAGCTGTGATCGCAGCACCCATAAACGCAGATCGCAGAGGAATGACCCAACAAGGGTGTCTGGGAAAGAACCCTGTGTGCCATGCAGAGGCCTTGGGGCTGCTCTGCCCAGTAACCAACCCCTGACGCTATCCTGACTCCCAGGAGAGAAAGGTCCCTTTGACCATGTGGCTGAAGACCAGACTCACCACAGCTCTGTCTCCAAGCTTCAATTTCCTCTTCTGTCCTAGAGCCCTGCCCCTCCCTCCATTTTCATCCTGAGCTGCGCACAGACCTGGTGGTGGGTGGGTGGGTGGCTGGCGTCATGGCAACGGTAGCACAGGGTTGCCATGGCAACTTGGTTCCCTAGTGACAGGCATGAGTTTCTTAGCCCAGGGGTGGCAATCCACTGGGAAGAGATGGGGAGAGGGTGTCCCCAGCATCCAGCTGGCACACAGGGGACATTCTGTAAACACTTGGAGGGTAGGATGGGGATGCATGGTGGCTGTCTTTTCCTGGGGCACGAGGAGGAGACTTCAGGTCCCTGCTGGGCTCCACACAACTCCTGGCACACTCTCCTTCCTCAGGGCCCCCATCCAGGCTGTTCCCTCTGCCTGGAGGCTGTGCCCTCTTCGCTCCTTCTGGCCAACTCTTCAGCCTGACCTCCTGGCTCAGCCCCAGCTTTTATCATGGTGACAATTAAGTGATGGCTTGTTTGCTTGTGTGATGATTGGTTTAATAAATGTTCCCTCTGCCAGATGCGACGCCCTAGGCGTCTCGGTCACAGCTGTGTCCCACACACCAAGGAGGCTGCTCTCAATACATCTTTGTCGACACTCTGCATCCTTGCTCTGCCTTGCCCACTTCTTCTGAGCCAATGCGGCCTCATCTCTATCCCTTGAGCTTTTTCTGGCACTGGGCTTAAGTCCTTCACATTATGTCCTCTCAGAATATTATGGAACTTTGCACAACGTTCTGGAATGTCCTGGAATATTCTAGAACATTCTGTCCCCTGCTTTTACTGAAGCTGGGACATCATCACCTCTTCAGGGAGGCTCTCCCTGATCTCCTGGCTGAAGCAGTGCTCCCCCACCCAACACACACTTGATCACTCTCAGCTCATTGCCTTCAAGGCAGTTATTGCCATCTGAAATGGCCTTGGTCATTTATCAGTTATGTATCTCAGATTTGTCTTTCCCATCAGAATGTACCTTTCAGAATATCTTGGAACATGAGGTCAAGGGTTTTTGTTTTTTTTTTTTCTTAGACGGAGTATCTATTGCCCATGCTGGAGTGAAGTGGCGAGATCTTGGCTCACTGCAACCTCCACTGCCTGGGTTCAAGCGATTCTCCTGCCTCAGCCTCCTGAATAGCTGGGATTATAGGCATGCGTCACCATGCCTGGCTGATTTTTGTATTTTGAGTAGAGATGGGATTTCACCATGTTGGCCAGGCTGATGTCGAACTCCTGACCTCAAGTGATCCGCCTGCCTCGGCCTCCCAAAGTGCTAGGATTACAGGTACGAGCCACCGCGCCCGGCTAAGGTCAAGATCATGTCGGATGGGCTGAGAGTTGAATCCCCAGGAGCCTCTCAGCACCCTAGTCCCCAGAGTTGGGGGATCCTAGTTGGTCACCCCCCAAGAGGTAGTCCTAGTTCTGTCACATTGGGTGGATTTCACCTTTTTTTGTTTTTCTATTGGGATGGGATCTCTCTATGTTGCCACGGCGGGTCTCAAACTCCTGGACTCAAGTGATCCTCCTGCCTTGGCCTCTTAAAGTGCTGGGATTACAGTCTTGAGCCACCGCAACTGGCCTGAGTTTTTTTTCCGTAAATCAGCTTTAATAAGACATAATTTACATCCAATGGCACACCCATTTTGAATGCCCAGTTCAATGAGTTTTGGCAAATGTAATCCTCTTAAGATACCCCTATAATCAAGATATACACTAGGTGTGGTGGCTCACACCTGTGATCACAGTACTTTGGGAGATTGAGGTGGGAGAATCACTTGAGGCCTGGAGTTTGAGACCAGCCTGAACAATATAGTGAGACTGTCTGTACCAAAATTATTTTTTTTTTTTTTGAGACGGAGTCTCGCTCTGTTGCCCAGGCTGGAGTGCAGTGGCCGGATCTCAGCTCACTGCAAGCTCCGCCTCCTGGGTTTACGCCATTCTCCTGCCTCAGCCTCCTGAGTAGCTGGCACTACAGGTGCCCGCCACCTCGCCCGGCTAGTTCTTTTTGTATTTTTTAGTAGAGACGGGGTTTCACTGGGTTAGCCAGCATGGTCTTGATCTCCTGACCTCGCGATCCGCCCGTCTTGGCCTCCCAAAGTGCTGGGATTACAGGCTTGAGCCACCGCGCTCGGCCCAAAATTTTTTTTACAAAATTAGCCAGGTGGGCCGGGTGCGGTGGCTCAAGCCTGTAATCCCAGCACTTTGGGAGGCCGAGACGGGCGGATCACGAGGTCAGGAGATCGAGACCATCCTGGCTAACATGGTGAAACCCCGTCTCTACTAAAAATACAAAAAAAAACTAGCGGGGCGAGGTGGCGGGCGCCTGTAGTCCCAGCTACTCGGGAGGCTGAGGCAGGAGAATGACGTAAACCCGGGAGGTGGAGCTTGCAGTGAGCTGAGATCCGGCCACTGCACTCCAGCCCGGGTGACAGAGCGAGACTCTGTCTCAAAAAAAAAATAAAAAAATAAAAAATAAAAAAAAAACAAAATTAGCCAGGTTTACTGGCACACACCTGTGGTCCCAGCTACTCCGGAGGCTGAGGTACAAGGCTTATTTGACCCAGGAGGTCGAGGCTGCGGTGAGTTATGATTGTGCCACTGAACTCCAGCCTGGGCGACAGAGCGAGACCTTATCTCTAAAATAAATAAATAAATAAATAAATAAATGAAAAGGCCCAGCGTGGTGGCTCATGCTTGTAATTCCAGCACTTTAGGAGGCTGAGGTGGATAGATTCCTTGAGCTCAGAAGCTCAAGAACAGCCTGGGCAACACGGTGAAATCCCAACTCTACAAAAAAAAAAAAAAAAAGCAAATATTAGCTGGGCGTGGTGGCCCACGCCTGTGGTCTCAGCTACTTGAGAGAGTGAGGTGGGAGGATTACTTGAGCCCAGGAAGTCAAGGCTGTAGTGAACTGAGATTGCACCACTGCACTCCAGCCTGGGTGACAGAGTGAAACCCTGTCTCAAAAAAAAAAAAAAAAAAAAATATATATATATATATAAAAATAATAAAATTAGAAAGGCATGGTGGCATATGCCTTATAGTTTCAGCTACTCAGAAAGCTGAAGAGGGAGCATGACTTGAGCCCAGGAATTGGAGGTTACAGTCAGCTATGATCATGCCACTGCATTCAGCCTAGGTGACAGAGCAAGACGAAGACCCTGTCTTTTTTTTTTTTTTGCGCCAGAGTTTTGCTCTTGTTGCTCAAGCTGGAGTGCAATGGTGTGATCTTGGCTCACTGAAACCTCTGCCTCCTGGGTTCAAGAGATTTTCCTGCCTCAGCCTCCCGAGTAGCTGGGATTACAGGCATGTGCCACCACACGCGGCTAATTTTGTATTTTTATTTATTTATTTATTTATTTTATTTTTACTTTTATTTTTTTGAGACGGAGTCTTGCTCTGTCACCCAGGCTGGAGTGAAGTGGTGCGATTTCGGCTCACTGCAAGCTCCACCTCCCGGGTTCACACCATTCCCCTGCCTCAGCCTCCCAAGTAGCTGGGACACCACCACGCCCGGCTAATTTTTTGTATTTTTTAGTAGAGACGGAGTTTCACCATGTTAGCCAGGATGGTCTCGATCTCCTGACCTCGTGATCCGCCTGCCTCGGCCTCCCAAAGTGCTGGGATTACAGGCGTGAGCCACCACGCCTGGCCAATTTTGTATTTTTATTAGAGACAGGGTTTCTCCATGTTGGTCAGGCTGGTCTCAAACTCCCGACCTCAGGTGATCCACCCGCCTCTGCCTCCCAAAGTGCTGGGATCACAGGCATAAGCCACTGCACCCTTCCAAGACCCTGTCTTTTAAGAAAACAGATAAATAAAACATAAAAAAGAAGGTAGACAGGCAAGGTGGTTCATGCCTCTAATCCCAGCACTTTGGGAGGCCGAGGTGGGCAGATCACCTGAGGTTGGGAGTTTGAGACCAGCCTGGCCAACATAATGAAACTCTATCTCTACTAAAAACACAAAAATCAGCCAGGCCTGGTGGTGGGCAACTGTAATTCCAGCGACTTGGGAGGGTGAGGCAGGAGAATCACTTGAACCCAGGAGGTCAAGGTTGCAGTGATATGAGATTGCACCACAGAACTCCAGCATGGGTGACAGAGTGAGACTCTGTCTCAAAAAAACAAAACAAAACAAAAACAATAAAAATTTAAATAAATAAATCAAACATAAAAAAAGAAGGTGGGGCCAGTGCAGACATGACTTCAAGGAGGTGCAGGAGGCTGCTGGCTGGGGTAACAGAAAGAGATCGTGGTGTTTGTCAGCAAGCCCCACTCATGATCCTGAAAGGAGGTGCTGCCTCCATTAAAAATAATTTAGGGCCAGGCACGGTGGCTCACACCTGTAATCCCAACACCTTGGGAGGCTGAGGTGGGCAGATCACCTGAGGTCAGGAATCCAAGACCAGCCTAGCCAACATAGTGAAACCTCGTCTCTACTAAAAATACAAAAATTAGCCAGGCGTGGTAGTGCATGCCTGTAATCCCAGCTACTTGGGAGGCTGAGGCAGGAGAATTGCTTGAACGTGGGAGGCGGAGGTTGTGGTGAGCCAAGATTGTGCCACTGCACTCCAGCCTGGTGCCAGAGCAAGACTCCATCTCAAAAAAACAGAGTTTGTTAGGAGAAAAATCAAACAGGCCTGAGGACAGGCAGTTGGTGTCGGGGAACCTTGAGCTTGCCCCAGGACCACTCTGTGGTGACCGCCCGACGGGGTAGACACTGTCCCCAGCCTAAAACCACAGGAACTTGAAGCCTTCCCCCAAGGCTTCACTTTCCTCCTCCATAACACCTGGGGATTATAAGGGAGGCCTCCAAGCTCTGATCTGGGAGTGTGAGCCCTGCAGCTGCTCTGGAGTGGGAGAGCAGGTGGCGTGGCCCCTGCCTCCAGGAGAGCCATGCCAGCTGTGGGCCAGATGGTGGCCAGGCCTGTGGACGCTGCCTGCTGTGTTCCTGCCTGCCGGCTCTGCCAGACCACAGGTCAGCATTATTGGATGAGGCGTGTGCAGTCACCGGCGTAGGCCCTCCAGGTCCCCCACTTGTCTCTGCTGCATCCCAGTGATAGTGGCCACTAGGGCTCAGGCCAACAACTGTGGCAGAGGTCACTAGCCTCACTCTGCCTTGCTCAACATCCCATCTGTTCCATCTCTTTTTGGTACCACATGCAAAGTGCATCTCAGCTAGGACTACCTCTCACCCCTCTATGTCCACCACCCTGGGATGAGCCCTACCATTTTTCCCTGGATTATATGCCTCCTAACTCATGTCCCAAATTCAAGATATTGTCCCCCAATTGTCAGACACTGTTAAACAGTCAGACACTGTAACACTGTTAAATTGACACCATTAAAACCAGTGTCAGCTGGGTGCAGTGGTTCACTCTATAATCCTGACACTTTGGGAGGCCAAGGCGGGCAGATCACTTGAGGTCAGGAGTTCGAGATCAGCCTGGCCAACATGGTGAAACCCCGTCTCTATTAAAACTACAAAAATTAGCTGGGCATAGTGGCACACGCCTGTAGTCCCAGCTACTTGGGAGGCTGAGGCAGGAGAATCACTTGAACCCGGGAGGCAGAGGTTGCAGTGAGCCGAGATTGTGCCACAGCACTCCAGCCTGGGCGACAAAGTGAGACTCCGACTCAAAAAAAAAAAAAAAATTAGCCAGGCGTGGTGGCGCATGCCTGTAGTCCCAGCTACTTGGGAGGATGAGGCAGGAGAATGGCTTGAACCTGGGAGGTAGAGGTTGCAGTGAGCTGAGATTGCATCACTGCACTCCAGGGTGGGCCACAGAGCGAGACTCCCTCTCAAAAGCGAAACAAAAACCCAGTGTCAATTACATTGCCACTGCTTACAAGCCCCCCTCCCTTCTCATTTCATGCAGAGGACCCCAAAAATGATCCCCAAAGCCCTCTGTGACCTGAAGCACCTCATGTTGCCTCCCACCCATTCTCCTCCCCTCTCCTCTCCCTTTTCCTAATTTTTCTTTGCCAGGCCACTCTCTAGGCACGCCCCAGGGACATTGCACTGGCTGCCCTGTGCTATGTGATCTTGGAGGACGGATCACACAGTGTGTGTAAAGTGCCGTGAGTCTACAGTACACTATGTGTGTGCACACAGCCAGAAGCCCAGAGAACCTCTTCTTTCTTATCTTCAGCTGTGTGTCTGTGTGTCTGACATATGGGTCAAATCTGGATGTTTATGAAGTGTGCGTGCATATGGACACCATTGACTTCAGATGTTATTTGTGGCGGGTGTGTCAGCTGTAGGTCGCTGCTGAGTGAGGTTTGATGCCTGCATGTGGTTCGTCTGGAACAAAGACTCCTGCGGTGGTGCCGACTTGGGGCAGGCAAGGGTGTGTGTGCGTGTGCAGAGCTTGCCAGAACGTGAGCTGCTCATGCACGCGTGCGTTCAACATTTGCGGAGTGCTTACTGTGTATTGGAGATGCCAGCAGTTCCCTTCAGCACTTGGTATCTGTCAACTTGCACAGGGTCATCTGAGAGCATTTTGTGTAACAATTAGGCACCTACTGTTGTATCAGGCCCTCTGTTGGAGGTGCTGGTTGAGTATGGTCCAACTGCAAGAGTCCACCCAAGCAGGCCCCTTCCTTCCTTCTATGGGGTCTCCAGCCCCATAGCCACCACCTTCCAGCACTGACTGGAGAGAGGGCTTTGAGCTCCTTCTGGATCCCTGCTCTCTGCCTGAGACTGCACAAGTCAGAGTTTTCTGACTTGGAGGTTAAAAGAATAAACGAGCTCCAAGCTACAGAGGGGATCCTGGGAGCTTGGACCCTACCAGAGTTGAGGGGGTGAGGGGTGCCCCCAAGAGCTCTAGATACTTTAGCACACCTATAGATGCAGGACTTTGAGCCCTGGCTGAGGGTCAGTGTGTTGGGAGGGCTGGTGCTTGGGGATCTGAGGGTGTAGGGTCCAGTGGAATGGACTTTAGGGGTGTAAGGTTTGAAGGATCTGTGGGCAGGAATTTTGGGGAGTGGGAGTTGAGATTTGAGTAGAGGATGGGAGATAGTTGGATGTGGAGGGTTTTAGAGCATGAGAAGCCAAAATGTATGAAGCAGGAGGCTTGGGAACCTAAGGGCAGATGGTCAGGGTCTGAGGGTGGAGGCTCTGAAGAGAGTATGTCAGGGGAGGGTGGGGACCCATGAGGGGCTGGAAGTCTGAGGCCTGGGCATGGGTGAGTTTCGCCCCTGAAAAAGGCCTGGGAAGGAGGTAAGACTGGAGTCGGGTGTGCAGGGTGGGGAGAGGGAGGGTGTGGTTCTCAGAGCTCAGAGACCCATTTCTCCATGCTCCATCTCACGCTCCCGCCCACCCTACCCATAGCTCTCTTTCCTGTGGCTCTCGCGCCTCAAAGTATAACCACGCCCAGCCAACGCCCCGGGCACGCCTGACAGCGCCCCAGGTCACTCACAGACACTCCTTAACACCTGCATGTGCCCCACCCCTCCTCAGATCCGCCGCTCACTTAGCCCGGCCCCACACCCCATCAGATTAGGCTCCGCCCCCCCAGGCCCCGCCAATCTCTCGCCCCCTCCACGCACACACTTCCCCGCCCTCTTTCCAACCAGACCCCAACACTGGCCCAGGCCCCGCCCTTCCGCAGACCAGGCCCTCTCTTCGCTTGACCACACCCATCCTCACATTCCTCCCCTCTCCTGTCCAGACCCGTCCCATCCTCAGACCCATCTTCTCCTATCTACCTCCCCGACCATGCCCCCACCGCATTCCTAACCTCCACCTTGTCCCTTCTCAGACCTGGCCCCGCCCTTCATCCTGCGCCCCGCCTCCTCCGCAAGCCGGACCCTTGTCCCTCCTCCTCTTGCCCTGGGCCTGCCCCTTCTTCAGACCCCGCCCCGCTAGCCCAGGGACCAACCCCATTCCGCACCTACTTGTCCTGGCTCCGCCCTGGCCCCACCTATCCACAGACAGCACGCCCTCTCAGCCCAGAA
This sequence comes from Trachypithecus francoisi, assembly GCF_009764315.1. Classification (NCBI taxonomy): domain Eukaryota; kingdom Metazoa; phylum Chordata; class Mammalia; order Primates; family Cercopithecidae; genus Trachypithecus; species Trachypithecus francoisi. The sequence goes on along the minus strand of NW_022681470.1, from coordinate 131,535,183 downwards.
CGGCCTCTATTTCAGACTTGGTTCCGCCCCTCACGCCAGGGCCCCGCCCCAATCCCGCACCCCCTAGCCCAGGCCCCGCCCTTGACCCGCTCCTCTGCATAGCAGGCCCCTCCCTTTATCCAAGGCCCGCCCCGGCGCTCCGTAGACCACGCCCCTCCGGTTCCGGGCCCGCCCCAATCCTTGGTTACTGGTCCCGGCCCCGCCCCTCCACAGACCTGGCCCCGCCCCGCCCCCCGCGTCTCGGTTTCCCGGGCCTGCGCGCGCGGCTCCCGTCACTCGAACGCGCGACGGCGGGGGAAAGATGGCGGAGTCCGGCGGTAGCAGCGGCGGTGCTGGTGGCGGAGGCGCTTTCGGTGCGGGCCCCGGTCCCGAGCGCCCGAACAGGTGAGACCCGGCCCGCAGGATAGACCTGCACCTGTCTTGGAGCCCAGGGCACCTGTGGGCAGTCTTGGGCATCCTGAGGGGTTGAGGGGAGGCCTGGCACGACTCGAGGGTCTTTCGCTGAGAATTTGGACTTCACGGGGCCCTGGGGTACTGGAGGAGCCGAGGGCTACTGAGGGGATAGCTGTAGCGGGGCTGGCTCGAGGCGTCTGCAGGCGATCCTAGGGACCTGAGAATCCTGGGGGTCTGAAGGGAAACCGAGGGGCTCCTGACTGTGATGGGCCGTGGGGCAACTGGGGATGCCAAAGGGCCTGGGCGGCAGAGAGGGCCTGAGCCGGGGCCATGGCCAGTCTGAGGGTGGTGAGGTGTCTTGGGGGCTCTGAGGAAGGGGCTAAGGCCCAAGGCTTCCTGGGAGGTGCTGAAGGGCCCCGAGGTGGCTAAAGGTGGTCCTGAGAGCGTGCTGAGGGGCCCTGGGAGGAGTGGAGACTGTGGGAGGCTCTCAGTGGGGGACTCAGGTGAACCTGGGAGCCTAAGACGGGGAAGCTGAAAGGGCCTGGGGTTGCCAGGGCCCCTGAGGGGCTGGGGTGGGTCTAGGGAACCTGAGGTGGATGAGAGAACTCCAGGGGTTTATAAAGAACGTAGAGAGGGTTCTTTTTTGGTGCTCCTCCTTTCCAGCCCCATGGGGTCCAAATCCACATCCCCAACAGGCTAAAGGACTTATAGAAAGGTCTTGCCCTCAGACAAGGGGACAGAATTCACCCCTTTTGTCAGAGGGAGGCCCTCTTTCCCCATGGCCCAGTTCTAACATGGATTGCTTGAACCTCAAGGTTTGCATGACAATTAGTTATCATCAGTAACTAATGATATGTGCGTGCATGCATTGTATTGGATTGTCGAAGGGAAAGAACACCTGCCTTAGGGAGTGTGATCTCCTGCTCTTTTCCTGTTGGGCAAAGCCAGACCCTCCCACCCCAGCTCCTCCTCTAGCCTGCCACCCGGGTCAGGCCAAGGAGGAAATTCAGACTTTTTCTTGTTGGTGAGCTTCCAGGAGCCAATAATTTCAGTCAACATGATAAATGATGATGTTATTGATACTTATGTGCTGTGGAGTTTTGGACCTCTGGGCTGGTGCTGGAGGGAATGGCCTGATGACCTGGCTGTGTGATTTGGTACTGAATGGAACGTGCATGGGATGGGTGAGGAAGGGAGGAGGGATGGCTGGGCCAGGGCACAGAGGGGGCAAAGGCCCTGCCTGTTCCTGAGGATGCTGAGTGGCAAGTTGAGACTTAGGTCTGTGGGCATTGAGTCTGATCTGCCAGAGGGGCCGTGGGGAACCCAGGAGGTTTGTGTCCAGAGGGGTGACCAGCCTTCTGGGGTATGTGTGGGGCAAGATTGTCCTGCAGTAGGGAGCCAGGAGACATCAGAGGATTTTCAGAGATACTCGGAGTGGCCAGGGCTTGAAAATTGGGTATGAGTTGGCAAGTGAGGGACAGGGAAGAGGGACAGTGAACCCCAGGTCCCTGCCTTGGGCACTGTAGTGGGATAACCTGGGGGTAGGGCTTTTTTTTCTTTTTTTTTGAAACCTGGTCTCACTCTGTCACCCAGGCATATAGGCTGGAGTGCAGTGACACCATCAAGGCTCACTGCAGCCTGAAACTCCTGGACTCAGGTGATCCTCCCACCTCAGCCTCTAGAGTAGCTGGGACTACAGGTGTGCACCACTACACTTGGCTAATTGTCACATTTTTTGTAAAGACCAGGTCTTGCTCTGTTGCCCAGGCTGGTCTCAAACTCCTGGGCTCAAGCAATCTTCTTGCCTTACCTCTCACTAAGGGCTGAGGTTACAGATGTGAGCCACCATGCTGGGCATGGCTTTTTTTATAAACAGCTTTATCGAGATATAATTAATTGCATGGCATACAATTCATTCATTTTGTTTTTATTTATTTATTGAGACAGAATCTTGCTCTATCGCCCAGGCTGGGGTGCAGTGACACGATCTCGGCTTACTGCAACCTCTGCCTTCCAGATTCAAGGGATTCTCTTGCCTCAGCCTCCTGAGTGGCTGGGACTACAGGTGCGTGCCACCACACCCAGCTAATTTTTTTTTTTTTTTGTTTGTTTTTTGAGTCAGAGTCTCACTCTGTCGCCCAGGCTGGAGTGCAGTTGCACGGTCTCGGCTCACTGCAAGCTCTGCCTCCCGGGTTCACGCCATTCTCCTGCCCCAGCATCCCTAGTAGCTGGGACTAGAGGCGCCCGCCACCAAGCTCAGCTAATTTTTTTTTTTTTTTTTAATATTTTTAGTAGAGACGGGGTTTCACCATGTTAGCCAGGATGGTCTTGATCTCCTGACCTTGTGATCCGCCCGCCTCAGCCTCCCAAAGGGCTGGGATTATAGGTGTGAGCCACTGCGCCTGACCATTTTTGTATTTTTTATTTATTTATTTTTTTTTTTGAGACAGAGTCTTGCTCTGCCACCCAGGCTGGAGTGCAGTGGCCGGATCTCAGCTCACTGCAAGCTCCGCCTCCCGGGTTTACGCCATTCTTCTGCCTCAGCCTCCCGAGTAGCTGGGACTACAGGCGCCCGCCTCGTCGCCCGGCTAGTTTTTTTTGTATTTTTAAGTAGAGACAGGGTTTCACCGTATTAGCCAGGATGGTCTCGATCTCCTGACCTCGTGATCCGCCCGTCTCGGCCTCCCAAAGTGCTGGGATTACAGGCTTGAGCCACCGCGCCCGGCCCATTTTTGTATTTTTTAAGTAGAGACAGGGTTTCACTGTTGGCCAGGCTGGTCTGAACTCCTGACCTCAGGTGATCCGCCCGCCTCGGCCTCCCAAAGTGCTGGCATGAGCTACTGTGCCCAGCTAATTCATTCATTTTAATTTATCAGTTCATTAAGGTTTTTGTTTTTGTTTTTGAGACAGAGTGTTACTCTGTTGCCCAGACTGGAGTGCAGTGGTGTGATCTTGGCTCACTGCAACCTCCGCTTCCTGGGTTCAAGCAGTTCTCCTGCCTCAGCCTCCTAAGTAGCTGAGACCACAGCTGCACACTACCATGCCCAGCTAATTTTTGTATTTTTAGTAGAAATGGGGTTTTGCCATGTTGGCCAGGCTGATCTTGAACTCCTGAGACCTCAAGTGATCTTCCTGCTTCAGCCTCCCACTGTGCTCAACCCAGATCATTAAGTTTCAGTACATTTACTGAGTTGTGCATCCTTCACTACAATCCAGTTTTTTGGAATGCTTCCATCAACCCAAAGAGTTCCCCCAACCTCGTTTGCAATTAACCCTGCTCCCCCAGCATCTAGCCCTGGGGACATCCTGATCTGCTTTCACTCTCTGTAGCTTTGTCTTTTCTAGAAATTTCATAAGAATGGAATCAGACATGTGGCCTTTGCGTCTGGTTTCTTTCCTTAACATAATGTTTTTGAAGTTCATCTGTGTTGTTGTATCAGAAGTTTGTTCTTTTTCACTGTGGAGTGAAAATAAACAAACTGTGTCCATCCAGACGAGATTGGATGGATGGACACAGTTTGTTTATCCATTAACTGGTTGATGGACTGTTGGGTTATTTCCATTTTGACAACTGCAAATAAAGTTGCTATGAACATCTGGGTATGTGTCTCTGTGTGGACATATACTTTCATCCTCTCGGGTAAATACTTAAGAGTGGAATGACTAGCTCATATGGTAGATGTGTTTAAATTTTTTTTTTTGAGACAGGGTCTCACTCTGTTGCCCAGGCTGGAGTGAAGTGGTGCAATCACAGCTCACTGCAGCCTCGACTTCCTTGGGCTCAGGTGATCCTCCCACCTCAGCCTTCTAAATAGCTGGTAGGTACCACAGGTGTATGCCACCACACCCAGCTATTTTTTCTGTGCTTTTGTTGAGACAAAGTCTTGCCATGTTGCCCAGGCTGGTCTTGAATTCCTGGGCTCAAGCGATCTTCCCACCTTGGCCTCCTAAAGTGCTGGGATTACAGGTGTGAGCCACCACGCCTATGTTTCTATATATATATATATATATATATATAATTTTTTTTTTTTTTGAGATGGAGTCTCTCTCTTTGCCCAGGCTGGAGCGCAGTGGCGTGATCTTGGATCACTGCAACCTCTGCCTTCTGGGTTCAAGCTATTCTCCTGCTTCAGCCTCCTGAGTAGCTGGGATTGTACTTATGTGCCACCACACCCAGCTAATTTTTGTATTTTTAGTAGAGACGGACTTTCACCGTGTTGGCCAGACTGGTCTCGAACTCTTGACCTCAGGTTATCCACCCGCTTTGGCCTCCCAAAGTGCTGGGATTACAGGTGTGAGCCACCGAGCCCGGCCATGTTTTAATTTTTAAGAAACTGCCAAACTCGTTCCCAAAGTGGCTATACCATTTTGCATCCCCACCAGCAATGTTCAAGAGTTCCAGCTCCTCATCCTCACTAACACCTGGTATGGCCGGTCCTTAGTTTTAGCCATTCTTAAGGTGTATGCTGGTGCCTTCATTTGGTGTTTTTATTTATTTATTTATTTGTGAGATGAGGTCTCACTCTGTCGCCCAGGCTGGAGTGCGATGGTGCGATCCCAGCTCACTGCACCCTGGAACTCCTGGGTTCACGCAGTCTTCTGGCCTCAGCCTATGGAATAAGTGGGATTACGAGTATGCACACCACTGTTCCCAGTCTTATTTTGGTTTTAAGTTGCATTTCTCTAATAACTAATGATGTTGGACAGTTTTTCATGAGCTTCCTAGCTATTCGTATCTTTGGTAAAGTGTCTTTTCAAATCTTTGGCTCATTTTTAAGTTGTGTTGCCTTTTTTTTTTTTTTTTTTTTGAGGCAGAGTCTTGCTCTGTCACCCAGGCTGGAGTGCAGTGGCCGGATCTCAGCTCACTGCAAGCTCCGCCTCCCGGGTTTACGCCATTCTCCTGCCTCAGCCTCCCAAGTAGCTGGGACTACAAGCGCCCGCCACCTCGCCCGGCTAGCTTTTTGTATTTTTAGTAGAGACGGGGTTTCACTGTGTTCGCCACGATGGTCTCGATCTCCTGACCTTGTGATCCGCCCGTCTCGGCCTCCCAAAGTGCTGGGATTACAGGCTTGAGCCACCGCGCCCGGCCCAATCCCAGCTGATTGTAATCTCCACCTCTCGAGTTCAAGCAATTCTCATGTCTCAACCTCCCAAGTAGCTGGGATTACAGGTGCATGCCACCACACCTGGCTAATTTTTGTGTTTTTAGTAGAGATAGGGTTTCTCCATGTTGGTCAGGCTGGTGTCGATCTCTTGACCTCGTGATCCGACCACCTCGGCCTCCCAAAGTGCTGGGATTATGGCGTGAGCCACTGCACCTGGCCCTCTTTCTTAAAAGACATCTTTGTCATTGTCCCCTTTCCTCCATCCTAGTGAAAAATCACTGGAGCCACTGATAGGGGTATCTCATGCCTCAGGTGCCAGTGTGGGGAGAACCCCTAATGTGGCAAGATGGAGCATGCAGAAAATGGATCATATTTTGAGGGAGATTGGTACAAGACATTCTCCCAAAAGTCATTTTGAGACATTGAGTCTTTGTAGCGTTGTTTGTCTGTTCCTTCATTTATTGCAAATAGGACAGCCAGGCCTAGTGCACGACCCACCTCCTTTTCTCAACTTGCCCACACCTCCTCCCTCTTCATCCTTCCACTCTCCAAGGTTCTGGCTCCTCAGAGCCACCTGCCTGACCGTGCAAACTCAAGTAGTCCCCAGGACACTTTTTCTAGTCACCTAGTTGTGTGTGTGTGTGTGGTGTGTGTGTGTGTGTGTGTGTGTGTGTGTGTGTTTGAGATGGATTTCACTTTTGTTGCCCAGGCTGGAGTGCAGTGGCATGATCACTGCAATCTCCACCTCCCCGGCTCAAGCAACTGATTATCCTACCTCAGCCTCCCAAGTGACTGGGATTATAGGCACCTGCCACCAAGCCCGGCTAATTTTGTATTTTTAGTAGAGATGGGGTTTCCTTATGTTGGCCAAGCTGGTCTGGAACTCTTGACCTCAGGTAATCCGCCTGCCTGGGCCTCCGAAAGTGCTGGGATTACAGGCGTGAGCCACTGTGCCCAGCTTGTTGTGGTTTTTTGTTTGGTTGGTTAGTTTGGTTTGAGGCAGAGTCTCACTCTGTCACCCACGCTGGCATGCAGTGTCATAGCTCCCTGCAGCCTTCTGACCTCCTGGGCTTAAGCAATGCGCCTGCTTCAGCCTCCCGAGTAGCTGGGACTACAGGCATCTACTATCACACCTGACTAATTTTTAAAAATTGTTTTGGGCTGTGTGCGGTGGCTCACACCTGTAATCCCCGGACTTTGGGAGGCCGAGGTGGGTGGATCACTTGAAGTCAGGAGTTTGAGGCCACCTTGGTGAAACCCCTTGTCTACTAAATACAAAAAGTAGCCAGGATTGGTGGCACGTGCCTGTAATCCCAGCTACTCGGGAGGCTGAGACAAGATAATCGCTTGAACCTGGGAGGCAGAGGTTGCAGTGAACTGAGATCCTCTACTGCACTCCCACCTGGGCGAGAGAACCAGACCCTGTCTCAAAAAAATATATATATGGCCGGGCGTGGTGGCTCAAGCCTGTAATCCCAGCACTTTGGGAGGCCGAGATGGGCAGATAACGAGGTCAGGAGATCGAGACCATCCTGGCTAACACGGTGAACCCCTGTCTCTACTAAGAAAATACAAAAAAAAAACTAGCGGGGCGCGGTGGTGGGCGCCTGTAGTCCCAGCTACCCGGAGGCTGAGGCAGGAGAATGGCGTAAACCCGGGAGGCGGAGCTTGCAGTGAGCTGAGATCTGGCCACGGCACTCCAGCCTGGGCGACAGAGCGAGACTCCGCCTCAAAAAAAAAAAAAAAAAAAAAAAAAAAAAAAATATATATATATATATATATTATTTTATAGAGACAGGATCATTTTTTTTTTGAGGCGGAGTCTCGCTCTGTCGCCCGGACTGGAGTGCCGTGGCCGGATCTCAGCTCACTGCAAGCTCCGCCTCCCGGGTTTACGCCATTCTCCTGCCTCAGCCTCCCCAGTAGCTGGGACTATAGGCGCCCGCCACCTCGCCCGGCTAGTTTTCTGTATTTTTAGTAGAGACGGGGTTTCACCATGTTAGCCAGGATGGTCTCGATCTCCTGATCTCGTGATCTGCCCGTCTCGGCCTCCCAAAGTGCTGGGATTACAGGCTTGAGCCACCGCGCCCAGCCTCTTTTTTTTTTGAGACGGAGTTTTGCTCTTGTTGTCCAGGCTATAGTGCGATGGCACGATCTCAGCTCACCGAAGCCTCCACCTCCCAGGTTCAAGCAATTCTCCTGCCTCAGCCTCCTGAGTAGCTGGGAATACAGGCATGTGCCACCATGCCTGGCTGATTTTTTATTTTTAGTAGAGACATGGTTTCTCCATGTTGGTCAGGCTGTTCTCAACTCCCAAACTCAGGTTATCCGCCCACCTTGGCCTCCCAAAGTGCTGGGATTACAGGCGTGAGCCACTGTGCCCAGCCGAGACGGGGTCTCATTATGTTGCCCAGGCTGGTCTTGAACTCCTGGGCTCAAGTGATCTTCCTGCAATAGCCTCCCAAAGTGCTGGGATTACAGGTGTGAACCACTGTGCCCAACCTGTATTTTTGTTTTTTGTTTTTTTTTTTTTTTTTTTTTTTTGAGACGGAGTCTCGTGCTGTCACCCAGGCTGGAGTGCTGTGGCCGGATCTCAGCTCACTGCAAGCTCCGCCTCCCGGGTTCACGCCATTCTCCTGCCTCAGCCTCCCGAGTAGCTGGGACTACAGGCGCCGCCACCTCGCCCGCTAGTTTTTTGTAGTTTTTAGTAGAGACGGGGTTTCACCGTGTTAGTCAGGATGGTCTCGATCTCCTGACCTCGTGATCCGCCCGTCTCGGCCTCCCAAAGTGCTAGGATTACAGGCTTGAGCCACCGCGCCCGGCCTTGTTTTTTGTTTTTGAGGTAAAATATATATAACAAAATTCACCCACTTTAAGTGAACAATTCAGTGGCATTTAGTACATTCACAGAATTGTGCAACCATCACTGCTGTCCAGTTCCAAAACATCTTTGTCCCCCGCAAAAGGTGACTCCATCTTCGTTAGCGCTGACCCCCTATTCTCCATTGCCCAGCCTGTGGCAATCACCAATCTGCAGTCTGTCTCTATCTGTTTTCAAGTTTTATAAATAGAATCATACACTGTGTGGCTTTTTGAGTCTGGCTTCTTTCACTCAGCCTGATGCTTTGGGGATCATGCATGTTGTAGCCTAAATCAGCACTTCATTCCTTTTTATGGCTGAGTAATATTCCACTGTGTGGATGTACTACATATTTATCCATTCATCTGTTGATGGACACTTAGATTGGTTCCACCTTTTGGCTATTATGAATCATGCTGCCATGAACATGAGTGTACACATTTTTGTCTAAACACTCATGTTCAGTCCTTTGGGGTACACATCTAGGAGCGGAATTGCTGGAGCGCATGCTTGTTGTATATTCTTGATCATGCTGGTCACCACCTAACGTTATTTGTTATGTTCCTCTGCAAGTGCCTTGAGGTTGGAGAGCCTGTCTCTCTTGTGCCCTCTTGTGTGCCTGGAACATGAATGACACAGGAGGAAGTGTCCCAGAGACGTGGCCGAGAGAGAGGGAGGAAGGGAGGGATGGGGGTGTGCAAAAATTTCTTGCTCTCTGAGGCTTGCAGTCTGGCAGGTGGGAATTCCTTTCTATGGTATCAGGTCGATCTTTGGCCTTTCCAGAGAGGCTTGTGGGGCTGCTGGGGGGCACTAGGGGCTGGTCTTAGTCTCTGTGACTGCCTTTCTAGCCTGCCAGGCAACGCCCGCATCAGCCTTTTTGTCCCACGAAGGTTTTGTCTTTTGGCCAGGGGCGGGGGCAGTTCCTGTCTTCCCCTTGGCTCTTCCATCGGTACCACAACTCAAGAAACTGTCCCCAAGAGGGACTGCGCTCCCCCACCCCCCACCGCCCCCAACGTTATATAACTTGTTTGTTCCAACTTCTGTCTTCTGCAACCAAGGGGGAAAAAAGAAAGAGAAAAGCTTATTCTCCTTCCTTCCTATCTCGAGGGATCAACAAAAAACCCGTTGCCTAGTAGAGATGGTCGTTAATGACTGAGCCGAACCTCAGGGATGGACAGAGTGGGGCTGCCCTGGCTGGGGTGCGCGGAGAGGAGGTGGGGTCCTTGCTGCAGGCACAAAGGACACTTGTTCACCAGCTGGCCTCCTCCCAGCTTGGGCCGTGGGGTCTAGACTCCTTGGAGGGAAAGGAGGCCTGGGCCACTTGGGGTGTTGCAAGGGGAGGCAAACCCTCTGGGGAGTTGCACCTCCCCAGCTATAATTCCATCACTGTGAGGTACCTGGCCGCCAGAGTTTTGGAGGAACCTTCTGGCCTCGCAGCCTCTCCGACAGGGACCTTTGGCATCCACACTTTTTGGCCTACGCTCCCTGGAGATGCCTGGGTAGGGCCCGGGCTCGCTGAGTCATGCTGTTCCTGGGGGTGAGGTGGGGGGATCTGGGTGAGGGATGTGCAGGCTTCAGGCGTTTGCATAAGAAGTGGTGGCTAGGCTGGGCGTGGTGGCTCATGCCTCTAATTCCAGCACTTTGGGAGCCTGAGGCAGGCTGATTACAAGGTCAGGAGTTTGAGACCAGCCTGACCAACATAGTGAAACCCAGTCTTTACTAAAAATACAAAAATTAGTCAGGTGTGGTGGTGGGCATCTTTAATCCCAGCTACTCGGGAGGCTGAGGCAGGAGAATCGCTTGAACCCGGGAGAAGGAGGTTGCAATGAGCTGAGATCGTGCCACTGTACTCCAGCCTGGGCGACAGAGTGAGAGTCCATCTCAAAAAAAAGAAGTGATGGCTGGCTGGGACGTTGTGCCCAGGGGCTTTGCTGCCTGCTGAAAGTGTTTGCATGGAAAGTTGTGGCCGAGACGCTGCGCCCGGTGGGTTCGTCACAGTCAGTCTGGCTCGGTGGCCTTTGCCTGTCGAAGATTTCTTCACAATCTAGATCATCTCTACCAAGCCCAGAGGCCTTGGAAGGGTCCAGCCCCCCAGCTCCTGCTAGGAATACCTGGGGGAAGAGGTGGCTTTCCAAGGAGGTTCTTGCTGCTTTGGGGAAGTTCTCATTCCTTTGGCCTCTTGCCCCTTTCTTTTTTATTTTATTTTTTTTTGATGTCACTCTGTTGCTCAGGCTGGAGTGCAGTGGCATGTTCTCGGCTCACTGCAATCTCCGCCTCCTGGGTTCAAGTGATTCTCCTGCCTCAGCCTCCCAAGTAGCTGGTACTACAGGCACCCGCCACCACGCCTGGCTAGTTTGTATTTTTAGGAGAGATGGAGTTTCATCATGTTGGCCAGGCTGGTCTTGAACTCCTGACCTCAGGTGATCCACCTGCTTTGGCCTCCCAAAATGCTGGGATTACAGGCATGAGCCAGTGCGCCCGACCTCATGCCCCTTTTAGAAGGAGGATTTTGACCCTTCTAAGACGTGGACTCAAGTCCTTCTCCTGGAAAATGTGGTCAGATATCATGGCATGAGGTGTCTTATCACACGCATGGGTGACTGTGGGTCCCTCTTTGTGGGGTGTGGCTGTGACAGATTCCTCATCTTGGAAATGGGCTCTAGGCCCACCAGGTGGGGGGTGTCTGGGAGGAAATGAGTGGGGAGAGGCCGCATGTGCCTCATCAGTGTTGTTGTGGCGGTGCTGACATCGCCCATGATGGGGATATTGCCATCCTGTCTGCCATGCCCGCATGGGCCTTGAGGGGATCATCGGTGCCAGCAAGGCTTGATGTGGCGTGCATGTGTCAGGCAAGGAAAGGAGAGGGTCAGCTTGAGCTTTTGGGAAGACAGTAGTGCCATGATTTGGTGGCCGTGAGAGGGACAGCAGCAGGGGCAGCGGGAGAGTAGAGCACATCCAGCGTGAGCTGGAGAGGGCAGGTCAGGCCAGGAGCAGGCCTGGGAGCAGGAGCTCAGCGGGGGAGGGGGCGGGAGCGTCTCAGCAGGGATGGGGGCAGGTGGAACAGGGCCAGCTCAAGAGGGGCACTGACCTGCAGGCCAGGCCACATCCAGGCCACTCAATCTGCCCCTCACAGCTGAGCCCCTTCTCTGGGAGGGAGGCCACCCCCTCCTCCCCTCCTTGTTGGCAGGTCCCGAGAGCTCTGGGAGTGGAATTGCTCTGAAAGCACTCACTTCACCCTGAATCGCGCGGTGCGATCGTCACAGCTGGACTGTTTCCACCTGGTAGCTGTGACCTCCGGGACTGCCTCCTTGTCGTGGTCCATAGTTACTGGGGAAGAAAGGTTTTATTACCCTCCCCCACAATCGCACCATCTCCAGGGAGCCCATGCGAATGTCATCCCACCTCCCCCACAGCAATTACTTTTTATCTCACCCATCTCTCCTCAGACACTGTAAAAGTAAGGCTTTCTCCTCACTCCAGCTCTTTCGTTTTTTCCTCTTTCTGATATTTGCATGTGTGTGTGTGTGAGAGAGAGAGAGATACCTACCCTTTGGTTTTAGGGGATGTTTTAGATTTGGTGTTGAGAGGCCCTGGAGGAGGAAGAGAGGAGGAGGAGGAAGAGTGGAGGAAGAGAAGGAAGAGATGAGAGGCAGGAGGAGGAAGAGGAGGAGGAGAAAAAGGAGGAGGAGGAAGAGGGAGGAGGAAAAGAGGAGGAAGAGGAAGAGAGGAGAAAGATGGAGAACAGGAGAATGAGGAGGGAGAGAAGAGGATGAGGGGGAAGGACAGAGATAGAAATAATTCAGCGACTTGGGGCCTTGGATCCTGGAAGAAGTGGGTGGGATCTACTGCAGGCATGGGGTGACTGGGCAGCATGTGTCCCGGCATCCCCAGCTCTTTGCTCTGTGGACAGGATTTGTTACACACCTTTCTCTGCCTTTGTGTGGGTGCCACAGTCTCCTGTGTCCGCCTGTGCCAGGTACTGGACATGCAGGGTCCATGGGACAGATGGGCCCTGCCCGTGGGGTGCATACATGTCAGCAAGAGTTAGAGAACGTCGTGTGGTCATTTCCAGGCTGGCTGGGCCAAGGGGCCAGGGCAGGGTTTGGGTGAGGGGCATGTTGGTCAGCCTTCTGTTTTTTTTTTTTTTTTTTGAGACGGAGTCTCGCTCTGTCTCCTGGGCTGGAGTGCAGTGGCCGGTTCTCAGCTCACTGCAAGCTCCGCCTCTTGGATTTATGCCATTCTCCTGCCTCAGCCTCCGAGTAGCTGGGACTACAGGCGCCCGCCACCTCGCCCGGCTAGTTTTTTTTTGTAGTTTTTAGTAGAGACGGGGTTTCACCGTGTTAGCCAGGATGGTCTCGATCTCCTGACCTCGTGATCCGCCCGTCTCGGCCTCCCAAAGTGCTGGGATTACAGGCTTGAGCCACCGCGCCCGGTAGCCTTCTGTTTTGAAAGGACCCCTCTGTAGGCCGAGTGTGGTGGCTCACGCCTGTATTCCCAGCACATTGGGAGGCCGAGGCGGGTAGATCACTTGAGGTCAGGAGTTAGAGACCAGCCTGGGCAACATAGTGAGACCAAGTCTCTACTAAAAATAGACAAAACTAGCCGAGCACGGTGGCGGGTGCTTGTAGTCCCAGCTGCTCTAGAGGCTGAGGCACGAGAGCTGATTGAACCCAGGAGCCAAGATTCCACCACTGCACTCCATCCAGCCTGGGCGACAGAGCAAGACTCTGTCTCAGAAAAGAAAGGATCCCTCTGGCAAGAGACAAGGGAGCCTCAGCCAGGGTGGGCCCTGGAGGGATGGAGAGGCACGCGCAGGCTTGGGGATGCTTGAAGGTTGAGCTTGTGCTGACCGATAGTGGTGGCTGGTTTCTGCCCTCCCCACCGGGCAGGCTGAAGGTCAAGGTTGTCCTTGGTCCTGCAAGGCTGTATTGCCTGCAACAAGCAAGGGACTTGGAGACGCCACCTGGCCTGGGGGATTCGCAGCCCTGCCTGTGTTCCAGAAAAGCCCTTCATGCCTCTCCTTGCTCAGGGTTCGTGCCACCTGGAGCTCCCACAGTCCTTGAGGGCTTCAGGTCTTCCCACCAGCAGGTTCCAGTCCTGGGAATGTCCCTCCTCCTGAGAGAAGGCCTCAGTCTGGCTGCAGCTGCCCGGGAGGTCCCCAGGTAGCATCTCTCCTGGGTTCCACCTTCGAGCCACAGCCTGGAGCCAGCCCCTCCTGCCGTCTCCTCCCCATCCCAGCTCAGAGCCACTCCTGGCTCTTCCCCTCCTGGGCGTCATCCCCAACTCCAGCCAGCAGGACCCTCCTCAGGCAGGCATCAGACCACCTCACTGCACCGCCAGACACCTGCCAGTGGCTCCCTCACTCTCAGAACAAAATCTGCTTCTTGATGTGACCTGCCAGGCCCCTGAGCTTCCGCAGCCCTGATGGCTCTGCTGGGCTCTGAAGCACGCTCACTGGAATGTCCTGTCCCAGTGATTTGCACGGCTCAAGTGTTGTCTCCTCGGGGCCTGGCCACTGTGTCCGCCGTGGCGCCACTGCTCGCCCTGTCGTCACGGTACATTCTCTGTGCTTAAGGACCCATGTCCCCGTAGAATGTGCGTTCCCCAAGGGCAGGGCTTTATCGGTTCTGTTTATAGTAGTGGTCCTGGTGCTGGCACAGCTGCTGGCACAGGGTAGATGCTCTTGAGTACAGCTCCAGTGAGTACCCCACCCCACACAGTCTTCGACGCATACCGGAGGGGAAGCCTCCTGGCATAGCTCTGCATGCCCAGGCTGGCCAAGGGTCATCCGCCTCTTCCTCTTCGCTTCATTGAACCAGCAGGGTGTGGGCAGAGCAGCAGAAATTCACAGGCGTGTTGTCAGTAAACCGGCCCTGTTACAGAGCCCAGGGCACCGTACCGTTTTCCATGTGCTGTCTTTAATGAGTGAGCAAAACCTCAGCCCTGCATGTTAAAGCAAAGGCAGCAAACGACAGCCGCTCTCTCCCTGTCCAGCTGTCTGAAGTGGAAGTGGGGGCCAAGCCCACTGGGTTCCTGCTGCCGGCAGCCCCGCCCTCCTCCTCTGGTAGCCGCTCTGCAGCTGTGCGGACCTGCTCTCTTAACACTTGTTAACCCCAGCCTCCAGTCCCTTCCTGCCCCCCACCCCACCCCTTCCACATGTCTCTCCGGAGAGGGCTGCGCAGAATTCACAGGACTCGTCTCCAACGGCAGCGCCAGCAATTCCCTAGCATTCCTCCTCTGCAGAGCGGATTTTGGTGCATATCCAGCGTGATTTCAGACCCCTCACCGCGCAGCGGAGCGCCTGATCGCTCTGTGTGCACCACCACAGTGCACACTGAAAATATTGTGATCTGGGAGGAAGTAACCGGCACCTTGGGGGAATCACAGACCTTTCCTGCGAGGGCAAGGGCTTCCGGAATTGAACAGGCTGGGCCTGGAGGAGACCTTGAGGGGTGGACCTTCAGGCTTGTAAAGGCCTGGAGGGGGGTCACCCGAGGATCGAGGCCGAAGATGTTTACTGACGCCACAACTGTGAAATTCCACAGGGGTCAAAGACGGACTCGGGCAGGCGGGAGCGGTCTGGGCTGGATATCCGGAGAGTTCTGTTCTCCACGGGATGTTAGAATTTGAGGCAGTCTGCCGAAGGAGGCAGAGCAGAGAGGCATGTGATCACCCAGATCGTCTGTTACTGGAGCTGAGAGCGGGACATTTTCCCGGAGCGGGGTGGAAGGAGTGTCAAGGTGACTGTGAGGCGACAGACACGTAGGGGAGCCCCACAGAGGACCCCCAAGGCACCCTCTCTGTTGCCATCAACCTGAATCATCCTCTCTCTGAAAAGCTTGCAGGACTGAGGTTCGAGTCGGAAGCATGCGTTCTTCTTGGTGAAGTCCGTCCTGTCCCAGGAGGGCTTCTCTAGGTCTCTCCTCTGGCTCCCCCTCCTCGGGTCCTTGTGGCTCTCTGTCGTGTGAAACGGGGGGTCAGGAGCACACAAATGTTTACACTCCACGTGAGTCACTTGCACAGATGACGGGTGATGTTTTCCTCGCCAAGGCTGATGGCACCGGGCCCCTCTGCCGTTCCAGCCTCAGTCACGCCTCCAGTCTGTTAGCATTTAGAGTTGCTGAACTTTCGCATTGGTCAGGGGCGCGGGCAGCTTGCTGACCTTTTCTGGGAGTCGTGGCGGACGGAGTGGAGCCGCCTGTCTTGTCACAGACAGGCGGGGCTGCGGCTGGGGATGGCCACCGCCCACTCGCCCTCAGAATGGCCCTCAGCGGGGCTTCCTCGCCCCCCAGCCCGGGTAGGAAGCTCGTGTGCACTGTAGGGAGAGGCGGCAGCTGGAAAAGTGTTAAGGCCACAGCGGTTTTTCCAGAGGCTTGTCTGGAATGCGGTGGACGGATCTGAGGCTCCTGACATCCGAGGCCCCTCTTGGTGGGGAGAGCCAGAAACCCAAGACACTGCCGTCAGTTAAAGACTTGAAGTTCACATTTTAAAAAGTGCAAGGAGACACTCGGTTTTAGGTACGTTGGGGTGCAAGGTCTGAAGCCTGGAATCTGTGGCTCCCTTCTTTCAGCCCTGCCATCCCTCTTGTCTGGGTGCTGCCCACCTGGTAGAAAGGGGACCTCACCTTGCCACTCCTCTAGCCCGCCAACACCACTGGAAAGGTGACCCTTCATCCTGGTGGCTCCAGTAAAAATCCCAAGGAAGGCTCTGATTGGATCAGAAAGGCCAAGTCCCAAGTCCCCATCCCAGGATGAATCCCTATGACCAGGGGCCCCAGAGCCTCTGTCCAGTCTGCGTCACATCCGTATTTTCAGTCCAGCAATGGGGTCTGCCTGATCTCCAACACTGGGGCTGAGAATAGAGAAGAGGAGGTTCCTGAGGAAAACAGGGGGGCCTTATGAGAAGAGGGGAGGGATGGTAAACACCCCAAAAATGAAGATACTCATGATAGACCCCCTCTGACACTGAAATTTGTGTTGTCTTTCAAAGGCGCTGGGCTAAGCTGTGGAGTGCCTGCATCTGGCCCGGCTCTGCTGGGGATGAGCAGTGCCATGTGGCAGCCCTGTCCCTTCTGGGGCTTCAACACCTGTCCTGCCAGTGGAGGCAGTGGAGTGGGCTGCCTTGCGGCACGTTGCCACCCCGAGATGCTAGATTTCAGCAGTGCTGGAATTTCGCTGGGTTTCCAACGGTGCTCTGGGGCTGTGCAGTCATGTACCTACTTGCCTGAACTGTAGAGTGAAGGGATTTGCTCATTCAAGTGGTCCCTGCTCCTGGCCCAACGCAGTGGGACCAAGTCGGGGGATGGGCTGTCACAGAAGCAGTCTCCCCTCAGTGGGAAGGAATGGGAAAGGGAAGCCTCAGGCCGAAACCTGCCCACTCATCAGCCCTGGATGGGCACCCAACTGGGCCATGAGGGTGAGGAAGGCCATGGCAGAGAAGGCTCTGGAGTGGAGGCAGCAGAAGGGCTGAGCGCAGAAATGCTGGTGGGCTCAGGAGTGCAGTGAAGAGAGGAGGGTCTGAAAGCAAGAGGGTCGGCCACTCAGCACAGAGCACAGCATGAGCAAAGGCCCAGAAACTGGATGTGCAGGAGAGTCCCGCTGCAGGCTTCGCTGTGGATCCCAAAGGATCACATGCACTAGGACTCGGGCCAGGAGGTCACACGGAGAGGAACGAGCAGTGAGCTAAGATAAGAGTTGGGCTCCAGCAGGCCGGGTGCGGTGGCTCGCACCTGTAATCCCAGCACATTGCGAGGCCAAGGCGGGCAGATCACCTGAGGCTGAGAGTTTGAGACCAGCCTGGTCAATGTGGTGAAACCTCGTCTCTACTAAAAATACAAAAATTGGCCGGGCGCAGTGGCTCACGCCTGTAATTCCAGCACTTTGGGAGGCCGAGGTGGACTGATCATGAGGTCAGGAGATCAAGACCATCCTGGCTGACATGGTGAAACCCTGTCTCTACTAAAAATACAAAAAAAAAATTAGCCGGTCGTGGTGGCGGGCGCCTATAGTCCCAGCTACTCGGGAGGCTGAGGCAGGAGAATGAACCCAGAGGCGGAGCTTGCAGTGGGCAGAGATGGCGCCACTGCACTCCAGCCTGGGCGACAGAGGGAGACTCCATCTCAAAAAAAAAAAAACAAAAAAACAAAAAAACAAATATTAGCTGGGCGTGGTGGCAGGTGCCTATAGTCCTAGCTATTCGGGAGGCTGAGGCAGGAGAATCACTTGAACCTGGGAGACGGAGGTTGCAGAGAGCTGAGATTGCACCACTGCACTCCAGTTTGGGTGACAGAGCCAGACTCCGTCTCAGAAAAAAAAAGAAAAAGAAAAAAAAAAAAAAGAGTTGGGCTCCAGCCCAGTGCTGCCACCCGGGAGCCATCCACCTGCCACCTCACCCATCCACTCACCTTCAAACCCCACCTCCCTTGCCAGCAGCAAGCTCTCTGCCTCCACGGCACCCCTCCCATCCTGGCTGGTACCTGGACCACAGTGTTGGGGTGTCCCCATCAGAACAGCCCTCATGAACCAAGGGAGCGCCCACTTTGCGCAAGGCCATCAGCTGGGGTGGTGCAGTTCTGATTCCTGGCTCTGTTGTTGGCAGGCAGCCTAGAAAAGGGGCATGGCTATCATCCCATTTTACAGATGGGGAAGTTGAGGCACAGAGAGGTTCAGGGGCTCATCCAAGGCCACACAGTAAACAAGAGGCAGAGGGACACTAGGTGTGGCCAGCAGAGACCTTCCTTGGCCAGCACACAGGTGCTTTTTGGCCTTTTCATGGTCCCAAGTGGGTGGGCCCTATGATCATGACCATGATGCAGATGGGAAGACTGAGCCTTAGAGGGCTAAGACTGCTCACCAAGGCTCTGCCTGAGCCTGGAGGATGGTTGTGGAGCAGGAAGAACAAGACAGGGGCTCTTCAGGGCTGGCCTAGTGCAAAGACGTGGATTTATCTGTCCATCCATCCACCCACCCTTCATCCACCATTCATCTGTCTGCCACCCACTCACTCCTTACCCACCTGTTCACTCCTGTGTCCACCAGTTCACCCACCCACCTGACCATCCATACCTCCACCTGCCCATCCACCCACCAGCCCCCATCCACCCATCTTTTCATCAGTCCACCCTTCCATCCACCCACCGACCCTTCCATCTACCCACCTACCCACCCACCCACCCATCCATCCATCCACCCGCCCTCCCATCAGTCCACCCTTCCACCCACCCCACCAATCCATCCTTCTGTCTACCCTCCCACCCATCCATCCACCCATCCACCCGCCCTTCCGTCAGTCCACCCTCATCCACCCACCCACCCACCCTTCCATCTACCCACCCACCCACCCACCCACCCTTCCATCTACCCACCCCAACCCACCCACCCTTCCACCCCCCCTTACCCACCCACACCACCCACCCTTCCATCTACCCACCCACTCATCCACCTACCCACCCACCCATCCATCAGTCCACCTTCCATCCACCCTTCCATCCACCACCTACCCACCCCACCACCCTTCCATCTACCCACTCACCTATCCTTCCATCTACCCACCCACCCATCCATCCACCCATCCGCCCCGCCCTTCTATCAGTCCACCCTTCCATCCACTCACCCATCCATCTGCCTTTCCATCCACTCACCTGCCCACCCACCCACCCATCCAACCACCCATCCACCTGCGCTTCCATCAATCCACTCTTCCATCCATCCATCCACCCACCCACCTACCTACCTACCTACCCATCCATCCACCCATCCACTTGCCCTTTCATCAGGCCACTCTTCCATCCATCTGCCCTTCCATGCACCCACCCACCTACCCACTCTTCCATCTATCCACCCACCCACCCATCCATATGCCCATCTGTCTGTCACCCACCCACCAACCTACCTACCCACTCTTCCATCTATCCACCCACCCATTCATCCACCCACCCACCTACCCACCCACCCATCCATCTGCCTGTCTGTCTGTCACCCACCCACCTGCCCTTCCATCCACTCATCCATTAACTCATCTACCTGCCCATCCAGCCACCCTTCCATCTACGCATCCACCCACCTACCACTATCCATCTACCAACCCACCCACCCATCCACCAATCCACTCATCCACCATCTGCCCACCTATCCATCCACCCATCCACCTGCCCATCCAGACACCGTTCCCATCTACCCACCTATCACTATCCATCCATCAACCCAGCATCCACCAATCCACTCATCTACCATCCACCGACCCATCCATCCACCCATCCACCAACCTATGCACCTGTCTGTCCACCCATCCACCCACTCTTTCATCCATTTATTTACCCATCCATCCATCTACCCACCCAGCTATCCACCCATCCATTCATCTGTCCATCCAGCCATCCATTAATTCACCTATCCATCCACACGCCCTTTCATCCACCCATCCATCTACCCACCCATCTCCCCACCCATCCATCCATTCATCCATTCACCCCCCATCCACCTACTCACCCATCCATTCACCCACCCATTTACCCATCCACCCACTGATTCACCCATCTACCCACCCATGCATCTGTCCATCCATCATTTGCCCATCCACCCACTCATTTACCCATCCATCTACCTGTCCATTCACTTGACTGCTTGTCCACCTATCCAGCTGAAAAGCATGACTGAGCTCCAGCCATATGCGAGGCATGGCGGTGAGCACCAGGACATTGCAGGAGATAGAATCCTGCCTGCCCAGCTTCCATGGGGTTCCCCTTTCAGCTGTGGGGAGACAGGCTGGAAACAGATGATGTGGCAGATGGAGTGAGGAGCAGGGAAGACAAAAACGGCCCAGTTGGGGATCAGGGAGGTGGGGTGGCTGATGAGTCGTAGACCGAGGCTCTCCCAGCGGGACCTGGCAGGCACTGCCCCCTCATCTACAGAGTGGGGTTCCCTCTCTTGCAAGGTAGCTGGAGGACTAGTGGGGTAAATCCACATTCTTGCCTGGGGCCGGCCTTGAAAAGCCTGTCTTGCTCTTCCTGCTGTTCAGCTCCATGTCCGTCCTCCCAGCTCAGGCAGAGCCTTGGCGAGGTGTCTCAGCCCTCTGAGCCTCAGTCTCCCCATCTGTGATGGTCACGATCAGAGGCCCACCCACCTGAGGCTGGGGAGAGACCAACCAGCACCCGTGTGTTGGCTGAGGAAGGCCTCCTTTGGCCAAGCCTGGTGTCCCCCCTCTCTGTTTACTGTATAACTTTGGGTCAGTGGCCGAACTTGTCTGTGCCTCGATTTCCCCATCTGTAAGATGGGATGATAGCAGTGCCCCTTCAGAGACTGCCTGCCAGAAGGTGGGCCAGGAGCCAAGATTGCACAGACTGGGTGCTCCCTCGGTCAGTGAAGGCTGTTCTGATGGGGACGCGGCAGCATTGTCATCTGGACATGAGCCAGGATGGGAGGGGTGCTGTGGAGGCAGAGAGCTTGCCACTGGTCAGGGACATGGGGTCTGAACACCCCCTTGTCTTCGTGCTGTGGGGGCAGAGAGCTTGCAGCTGGTCAGAGAGGTGGGGTCTGAACACCCCCTTGTCTTCTGGGCCTTTGTCTGGATGGTGGGGCTTCCTTCTTGTTGGCCTTGAGAAGTGGCTGGAATTGGGCAAGTCCAGGATGAGGGGCGCTGTGCATAGCATCTTCCTGTCCATCAGCCGCAGTCAGAGCCCCACACATCCTGGACTCCCGGTGGCATTGGTCAGAGGCTGGGATTAGGGCAGGAGATCACAGCCTGGCCTTGAGGGCACTGGGCTTATGGTGACCCCTGAGGAGCAAGTGAGAGGTGGCCACATCCATCCATCATCCACCCACCCATGCCTCCAGCCCGCTTCCTCATCTAGAATGTCCCCATGCTCCTGAGACGACAGCTTGCAAAGCACTGCACCTCTGACCCCCTGTCTTCGGGAAGGTTTAAGCAAGGCTCAGGGAACGGGAGGCCACGCAGCTTGCCCTGGCTTCAGGGTGGGGTTTGTGGGGGACCTGCAGGATGGGGGTGGGCGGGCCTCAGCCTTCTGCTCCCAGCTCTGTGGGTTTCACGTCTCAACCTGCACAGCCTGAGAGGAGGGAGTGTCTCCTGCCCTCACTGGGTCCTTGGGGTCATTGGTGGTGGTCCTTTCCAGTGGATCCTTGATTCCGAAACCTGCCTGCCTGCCCTCCCTGAACAGCTCGCCACCCTCTCTGAGCCTTGGTGTCCCTGGCCGTCACTTGGGGGCTGTCTGGGGGTGCCAGGTGGTACAGTGGCCTCCTTCTAGGCACTCCCAGATGCCCTGTCTCCTGTCATTCTGTCCCCACCCAGCAGGCACAGGCTGAAGCCAAGGACAGACAGGCAGGGAATGGCTCCGAATCAGGAGGCTGGGAAGAAGGAGAAGGCCAGGGTTCCTTCGCAGGGGTCAGAGGGCATCCATGCAGGACGCTGTGAATTGGGCCAACAGGCATAGCTCATGGCGAGCCCTGTCTGCCTCAGTGGCGCGGGGCTTTTGGAGGAGGCTTGAGGGTGGTGGGTGGGGAGGCTGCAGGTTAGGGTGGCTCTGACCCTGCCTGGCCTGCCCAGCACGCCTGCCCTTCCAGCACAGAGGGGGAGTGCAGGGTTCCTGTTTGAAATGATTCGTGAGGATATCGGAGAAAACCAGCATGTCAAGCAGGAGGGAGACACAGACAGCTGTACCCTGGCAGCCCCTGAGCTGCAGTCTCTGTCTCCCTGTCTCTGGGTCTCTGTCCTTCTGTCTCTGTGTCTCTGTCTCTGGGTCTCTGTCCGTGTTTCTGCATCTCTGTCCCTCTGTCTCTGGGTCTCTGTCTCCCTATCTCTAAGGCTCTGTCCCTTTGTCTATGGGTCTCTGTCTCCCTTTCTCTGGGTCTCTGTCCCTCTGTCTCTGGGTCTCTGTCTCCCTGTCCCTGGGTCTCTGTCTCGCTGTCTCTGGGTCTGTGTCTCCCTGTCTCTGTTATGAGAGAAGGTATCAGTGTGGTTGGAATCTCTGTCTCCCTGTCTCTGGGTCTGTGTCTCCCTATCTCTGAGTCTCTGTGTCTTCATCTCTGGGTCTCTGTCTCCCTGTCTCTGAGTCTCTGTGTCTCTGTCTCTGGGTCTGTGTCTCCGTCTCTGGGTCTCTGTCTCCCTGTCCCTGCGTCTGTGTCTCCCCGTCTCTGAGTCTCTGGATCTCTGTCTCCCTGTCTCTGAGTCTCTGTGTTTCTGAGTCTCTGTGTCTCCATATCTGGGTCTCTGTCTCCTTGTCTCTGTGTCTCTGTCTCTGGGTCTCTCTTTGTCTCTGTTGCTGTGTCTCTGTCTCCATCTCTGTGTCTCTGTCCCTCTGTTTCTGGGTCTCTGTCTCCCCATCTCTGTCCCTCTGTTCCAGTCTCTGGGTCTGTCAGTGGCTGAATGTCCTGGCCTGCTGGGACACTGCGGTGGGGCCCTGCACCCACTCCTGGGCTCTCCCGCTTGTCCATCCAGAAGCCATTATCTTTCCTCCACTCCCACGGGAACCCAGGGAGGCAGAGAACAGCAGGTGCCTTGGAAGGGGTGGTGCCTTATCAGGAGGGATAACCCCAGGAAGTAGCCTTGGGCAGTCTGGGGGAGAAGCAGGGCGGGTCTAGCCTCAGGGGCCTCTGAACTGTCCCATGGGAAAGCTTGCTGACGTGAGCGTGGGGGCCGGAGTGTTTTGAGGGCCAGCATGAGGTGCTGGAACCCAGCGACTCCATCCTGTGGGCTGGGAGCAGTCCCCAGTGCGGTGAAACATTGTGGTCACCATGGCAACAGTGCTGGGGGAGCTGCCTTTGTGGAACGGGTGGGACCCTGCCTCTCTGTACCTTTTACCCTCGAGGCACGTGCCCAAGAGCCAGCGAGGACTGCAACTGCTGGTGGCCAGGGGTGGTGGGGAGGGCGGGGGCATGCTGGGCCGAGGTGTTCTCATCTTGGAGAAGGATACTGAGCCTGTGACCTCCCCGGCTGCTGGGGATTTGTGAGGCTGCGTGTGAAGACCTGTGCCTGCTTGGTGAGGTCAGAGTGGGTGGGAAGGGTCATGAGAGAAGGTGTCAGTGTGGTTGGAGAGCAGGGTGGTGGCTGTGAGGCTGAGAGGTTGGTAGTGGGACTCCAGGCCCCCCACAGCTCTGGCACCCAAGCCCCACACCACCTCCCACACTGCCAGGTTGCTGTCACCCCCACCCCTGCCACCATCTCTGCTTCCCCTCCTTTCACTGGCTCTCTGTTCCTCTCTCCCTCTCTCTCTCTCTCTCTCTCTCTCGGGGTCTCTGTCTCCTTCTCTCTGGGTCTCTGTCTCCCTGCTTCTGGGTCTCTGTCTTCCTCTCTCTCTGGGTCTTTTTCTCCCCCTCTTGCTGGGTCTCTGTCTCTCCCTCTCCCTCTGGGTCTCTGTCTCCCTGTCTCTGGGTCTCTGTCTCTCTCTCCCCATCTCTGTCTCCCTCTCTCTGGGTCTCTCTCTCCCTCTCGCTGGATCTCTTTCTCCCTGTCTCCCTGTCTCTAAGTCTCTGTCTTCTTCTCTCCCTGGGTCTCTTTCTCTTCCTCTTGCTGGGTCTCTGTCTCTCCTCTCCTCTCCCTGGGTCTCTTTCTCTTCCTCTTGCTGGGTCTCTGTCTCCCTCTGCCTCTCCCGGGTCTCTTTCTCTTCTCTTGCTGGGTCTCTGTCTCCCTCTCCTCTCCCTGGGTCTCTTCTCTTCCTCTTGCTGGGTCTCTGTCTCCCTCTGCCTCTCCCTGGGTCTCTTTCTCTTCCTCTTGCTGGGTCTCTGTCTCCCTCTCCCTCTCCCTGGGTCTCTTTCTCTTCCTCTTGCTGGGTCTCTGTCTCCCTCTGCCTCTCCCTGGGTCTCTTTCTCTTCCTCTTGCTGGGTCTCTGTCTCCCTCTCCCTCTCCCTGGGTCTCTTTCTCCCTGTCTCCCTGTGTCTAGGTCTCTGTCTTCCTCTCTCTCTGGGTCTCTTTCTCCTACTCTTGTTGGGCCTCTGTCTCTCCCTCTCCCTCTCCCTGGGTCTCTGTCTCCCTCTCTCTGGGTCTCTGTCCCCCTCTTTGTGGGTCTCTGTCTGTCTCCTTGTCTCTGGGTCCCTGTCCCGCTCTCTCTGGGTCTCTGTCTGTCTACCTTTCTCTGGGTCCCTGTCCCGCTCTCTCTGGGTCTCTGTCTGTCTACCTTTCTCTGGGTCCCTGTCCCCCTCTGGGTCTCTGTGCCCTCTCTCTAAGTCTCTGTCCCTTTATCTCTGAATCTGTTTCTCTCTCTCTGGGTCTCTGTCCCCTTCTCTCCGGGTTCTGTTTTTCTTTCTCTGGGTCCCAGTTCCCCTCTGGATCTCTGTCCCCTCTCTCTAAGTCTCTGTCACTCTCTCTCCGAGCCTCTGTTTCCCTCTCTTGCTGGATCTCAGACAAAGCTCTCAGGATGGTCTTGGTCCAGTTGCCGGCCTGGGACTGGCTGGGAGAGAGGCTAGAGAGTGGGCAGTGGCTTCTCAGCCGGCCCTGATGTCCCCTGCAGTACAGACTCTTCCCCACCCATGCACCGGGACCCTGGGGCGGCATCGCATCGGCCGGGGTGGGAGCCAACCAGCTGTGCTGCGCTGCTGCGCTCCTTCGAGCCACATGGACAATAAAACCAAAATTGGCTTTGAAAGTGGAAGTGCTCTCCTCTTTGAGGGGAAGTGAGGGAGTATGCGCGTCAGAACCGCCTGTCAGGGGCAATGCCGGCAGGCTCCGTTCTGGCCCAAGCACTGGGCTCAGCGTGGGGGTGGGAAAGGATTTTACAAAACCCCAAAGAAATGTTTCCATGAAATTCTTTCTTGTTCTTGCCTTTTTTTTTTCTTTTCTGGACATTCCAATGAAAAGAACCGTTCTGGGGCTTTGGATCACTCCTCGTGTATTGGGAAGCCGACCATGGAGATGAGGCCAGCCCGGGGCCAGAGGAGGGGCGCCTGCTCTGACAGGTGCGTGCCCCTCACTGTTGGCTCCCGAGGCAGCCCCCACCTCCCCCTGCTCCTAATCCTCCCACGAGGCTTCATCACTAGGGCGCCTGGCCGCAGCCCCTGCAACTCTGAGCTTCCTGTGACCTCCCCCACGTGGCCATCCTGCCTCGGGCTGGGTTCTCCCAGAGCAGACTCTCAGGCAAGGGTTCGAG
Source organism: Trachypithecus francoisi (assembly GCF_009764315.1). Taxonomy (NCBI): domain Eukaryota; kingdom Metazoa; phylum Chordata; class Mammalia; order Primates; family Cercopithecidae; genus Trachypithecus; species Trachypithecus francoisi. The sequence goes on along the minus strand of NW_022681470.1, from coordinate 131,509,733 downwards.
GGCCCCACGAAGGACCAGTATGGGGAGGGAAGGAGCCTCCACAGAGTGTGTCAGTAGCGAGCAGGTGGTCCCGGGGCAACCCTTGGAGATCTCGGGAATCCCATAATAGGCGGTCCACCTGGGGGAGTTTACCCTACCCGGGCTCCGTGGACGTCAGCCCCAGCACACCCCTGCACCGGGACATCTGAGAGAAGCGGGTGGTGTCGCCAGGGCAGACCTGGGCGTGTCCTCGGGTCCAGCACAGGCCTGGGCCTGGCTAGGGTGCCCGATGACATTGCTCAGGGGATCCAGCGGCAAGCGGGTGTCAGAATGGCCCCCAGCCTGGGCCAGGCCTGTAGCGGGGGCGTGTGGCCACTCAGAGGCCAGATTCGGGCAGAGGGTGCAGCCAGGGCGGGCAGCAATGGCCTCCTGAGACGGCCCTGGCTGGGGCTGCTGACGCATTGGCTCCGATGACTCACGTGCGGGTGACCGTGACTTGAGTGGCCGTCTGGAGACTCGGACCAGCTCAGGGCCACCGCCTTCCTGGGGGCCTGTGGCCCCGTCGTGCCGGCCGCCCCCTGTCTGGACCGGCCTGAGTAATGGGTCCTTCCCCTCCTCCCAGTGGCCGGCTGGAGAGGACCTTAGTCATCAGCCCTGGCCCCAGCCCTCCCTCCTCCTCCGCCTGCCCACCTCCGCCCAGGCTGCATCTCGCTTCTCCGTCCAGGCTGGGGGACTTCTGCCCCTACTGGCTTCCTCCCTCCCTGAGTTCCCCAGGAGGGGCTGTAGCGGGTTGGGTTTGGCTTCATAGGGGCGGCAGTGAGGATGACGTCAGGGGCCTCAGGGACAGTTGTCCCATCCCTAAGATGAGAGGAAGGAAATAGGCATGTGGAACGCGTCAGGCATCACCAGGGCACGAGAAGGTGGCCTGGGGAGGACAAGCTGCTTCCTCCCCTCTTTGGTCCAGTGTGGGCCCTGAGCCCTGTAACCAGCAGTGAATGGGCCTCACCCTGCTTTCTGGGCCTGGGGTGTCCTAACTTCCAGATGGGAGCATCCAAATTCTCCGAGTGTGTAGTCGTCACGTGCTGGTGGCAGCCTGGGTCCCAGGGCTTTGCGTTTGCTCATCTCATCCTCCAGTGGCCCCGGGGCTCGGGAGCTGGATGGTCATTTGCCCCTGCTTTGTAGCTGAGGCCTGGGTGGTTGAGTGACTGCTGAGTTCCTACTAACCAGAGCTGGCTTGGCCCAGACTGCTGGCCCCTGATGTCTGCTCTGAGATGCCCTGCCAGCCAGCTGAACTGATCTTGCCTTATGGGTTCTGGGCACCCTCTCCGCTTGCTGGGGAACCCAGAGATCCCATGCTTGGAACACCGGCCCACCTCCCTGGTTTCCTGTTCCTCAGTCATCAGAACAGCAGGGGGCAGGGCAGCAGCCCCTCTCCTCCCCAGAGGGAGGTTCTCTCTGTCCAGCTTCTCAATTCTCCAGGTATGTTCTGTGCACTCATGGGCAGATGCATATGTGTGGCACTTTGAGCCCAAATAGCATCCCACTGTGTGCACTCTGCCTCTTCCTTCCTCCTGCAGCCCTGGATGCGACATCTTCCCAGGATTCGTGGGCCTCCTCACCCAGCTATAGGGCAGCCCTCTCTTGGAAGGTGCTGTGATTCTGTGTATCTCCTCTAAGGGTGGTTAGCTTATTTCTTGTCTGTGTCCCCTAGAGACTGTATTTGGGTAAGTTTCAGAAATAGAGTTGTTGGGTAAAGGACATGAACCTTTAGAGTATTGCTGGGTCTACCCAGCTGACTTCCCGGGGGTCACCTTGCTTCCTAAACCCCCGACGAGTGTGCTTCCCTGACTGCAAGCGAGGCTGACTCTTACATCCTTCCAGCCAGCTCTGCTTGCTTTCCTGGGAACCATCAGCCCACATTCTTTGTGCATCTTTCGTTCTCACTCTGTCGCCCAGGCTGGAGTGCAGTGGCACAAACATGGCTCACTGCAGCCTCCACCTCCTGAGCTCAAGTGATCCTCCCACCTCAGCCTCCCAAGTAGCTGGGACCACAGGCTCACACCATTATGCCTGGCTAATTTGTATTGATTTCTTGATGCTCTTTATATATGGAGAAGCATGGTAAATATGCTCCTAAGGATTGAGTGGCCCCATGATGAACTTGCCCCAGTGCGACGCATTTCCTCTGATGAAAATGTACACATGCACACCTGCCTCCACGGGCTTTAAAGGAGGCACAAGAAGTCCTCCCATCCCTCCCCCAAAATCTCCTTGAACTTTTAAGGAAAAACCAGAACAAAAGCAAAATGGCAAAGGCTGGCAAGGCCCATGCATACTTCTGGGAGACAAAAGTGTCCACAGAAAGACCGCAGGAGTCACCTGGAGCCCAATGGCACAACCCTTGCCACAGCTGCAAAACGAAGTTGATTCTGGGTGATCTGACCCCTTTTGGTTCCCATTGCCTGGACCAGATGCCCATGAGGACGGAGCCTACTTTGTCTCATTCACGCTGCATCCCTGCATGCATGGGCAGGGAAGAGGAGTTGGCAAAGCCAGTGAGGCAAGCTGGGGACAAGGAGAGACGTGGTCACCTTAAGGGTCCTCAGAGGCACATGCAGGATGCGACTTTGGCCCCAGGCAGCCTGGACACCTGTCACAGGGTGTCGGTGAGAGGGCGTGGCATTCATGGGAAGCAACAAGACCCTGCCCCTGGAGATGTCCAGGCAGGTGCTGGACCCCTGTTGGGGGCGCTGGACAGGGGAGGGCAGCCCATGAGCCTGCGACATGCTCCTCACAAGCCTCAGAACTGTGGATCTGTCATGGGTCTAGGGAAAAAAGAGCCGAGGCTTGGCTCACCGCAGCAGCCTGGTCAAGTGCGATTGGGGCGGATGTGTGGGGAGGGGAGGAGGGGAGGAGTGAAGGTGAGTGTCCCCTCCACTTGGCAGGGGAAAGGCCACGGGGACAAGCCAGAGTCTCAGGATACATCTGGACCCCTTTCCTTCCCTGCCCTCCTCAGCTTTCAGAAGGCTGCACCCCCACCCTCCACGGCAAACACCGCAGCATTCCTGGCCAGCCCAGATGACCATGGCATTGGGCTCTGAGTAGCATATGTCCTGCCTCCCCAGGGACTCAAAGGCTTTCCACTGAGCACAGGCCCCACACTGGGTCCTCCGTGCTGTGTCCTCACCCTCTAGGACATGGAGCGCCTTGCAGGCAGGGATAGGGCTTGGGCAACTTCTCTGCCTGCAGTGCCTTGCAGGCCTGTGGTCAGCGCCTGGCCCTTCAGCCCCTCTCCCCAGCAATTTGTCTTGGTCACCCACCCTTTCCCAAGGGTCTCTGGAAGGGTGGCCTGAGGGGGAGGTCAGAGCCCTCTGGTGGCAGCTGCTATGTTGACTGAATGCCCACTGCGCACCCTGTGTTTGACGCTGGCACTTTAATGCCCACTGTGGTTTTGGGGCTGGCTGGCAGTGGGGCCAAGGAGCCTTCCGTCTCCTCCCGCTTTCTTGGAAAGATCAGTGCCCACATTCCTGGCCCTGGCTTACGGGCAGGCGTGGGTCCCAGGAATGGGAGAGCAAATTCCGGAGGGCAGAGGCCACGAGGACACAGCAGGGTGCCTCAGCCCAGTGGGAGTGAGGGTCTTGGAGGGAACTGACCCTGGAGGTGGCACCAGGGTCCACCCCCTGTTGTGTTCTGAGGAAGAAGTGGTGCGTTAATGGCTCCTAAGCTATTCATTCATTGATCCGTTCAACAGTTTTCCCAAATGAAATTGCAAAGGGTTGGTGGGGCTGGAGAAGAGGGGACAAGGGGGCAGTAGGGGCAGTGGGGGCTGGACCACAGGGGGCTCGTATACTCTGGGTTGTGCGGGGCTGTAGTGGGGCTTGCAGAGGACTCAAGAAGGCTCCCATGTGTCCTTTGGTTTTTTTATTGAAGTGAAATTCACATGGCATAAAACTGTCTTAAAGTGGACAATTCAGTGGCATTTAGTAGATTCACAGTGGTGTGCAAACACCACCTCTGTCTAGTTCCAGAACATTCTCATCCCTCCAAAAGGAGACCCCACCCCATCAGCAGTCACTCGCCCCTCCCCTCCCCTAGCCCTTGGTGGCACCATCTGCTTCCTGTCTCTGCCGATTTGCCTGTCTGGACATTTTGCGTCGGCGGAGTCATACGCAGTGCGGCCTTCTGTGTCTGGCTTCTTGCACTGAGTGTTGTGTTCAAGGTCATAGTGTGTGTGTAAACCTCTGGGCTGTGTCCCCACCTCTGCTCTCCCCACAGCACAGCGGACAAGAACGGGGCCCTCAAGTGCACCTTCTCGGCACCCAGCCACAGCACCAGCCTCCTGCAGGGCCTGGCCACCCTCCGCGCCCAGGGCCAGCTCCTCGATGTTGTGCTGACCATCAACAGAGAGGCCTTTCCTGCACACAAGGTTGTCCTGGCTGCCTGCAGCGACTACTTCAGGTAAGCGCTGGCCCTGGGCAGCTGGAAGGGGTAGCTGCCTGTGGGGACAGGGACAGGGCAGATGGCACCCACTTTCTTTTTTTTTTTTTTTCGAGACATAGTCTCGCTCTGTCGCCCAGGGTGGAGTGCAGTGGTGCAATCTCGGCTCACTGCAAGCTCCACCTCCTGGGTTCACGCCATTCTCCTGCCTCAGCCTCCTGAGTAGCTGGGACTACAGGCGCCTGCCACCACGGCCGGCTAATTTTTTTGTATTTTTAGTAAAGACGGGGTTTCACCATGTTCGCCAGGATGGTCTCGATCTCCTGACCTCATGATCCGCCTGCCTCTGCCTCTGCCTCCCTAAGTGCTGGAATTATAGGCGTGAGTCACCACGCCTGGCCCAATCTGTCTCTACTTGATGCCTGCTGTATGCCAGGCACTATTCTAGGCCTTGGGATCCAGCAGGGATGAGAGAGTGAAACGGGCACAAGCCCCTACCATCAGGGCATCTCCTCAGGATACCTGGAGCAGGACAGCTGAGGGACTGGAGGGGCATCAAGGGCTGCAGGGACCCTGTGTCTGCCAACACCGTGTCCCAGGCTCTGTCTGAGGCCCGAATGAGTTCTCCTGCCTGTCGTCCTGAGCTGTGGACACTTCTCCCATGTGACAGAAGGGGCCTTGGCAGGCACGTGGGTCTGTCTGTCCCTGTGCCATGGCCGGGCCAGAAGTGAGAGCACCACAGAACAGGGCTGTGGAGTGGGGGGTGCATCTTCCTCACCAGCTGGGGGCTGTTGCAGGGCTGGATGATCTCCCTTCCTGGGTGACCAGCAGGTGAGCCTCCTTCCTGACAGGCAGTGACCCTGCCAGAGAGAGCTGGGCCGCCCTGGGGCGGTTCCCAGGCCCTAGCCCAGGTGTGCCACTAAGCCACACGTTCCCCGAGGCCTGGGCCGCCTGCCCCATGGGCTCAATGAGGCTGTTGTGGGGGCTGCAGCAGCCGAGCCAACTGGGGCGCCGCTTCTATTTTTATTCTGGATTTGGGGACGGGTGGGCCAGCCCAGCCAGCCATGCCCTTTAAAGGCTCCCCTGTGCTGGCACTACAGCCAGCGAGACCTTAAAAGGCAAAGCTCCCTCCTGTCGCCCGCGACCGCCTCTGCCTTCATCATATCATGCCCAAGGGCCAGCGGGGACCCATGGGGACAAGCGGGGCAGGGTCTGGATTGCTGGCAGTGTAGTTACTGCTCCTGGGCCTCTCAGAGATGCTGAAGAGCGGCTCGCTGGGCAGATGTCAGTGGGCAGCCCAGAGACAGCGCCCTGCTAGCTGTCTTTGCCCCTGTAGCCCTGAACCTGGCTCACATGAGGCGCAAGACTAGGGGACAGTCCTCTGTGGGTCAAAATGCACAAGGGATGTTCCGTCCTCCTCAGACAGCCATCAGGGGAGGTGCACCGACCAGAATGAGAGTTGCTATGCCACGCCAGTGCACCTCCTGGAAGGAACCACCCATTCCCCTGGAGCTGGGGTGCTCTCCCCTCTTCTGCTGGGGAACACCCTAAATGCTGTAGGGGAACTGTGACCTAGAACCCTGTGCCTCCCCGCTGCCCTCCCTCACGGGGGCCTGTGTCACCTCCCCCTCTCATGTTCTGCCTTGCAGAGCAGAGCAGTACAAAGGCGGAGCTGGGGTCTCAGTGGAGGCTGGGGACACAGCTGTTGGGTGGGAGGCACTTCCCCGACCACCTGAGCCTGTCTCTGGAGACAGCAGTCACCCCAGCACAGCCTCCTGGTGGGGCATCCATTCCTGGGGACCCTCATTACCTTCCCCTCTTCACATGATAGTTGTTGAGACTCGGGCTGGGCATGTCAGAGCTGCCTGCTTAGGTCAGTGAGCAGGTGAGGGCTGAACTGTGGTGCACGGCACCTCCAAAGCACTGGCCTTGCAGCTCCTGAGCTCAGGTGTCAGGTGGGGCTGCATCTGTCCCCAGAGCCACAGGGTGTGTTCTCATCCTGCACTGCCATACCTGGCCCCTCCAACTGCCCCCCTGCTAGGCACATTGTGGGTGAGGCTGACCTGGGCCACCACTCCTGTAGCTCCAACAGAGTCAAAAACTAGTCATGAAGGGGCAGGGGCAGGGCTCCCTGCAGAGGGGCCAAGCAGGGAGTTGCTGTTTATAGGAAGATGCATGGCTTGGGTGGGATTCAAGACCTTTTTTTTTTTTTTTTCTCTTGTTTTGTTTGTTTGAGACAGTTTCGCTCTTGTCGCCCAGGCTGGACTGCAGAGGCATGATCTCGGCTCACTGCAACCTCCGCCTTCTGGGTTCACGCAATTCTCCTGCCTCAGCCTCCCGAGTAGCTGGGTTTACAGGTGCCCACCACCATGCCCGGCTAATTTTTTGTATTTTTAGTAGAAATGGGGTTTCACCCTGTTGGCCAAGCTGGTCTTGAACTCCTGACATCAGGTGATCCACCCACCTCGGCCTCCCAAAGTGCTAGGATTACAGGCGTGAGCCACTGCGCCCAGCCTTTGCATGTTTTTTGTTTGTTTGTTTGTTTGTTTTGAGACTGACTCTTGCTCTGTCTCCCAGGCTAGAGTAAAGTGCCCTGATCTCGGCTCACTGCAAGCTCTGCCTCCTGGGTTCACAGCATTCTCCTGCCTCAGCCTCCGGAGTAGCTGGGACTACAGGTGCCTGCCACCACGCCCGGCTAATTTTTTGTATTTTTAGTAGAGATGGGGTTTCACCTTGTTAGCCAGGATGATCTCGATCTCCTCGCCTCGTGATTCGCCTGCCTCAGCCTCCCAAAGTGCTGGGATTACAGGCCTGAGCCACCACGCCTGGTCCCTTTGCATGTTTTTAATGAGCAGTCCGCCTCCTTTCCTCTTGCTGGCTGTGCCCTGCATTCTGTGTCCCGGGGCCGCTGTTCCCCAGGCCAGATCATTCCTGGCTGGCCATAACACACCTCAGCCACTGTGAGCCACACACTTGTGTTTCTGCCCTCCAGGGCCATGTTCACCGGAGGCATGCGGGAGGCAAGCCAGGATGTCATCGAGCTGAAGGGCGTGTCAGCCCGTGGCCTGCGGCACATCATCGACTTTGCCTACAGCGCCGAGGTGACCCTGGACCTGGACTGTGTGCAGGACGTGCTGGGCGCGGCTGTGTTCTTACAGATGCTGCCCGTGGTGGAGCTGTGTGAGGAGTTCCTGAAGGCGGCCATGAGCGTGGAGACCTGCCTCAACATTGGCCAGATGGCCACCACCTTCAGTCTGGCCTCGCTGCGGGAGTCAGTGGATGCCTTCACCTTCCGGCACTTCCTGCAGATCGCCGAGGAGGAGGACTTCCTGCGCCTGCCGCTGGAGCGCCTGGTCTTCTTCCTGCAGAGCAACCGGCTGCAGAGCTGCGCCGAGATCGACCTGTTTCGTGCGGCCGTCCGCTGGCTGCAGCATGACCCCGCCCGTCGGCCGCGGGCCAGCCATGTGCTCTGCCACATCCGCTTCCCGCTCATGCAGTCGTCTGAGCTGGTGGACAGTGTGCAGACGCTGGACATCATGGTGGAGGACGTGCTATGCCGCCAGTACCTGCTGGAGGCCTTCAACTACCAGGTGCTGCCCTTCCGGCAGCACGAGATGCAGTCTCCACGCACCGCCGTGCGCTCGGATGTACCCTCGCTGGTCACCTTCGGCGGCACACCCTACACCGATAGCGACCGCTCCGTCAGCAGCAAGGTCTACCAGCTGCCTGAGCCAGGCGCCCGCCACTTCCGTGAGCTCACGGAGATGGAGGTAGGCTGCAGCCACACGTGCGTGGCTGTGCTGGACAATTTCGTGTACGTGGCCGGGGGCCAGCACCTGCAGTACCGCAGCGGCGAGGGCGCAGTGGACGCCTGCTACCGCTACGACCCCCACCTAAACCGCTGGCTGCGCCTGCAGGCCATGCAGGAGAGCCGCATCCAGTTCCAGCTGAACGTGCTGTGCGGCATGGTGTACGCCACGGGCGGCCGCAACCGGGCCGGCAGCCTGGCCTCCGTGGAGCGGTACTGCCCCCGGCGCAACGAGTGGGGCTACGCCTGCTCCCTCAAGCGCCGTACCTGGGGCCACGCTGGGGCCGCCTCAGGGGGCCACCTCTACATCTCGGGTGGCTACGGGATCTCGGTGGAGGACAAGAAGGCCCTGCACTGCTACGACCCCGTGGCTGACCAGTGGGAGTTCAAGGCACCCATGAGCGAGCCCCGCGTGCTGCATGCCATGGTGGGCGCTGGCGGCCGCATCTATGCCCTTGGGGGCCGCATGGACCACGTGGACCGCTGCTTCGACGTGCTGGCTGTGGAGTACTATGTGCCGGAGACGGACCAGTGGACCAGCGTCAGCCCCATGCGGGCTGGCCAGTCAGAGGCCGGCTGCTGCCTGCTGGAGAGGAAGATCTACATCGTAGGGGGCTACAACTGGCGGCTCAACAACGTCACAGGCATCGTACAGGTGTACAACACGGACACCGACGAGTGGGAGCGGGACCTGCACTTCCCGGAGTCCTTCGCGGGCATAGCCTGTGCCCCTGTCCTGCTGCCCCGGGCCGGGACCAGGAGGTAGCCCCCAAGACCCCTGGGACCCTAGCCTGACCGCATGTTGTCTCCAAGTGGGGCTTGGCGAGTGCACGTCTGCCTGAGAACCCCAGTGCCCCCCTCCTTCGCCCGGGCTGCCCTTGAGGGGCCTGCTGCGTTGATAGGCCCCCCTCCCAGGGGTCCCTCCCTCCTTCCCAAAGCAGATCCTGGCTCTAAGTCCATCCGAGGGAGCCTGCCCGCAAAGCGTCAGAAGTGGTGGCAGCAAATTTTTCCCCGGGGTGGTTTCCTCGCCTGCCCCCCATCCCCGAGTCCCCGCGGGCTGGTGGGTGGAATCTCAGGTCTCCAGGGGGTCCCTGTGCAGCTCCATCTCACTTCTCTGCCGCCTCCCAGCCCCACAATTTCAGGCATTCAGATGTGAGCTCATCAACATTGAACCCAAAGTCAGTGGTATATGACTCACCCTCCTTCCAAGTCTCCTGCGCGCGTGTTTTTAAAATAAACTCACCAGAAACCTCCATAATACACGGACCTCCAGGAGCAGTGAGAGGCAGCTTGGAAGCCCCTGGTTTGGAGTGGGTGGAGGACGAGGGCACGTGTCTGCCTCCTCTGGGATACCCTCCTTCCCCCATTCCAAGCTGCTGAGGGGAGGCCCTGGTCATGCCTCAGTTTCTGTCTTCATCTGCTTTCCGGAGGAAAAACCATATCAACTCCTAGAAACGGTCTTTACAGGCCTTGGACCTTCCATTTGGCACTAGGCATCTTGTGGGGCTTTAACTGGTTGAGACATCCTGGCCCTCTACATTTGCCCTGTTGGCTGGGCGGTCCCCTTCCCACAACTGGAGGGGGACGCTAACTTCAGAATCCCACAGTGTTGCTTTCCGCAGGTCTGGTGGGGTGTCTTTATTCTCCTCCCTCCTTTCCATCCCTCCACGCCCCACCACTCTCCAACCTGCCCTGTTTTTGGGTCAACATTGCTACCGAGCCGGCAGTCAGGCCTTTCCCTTCAAGGGCTCTGTGGCATCTCTGGCCACATTTGTTTCAATGTGTGAACCTCTAAACCTTTTCTTTTTGATTGGTTTTACTTTTTTTTTTTTAAGAAGCCAGCACTGCTGTCTCATAGATGGGATTTGTACTCTCGGGGCAACTTGAAGTGTCTCTCTTGCTGCTAACAGATGATTGATGTCTTGTCTCTGTGACCCACTCACCGTGTAGAGAATTAACCTCCTATCTTAGCAGACGTCGTCTCCTAATATTTCCCTTTATTTAATAAAAATGTTATGGTGAAGAGATGGAGCCAGCCCAGCACTGAGCTTGTGCGGCTTGGGTTTGATTGGTCACAGATTCCTTGTGTGTCCTCCGCGTGTCTGGCTGGGGGCTCCTCTCCCCCATCTCAGCCTTTTCCAGCCTTGCAGAGGAGTTGGCAGGGGGCTGGGCTTTGGCTCAGGGGTGCAGAGGCAGCAGGAAGTGTGACCAGGACTTTCACCCTGACGTTTTTTGTTGTTTTTTTTGTTTGTTTGTTTTTATTTTTGAGATGGAGCCTTGCTCTGTCACCTAGGCTGGAGTGCAGTGGCACAATCTCGGCTCACTGCAACCTCCACCTCCTGGGTTCAAGTGATTCACCTGCCTCAGCCTCCCAAGTAGCCAGGATTACAGACGCACACCACCACACCCGGCTAATTTTTGTATTTGTAGTGGAGAGGGGATTTCACCATGTTGGCCTGGCTGGCCTTGAACTCCTGACCTCAGGTGATCCGCCTGCCTCTGCCTCCTAAAGTGCTGGGATTACAGGCGTGAGCCACCATACCCAGCCTACCTTGGCACTCTGGAAGAGCCTTCAGCCCCCTACTCTCATCGTGGCCGGCCAAACTATGAACTGGGCTGCCCAGAGCAGGCCACTTACCAGTTGCAGGTTAGCAGAGAAAGCCTGATGTTCCCGGACGGCCTTCCTAGAGGGGAGGCCCTGGGATATCACACATGCTTGGATGTGCCTAAGTCGCTGTGCCCGCATGCCTGGTGCTCCTGTGTGGCAGCCATCGGGGCTGGGGTAACACTAGAGGCTAAGGGGGTGGGCAGTGCTAAAATAAGAACATGGTTGGGAACCTAAAAGAAGCCCACACTGTCAGGGCATCAAAACGAAAGGCGAGTTTGTCAGGACTTACCAGAACATTCCAGCCCCACCCCCGACCTGAGCTCCCTCAAAGAGAACCCTTCCCCACTGGAGGCATGGGCCCTTCAGGGGGCAGTGAGAAGCTTTGCCAGCTGCAAGTCCCCCAGATCAGCTCACACCTCAGAACATCTTGTCCCCAACGAGCTGGCAGGGGCGCCGGCCCAGGGCGGGGGTGCTGCTGTATCTAACCAGATCGATTGTGCATAACCGTCTATGCCGGTTGGTGGAATGTTCTTGGGGCCCCCTGCCCCTCCCTCAGCCTCCTCCCACATCCCCCCAAGAAAGGAAAATTATTTTTCGTATTGTAAACTTTAAACACGAAAAAGCTGTTTTTAATTTAGCAGAAACTGGCTTGAATCTTCACTTTGTGAACGTTTGTGTCCTTCAGAGAAAGGCAGAATACGCCTGCGCACACTCACACATACGCACACACCTGCACACGCATGCCGCAGCACACACATTCACATGGTCGTGCTCGTGCACGCCTGCACATGCATGCTTGCCCATACACACTGCAACGTGTTCACATGCTCACCCGCACACAGTGAAATGCACACACACACACACGTGTGTGTGCATGCACCCCTGGAGCAGCGTAGCCCACTCTGCCTGGCGGCCCAAAGGGGTCTGGAACCCGGCACCGCCCCAAGCCTGGGGGAAGCCTGTCTACTTCCAGACGCCCTGCCTCCTCGCTGAGGCCTGGACGCCGGCCGCAGGAGCCTCCCTCGCACCTGGGCTCGGGCTGTGGGAAAACGCTGTCTCTCGGGACGGTCAGATGCAGGCCCGCAAGAGGGAGGCCAAGTGTGACTTCTGGGGCCTCTCAGCAAGTGAGGGCCAAGGGGGCCTCTGGGGAGCCTCGTGAGGTGGGAATCCGGCCCAGACCTGGCCAGCTTGGAAACCCGCCCCTGGCTCCCTCTCCGAGGAAGCAGCTCCAGCTCGTCCTTTCTCACGGGCCCTGGAGATTCACTTTGCATGGTGCAGCCTCAGGTTCTGCTTTTCCTCGGGGCGCCCAGCCGTGGATCTCAGCAGCCCAGTGCCTAACACAGAGCCTGGCACAGACGGGGCATAGCTCGAATGTTTGCTGCACAAAGGAGAGGTGCTGGGGCGGGAAGGTGAGGGCAGCCTTCTTCACACTAGCGGCCATGGGCAACTTCTGTGTGCACACCCCGGGGGAAGGAGGACACCAAGCGGTGCTCCACCCCCAGCAAGGCCCCTGCTTCGTTCTCGTCTTCCTGTCGCTCTCATTCTGATGGCCAGCCGGGCAGCCATTCCTCCCTCCTCACCATCAGAACCCAGCAGCAATGTGCCCAGCCTCCGGAGTTAAGATTCAGCTGAGCCGTTCTTGGCAATGCCTTTTGCTGGGGTTGTTTGCAATCTGGGCATGTTTTCCAGCTCTGGCCAGCAAGCTTGAAGGGGTCGGGTGTTTCTGGACAAGGGAGAGAGAGGCCTTGTTGCCCCCTTCCCTTCCTTACTGCTTCTTATGAGGACACAATGCCAGGGGCTTCTGCAGCCATCTTGTGGCCAGGAGGAGTAAGTTAAGAGAGCACACTCAGGTTGGGCGCGGTGGCTCATGCCTGTAATCCCAGAGCTTCAGGAGGCTGAGGCAGGAGGATTGCTTGAGTCCAAGAGTTCAAGACCAGCCCTGAGTGACATAGTGAGAACTTACCACTACAAAAAAAAAAAAAAAGAAAGAAAAGAAAAAGCTGGTCAGGGTGGTGCACGCCTGTAGTCCCAGCTACTGGGGGAGGCGAAGGTGGGAGGATCACCTGAGCCCAGGAGTTCTAGGCTGCAAGGAGCCGTGATTGCACTACTGCACTCCAGCCTGTTTTTCTGAGCCTAGTTTTCCAGCCTTCTCATCACTTCTGTGAGCTACCAAACAATTTTTTGTGTTTTGTTTTTGAGATGGAGTTTCACTCTGTCGCCCAGGCTGGAGTACAGTGGCACCATCCCAGTTCACTGCAACATGTGCCTCCTGGGTTCAAGCGATTCTCCTGCCTCAGCCTCCTCCTGAGTAGCTAGGATTACAGGTGCACGCCACCACTCCCAGCTAATTTTTGTATTTTTGGTACAGATGAGGTTTTGCCATGTTGGCTAGGCTGGTCTGGAACTCCTGTCCTCAGTGATCTGTCTGCCTTGGTCTCTCAAAGTGCTGGGATTACAGGAGTGAGCCACCACGCCTGGCCTTTTTTTTTTTTTTTTTTTTTTAAATAGAGACAGTCTCACTATGTTGTCCAGGCTGGTTTTGAACTCTTGGGCTCAAGCAGCACTCCTGCCTTGGCCTCCCAAAGTGCTGGGATTACAGACATGAGCCACCATGCCTAGCCAACCAACCAGTTTTGCAATACACACGTTGGCTATTTAAATTGTCCAGTCTGAATGCAGTGGCTCACACCTATAATCTCAGCGCTTTGGGAGGCTGAGGCGGGCAGATCACTTGAGGTCAGGAGTTTGAGACCAGCCTGGTCAACATGGTGAAACCCTGCCTCTACTAAAAGTACAAACATTAGCCAGGTGTGGTGATTCACGCCTGTAATCCCAGCTACTTGGGAGGCTGAGGCAGGAGAATTGCTTGAACCTGTGAGGTGGAAGTTGCAGTGAGCCAAGATTGAACCACTACACTCTAGCCCGGGCAACAGAGCAAGACTCCAAAATAAATAAATAAATAATATAAAATAAATAAATAGTCTAGAGTCAGTTTCTGTTGCTTGCAGTAAAAACCCTGACATGAGATGGGAAAACTCCAGCATCTGCCACATTTACATTATAATTTTGGAACTGTTTGGTGACAAGCGTATCTGGCCATTAGTGTTTTCTGCAGTGCAGACATTATTTCTCATAACGAGGAGACTGGAGGTCAGAGGTGCTGGGATGTTATGACTGGTGGCCCATGATTTCTGGGAGGGGGGCACGACTATGCCTCTCTCTTTTTTTCTTTCTTTCTTTTTTCTTTTTTTGGTTTAGAGACTGTATTCCCAGCACTTTGGGAGGCTGAGGCAGGCAGATCTCTTGAGCCCAGGAGTTGGAGACCAGCAACACAGCAAAACCCCATCTCTACAAAAAAAATAGAGAAATTAGCCTGGCATAGTGGTGTACACCTGTAGTCCCAGCTACACAGGAGGTGAGGTGAGGATCGCTTGAGCCCCGGAGATCAAGGCTGCAGTGAGCTGTGATTGTGCCACTGCACTCCAGCCTGGGTAACACAGTGAGACCCTGTCTCAAAACAAAAAAAAAGAAAACAATGGTATCAAAGGAGTGAGGCAGCTAGGCCTTCAGCTGAAATTGTGCCAGAGGACGATCCTGCCACCACTGCAGAATCCAGACGCCTCCGTTGGCACTGCCATCTGCCCTGGGCACTCAGCCACAGCTGCCCCTGGAAAACAGATGGCCCTGCCCTGATGCTGTTTCTCTGTAGCACTTGTGCCTGCATGGAAACATCCCGGTGGCCCAGCCAGTATCCCACACCATTCCCCAGCTGTCCCAGGAATGATGAAAGTGAGTACATTCATGTGTATTAGTCAGCCACTGCTGTGCAACAAACACCCCCAAGTCTCAATGGCATGCAACAATAAACGGTTGTTTTTCACATGTCTGTGAGTCAGCAGAGGTGGTGTCTGCTCTAGGCTGGCCTCGGCTGGGCAGCTCTGCTTCCAGGTGCAAGGATGCAGAGTGGCCCAGAGGCCCTGCTCCATGGGTTCTTGCCTCCTGCTGGAACAGCAGCTAGCCAGGGCACGTTTTCCTCCTGCAGGTGTCTGAGGACAAGTGGAATCACGTGAGGCCTCGTAGGCTCTCAATTCGGGACTCACACACTATCATATCTGCCCATAAGTCTTTTTTTTTTTTTTTTGAGGTGGAATCTTGCTCTGTCACCCAGGCTGGCGTGCAGGGGTACAATCATGGTTCATTGCAGCCTCAACCCCCTGGGCTCAAGTGATACTCCCACCTTAGCCTCCCGACTAGCTAGAACTATAGGCGCATGCCACCAAGAGCAACTTATTCATTCATTCATTTGTTTGAGACTGAGTCTCCCTCTGTCACCCAGGCTGGAGTGCAGTGGCGCAATCTCAGCTCACTGCAACCCCCACCTCCCGGGATCAAGCGATTCTCTTGCCTCAGCCTCCCAAGTAGCTGGGATTACAGGTGTGTGCCACCACGCCTGGCTAATTTTTGTATTTTTAGTAGAGATGGGGTTTTGCTTTGCTGGCCAGGCTGGTCTTGAACTCCTGGCCTCAAGTGATCCACCTGCCTTGGCCTCCCAAAGTGCTGGGATTACAGGCGTGAGCCACTATGCCTGACCTGCCCATAAGTCTTTGGCCAAGCAAATGACATGGCTGAGCCCCACATCAGGAATGGGGAAGTGCCTTCCACCTGGAAGGAAGAACTGTAGAGGGCAGGGACACAGGAACAGGTGGGAACCGGGGCCAATAGTTCGATGGGTCACCCTTGGCTTGAGGCCCTCTCTTGTTAGCAGGGTGACCAACTTCCCTCTGTGGGGGGACTCCCCAAACTTGGATGGGGACCCAGATGCTGGCAACCAAAACGAAAAGCCTGTTCGGCATCTCCTTAGCAGCCACTGCCCCCTGGAGGTTGAGGGATCCCTCTCTCTTTTTTTTTTGTTTCAGGTGAGTGGGGGCTGTGAGTGCCCCAGGCTCTTGGACAGTAGGACGGGGGTCTGGATGTTGGGAGGTCAGTGGGGCCTTGGCTAAGTTTCAGGGCATGGACACTGTAGGTGTCCCTGGGAGCCTGTCCCAGTCTCCCTATGTTGCCCAGGCTGGTTTCGAACTCCTGAGCTCAAGCAGTCCTCCTGCCTCTGCCTCACAAAGTGCTGAGAATATAGGCGCAAGCCACTGCACCCAGCCAACCAACCAGTTTTCCAACACACACTTCAGCTATCTACCCCTCAGTGCAAGTGGCTGGGTCCCTAGACTTGAGCCCTGGGTCCCCCGCCTGCCCAGTTCCAGCCTCTCACTACCCTCCTTGGCAGCCCACCCTGTCCCACCCTCCACCCACCACTCCAGCCTGGGCGGGAGGATGAGGGGCCTGGGTCCTCCTGTAACCTTACGTAAGGAGGGGCGTTGCCGGCTTCTCTTGGGTCCTTTCCCTCTCCACGGTCAGACCTGGCTTTTGCTTTGCCCTTTAAAAACTCTGTACGATGAGAGCCTCTTTTGGAAGTCAAAGACAGACCAGGGATTGTTTTCCTCTTTGCCTCTCAGCTCCAATGGCCCTAATTCACCTCCACACAACGTGGGTACCCCAAATCGACTAAGATCCCATATAAGGAAGAGCTGAGAAGCAAAGCATGAAAACTAACATTGCGAAGTAGCATTTTGCTTTCCTAACAGTTGCTAAGTGCTTGGATGAAGCAGGCACTGAGCTAAGTGCTTTCCATGTGTTATCTGTTTAATCTTTCCAAGAGCCTGCTATGAGGAGCACCACGTCCACATTTAGCAGAGGAGAGCAGTGAGGCTCAGAGAGGTGAAGACAGTTTTCCATTGTCACACAGCTTGAGCACTGATAAGTGGTGGACCCCACAGAAATGCTCAAGAGTTTCTTGACCTCCCCTGGTCAAGCGATTCTCCTTCCTCAGCCTCCCAAGTAGCTGGGTTTGCAGGCCTGCGCCACCACGCCCAGTTAATGTTATTTTGTATTTTTAGTAGAGACGGGGTTTCACCATGTTGGCCAGGCTGGTCTCAAACTCCTGACCTCAGGTGATCCGCCCCCCTCAGTCCCCCAAAGTGCTGACATTACAGGTCTGGAGGTGGAGGTTTCAGTGAGCTGAGTTCGCGCCACTGCACTCTAGCCTGGGTGATAGAGCAAGACTCTGTCTTAAAAACAAACATGCAACCGAGGTGGGCAGATCATGAGGTTGGGAGATCGAGACCGTCCTGGCTAACACAGCGAAACCCTATCTCTACTAAAAATACAAAAACTTAGCCGGGCGTGGTGGCGGGTGCCTGTGGTCCCAGCTACTCGGGGGGCTGAGGCAGGAGAATGGTGTGAACCTGGGAGGCAGAGCTTGCAGTGAGCCGAGATTGCACCACTGCACTCCAGCCTGGGCGACAGAGCAAGACTCCATCTCAAAACAAAACAAAACCACACAAACGAATGAACAAAAACACATAAGAAATCATGTGTGTCTGTGCCGTTTCCACATTCCACAGGCACACAGGGAACTCTGGCCTGGCCCTGGCCTCTTTGAGAAAGGTGAACATAATCTCAGCTCAATCTACAAGGGATGAGACCCTAGAAACAGCTGCCTTCAGAGAGTGGGATGTTTCTGGGTCATGGAAAGAGACACTGGAGGGCCACTTCAGCTAGACCCTTCAGGAGGGACTCTCAAAGCAGAGGCCTGCAAGTTGAGAAGGAGCCAGCCACGAAAGCATCTTGGAGGCGCGCAATCCAGGCAGAGGGAACAGCGAAGAGGCCCATGTGGCTGGAGTGAGAACCGAGCCGGGCATAAGCACGGGGAGCTGCCAGGAGGAGGGTTTTTTGTTTTTTTTTTTTGAGATGGAGTCTCACTCTGTCGCCCAGGCTGGAGTGCAATGGTGCGATCTCAGCTCACTACAACCTCCACCTCCTGGGTTCAAGCGATTCTCCTGCCTCAGCCTCTCGAGTAGCTGGGATTAGAGGCACCCACCATCATGCCCAGCTAATTTTTTTTTTTTTTTTTTAGAGACGGGGTTTCACCATGTTGGTCAGACTGGTCTCGAACTCCTGACCTCATGTGATCCACCACCTCTGCCTCCCAAAGTGCTGGGATTACAGGTGTGAGCCACTGTGCCAAGCCATGGGAGTGTGGTATCTGCCCTGCTTTGCAAAGCCCGCAGGGCTGCTGTGAGGAGCAGTGTTGGACCACACTGGGTGGCAGCAAGTTCCTTTGATGAAGGAAGAAAGTGAAAACCTCAGGGTTGGATTCTGCCCAGGTCACTGGACACTGAAGCCTCGCCCTTCTCAGGGCTGGGGGTCAATGGAGCAAGAAGGGGGGCTTGGGCTGCTGTCTGGCCATTGCACAATGAGCGGGCTGGCTGCTTCCTCTGACTCATCACCGGGGTTTAGGATGGATCAAGTTTCACGCCAGGCAGGCGCGGGGTGAATGGGGGTGAGTAGGAAGAACAGCAGACTTACTTCTGCACATGCCCAGGATGGCTCCTTGCTGTAACCCCTGTTAGCCCCCGAATTCTTTTCTCTTCCATCTTCCTGTGTCTGAAAACTGGCTTAGTGCAGATATATGTAAGTGATCAGGGTAAGTGGCATTTATGGAGCAGCTCTTAGGAGCGAGACACATATTAACATGTTAACATACTAACATATTGGCCGGGCGCGGTGGCTCAAGCCTGTAATCCCAGCACTTTGGGAGGCCGAGACGGGCGGATCACAAGGTCAGGAGATCGAGACCATCCTGGCTAACATGGTGAAACCCCGTCTCTACTAAAAAATACAAAAAACTAGCCGGGCGACGTGGCGGGCGCCTGTAGTCCCAGCTACTCGGGAGGCTGAGGCAGGAGAATGGCGTGAACCCGGGAGGCAGAGCTTGCAGTGAGCTGAGATCCGGCCACTGCACTCCAGCCTGGGCGGCAGAGCGAGACTCCGTCTCAAAAAAAAAAAAACAAAACAAAACAAAAAAAAACATACTAACATATTAACATATGTTGACACATACTAATTTCATTTAAAGCCTACAGGGCCAGGAGCGGTGGCTCACGCCTGTAATCCCAGCACTTCGCGAAGCTGAGCCAGGAGGATCACTTGAGGTCAGGAGTTCGAAATCAACCTGGCCAACATGGCAAAATCCCGTCTCTACTAAAAATACAAAAATTAGCCGGGTGTGGTGGCCTACACCTGTAGTCACAGCTACTTAGGAGGCTGAGGCAGGAAAATCGCTTGAGCCTAGAAGGTGGAGGCTGCAGTGAGCCGAGATCTCACCACTGCACTCCAGCCTGGGCGACAGAGTGAAGCTCCATCTCAAAAAAAAAAAAAAAGAAAAAATTAGCTAGGTGTCGTGGTACACACCTATAATCTCAGCTACTCGGGAGGCTGAAGTAGGAGGAGAATAGCTTGAACCTGGGAGGCGGAGGTTGCAGTGAGCCGAGATCGCAACACTGCACTCCAGCTTGGGTAACAGAGCGAAACTGTGTCTCAAAAAAGAAAAAAAAATAATAATAATAAATACATAAATAAATAAATATATATATATATAAAATTGATCAGGGTAAGTGGCATCAATTACGGAGCACTTCTTAGGAGTAAGGCAGTTGACACTTATTAACTTCATTTAAAGCCTACAAAACTCAGTGTGTGGAAGCAGCTGAGGTCGGCTGTGAGGCATGAATTTTGGTGCATAAGTTGCTAGGGCAGCTGCTGTCCCTGCTCTTTTTATTTCTTCTCTGAGCTCACAAGATGCTGTCAAGAACTAGAAGCCGGTCAGGTATGGTGGCTTACGCCTATAATCTCAGCACTCTGGGATGCCAAGGCAGGAGGATCATCTGAGGTCAGGAGTTCGAGACCAGCCTGGCCAACAAGGTGAAACCCCATCTCTACTAAAAATACAAAAATTAGCTGGGCTTGGTGACTCACGCTTGTAGTCCCAGCTACTCTGGAGGCTGATGCAGAAAAATTGCTTGAACCTGGGAGGCAGAGGTTGCAGTGAGCTGAGATCGTACCACTGCACTCCAGCCTGGGAGACCTAGTAAGACTCTGTTTCAAAAAAAAAAAAAAACCTTGAAGCCACACATGTAGCAGGCCCAGTCTCGTGTCGGACTCAAAGAAGCTGCAGTCTCAGTCAGAACCAGGAACAGAAAAAGGACTTGAAATAGATTTAGGCAGGCCAGGCATGGTGGTGCACACCTGTAATCTCAGCACTTTGGGAGGCTGAGGGGAGTGGATCACTTGAGCCCAGGAGTTTGAGACCAGCCTGGGCAACAGGGTGAATCCCTGTCTCTACAAAAACCACAAGACATTAGCCACGGATGATGGTGCACACCTGTCCCAGCTACCTGGAAGGCTGAGGTGGGGGGATCATCTAAGCCTAAGGGTTGGGGCTTCAGTGAGCATGATCATGCCACTGCACTTCAGCCTGGGCGACAAAGTGAGACCCTGTCTGAAAAAAACAAGCAAACAAACAAGAAAACAAATGGACAAGCACAAAAGGGAATAAATTTTTGGCTCACATAACTGAAAAGGCAGGAGAGGGCTCACATAACTGAAAAGGCAGGTGAGTCTAGCTTCAGGAATGGCTAGATCCAGAAGCTCAGGCTGGAGTACAGTAGTGCGATCTCGGCTCACTGCAACCTCTGCCTCCTGTGTTCCAGCCGTTCTCCTGCCTCAGCCTCCCAAGTAGCTTGGATTAGAGGCATGTGCCACCATGCCTGGCTAATTTTGTATTAGAGATGGGGTTTCACTATGTTGGTCAGGCTGGTCTCAAGCTCCTGAGCTCAAGTGATCCACCCACCTTGGCCTCCCAAAGTGCTGGGATGACAGTTGTGAGCCACCGTGCCCACAGCCTGACTCTGTTTTCCTCTGTGTGGGTCCACTCTTTTGGCCCAGCTGAACTAATCTTTTGTGTTTTTTTTTGAGACAAAGTCTCTCTCTGTTGCCCAGGCTAGAGTGAAGTGGCGCTATCTTGGCTCACTGCAACCTCCATTTCCCGGGTTCAAGTGATTTTCCTGCCTCAGCCTCCCGAGTAGCTGGGATTACAGGTGTGTGCCACCATACCTGGCTAACTTTTTTTGTATTTTTAGTCGAGATGGGGTTTCACCATGTTGGCCAGGCTGGTCTCAAACTCCTGACCTCAGGTGATCTGCCCGCCTCTGCTTCTGAAACTGTAGGGATTACAGTCATGAGCCAGCACCCAGCATTTTTTTTTTTTGAGACAGGGTCTTGCTCTGTCACCCAGGCTGGAGTGCAGTGGCATTATCATAGCTCACTGCAGCCTCCATCTATCAGGCTCAAGCAATCCCCCTGCCTCAGCCTCCTGAGTAGGTGGGATTATAAGCAGGCACCACCACGTCCAGGTAATTTTTTAATTTTTTTTTTTTTTTTGAGATGGAGTCTCGCTCTGTTGCCCAGGCTGGAGTGCAGTGACTGGATCCCAGCTCACTGCAAGCTCCGCCTCCCGGGTTTACGCCGTTCTCCTGCCTCAGCCTCCCGAGTAGCTGGGACTACTGGCGCCCGCCACCACGCCCGGCTAATTTTTTGTATGTTTTTTAGTAGAGACGGGGTTTCACCGTGTTAGTCTGGATGGTCTCGATCTCCTGACCTTGTGATCTGCCCGTCTCGGCCTCCCAAAGTGCTGGGATTACAGACTTGAGCCACCGTGCCCGGCCAATTTTTTAATTTTTAGTAGAGATTAAATCTCACTATGTTGCCCAGGCTGGTCTCTCAAGCTCCTAGACTCAAATGATCCTCCTGCCTTGGCCTCCCAAGTGCTGGAATTACAGGCATGAGCCACAACATCCAGCCTGGTCTGAACCAATCTTGATGGCCAGCGCAATGGGCTATGCTGATTGACCAAGACTTCCACCTTAGGGAGGAGTGTTTGTGTGGTGGGAGAGTGGTGAGACCAGGCCATTCACATCTCACAGACTGAAAGTCAGAACCAGTGTTCCCCAAATGCAGGTTGTTGACACTAAAAAGTTGAGGGACTGGGGTGGTGGAAGGAATATGCAAAAAGTATAGGAGGTTACCAAAGTGCACAAAATCATATCAAGAAGCAAGATGGCTGGGCGCGGTGGCTCACGTCTGTAATCCCAGCACTTTGGGAGTCTGAGGCAGGCAGATCACCTGAGGTCAGAAGTTCAAGACCAGCCTGGCCAACATGGTGAAACTCTGTCTCTACTAAAAATACAAAAATTAGCCGGGTGTGGTGGCAGGTGTCTGTAATTCCAGCCACTTGGGAGGCTGAGGCAGGAGAATCACTTGAACCCCGGAGGCAGAGGTTGCAGTGAGCTGAGTCCGTGCCACTGTACTCCAGCCTGGGTCACAGAGACTCTGTCTCAAGAAAACAAAAACAACAACAACAAAAAAAACTCCCATAAAAATTAGCTGGGCATCATGGTGCATGCCTGTAATCCCAGCTACTCAGGAGACTAAGGTAGGAGAATCGCTTGAACCTGAGAGGTGGAGATTGCAGTGAGCCAAGGTCGCGCCACTACACTCCTGCCTGGGTGACAGAGTGAGACTCTGTCTCAAAATAAAGATAAAGTAGGGCAGTGGCAATGTCCAAGGCATTCCAAATGAAAATCGATGTATATATCTATATATCTATCTATATCTATATATTTAACATGGGCATTTTATTACCTGTTGTAAAGCGTGAATCAAATCATGTTTGGAAAATGTCAGCATCTCCTCCAGCCATCCTCAGTCCAATAAAATGTGTGCTTGTTGTGCAGTTACAGCTACCGTGAATTCCCCCAGCTGACCTTCCTAGCTTCCACCCAGCCTGTAGCTCTGAAATCCCTGCAGCCTCCTAAATATAAACTTTCAATATTGGTGGCTGGGGGTCCCTCTCTTGAGGGAGGGAGGGTCAGAGTCCCTCCTGCTCCCCTGGCTCACCACCCTGCCATCAGGGAGTCTCTGCTCATTCCTTCACTGCTGAGTCTTGACGGGATTTCTGGACCCTTCTGTTAGCACCTTTTTGCAAAATAGAGATTCTTGAACAAGACTGGACTGGAGAAGTACGCAGAGGGAAGGCTGAAGCTCTGTAACTCCCGTTCTTTGGGCTCAGGTATCTGGAGAACAGCAACATGCCCATTGCAAGGGAATGGGAAAAGACCGTTGTTGGCTGGGTGTGGTGGCTCACTCCTGTAATCCCAGCACTCAGGGAGGGCGAGGCGGGTGGATCACCTAAGATCAGGAGTTCAAGACTAGCCTGGCCAACATGGTCATTAGTCTCTACTAAAAATACAAAAATTCGCTGGGCGTGGTGGCGCATGCCCATAATCCTAGCTACTGGAGAGGCTGAGGCAGGAGAATGAATTGAACCCGGGAGGAGGAGGTTGCAGTGAGCCGAGATCAAGCCCCTGCACTCCAGTCTGGGCGACAAGGGCAAAACTCGGTCTCGAGGAAAAAAAAAAAAAAAGAAAGTCGTTAAGGGCAACCGCTAGATTTATGGACTGAGGGGGCCGATTGCAGGGTTCAGGTCTTAGCTAAGATAACTTCCTGCCTCCCTGTCTGTGGTGGCTGCAGGAGCCTCCCTCCCGAATGTTCTGTGGCTGGCCACTGGTGTTATTTACCGCATCACATTTATCTCCATCTGAAAAGTTCTTGGTTATTTGTGTGCTATGTCTGCCCCCTCTCTGACTGTACACACCATAAGGGCAGGGATCACCTCTGCTTGTTCACGCCTGTACCCCAGTTTGCCTGGCACATAGTAGGTGCTCAGTAAATATTCCTTGAATGAATGAATGCATGAGTGACCAACGCCCTAGTCTGTTTTCAGAGCTCTTAGTCCAAACCCAGGTTCAACCTTGGGGTGCTACCAATCCTTGGGGGGGTGCCTGGCCCCACCCTTGTGAATTGGGAGGATCTGGGTCAGGCCGTCTCCCTTTTGGGGGCTCCAGTGCCCCAGCCGGTTCGCGGTCCTTGCCCAACAGCCAGGCGGCCGCTGTCCAGGGGGCTAGGCGGCGGATCACTGCGCCAGCGCTGAAATTTCCAGTCGCGCCCCTCTGCCCTTCCCGCAGGCCCCGAGCGCGCCGCCGGGGCGCGCGCATGCGCCTTCGCCCCCGCGCCGCGCGCCGCTCCCGTGCGCCTGCGCCGCGCTCACGACCGCCGGCGCGCCTGCGCACAGCTCGCCGCCCGTGGGCCCAACCGGCGCTTGCGCGGTGGCACGGGCGAGTGGGGGGGCGAGGAGGTGGAGGAGGAGGAGGAGGAGGAGGCGGCGGCGAGAAGATGGCGACTTCGAACAATCCGCGGAAATTCAGCGAAAAGATCGCGCTGCACAATCAGAAGCAGGCGGAGGAGACGGCGGCCTTCGAGGAGGTCATGAAGGACCTGAGCCTGACGCGGGCCGCGCGGGTAAGGGGGCTGCCCGCGCCGACCCTTCAGGGCCGGCGAAAGGAGGGAGGGGGCGCGTGTCCGGCGCGTGCACGGAGCGGGGGGGGGCGCGGCGGGGGCGGGGCGCGCGCGACGGGGGCGGGGCTTGGCACGGCCCGAGGGGGACAGGTGTCCCCACGCCCCGGGCGTCGTGGGCGGGACAGATGACCCCACATCATCCATACCTGATGGGGTACAGGTGCCCCCACATCACTGCTCCCCGGAGGAGATAGGGGCGTCTACATCATTACTACTAGGAGGGAACAGGTGCCAGTACCTTGTCGTTATCTGACAGGGGACAGGTGTCCCTACATCATTGTTACCCGAGGGGGCAGGTGCCCCACATTATTACTACCTGGAAGGGACAGGTGCCCCCGCATCATTGCTACCTGGGGGGCAAGATGACACAGGTATATGAGCTGGGTGCTGCTTGCAAGCACCATTGGTAGCTGGGGGTGAGGGTGCAAGTGCCCCCGCATCCTTGCTACCTGGGAGGGACAGATGCCCTTCCATCCTTGCTACCTGAGGGGGACCAGTGTCTCTACGTCATTGTTACCTGTGCCTTTACTCCCTGGGTGTTGGAGGAGGAACAGATGTCCCCACTTCCAGAGCTGAAGTGGGACAGGGATCTCTCCCTCTTGGACAGCTGAGGGAATGGTCAGATCCTGTCCCCCAGGGGATCCAGAGGGGGGCCAAGAAGGCAGATTGTGCTCGGTCCTGGAACTTGGAGTGGAGACAGCTGCCCCTTGTCCATGTAGCCCATATGGTGGGCACCAGGTGATGTTCCTCCTAGTGGAACAGGGGACGCTGACCACGGATGGCCCCTGCCCTCTCAGGACCAGGGCGGAGGGCCAGGTCTGCCTCAGGTGGCTGGGTGCATTTGGTGTGCAGGAAAAGGCCAGGTTCTGCCAGGCTGGCAGAGCAGATACCCTGCAAATCTCACCTGGGAAGTTGTTGTGGGCCAGGAGTAGGGGCTTGATTGGGGCTAGTGTCTGAGCACGGCAAGGCACCTGAGTTCCTCAGGTCTCAGTTTCTTCCCTTGTCAGGCATTCTAGGAAGACCTTCCTCCTGGGCCAGGGCGGTGAGCACACTTTGCAAAGGTGATGCTGAATCTCCACTTTGTTCTTGCAGTGTGGTGAGACCTCTCTCCTGCATCCTGGGGCCTTGGGGAGGGTTTGGGTGGGCTTTGCAGATGCTCATATCCCTAGTTTCTGGTTTCGGCCACTGTTGTGACTGGCTCAGGTGGACTTAACCTCAGTCTGCGATTCCTTAGATGGCACTTTCAGGTTGTGTTACTTTGTAACTAGTTGTTTCTCTGAGAGATTGTGACCTTATAGACTAGGATTTATGTCTTCATTTCTGTGTTGGTAATGATTGGGAGCTCGCTGTCAGCCAGGTACTGCTTTAGGCATGCTAGGTGAGCATGCCACATCTGTCCCTCTAGCTCCAAGCAGCTACATTCTTGCTCAGGATGTAGAGAAAAAGATGGCTGGTAAATGAATGAATGAATGAAAAAAAAAAGATGGCCAGGCGCGGTGGTTCACGCCTGTAATCCCAGCACTTTGGAAGGCTGAGGCGGCAGATCACCTGAGGTCAGGAGTTCGGGACCAGCCTGGCCAACGTAGTGAAACCCCATCTCTACTAAAAATATAAAATTTAGCCGGGTGTGGTGGTGGGCACTTGTAATCCCAGCTACTCAGGAGGTTGAGGCAGGAGAATCACTTGAACCTGGGAGGCGGAGGTTTCTGTGAGCTGAGATCACGCCACTGCACTCCAGCCTGGGTGACAAGAGTGAAACTCCATGTCAAAAAAAAAAAAAGAAGAAAGTGTGCGAGTTGAGCATCCTTCCACATGAGTGTCCCCCACTTATCGGGGCTTCTGAGGTAGGAGTGGCCACTTCTTATCTCTAGCACATGGTGTGTGCTGGTATGCAGTTGGTGTCAAATGTTTGCAGTGTGACCAGAAGAAAGGGGTCACAGTAGGTTCATGGGTGTCATTCTGATTAGAAGTCCAGTTTCTGCGTGGGATTGGAAATAGATCATTGTTGTTGAAAACATCTCTTTAAAATAATAGCTTTATTGAGATGTGATTCACGCATCATACAATTTACTTGTTTAAAGTGTACAGTTTGGTGGTTTTTAGTATATTCACAGAGTTGTGCAACCACCGCTATTTTGTAATTCCAGAACATTTTTTATCCACCCAGAAAGAAACCCCATCCCCATTAACAGGCACTCCCCATTCCCCCTCCCCCAGCCCCTGGCAAGCACTAAGCTGTCTTCTGTCTCTGTGGGTTTGCTTATTCTGGGCATTTTATATAAACAGAATCACACAACACGTGGCCTTTTGTGACTGACATCTTTCACTCGGCATCATGTTTTCGAGGTCCATCTCTGTAGTATCATGGATCAGTGCTTTGTTCCTTTTTACGGTCAAGTAATATTCCATTGTATGGATATGTTATATTTGTTTATCCATTCATTGATCAATGAACTTGGAAAAATTCTGAGGCCGGGTGCAGTGGCTCACACCTGTAATCGCAGCACTTTGAGAGGCTGTGGTGAGTGGATGACCTGAGGTCAGGAGTTTGAGACCAGCCTGACCAACATGGTGAAACCCATCTCTACTAAAAATACAAAAATTAGTTGGACATGGTGGCACGTGCCTGTAATCACAGCTACTCAGGAGGCTAAGGCAGAGGAATCCCTTGAACCTGGGAGGTGGAGGTTGCCGTGAGCTGAGATTGTGCCACTGTACTCCAGCTTGGGCAACAGAGTGAGACTCTGTCTCAAAAAAAAAAGAAAGAAAAGATTGTGAACATATGCAGGTAGCAGTTCTTTCAGCTCTGGAAACCATTTCCCATCTTCTTCACCACCTGGGGTCAGAGGAGTGTGGGCTCTGGGCAGCGGTGAGCTTGTACTAGGTGTTTAAACACAAAGCATTGTTCTCTTTCTGGGGCAGGGGATGATTCTGCCCTCCAGGGGACACTTGGTAATGTCTGGAGACATTTTGGGTCATCATGATTAGGGGGTGCTCCTAGCATCTGGGGTGGGTGGAGGCTGGGGATGCTGCCCAACCCCGTACAGTACACAGGATGGCACCATCATGTGGTATAATCAGGCCCCAGATGTTAGCAGTGCCAAGGCTGAGAAACTTTTTTTTTTTTTTGAGACAGACTCTTGCTCTGTTGCCCAGGCTGGAGTGCGGTGGCGCAATCTTGGCTCACTGCAACCCCCGCCTCCCGGGTTCAAGTGATTCTTCTGCCTCAGCCTCCTGAGTAGCTGGGATTACAGGCACCTGCCACTATGCCCGGCTAATTTTTGTATTTGTAGGAGAGACCATGTTGGCTAGGCTGGTCTCGAACTCCTGATCTTAGGTGATTCGGCCACTTCGGCCTCCCAAATTGCTGAGATTACAGGTGTGATCCACTGCGCCCAGCCAAGACTGAGAAACTTTTGATTAGAGGTGTAACAGTGAGGTGAGCCAGGGTGTGAGCTTTGCACCTGGTCAGGTAGAATTCCATCCTTTGCACCCACCTGTATGGTTGTGCCATCTCTGGCAGGCTGCGACCAGGGTGGGCAAGCTTATTCCCAGATTGACTGGCCACTGCACAGTCCAAGTGGCATGTCCACAGTGCCCGGAGCAGGTGACTGAACCTATATGATGCGGGCTTCCCTCCTGCAGCCATGGTGTGCTGCCTCCCATACTGTAGACAGCAGGGGTTTGGCCATACCTGCAGCCAGGTGAGGCATGGTCTGGTTATCACCTGCTCCTCTCCTGTGAATGGAGGACAGCAGTCTCTCATGCATGTCTGTTCACAGTTGCTGGTGGTGATGGCACCTGAGGTGTCTTGCTGCCGTGGAAGGCCAGTCAGCAGATGTTTGGCTAGAAGAAGATAGGGACCTCACCAAGGCACAAGCACCGAAGGGCTGCGTCAGGTCGGGGGACAGGGCATAAAGTAAGTTGGGAGACTGTTTGCAGGTCTTAGGGCGGAGGGGTGGGTGTGCGGGCGTTCCCTCCCATTCTTTTTTTTTTTTTTTTTTTTTGAGACGGAGTCTCACTCTGTCGCCCGGGCTGGAGTGCAGTGGCCGGATCTCAGCTCACTGCAAGCTCCGCCTCCCCGGGTTCACGCCATTCTCCTGCCTCAGCCTCCCGAGTAGCTGGGACTACAGGCGCCCACCACCACGCCCGGCTAGTTTTTTGTATTTTTTAGTAGAGATGGGGTTTCACAGTATTAGCCAGGATGGTCTCAATCTCCTGACCTCGTGATCCGCCCGTCTCGGCCTCCCAAAGTGCTGGGATTACAGGCTTGAGCCACCGCGCCAGGCCCCCTCCCATTCTTAGGCTTGGGTCAGTGTGACAGGCAGGGAAAACTATGGCGCTCTGCTGTGTGACATTGGGCGGGTTTCTCAACCCCTCTAGGCCGTAGAATCCTAACTCGTAAAGTTGGGGCAGCGCGTTCATTCCATCAAACGACAATTTTCATTGTCTGGCAGGTCTTAGGAGACTGTGGGGTGCTGGGGATCCTGCAGTGTACAGGACATACTGGGGCTGTGTTCTTGGGGAGCCAGCATGGTTTTAGGGGGGACAGGAGAGCATCACTGCACCCAAATGAAGCAGACGCCCTCAGAAGGTGGCTCATGCTGGGAGAGAAGTGGCACAGCCACGTGCTAGGAGTGGCTAGGACAGGGGTGACGTGGCATCCCCAGAGAGCAGGGAAGAGCATTTCAGATCAGGGACAGGCACAGTCAGAGCGCTTTAGTGGGAAGGACTTGGTGAGTTTGAGAATGGGCGCAAAGCAGGGAGGAGGGCAGGTGAGGCTGCAAGAGCTTGCATCTCCCTTGAGGGAGGGGCCTGGGAAGCTTCCCTGCTTGCTTGTTTGTTTGTTTTTTGAGAAGGAGTCTCTCCCTGTCGCCCAGGCTGGAGTTCAGTGGCGTGATCTTGGCTCACTGCAACCTCTGCCTCCTGGGTTCAAGTGATTCTCCTGCCTCAGCCTCCCAAGTAGCTAGAATTACAGACATGCACCACCACACCTGAGTAAATTTGTATTTTTAGTAGAGACGGGGTTTCTCCATGTTGGTCAGGTTGGTCTCGAACTCCCAACCTCAGGTGATCCTCCAGCCTCAGCTTACCAGAATGCTGGGATTATAGGCATGAACCACCATGCCTAGCCCTGCTTGTTTTTGTAACAGCTTTATTGAGATGTCATTTCCATGGCATTCCACCACTCAGTGGCTTTTAGTATATTCACATTTGCACAGCCAACACCAGTCAACTTGAGAACATTTTGTACCCCCAGAAGGAGACCCTGCCCCCGTCAGCAGTTACTTCCGACTCCCCCTTGCCCAGCCCCTGGCAGCCACGAATCTGCTTTGCTTTCTTTCTTTCTTTTTCTTTTTTTTTGGAGACAGAGTCTCAACTCTGTCATCCAGTTTGGAGTGCAGTGGTGCGATCTCAGCTCACTGCAGCCTCTGCTTCCCGGGTTCAAGAGATTCTCCTGCCTCAGCCTCCTGAGTAGCTGGGATTATAGACAGGTGCCACCACACCCAACTAATTTTTGTATTTTTTAGTAGAGACAGGGTTTTGCCATGTTGGGCATGCTGGTCTCGAACTCCTGACCTCAAGTGATTCACCTGCCTCAGCCTCCCAAAGTGCTGCGATTGCAGGCACGAGCCACCGCACCTGGTCTACTAATCTGCTTTCTGTCTCTATGGATTTGCTTGTTCTGGACATTTCATATCAACAGAATCCTACACTGTGAGGTGAATCCTACACCACGAAGCCTTTTGTGTCTGCCTTCTTTTTTTTTTTTTTTTTTTTTTTGAGGCGGAGTCTCGCTCTGTCGCCCGGACTGGAGTGCAGTGGCCAGATTTCAGCTCACTGCAAGCTCCGCCTCCCGGGTTTCCGCCATTCTCCTGCCTCAGCCTCCCGAGTAGCTGGGACTACAGGCGCCCGCCACCTCGCCCGGCTAGTTTTTGTATTTTTAGTAGAGACGGGGTTTCACCGTGTTAGCCAGGATGGTCTCGATCTCCTGACCTCGTGATCCGCCCGTCTCGGCCTCCCAAAGTGCTGGGATTACAGGCTTGAGCCACCGCGCCCGGCCGTGTCTGCCTTCTTTTACTTAGCATAATATCTTCAAGCCTGTAACTTGGATCAGTGCTTCATTTCTTTCTTTCTTTTCTTTTCTTTTTTTTTGAGACAGAGTCTTGCTGTGTCTCCCAGGCTGGGGCATAGTAGCACAATGATGGCTCACTGCAACCTCTGCCTCCCGAATTCAAGTGATCTTCTGCCTCAGGCTCCTGAGTGGGATCAAAGACACCCGCCACCACACCCTGCTAATTTTTGTATTTTTAGTAGAGACGTGGTTTCTGCATGTTGGCCAGGCTGATCTTGAACTCCTGACCTCAGGTGATCTGCCTGCCTCGGCCTACCAAAATGCTGAGATTACAGGCGTGAACCACTGAACCTGGCCTTCATTTATTTCTTAAAATTGGTGGCATGGACAGACGCAGTGGCTCATGCCTATAACCCCAGCACTTTGGGAGGCCAAGGAGGTGGGCGAATCACCTGAGGATGGGAGTTCGAGATCATCCTGGCCAACATGGTGAAACCCCGTCTCTACTAAAAATACAAAAATTAGCTGGGCATGGTGGCTCACACCTGTAATCCCAGCTACTTGGGAGGCTGAGGCAGGAGAAATGCTTGATCCCAGGAGGCAGAGGTTGCAGCGAGCCAAGATTATGCCACTGCACTCCAGCCTGGACGACAAAAAAAAAATTGATGGCAATATATGTATGTAACGTAACATTGACTATTTGGACCTTTTTTAAGCATAAAATTCAGTGTCGTTGAGTTTATTCCTAGTGTTGTGCACCGTCACCGGCATGGCTCAGTAATAGTTCATGTCATCCACTATGGTGCGGGTCTACCCCGTTTTGTCCTTTCATCCGGCCATGAACATGGGTTTCCACCTTTGGCTGTTGTGAATCATGCTGCTTGTGGGCATCTGTGTCCATGTTTTTGGGTGGATGTATGTCTTCATTTCTCAGAGCATGTGCTGGGGAGTGGAGTTGCCAGGTCTTTTGGTAACTCTCCATTTATCCATTTGAGAACACCGTGTGGTTTAGGAGGATGGCTGTGGCTGTGAGTGGGCTGGGTGTGGTGTGAGCAGCTGCTGCAGATGTCCAGATCAGGGGGAGTGATGGCTGGAGCCAGGGGGTGACCGAGAGTGGGTGGATTTGGTGGCATTTCTGCAGCAGAGCCACCCAGATGTGCTGGAGTATTGGTTGTTGGGGATGAGGGGAAGGGAGGAAGGGCATGTCATCTGCTTGTCAGGGGCTCAGGACATTGGGGATTCCTCCTATGACTGATCACTGAGGACCTCAGGCAGCAGCACCTGGGCCAGAAAAAGTACCCAGGCAAAACAGTCATGGTGGCACGGACAGGGCTGAAGGAGGGCACTCTCCTGCTCTTACCTACCCTGTGAAGCTGGTGGCTTTGCAGAGGCTGGAGTAAAATGGGCCCCAAGCACAGCGCAGCGGTGGCTTAGGTTAGCTGAGTGTGGAGCCTGCCCTCCGGTCCTGGCTTTGGCGCCATTTGTGTCTGTGCCGGATGCTTCAGCTGTCTGCTGCCATCCACAGCCTCCGTATACAGGCAGGACTCCCTGAGCAGAAGGTGGGGCGAGCCGCCCTCATCCACAGCCTCCGTATACAGGCAGGACTCCCTGAGCAGAAGGTGGGGCGAGCCGCCCTCATCCACAGCCTCCGTATACAGGCAGGGCTCCCTGAGCAGAAGGTGGGGCGAGCCGCCCTCATCCACAGCCTCCGTATACAGGCAGGACTCCCTGAGCAGAAGGTGGGGCGAGCCGCCCTCATCTTCATCACTCCCCTGGCCCCTCCAAAAAGCCCAGCTGTCTCAGTACTCCCCAGGTTGTGAGCTGCATGCCCTGCAGTAGGCTGAATGGTGGCCCCTAAAAAACATCTGCTCACCTCCTGGCCCTGTAACCTGTGAATTGGACCTTAATTGGAAAAAAAGTCTCTGTACATGTCATTAAGGTAAGGATCTAGAGATGAGATCATCCTGGGGGGTGGCCCTGAATCCAGTGACTCGTGTCCTTATGAAGAGTGGACCATGGCCGGGTGCGGTGGCTCACGCCTATAATCCCAGCACTTTGGGAGGCCAAGGCGGGCGGATCACAAGGTCAGGAGATCAAGACCATCCTGGCTAACATGGTGAAACCCCGTCTCTACTGAAAATACGAAAAAATTAGCCGGGCGTGGTGGCAAGCGCCTGTAGTCCCAGCTACTCCGGAGGCTGAGGAAGGAGAATGGCGTGAACCCGAGGCTGAGGAAGGAGAATGGCATGAACCCGGGAGGCAGAGCTTGCAGTGAGCCGATATCACGCCACTGCACTGGGCGACAGAGTGAGACTCCATCTCAAAAAAAAAAGAAAAATTGAAGAGTGGACTGGGAGTGGTGGTACATGCCTCTAATCCCAGAGTTTTTGGAGGCTGAGGCAGGAGGATTGTTTGATCCCAGGAATTTGAGGTTACAGTAAATTATGATCACATCACTGCACTCCAGCCTGGGTGACAAAGTGAGATCCTGTCTCAAAAAAAAGAAAAGAAAGAGTTGGAGGGGGACCAGGCACAGCGGCTCACGCCTATAATCCCAACATTTTGAGAGGCTGAGATGGGATGATAACTTGAAGCCAGGAGTTTGAGACCAGCCTGGGCCACAAAGTAAGAACTTATCTCTATGAAAAAAAATTTTTTTAAATTAACCAGGTGTGGTGGCATGCACCTGTAGTCCCAGTCACTTGGGAGGGTGAAGCGGGAGGATCGCTTGAGCCCAAGAGTTAAGGCTGTGGTGAGCCACGGTTGTACCACTGCACTCCAGCTGGAGCGAAAGAGTGAGACCCTTTTCTCCAAACAAAAAAAAAAAAAAAGAGAGACAAAAAAGGACACAGAGACACAGGGGAGAGGACCATGTGACAACGGAGGCAGAGATTGGAACAATGTGGTCACCAGCCAAGAAATGCCCAGAGCCCCCAGAAGCTGGAAGGGATAGGAAGGGTCTTCCCCTAGAGTCTCTGGAGGAAGCATAGTCCTGCCAGTGCCTTTTTTTGTTTGTTTTTGAGATAGAGTCTCACTCTGTTGCCCAGGTTGGAGTGCAGTGGCGTGATCTCGGCTCTCTGCATCCTCCTCCTCCCGTGTTCATGTGATCCTGCCTCAGCCTCCCTAGTAACTACTGGGATTATAGGCTCCTGCCACCACACCTGGGTAATTTTTCTATTTTCTTTCTTTCTTTCTTTTTTTTTTTTTGAGACGGAGTCTTGCTCTGTTGCCCAGGCTGGAGTGCAGTGGCCAGATCTCAGCTCACTGCAAGCTCCGCCTCCTGGGTTTATGCCATTCTCCTGCCTCAGCCTCCTGAGTAGCTGCAACTACAGGCACCCGCCACCTTGCCCGGCTAGTTTTTTGTATTTTTTTCTTTTTTAGTAGAGACGGGGTTTCACCATGTTAGCCAGGATGGTCTCGATCTCCTGACCTCGTGATCCACCAGCCTCAGCCTCCCAAAGTGCTGGGATTACAGGCTTGAGCCACCACGCCCAGCCTAATTTTTCTATTTTCAGTCAAGATGGGTTTCACCCTGTTGGCCAGGCTGGTCTCGAACTTCTGGCCTCAAATGATCCACCTGCCTCTGCCTCCCAATGTGCTGGGATTACAGGCGTGAGCCACAGTGCCCAGCCCATTCCCTTGACTTCTGGCCTGCTGAATGGTGAGGGAATTAATTTCTGTTTTTCTTTTTTTTTTTTTTTTTTTTAGACGGAGTCTCGCTCTGTCGCCCAGGCTGGAGTGCAGTGGCCGGATCTCAGCTCACTGCAAGCTCCGCCTCCCGGGTTCACGCCATTCTCCTGCCTCAGCCTCCAGAGTAGCTGGGACTACAGGCGCCCGCCACCGCGCCCGGCTAGTTTTTTGTATTTTTTTAGCAGAGACGGGGTTTCACCGTGTTAGCCAGGATGGTCTCGATCTCCTGACCTCGTGATCCGCCCGTCTCGGCCTCCCAAAGTGCTGGGATTACAGGCTTGAGCCACCGCGCCCGGCCTAATTTCTGTTTTTCATGCCCCCCACTTTGTGGTCATTTGTGACTTCAGCCAGTGGCAAGGACCCCCAGGCCTGACAGAGCCTGCAGCACCAGGTAACCTTGTGGACTTTGCATCAGGACAGGGCTGCGGCCGATTGCAGATGCGTTAAGTCCAGCCGGCTCCAGCAGGCTCCACAAGTTCTGTGTGGGGTTTCCACCGAGGCCCAGGGTGAACCCTACATTCAGCCCTTTTTAGGAGCAGGGGCCCTTGCTCTACACTGGATGAGACAAAGGGAGACAGCAGGAGCAGTGCCTGGGGTGGAGGATCAGGACCAGAGGGTCGGGGTTGGAGTGGAGGAGCTCAGTGTTTGGGTTTGGATTGTGTCCTAAGAGTAGGGGCGGGGAAGGCCAGGCATGGTGGCTCCCACCTGTAATCCCAGCACTTTGGGAGGCCAAGGCAGGTGGATCACCTGAGGTCAGGAGTTCGAGACCAGCCTGACCAATATGATGAAACCCCATCTCTACTAAAAATACAAAAATTAGCTGGGCATGGTGGCAGGCGCCTGTAACCCCAGCTACTTGGGAGGCTGAGGCAGGAGAATCACTTGAACTCGGGAGGTGGAAGTTGCCGTGAACCGAGATCGTGCCATTGCATTCCAGCCTGGGCAACCAGGGTGAAACTCTGTCTAAAAAAAAAAAAAAAAGAAGTGGTTAGGGTGTGCAGCAACCAGGCCCACCTGCTCTGGGGAATCTGGGAGGGCTTCCTCGACCCTCAGGGTGTGTGAAGCCAGGGGCTGCAGGGCTGGGTGAGGGGCAGTTGTCTCTGGCTCAGGACAGGCATAGCACTTGTGGCTCTGCAGTTAGAAATTCATTTTTCTGGGCTGTGCACAGTGGCTCACGCCTGTAATCCCAGCACTTTGGGAGGCTGACTCGGGCGGATCACAAAGTCAGGAGATCAAGACCATCCTGGCTGACATGGTGAAATCCTGTCTCTACTAAAAATACAAAAAATTAGCCGGGCATGGTGGCACATGCCTGTAGTCCCAGCTACTCGGGAGGCTGAGACAGGAGAATCCCTTGAACCTGGGAGGTGGAGGTTGCAGTGAGCCAAGATCGTGCCACTGCACTCCAGCCTGGGCGAATGAGCGAGACTCTGTCTCAAAAAAAAAAAAAAAAAACTTCATTTTTCGGCCGGGCACGGTGGCTCACGCCTGAAATCCAACTACTTTGGGAGGCTGAGGTGGGTGGATCACGAGGTCAAGAGATTGAGACCACCTTGGGCAACATAGTGAAACCCCGTCTTTATTAAAAATACAGAAATTAGCCAGGTGTAGTGGTGTGCGCCTGTAGTCCCAGCTACTTGGGAGGCTGAGGCAGGAGAATCGCTTGAACCAGGGTGGTGGAGGTTGTAGTGAGCCGAGATCGCGTCACTGCACTCCAGCCTGGGTGACAGAGTGAGACTCTGTCTCAGAAAAAATAAAAATAAAAAAAAGAAATTCATTTTCATGGCTTGCCAGCACCTACCACCAAATGTGCAATCAAGACAGGTTTTACCAAGGAGCTTAACTCTTACTGTTTGCAGGCACACTGATGTACTCTGTTTTGTTCTAATAAGAGAATTCGCCTGGGCCGGGTGGGCACAGTGGCTCACACCTGTCATCCCAGTGCTTCGGGAGGCCAAGGCAGGCAGACCACCCGAGGTCAGGAGTTCAAGACCAGCCTGGCCAACATGGTAAAACCCCATCTCTACTAAAATACAAAAATTAGCTGGGCATGATGGCGGTCACCTGTAACCCCAGCTATTCTGGAGGCTGAGGTAGGAGAATCGCTTGAACCTGAAAAGTGGAGTTTGCAGTGAGCTGAGATTGCACCACTGCACTTCCCAGCCTGGGCGACAGAGCAAGACTCCGTCTCAGAAAAAAAAAAAAAAAAAAATTAGCCTGGCATGGTGGCTCATGTCTGTGGTCCCAGCTGCTCGGGAGGCTGAGGCGAGAGGTTCTCTTGAGCCTAGGAGCTTGCGGCTGCAGTGAACTATGATCGCACCACTGCACTCCAGCCTGGCCGACAGAGAGACTCCATCTCAAAAAAAAAAAAAAGTAGAAGAAACAAAGAAGAAAAAAATAAAAAGTTGGGACCCACTGAACTGAGAATTTACTAATCCAGAGCTCTGTAAACTATGTCTCTTTATTTTATTAGAGCGGGGCACAACCATTTATTCGTTTTCTGTGGCTGCTTTTGTGGAACAACAGCATAGTCCCACGCAACAGAGATCATGCGGTCCACTGTGGGTTTGACCTCCTGGGCGCTATGGGCACTAGTGATCCTCCCACCTCAGCCCCCTGAGTAGCTGGTACCACACGTGTGAGCCCTCATGCCCGGCTAATTTTTTTATTTTTGGTAGAGACATGGTCTTCTCACTGTGTTGTCCAGGCTGGTCTCAAACTCCTGTGCTCAAGCAATTCTCCCATCTTGGCCTCCCAGAGTGCCAGGATTACAGGCGTGAGTCGCATCTGGCCCTTCACAGAAGGGACTGGCCGGCCTCTGGGACTCCCACACAGTTGAAGGCCCACTGACCTCAAGTGTTAAGGAACATCAGCTGCAGGGGCTAGGGGTGGTTAGCAAGGAGAGTGAGGTTGGCGGCAGTTCTCCCACTTTCAGGGACTTCTTTTCTTTTCTTTCTTTCTTTCTTTCTTTTTTTTTTTTGAGAGAGGGAGTATTGCTCTGTCGCCCAGGCTGGAGTGCAGTGGCGAGATCTTGGCTCACTACAACTTCCGCCTCCTGGGTTCAAGCGATTCTCCTGCCTCAGCCTCCCAAGTAGCTGGGATTATAGGTACCTGCCACCACACCCTGCTAATTTTTGTATTTTTAGTAGAGACGGGGTTTTTCCTTGTTGGCCAGGCTGCTCTCCAACTCCCGACATCAAGTGATCCGCCCGCCTCGGCCTCCTAAAGTGCTGGGATCACAGGTATGAGCCACCGCGCCCAGCTAATTTTTGTATTTTTGGTGGAGACGGGGGTTTCGCCATGTTTGCCAGACTGGTCTCGAACTCCTGGTCTTGAGATCCGCCACCTCTGCCTCCCAAAGTGCTGGGATTACAGATGTGAGCCACTGTGCCCGGCCTGGGGATTTCTTTTTTTAAATGGGACTCTGTAAAATGCCATATGGACAGCACGAGTGGGGTCTGCCCTGGGGAGAGCAGAGAGACTGGCCTGAACCCAGGGTCAGAGAAACATCAAAATCCACAGGTTATTCCGTGCAGAGTGGAGGGCTCACCGGGGTCTGATTCTGCCCCTGGGGGCATTTGGCAACTTTTGGAGACATTTGTGGTTGTCACGACCGGGGGTGGGGGTGCTACTGGCATCCAGTGGGCAGAGACTGAGGATACTGCTCAACACTACAGTACATAGGACAGCCCCACCATGGGGAGTTATCCAGCCCTAAGTGTCAGCAGTGTCACAATCCAGAAGCCCTGGTGTCAGGCCCTGTGTGTGCCGGGAGCGTGCAGGTGCAGAGGGATGGGCAGAGCTACATGAGATGCAAACCTGGATCCTGCAGTACGTGACTGCCCCAGGCAGCCGGTGGCATCCTCCTGGGTTTACAGAGGGAGAGGCAGGCCTGGAGAGCGAATGTCACAGAGCGCTGGAGTGGAGAGGCTGCCATCTGACCCAGGTCAGACTAACCCCGCAGCCTGTGTGTTTCTGCCGTGTCACGGAGTTCTGGGTGTTAGCCGGCTGGTCAGGGTGGGGCAGGGCAGTTCAGGCTGCTGGAATTCTGTGTCCCGAGGAAGTGGCCCTCAGAGGAAGTATGACAGTGGGTGGAGGGCCCGGAGCCAGGCCCTGCCACGTGGAGCCATGGAAGGTTCTAGTGGGATAGCAATGTGGTGACAGTGGCAGGAACTGGCCTTGCTAGAATCCATGTATTTGTGCACAGTGGATTGTTGCAGTAACTCATGAGAAAGGGCCTGTTGCCTGCCCCCGTGGCACAGATGAGAAATTGAGGCACAGGAGGTCACGTGGCTGATGGTGGGAGGAGGAGCTAAGATTGACTCCAAGGCCCATGTGGAGGACCTTGTTGTACGCTGAGCCTCAGTTCATATTCATCTGTTGAGAAGCATAGAGGTCGTCCCTGGTTTTTTTCAACCTAAACATTCCTTGTGTTTGTCCCAGTGCAGGTACTGGGGGAGTGGGGGCCTCTCCAAGGTGCCTGCCTGGGAATGGCCCCACCTGTGTGTCCCTGAGCCCCCTGCAGTAGGGAGAAGGGCGAGCAGCTGGAGGTGTGCCACTCATGGAGGAAGACTTGGCATTTGGGAGGTGATGGTGACAGGGATTATTGGGAGAGTGGGTGGGGGACTCCCAGGCTGCAGTGTGGGAACCAGAATCACAGAGGAGGGGTGGGGGGTAGAAGAGTCCTGCTTCGCCTTTGAGCTCATGGGATGGAACAAACCCCCACTTTATTTCTGGTTGGGGTATGTCTCGTCTCTGACCTTCAACAGGTCCTATGTGGCCCCTGGGTGGAGGTGGTGCCTTGTTCTTCCGGGTGTGGCTGTGGTGCCAGCAACTGGATGGGGGTCCAGGTGTGTAAATAAGGAAGTGCCACATGCGTTGAGGGCCAGAGATGCCCGAGAGC
This sequence comes from Trachypithecus francoisi, assembly GCF_009764315.1. Lineage (NCBI taxonomy): Eukaryota > Metazoa > Chordata > Mammalia > Primates > Cercopithecidae > Trachypithecus > Trachypithecus francoisi. Next base: position 131,470,867 of record NW_022681470.1, on the reverse strand, counting down.
CAATGTTTATTATTTGCCAACTAGAAACGAAGCGTGGCCGGGGCCTCCTCCTTGGGGTTCTTGCACGGAGGGATTCAGAAGCACTTGGCACCAGGGGAAGCAGCCCCATTGGTGCCCAGCCAGGGCCACACAGTCAGCCTCAGCCCCCACCTCACTTCCTTCTGGGCGAGTTTAGACCTGGGAGGCCTTTTTTTTTTTTTTTTTTTTTGGAGTGCTGTGATGCTCACTGCACCCTCTGCCTCTCGTGTTCAAGCAATTCTCCTGCCTCAGCCTCCTGAATAGCTAGGATTGCAAGCGTGCACCACCACACCTGGCTAATTTTTGCATTTTTTTTTTTTTTTTTTTTTTTGAGGCGGAGTCTCGCTCTGTCGCCCGGACTGGAGTGCAGTGGCCAGATCTCAGCTCACTGCAAGCTCCGCCTCCCGGGTTTACACCATTCTCCTGCCTCAGCCTCCCAAGTAGCTGGGACTACAGGCGCCCGCCACCTCGCCCGGCTAGTTTTTGTATTTTTAGTAGAGACGGGGTTTCACTGTGTTAGCCAGGATGGTCTCGATCTCCTGACCTCGTGATCCGCCCGTCTCGGCCTCCCAAAGTGCTGGGATTACAGGCTTGAGCCACCGCGCCCGGCCAATTTTTGCATTTTTGATAGAGATGGGGTTTCACCATGTTGGCCAGGCTGGTGAACAGACCTCAAGTAATTTTCCAGACCTCAAGTAATTTTCCCTCCTTGGCCTCCCAAAATGCTGGGATTACAGGCATGAGCCAATGCGCTTAGCCCAACCCGGGAGGCCCTGCTGTCTTTGGTGAAGTAGGGGTCACAGTGGTCTCTGCCTCATTGGATCATGGTGAGACGTGAATGCCTATGTGGTGTATCTGGAATGGGGCCTGGCATAGATACTCACTGGGTGCTCACTACTGCTGAGATGCTGGAGGTGTGGCCACTGTGGACACATGGTGTACCCAGTTGGCACTGGGCAGGCATTTGGCAGGCATCCAGCAGGTGCTTGACGGGGACACAGCAGGCCTGCAAGAGGCACTTGGTGCCCACACAAGGAAACGTTTAGCAGATGTTCAGTAGGTGCTTACTAGATGCTCAGCAGGCACACGGTGTATACTCAGCTGGTGTTCAACAGGCTAATGGTATGTATTCAGCTGGTGCTCAGCAGGTGCACAGTGTGTGTTCTGCAGGCGCTCAGCAGGCCCATGGCGTGTACTCAGCAGGTGCACAGTTTGTGTTCTGCAGGAGCTCAGCAGGCGCAGTGTGTACTCAGCAGGCACTCAGCAGGCACACAGTATATACTCAGCAAGTGCTTAGCAGGTGCACAGTGTGTACTCAGCAGGCGCTCAGCAGGCACAGTGTGTACTCAGCAGGTACTCAGCAGGCACAGTGTGTACTCAGCAAGC